>NW_027362763.1:512464896-513080279 GCF_046119375.1 Phyllobates terribilis | reverse complement strand
ACAATCTATCGCATCATCAAGAACTTCAAGGAGAGAGCTTCCATTGTTGTCAAAAAGGCTCCAGGGCGCCCAAGAAAGACCAGCAAGCGCCAGGACCGTATCTTAAAACTGTTTCAGCTGCGGGATCGGACTACCAGCAGTGCCGAGCTTGCTCAGGAATGGAAGCAGGCTGGTGTGAGTGCTTCTGCACGCACTGTGAGGCGGAGACTCTTTGAGCAAGGGCTGGTTTCAAGGAGGGCAGCAAAGAAGACACTTCTCTCCAGAAAAAACATCAGGGACCGACTGATATTCTGCAAAAGGTACAGGGAGTGGACTGCTGAGGACTGGGGCAAAGTCATTTTCTCTGATGAATCCCCTTTTCGATTGTTTGGGACATCTGGAAAACAGCTTATTCGGAGAAGAAGAGGTGGGCACTACAACCAGTCTTGTCTCATGCCAACTGTAAAGCATCCTGAAACCATTCATGTGTGGGGTTGCTTCTCAGCCAAGGGAATCGGCTCACTCACAGTCTTGCCTAAAAACACAGCCATGAATAAAGAATGGTACCAGAATGTCCTCCAAGAGCAACTTCTCCCAACCGTCCAAGAGCAGTTTGGCGCCCAACAATGCCTTTTCCAGCATGATGGAGCACCTTGCCATAAAGCAAAGGTGATAACTAAATGGCTCATGGAACAAAACATAGAGATTTTGGGTCCATGGCCTGGAAACTTCCCAGATCTTAAGCCCATTGAGAACTTGTGGTCAATCATCAAGAGACGGGTGGACAAACAAAAACCCACAAATTCTGGCAAAATGCAAGCATTGATTATGCAATAATGGACTGCTATCAGTCAGGATTTGGTCCAAAAGTTGATTGAGAGCATGCCAGGGAGAATTACAGAGGTCTTGAAGAAGAAGGGGCAACACTGCAAATATTGACTTGCTGCATTAACTCATTCTAACTGTCAATATAACCTATTGGTACTCATAATATGATTGCAATTATATTTCTGTATGTGACATAAACATCAGACAAACACTAATAAAAACCAGAGGCCAGCAGATCATGTGAAAATATAATTTTGGTGTCATTCTCAAAATTTTGGCCATGACTGTATAAGACTGTTTCAAAATCAGACATTTTTTCAATTTCCATTCTGTTGCAGTGTGTCGGTCAAGCTATTCACACTAGGTCTCTGTGTAAAATAATATTAGTAAATTACAGGCCTGCTATTTAAAATTGTAGTTCTCTCTCAGACGTATCACATATACAGTACAGACCAAAAGTTTGGACACACCATCTCATTTAAAGATTTTTCGGTATTTTCATGACTATGAAAATTGTACATTCACACTGAAGGCATCAAAACTATGAATTAACACATGTGGAATTATATACTTAACAAAAAAGTGTGAAACAACTGAAAATATGTCTTATATTCTAGGTTCTTCAAAGTAGCCACCTTTTGCTTTGATGACTGCTTTGCACACTCTTGGCATTCTCTTGATGAGCTTCAAGAGGTAGTCACCGGAAATGATTTTCAGTTCACAGGTGTGCCCTGTCAAGTTTAATAAGTGGGATTTCTTGCCTTATAAATGGGGTTGGGACCATCAGTTGTGTTGTGCAGAAGTCTGTGCCCTGTCAAGTTTAATAAGTGGGATTTCTTGCCTTATAAATGGGGTTGGGACCATCAGTTGTGTTGTGCAGAAGTCAGGTGGACACACAGCTGATAGTCCTACTGAATAGACTGTTAGAATTTGTATTATGGCAAGAAAAAAGCAGTTAAGTAAAGAAAAACGAGTGGCCATCATTACTTTAAGAAATGAAGGTCAGTCAGTCCGAAAAATTGGGCAAACTTTGAAAGTGTCCCCAAGTGCAGTTGCAAAAACCATCAAGCGCTACAAAGAAACTGGCTCACATGAGGACTGCCCCAGGAAAGGAAGACCAAGAGTCACCTCTGCTTCAGAGGATAAGTTTATCCGAGTCACCAGCCTCAGAAATCGCAGGTTTACAGCACCTCATATTAGAGACCAGGTCAATGCCACACAAAGTTCTAGCAGCAGACACATCTCTACAACTGTTAAGAGGAGACTTTGTGCAGCAGGCCTTCATGGTAAAATAGCTGCTAGGAAACCACTGCTAAGGACAGGCAACAAGCAGAAGAGACTTGTTTGGGCTAAAGAACACAAGGAATGGACATTAGACCAGTGGAAATCTGTGCTTTGGTCTGATGAGTCCAAATTTCATAGAATCATAGAATGGTAGAGTTGGAAGGGACCTCCTGGGTCATCTGGTCCAACCCCCTGCTCAAAGCAGGATTCACTAGATCATCTCAGACAGATGTCTGTCCAGCCTCTGTTTGAAGACGTCCATTGAAGGGGAACTCACCACCTCTCGTGGCAGCCTGTTCCACTCATTAATCACCCTAACTGTCAAAAAAATTTTTCTAATATCTAATCTGTGTCTCCTCCCATTTAGTTTCATCCCATTGCTTCTAGTCTTTCCTTGTGCAAATGAGAATAAAGATGATCCTTCTACAATGTGACAGCCCTTGACATATTTGTAGACAGCTATTAAGTCTCCTCTCAGTCTTCTTTTTTGCAAGCTAAACATTCCCAAATCCTGCAACCGTTCCTCATAGGACATGGTTTGCAGACCAGTCACCATTCTCGTCGCTCTTCTCTGAACTTGCTCCAGTTTGTCTATGTCTTTTTTAAAATGTGGTGCCCAAAACTGTACACAGTATTCCAGATGAGGTCTGACCAAAGAGGAGTAAAGACCGATAATGACTTCACGTGATCTAGACTGTATGCTTCTGTTAATACATCCCAGAATTGTATTTGCCTTTTTTGCTGCTGCATCACACTGTTGACTCATGTTCAGTCTATGATCTATTAGTATACCTAAGTCTTTTTCACATGTACTGTTGCTTAGCTCTATACCTCCCATTCTGTATATGCTTTTTTCATTTTTATTGCCCAGATGTAGTACTTTGCATTTTTCCCTGTTAAAAAACATTCTGTTGGTTGCTGCCCACTGCTCCAGTTTATTTAGGTCTTTTTGAATCCTCTCTCTCTCTTCTCTAGTATTTGAGATCTTTGGTTCCAACCACCGTGTCTTTGTGCGACGCAGAAAAGGTGAACGGATGGACTCTACATGCCTGGTTCCCACCGTGAAGCATGGAGGAGGAGGTGTGATGGTGTGGGGGTTCTTTGCTGGTGACACTGTTGGGGATTTATTCAAAATTGAAGGCATACTGAACGAGCATGGCTACCACAGCATCTTGCAGCGGCATGCTATGCCATCCGGCTTGCATTTAGTTGGACCATCATTTATTTTTCAACAGGACAATGACCCCAAACACACCTCCAGGCTGTGTAAGGGCTATTTGACCAAGAAGGAGAGTGATGGGGTGCTACGCCAGATGACCTGGCCTCCACAGTCACCAGACCTGAACCCAATCGAGATAGTTTGGGGTGAGCTGGACCGCAGAGTGAAGGGAAAAGGGCCAACAAGTGCTAAGTATCTCTGGGAACGCCTTCAAGATTGTTGGAAGACCATTTCCGGTGACTAACTCTTGAAGCTCATCAAGAGAATGCCAAGAGTGTGCAAAGCAGTCATCAAAGCAAAAGGTAGCTACTTTGAAGAACCTAGAATATAAGATATATTTTCAGTTGTTTCACACTGCCTTCAGTGTGAATGTACAATTTTCATAGTCATGAAAATACAGAAAAATCTTTAAATGAGAAGGTGTGTCCAAACTATTGGTCCGTACTGTAACTGCGTTCCAAAATCAGCCATTTCTCGTGAACATGGAAAATATTGTCCTCCATTAAAAATGTGCAAGGTGCGTGGCAAGGGAAGGGGAAGTGGACGTGATGGTGATGGTGCATGTAGAGGCAGAGGAAGTGGCTGTGAGCAAGTTGAAATTGTACCACAACAAACAGGCACATCTGTTGGATAGCAGATAATACTTCCAGTCACTTTGTCACCACCACCCTGTCTTCCACACGGTCTAGTCTCAGTAGCCGTGAGACTGGACTGCATATTCCTCACCCTGATCCTCCTTCCTCCCACCATGCCGAGTGCCCGGAGACAACTGATCCCACACTTGGACACTCAGAAGAGCTGTTCACTTTTCCTTTTGTAGATTCGAGCCTCTCGTCCGGCCAGCTTCAAGCGAGTCAAGAGGAGAACCCGTGTAGCGATGCTCAAATATTGGAGCAGCCACAGTCACACGAAGGCAATGGTGGGAAAGTGCGATTACTGTTGCAAGAGGTGGATGATGATGAGACACAATTGCCAGAAAGTCAGGATGAGGACCAGGGTGTGTAAGTGGAAGACAAGGTGGTGGATTATATAGTAACTGACCCAACCTGGCAGGGGGACATACAGAGCGAGGACAGCAGCACACAGGGGGAGGCGTAGCACCACAACATGCAGGAAGAAGCAGTGTGGTGGCCACAGACACAAGGCGGGAAAGCATTCATCGTAACACCAACACGACGGAAGTTGCCAATACAACTGTTAGGTCTTCCCGAGTCTGGTTATTTTTTAAAGACTCTGCAGATAACCCCAAAAAGGCCATTTGCACCACCTGCCAGGCCAGCATCAGCAGGGGTAGCAAAACTAGCAGCCTGACCACCACCAGCATGATCAGGCACATGGCAGCAAAGCACCTGACTTAGTGGGCCGAACCCCAGGGTCCAGCAACAGTGTCTGCGGGTGACAGCACTGCTTGTTCCGCTGTTGTGCATGCATGCCAATCCCCTGTCCATGGCGCATGCCAAGATGCCTCCCAGCTTGCACCTGTCGCTGAACACTCTCAACTAGCACCATCAGCAAACACGTCCACATCCTTGTCCCAGCGCAGCGTTCAGTTCTCCCTACCCCAGTCCTTGGAACGCAAGCGCAAATACGCAGCCAACGCGTGATAGGCCACACTACTAAATTCACACATTTCGCAAATGCTTGCGCTCAAAATGTTGCCTTTTAGGCTCGTGGAGACGGAAGCTTTCCGCAACCTGATGGCGGCGGCCGTCCCTCGGTACTCAGTCCCCAGCCGCCACTATTTCTCCCAGTGTGCCGTCCGCGCATTACAAGAGCATGTGTCCCACAACATTAGACGTGCCCTAAACAACGCAGTTACTGGGAAAGTCCTCCTAACCACGGACGCGAGGACATGTGCTTGTGGGCAGGGATAGTAATGGCCAATTCATGTGTACTTGGTAGCCATGGCCAATTTATGTGCTAAGATTTCTCATTTATTTCTATTTTTCTACAGCAGTAATGCTATTCAAATTTCATATATTTCATGTTCGCATACTTAGCCTTACAGTGTACTGCTTTGTTTGTTAGTTGTATATGGAGGTAGCTGCTCCTAGAAAGCACCTGTTCACACCTATTTCTTGTTTTGGAACTGCTGGACAGTTTTTTCTGTTTCTGTGTATAAGTTTTGACTGAGCACTCCGCCTCCATGCCACAGGCGATTTTAATTACAGCAGGATCTTATTATCCCACACACAAGCAGACATAGTCACTTAGAGAGGAGTTCACATTGATAGGGTCCTGGTATTTTTGAGAAACGCCTTACCAAGGCTACCAGGTACACATGAATTGGCCAATTTATATGCTAAGATTTCTCATTTATTTCTACTTTTCTACAGCGGTAATGCTATTCAAATTTCATATATTTCATGTTCGCATACTTAGCTTTACAGTGTACTACTTTGTTTGTTAGTTGTATATGGAGGTAGCTGCTCCTAGTAAGCACCTGTTCACACCTATTTCTTGTTTTGGAAGTGCCGGCTAGTTTTTTCTGGTCCTCTTGATGAGGACACGGAAGTCTTGCCTCTTTGCAGTCTGGCACACATGGCTGAGTTTATGTGACGCTGCTTTTCCCGTGACCCTCACGTTCTCAAAATATTGCATGACAGTCATTATTGATGGGTGACACTTTTAGACCCACGTTACAAGGAGAACTTTTTGTCTCTTATTCTCGAGCAGGACAGGCCTAATAAAATGGGGCAGTACGAGAAGGCCCTTGTTGCGGAATTATTAAAAAAATTCCCATCTGAAAACGCTGGCGGCAGAGCTCACAGTTCGTTGGACAACCAAGGAGCACAGGCAAGAGAGACACAAATGCAATCCAACAGAGGCAGAGGAACACTGTCAAAGTTCTGGGACAGTTTTCTCAGACCCTCCCATCGCGCAAGCACTGATGCGCGGGGTACTCTCACAAGGAGGGAAAAGTTGCAGAAGATGCTGAGGAAGTACCTTGCCGGCCCTACCAACGTCCTCCGTGATTCCTCTGTGCCTCATAATTAATGGGTATCCAAGCTGGACACGTGGCATCAACTGACCTTCTACAGCTTGAAGGTCCTGGCCTGCCCTGATGCTAGTGTTTTGTCAGAGCGGGTTTTTAGTGCCGCTGGTGGAATTATAACCAATAGGCGCATCCGCCTGTCAACTGAAAATGCTGACAGGCTGACTCTTATAAAAATGAACAAGGGCTGAATTGGGCCAGACTTCTCATCAGCACCGAATGATAGCAGCGTAACATAAACTCAAATACAGTGTCTTTTTTTTGGGAAGTCTAACTTTATTCCCATGCAGCTCTGTCTTCACACCCAGACATGGGTATACGCTTCCTGATTTTGTCCATTTGCTCTTGTCTTCCTCTTTCTCCACATCCTCATCCTCCACTACCATATCACCACCATATGTACCATATCAACATATCTACGTCTCTTGCAAGGGGCATTGGAGTTCCTCCAAATTTTTGGCAGCCGTTGCTTCACTGCATAGGCAAACAGTATGGGAGATCCACTTCCTAATAATGGGAACATTGTTTTCAGTACACCCTTCGACCTCTACATCTCTTGCAAGGGGAATTGGAGTTCCTCCAAATTTTTGGTAGCCCTTGCTTCACTGCATAGGCATTACCACTATAGGAGACCCACTCCTTTATAATGGGAACATTTTTTTTACTGAGACCCTCGTCTATGTCTTTTCAAAGGGGTATTGGGTTACGTTCAAATTTTTCGCAGCCCTTGCAGTCACTGCATACCCAATAACACTATAAGAGACACACTAGTTAATAATGGGAACAACAAAGCATAGCCAGCTGATGTCTCTCCAACAATAGCGAAGGCCGACTGCTGGCCCTTTAAGAATAGTAAGGGCCGCCTGATGGCCCTATAAAAATAGGCTTTGTGACTTTCAGAGTCCCTCCATCTTAAATGAAACAGGGTATGTCTGATGATGTGTCACACACCACATGGCCAGATAAGGCTGTAAAATGTTAAAATGACATTTCCTGGAGAATGCATTTGTCTTGGTTGAAAGCAATGCAAAAGTGCAAAAACGCATCAAAAATGCTACGTGTGAACATTTGTTTTTGTATATTTATTTTGCCTTATATACAAATCATTACCCTGGAAAGGATGTTCCTTAGCATATTTCCCAGGAAAATCCATTTTGGTTTCGTTTTTGTATGTTTTATTGTGAGTCCGTAAAAGTGGTGTAATACCTCTGACAACATTGTTGACAGCAGTGACCTTGGAGTCAGAAATGCTTCCAGGGGTCTTCCCCATGCTGCTCCCATGTCATTTGAGCACTGTTCCCATCGATTTGGGCAATTTTTAGGCCCTCTGCAGAACGCCGGGGGGAGCTGCCGGAAAAATGCTTGAGCTTCCGATAGACTTACATTGGGCTCGTTACTCAGACCGAGCACTCAAGCACTCCAATTTGCTCGCTCATCACTAATCCTGACCTGTCAGTTTATGTTAGCCCCGCTATCCTGGCCTACGCTTGATTGACAATGCTCTGACTGTTTAGCTGGCATCAGACCCCGGCAATCCCTCTGACTATGTTTTTTAATTTCTGTCCTCTTCTTGTCCCTCCTGTTATTGACCCGGCTAGCTAGACGTCTCTTGTCTCTGATTTGTTCCCCGGCCAGCAGACCATCTGTGGAAGCAATCCAAGGGACTCCTTTATAACACCAGATCCCTGAACAGTGATTAAAAGGCAAAGGCAGAGGTTCATGTGGAATCTGCCAGACACAGGAGCTAATGCCAAGTCTTTTGACAGACTTTACACAGACCATCCCAAAACAGGGGTTTCATAATAAAATCCCATGCCATCTTCTAAGATTACAGAACTCCTCCTACCCTGCCTACCCTTCGTCTCATCCAGTTTTCCGGATGCATAATTGTGGTTATATTATAGAGTAAATTAAATCTTGATATCATGGAATAAAATAATAATTACATGGTAATACTAAGATGATAGTAAAGGCTAATTTATTTATTTATTTACTCACTTATTTAGCGCTATTAATTCCACAGCGCTTTACAAACATTATCGGAACTGTCCCCATTGGGACTTACAATCTACAATCTAAATTCCCTATCAGTATGTCTTTGGAGTATGGGAGGAAACCGGAGAACCAGGAGGAAACCCACGCAAACACAGGGAGAACATACAAACTCCTTGCTATACTTTCCCTCTTCAAGGTTGTTGGTGCATTCAGAGCAGCAAGGAATAAACATTACTTTAGATGTATTAAATGAAAAATAAGGTCCAGTGCTTGCAAAATGACAAAAGGAATAATAAAAAGACATAAACACAAGCAAAAACAGTATAAAATAAAAGAGATATAAAACAGAAATATCTTACGGATTTGGATTTCTTAGACTTTCTAGTTGAGGAGATCGTGGTGGAAATTTGGGCAGATCTACAATTCACGTTGTCTCTCCTGAATCTGAAAATAAGTTTCTCTAAAAGAGATCTGAGTTATAAGGGTCTCATCCATCAACCCCTGTTTCATCCTCCTGGTCACGTGAGAGGATGATGGTTAATTGTATGAATGGTAAAATGGGACAAAGTAATGATTCAAATTTATGTCACATTTTCCCACAGAACCATCATAGTGGAATAAATGGCCAACATATTTCCGAGTATACTATCCTCATGTAACACACGGATAACCCAGTATACCGGGTATGGGTCAGATTGCTCTTGCTGTCACATTGAGGTCGTTGGCTATGCCCATATAATGCAGGTAAACAGTATGCAACAGCGGAGACACAGGCAGAACAACAGTATATTTATTTTATTTAACAACTAATATTAATTGTAAAATGTATTATATGGTTACAATTTCTGTACAACATTCAACAATAAAATAAGCAGTAAATCACTTAACAGAATAAATTATCAGAATACACTAGAATTCAGGGGCTGGTAGTTTAAAATGATGTACTAGAGAGAAGGGGAAATATATTAGCTATAGTGGGCAAGGGGCAGTCTTTTAAAGCTTTGGCAATACTCTGTTCCTATCACAACACGCTGCCCATTTCTTCCTTAACTCTCTATCCACTTTTGTGATGTCGCTCTGGCGTCTGCTGGTCCCCATCTGACTACTGTCTTTCCCTCTATCTGTGCCTGGTACCATAAGTGTCTGTCAGAGGTAACAGCCCGTCTCGAATGTCCTTCCTGGTCGCCGACACAATCGTGAACCTTCGATCTGACACCTCCGGAGCTTCTGCGTCGTCCTGTCACTGGCGCACACGTCTGAGAACTGTGCCACCGCAACCTGTTACCGTCTCTCTCTTTGGCATCAGAATCACCTCAGAACTTGCACATGTGCTGTTTTTCTCCTCAGCTGGTTTCCCTGACATCGCTGCCCCCAGAGTACTGACCACACTCCTCCCCTCTGCCATGCCTCCATGCTTTCCTGGTTCCACAGTGTCTTGTCTCCTTACTCTGAGTCCCTGGTGCTTCAGTGCAGTGAAATAGGCACATGGCTGGGGGTCTGCGGGTGTTAACGCCAGCATTGCTGTTCCATCACTTCATTGATGTGTGGCACCCCAGGGGTCTGGTTTCCACAGTAACAGCAATATTACGTCTGAGAGCAGGTGGGAGGTCTCCTGGTCAGGAATCCTATGCATGCCACACCTCCTGCCCAGTCCTGGGAGGGGAAGAACTTCCCCTATATAAAACTAGGGCTGAGGCAGGGTTAGGGAGAAGAAGAGGAGTCCCAGACAGAGACACAGTCTGGTCTGGAGTGTAGCAAAAGCAAGGAAAGAAAGATCAGGAGCTCAGTGGGAGCAGTGCTAAAAGGAGTCAGGGGCTGGAAGCTGTAGAGCTCGCCCTGATTGAAGAGTTCTCACCGGACCCGGAGTCCGAGGCTGTGGGGACTAATCCTTACCCAGCAGCAGAAACCGACCAGCAGGGGATTTCAGGTCCTCTGGCCCAGAAACCCGAAGGCACGGTCACACGCAAGGGACCAGCACCGTCGTCGTGGAGCGGAAGCTACCAGAAGGCCCCGAGTCACCGGCCATACGGGTGAGCACCACACGGTACACTAAGGGACGTGGGCTACTTTTACCCGCCTCTAGCAAGGTAGCCAGAAGAGTACAATTAGTTGGGGAGGCCTACAACTCCGCCTGGCCAGGGGAGATCCTATCTGCTCACAGACTGACCAGGCCCCGATCGCTAGCCAGTACTCCGGGAGGGTCTACCTTTGCCACCAGTAAAGACCCTGAACTACACCGCACCTTCTCTGAGTGGTTCCTGGTGCCTGCGTGCAACTCTGCTAACCCCATCATTCACGTCGGCTGCCCTGAGGCCATACCCCTCCCGTTGGGGGTTATACCATCCACGCTGCACATCCGTACCACCGGCCTCAGCGGTCTGCCCTGCAGCGGCGGCTTCATAGCCGCATTCAACGGGTGGCGTAGTCTAACACTCTAACATCTACTGCTAAAGACTGCCATTTAGTTTGACACCCTGGGCACGGACCGGGTCACCGCCACGAGGACTACTACCCCCAACAGATTCGGCTCCGGGTATTCCCCGCGTGCGCAACGCTGCACCACAGCACAGGCCCAGGGGGCGCGTCAACTTTTGGCGTAGTCGGCAGGATTTCGTGCCCGCAACCACCGGGTACTGCGTGCCTGAAAAAGAGACTTTTAAACTTACCTGTGGTGAAGATTCCCGCCATCCGACGCCATCTTCTACCTTCTTCCCGCCATCCGTGGAGTTTTCCCGCCGTTGGACGCCATCTTCTGCCTTCTTCCCGCCATCCGTGGAGTTTTCCCGCCGTTGGACGCCATCTTGAAGACGCCGCGCGGGAAGAAGAGGGGCGTGGACTCCGAAAGCGCGCGAGAACTGGAGCTCCGCCTCACGTCCGGACGTTGCGTAAGGTCCTGGAAGGAGCCCAGCAGACGCCGACGTCACAGGAGCGCGACGGAAGGTCCTCGACCCTGACGATCCACTGCGGAGCCGCGGCCTACGGAAGAGGATCATCGCAAGGTAGGCCACGGTCCACTAGGGGGGAGGAGGATGTCGGATACGGAGGAGAGCTTCACTGCCACAGCCACCGCCAGCGCCACCGCTGCAGCGGTCATGCCTTTCACGATGCCCTATATCCCGGGGGCAGCCTGGCTACCCCAGTACTCAGGGGAGTCACATACCCTGAATGACTTTAGAGAAAAGCTGGATAGCCTCTTCCAGGTGTACCCCCTCACAGAAGAGCAAAATGTGAGCATCCTGGTGGCCCAACTAACCGGGGCAGCCCAAAGGGAGGTAAAGTCCTGGCCACCTGGGAGGAGGACTGTAGCAGGGATATTAACCCGGCTGAAGGACACCTTTGATACCCGCACCTCAGCTGAGATTAAGCTTAGATTCTACGGGTGCAAACAGCGAGCACATCAGAATATAAGGGACTATGCACTAAATCTACAAGAGGCCCTGAGAGCCATTAAGCAGGCCGACCCTGACGGCGTGGGAAACGAGGACAGGCTGTTGACCGAACAATTTATAGAGGGACTATATTGCAATGCCCACCGAACCCAGTTGCGGGCAATGTCCTTACAGGATCCTCATCTGGACTTTGCACAGTTCAAGGACAGAGCCATTCGGGTGCTCCGAGAACCGGCACCGGGTGGCGTTGTGGCCCACAGGCGCCCTACTACCGCTTACCACCAGGAGGCGGCGCCCTTGTCGGCAGGGCCTGTGGGAGCTGATGCGCAGGCTTTGAACAATGACCCGGCTCCAGACCTGCACCATCAGGTCCAAGAGCTAGCTAAAAGCGTAGCTGCGCTAACCCGAACTGTGCAGTCTTTACAGGTTTCTACTCCAGGGAAGATCCAGCTGGCATCCGGACCGGAGGACATCCCGTGGCGTCGACCAAGGAGGACCCCACCGGCCAGAGGAAGACCCAGCGACCGATACAACGAGGACGGACAACCCATCTGCCGCCGCTGCAATCAACCCGGACATATGGCAAAGTACTGTCCTTTAAACTGGCACAACCTGGGGTAGAGGGCCAACCCCTAGGAATAAGATCACCAGGCCCATCGAACTGGCGTGACAAATACGTGGGAGGACGTCCAGTCTTGCCTGTAGTACTGGATGGCATTCCTATGAGTGCCCTACTTGACACCGGGTCACAGGTCACCACCATCCCGTACGTGCTCTTTAAGCAGTACTGGAATGACTCGGATATAACCCGCTACCCTGACGACGACTTGAGTATCATCGCCAGCAATGGTCAACCCGTGCCACAGATCGGATTCAAAGAGATGACCATTAAAGTCGGTAGAGTCGAACTGGCAGCACAGGGACTGATCATTGTAGACATTGACAAGCGCGAGAGTCACCCAAAGATAACTCTAGGAACTAATGTGATTGAAAATTGTCTTGCAGAGGTGATTTTCATTTTACAGCAGGTTGCCAAGAACGCCAGCTCCGGCCAACAGCGAGTGCTCCAAAAAGAGATCCGGGCACTGATGCGGCGGCAACAGGTGGAACTCTCCGGTGGTGAGATTGGAAGCGTGAGAATGTGTGACCCTTTCCCTATTGCCATGCCCCCAAAAAGTGAAATGATGATTTGGTGCCGGGCAGCTATTGGTCTAAGAGGTAGAGACTACCAAGCAATGGTAGAACCCGTCTACTCAGAAAGTAGGCCCACCATTTTGACAGCACGGGGGGTGGTTGATGTACGCCATGGGAGGGTGCCCGTTCGCATAATAAACATCGGGAAAAGGGAAGTGTACCTGCCCCGGTATGCTACGCTAGCCAAATTGTATACCATCAATCAAAATTCTGTACAGTCCGTGGAACCCTTGCCTCCATCTCATCCAGAGGAAGGTAACGGCTCTAAGAAAACAATAGAGGACTGGTGTCAGCAACTACATTTGGGTACTGACTCCACTCCCTCACACCAGAAACAGGGAGTCTATCGGGTGGTTCAAGAGTACGAGAGAGTGTTTAGTAAACACCCGCTAGACTTCGGGCGAGTAAAGGGGGTAGAACATCATATCCCCACGGGAGACCATCCTCCCATAAAGGAGAGATACCGACCCGTACCCCCTGCACACTACCAACACGCCAAGGGAATGCTTAGAGACATGAAGGAGGCTGGGGTAATCAGGGATAGCTGTAGCCCCTGGGCAGCTCCACTGGTCTTGGTTAAAAAAAAAGACAACACCATGAGAATGTGTGTAGATTACCGGAAAATCAACCGTATCACACACAAAGATGCGTACCCCTTACCAAGGATGGAGGAGTCTTTGGCCGCTTTAAAATCTGCTAACTTCTTCTCTACTTTGGATCTCACTAGCGGGTACTGGCAGGTTCCTGTAGCAGAGGCGGACCGGGAGAAGACCGCATTCACCACCCCGATGGGACTTAGCGAGTTTACCTGCATGCCGTTCGGACTCTGCAACGCACCAGGAAC
The DNA here is from genome assembly GCF_046119375.1 of Phyllobates terribilis. Taxonomy (NCBI): domain Eukaryota; kingdom Metazoa; phylum Chordata; class Amphibia; order Anura; family Dendrobatidae; genus Phyllobates; species Phyllobates terribilis. The sequence goes on along the minus strand of NW_027362763.1, from coordinate 513,066,552 downwards.
CTTCCAACGGTTGATGGAATGCTGTCTGGGACACCGAAACTTCGAGACGGTCCTGTTATACCTGGACGATGTCATCGTCTACTCCAAGACCTACGAGGACCACCTGAAACACCTGGCAGAAGTGTTCGAAGCCCTGGCAAACTACGGCCTAAAGGTGAAACCCTCCAAGTGTCACCTCCTGAAACCAAGGGTGCAGTACCTGGGACACGTGGTGAGTGCTGACGGAGTGGCTCCCGACCCTGATAAGATCACCGCGATTAAGGAATGGCCAAGACCCTCCAGCGTAAAGGAAGTGCGGCAGTTCCTCGGGTTGGTAGGCTACTACCGAAGGTTCATTCCCGGTTTCACCAAAAAGGCAGCTCCTATGCAGGACCTCCTGATAGGCCAGTCCAGGAAGGCCAAGAACCAGAAGCCGCTCTTCAGATGGGAGAAGTTGGAAGAAGAGTCCTTCCGCCAGCTGAAGATGGCCCTCACGGGGGATGAAATCCTGGCGTACCCTGATTACAGCCAGCCCTTTATCCTCTACACCGACGCAAGTAACATCGGGCTAGGAGCTGTACTGTCCCAGATCCAGCAGGGGAAGGAACGGGTAATTGCTTACGCCAGCCAAAAACTGCAACCCACCGAAAGAAACCCTGAGAATTACAGCTCATTCAAGCTAGAATTCCTGGCAGTGGTGTGGGCAGTCACCGAACGCTTTAAGCACTACCTCGCCTCTTCCCGGTTCATCGTGTACACGGATAACAACCCGTTGACACACCTGGATACGGCAAGACTCGGTGCCCTGGAGCAGAGATGGATGGCCCGCCTGTCCAACTATGAGTTCACGATCAAATACCGGGCAGGACGCTCCAATACCAACGCGGATGCCCTGTCCAGAATGCCAAACCTACCGGACGTAGGGGAAGATCCAGAGGAATTGGAAGAAGTTGAACTCCCCGCGTTCCACCGTCATGGGACTATCCAGTATTCCCACCGTGTAAGGGGTAAGCAATCCGCTACGTTCAACCCCTTACCTCATTACAACTGGGCGGAAACGCAAGACAGTGACCCCGCCGTCCGACTGGTGAAGGAGATGCTGACTCAGCCAGATGCCCGCCTTGACCCAGACGCTCCGGAGGAGACCAAGCAACTGTGGGCTGAGAAGAGTCGACTGCTCCTTTACAAGGGGAAGTTGTGCCGCAGAATGGTTAACTCCCGGACGCATGAACTGATCTGGCAAGTAGTGGTGCCAAGAAGAGACGCGGCTATGGTACTGGAGGCATACCACGACGGAGCTGGGCACTTCGGATGGAAGAAGCTGGAGTTCCTGCTGCGCGGGCGGTTCCACTGGGTAGGCATGAGAGGAACCATCGAGAGGTGGTGCAGAGACTGTGGACCGTGCCACCTAAGAAGGAAGGACCGTGCCAGCCAGAAGACTCCCTTGCAGCCCAACATCACCCGACAGCCACTGGAACTGGTAGCCCTGGACCATCTGAAACTGGCTCCAAGCAGATCTGGGTATGTCTACGCCCTCACAATCGTAGATCATTACTCCCGGTTCCTGGTGGTGGTCCCGGTCAAGGACTTAACGGCTCAAACAGCAGCTAGAGCCTTCCAGCAGCACTTCTGCCGTCCACACGGATACCCAGAGCAGGTGCTGATGGACCAAGGACCTGCCTTTGAAGCGGAAGTCTTCCAGGAGTTCTGCACTCTGTATGGCTGCCGGAAGATAAGAACAACACCCTATCATCCGCAAACCAATGGACTCTGTGAGAAAATGAACCAGGTGGTGATAGACCTTCTGAAAACATTGCCCCTGGAAGAACGCAGTCTGTGGCCTGAGAAACTGCCTGATCTGGTGGACCTATACAACCACATCCCGGTAGGTTCTACCAACTGTACCCCGGCTTACCTGATGAGAGCAAGACCTGGTAAGCTGCCTGTTGATCTGAATATGGGAGTCCTGACACCCGAGGACACTTCACCAGAAGCAGACTGGGACACAGAGAGGCAGCAGCAGTACCGGAAAGTACAGGAGAGCATTGAGCGAAGTCTCTGTCAAGCTAGAGAAAGACAGGAGAAGGCTTACAACCAGTATGCTCCCGCTGTTCCCCTGGTACCTTGAAGGTCTTGAAGAGGAAGAGACGGCTCCACAAGTTGGACGACCAGTGGGAGAAAGACCCGTACACCGTACTGCCCTCAAGCCAGGAGAACCCAAAAGTCTGCACAATCAGTAAGGACGGAGGAGAAACCACAGCCATTGTCTCCCGAGATCACCTGAAGAAGTGTCCCGAACAGCTACGAAACCCTGAAGAAGAACAAGAAGACCCTCGACCCGCAGAGGAAAGGGAAGAGATGGTCCGTACTGTACTCGGAGACTTCCCTCGGTCTTGGACACAAGTGAATGGCGCTGTTGTGGTACCCGTCCTCACCTTCCTCCAACCAGCATCCCGAGTGCCTACGGAGAAACAGGTAGAGCTGGAAGAGCAGCCGGTCCAGGAGGCAGAAGACCCCACACAAGCAGACCAGGAGAATCAACCCTCTGCTTATAGTGAGCCTGCCGTACCCCTAGTGAGCCAAAGAGCCCGTAGACAGCTGCCCAGTTTACCTTTGACAGCTCCTACATCTTGCAGCTCAGGACCAGTCAGTAAGCTCCGTAGGTCCACTAGAGCCACTAGAGGCCAGTTGCCCGTATGTTGGAGGATCTAAAGTGTTTAGACTGTTTTATTTGTATTTACCTGTTTATTGTTGCTTGCAAATAATTATGTATTTCCAGTTATTTTATAGGTGTCAGTTATGGATTATCCGGAATCCTTTGTATATATGTTTGGAGCGTAACCCAGGAAAGGACTAAGACTGTAAAAGACTCGGGGTAGGACAGACCCCTATCTGGTTACGGCTCCCTGTTCCTTGGTGAAATGGACACCCTTGTTTTCTTCAAAAACTGCACCCGGTTGCGGACACGCCGTGACCATCCTAATGTGTTTTTCTTTATTGTACTGTTTCTGTTTATAACTTGTTATGTTTACAAAAATATGTTTAGTCCCGGAGTACTAAATTTTACTAGGGGGGAATGTGGCACCCCAGGGGTCTGGTTTCCACAGTAATAGCAATATTACGTCTGAGAGCAGGTGGGAGGTCTCCTGGTCAGGAATCCTATGCATGCCACACCTCCTGCCCAGTCCTGGGAGGGGAAGAACTTCCCCTATATAAAACTAGGGCTGAGGCAGGGTTAGGGAGAAGAAGAGGAGTCCCAGACAGAGACACAGTCTGGTCTGGAGTGTAGCAAAAGCAAGGAAAGAAAGATCAGGAGATCAGTGGGAGCAGTGCTAAAAGGAGTCAGGGGCTGGAAGCTGTAGAGCTCGCCCTGATTGAAGAGTTCTCACCGGACCCGGAGTCCGAGGCTGTGGGGACTAATCCTTACCCAGCAGCAGAAACCGACCGGCAGGGGATTTCAGGTCCTCTGGCCCAGAAACCCGAAGGCACGGTCACACGCAAGGGACCAGCACCGCCGTCGTGGAGCGGAAGCTACCAGAAGGCCCCGAGTCACCGGCCATACGGGTGAGCACCACACGGTACATTCAGGGACGTGGGCTACTTTTACCCGCCTCTAGCAAGGTAGCCAGAAGAGTACAATTAGTTGGGGAGGCCTACAACTCCGCCTGGCCAGGGGAGATCCTATCTGCTCACAGACTGACCAGGCCCCGATCGCTAGCCAGTACTCCGGGAGGGTCTACCTTTGCCACCAGTAAAGACCCTGAACTACACCGCACCGTCTCTGAGTGGTTCCTGGTGCCTGCGTGCAACTCTGCTAACCTCATCATTCACGTCGGCTGCCCTGAGGCCATACCCCTCCCGTTGGGGGTTATACCATCCACGCTGCACATCCGTACCACCGGCCTCAGCGGTCTGCCCTGCAGCGGCGGCTTCATAGCCGCATTCAACGGGTGGCGTAGTCGAACACTCTAACATCTACTGCTAAAGACTGCCATTTAGTTTGACACCCTGGGCACGGACCGGGTCACCGCCACGAGGACTACTACCCCCAACAGATCCGGCTCCGGGTATTCCCCGCGTGCGCAACGCTGCACCACAGCACAGGCCCAGGGGGCGCGTCAGATGCATGTTTGGTGCCATACCCCATGGTGTTGGTGTGGTAGAGGGAAACAGGAGAGTCAGCACGCAGTTTATAATAGTAAACCAGGGGAACTTTACCTAGACAGCAGCCACACAGGTACACAGCCATACATGGTATTACATGTTCAGATGACTAAAGTTCCAAAAGACAGGCAGATGCAGGAAATGGCACATATGAGGCGTGATAAGCAACTAGTACACCCAGAGCCTATCCGGCTGTCCAGGGTGACACAATGGAATTTTTCTCCATCCCAAGAGGGTGGCATTCGCCAGCAGACCCCGAACATCCCTGCTCCCTCTAACCTTCATGGTTTTGTAAGATGCTTGTTATCCCCATCTTCATTATGTAGGCCAGTACTTTTCCTCGCTCCACTGCATAGTTTCCATTTGGCTAAGTGTGCTCTGGATTCCCAGCGCATTCCTTCAACCCCTCCGGTGCTAGTGCTTAGACTATTCTTACTTGTGTTCTTCAGGTCAGTCAGTCACCATATGTCCCACTGGAACGAGGGAAATAATTCCCTTATTTGTTTTTTGGCTGTCCTCTAGCTGCTCTGCAACTGAACTTTGTCCTATTCTAAAATTGCAGCAGTTTTAGTGCTCAATTCCACCCACCAAACTAGTTTTCTAGGTACCATCTCAGTGAAGAGTTTACCTATTTGACTACCTGAGGTGGTGTACTAGTTACTGACTCATAGTAATAATAATACCAGTCTTTACCAAAACAGTGAAAACTTCAGTATTGTAAATAACATTATAAACACTATTGCAATACCCAATTCTGGGGTATTACAATCATACTAGACACACCAAACATGGCTATGATATATCCATAATTCAGGATGATATTTCTTTTCTGTGGTTTGCCACTGCTGAAAAACACTGTTTGCAGAAACAATTAGATTCCCCGAACACAGATATAACCATGGATAGATTTGACATCTGCTATTATAGATATGGCATGAAAAATATTGCATCTCCATGTGTGCCATGTAAGGTCTGAATGGAACATGCCTTACGGGCAATTATTTCCCCTTGCATTTATTTGTACCTTTTGCTAACAAGGATGTACATAGTCAAAATTCACTTATCCATTCTATGACAGAAGGTCTTAAATATTAGCGATAGAAATAAATTTATTTTATGTTTTATGGTAGTTGTGTCATTTAGTTATATTTCATATGAATAATAGATGTTGAATCTAATTAAATACTTGTTTTTAAAGATTTATATTAAATACCTCTTGTAAATTCTAATCAACCGTTTTGCCTATAATACTGTATAATAATAGGAGCTGAGATTTTGGTGGGCACCAATTCTACAGAGGATTGAAGAGGAAGATGCTGTGCAAACATTGCTGATCCATGATTAGTATGCACGAAGTACAATCCGGAAATCTCTATGTGTTTTTGTTTGCCTTAATCATTCTAATTACAATGGAAACCTTTGAATCCAGCTGCCTGGTTCCACAGAGGCTAATACACAGTGAATATCCCAGTACCAAGACACCCACTCAAATTTTCACTAAGGTGCGACCACAGACAACATAAGGTTATTATGTTCTCTTGGAGGAATAATAATATACTTCAAGAGGGCATATTAAATCACTTGTAGAGTATTGATTTCAATCTATAGTAAAGGAAATTAAACAACACAGGCACTGTGATTTAATTCTCGTCTATTAGACCTATTGCTGTGTAACAGCAATTTACAGCAATACATGAGATCATCAATTATATAACAAGTTTTTGTTCTTTTCTATCAAAAGTTGATACTTGCTGGAGTTTTACAGTCACTTAGGTCAGGCTAGCTCTAATGTTTTGTTTTCCTTTATTTGAGGTTTATACTAATTGCTTTAATTGTTTTATAAATGACTGAAATTCATATATTAGGAATAACCTTGGTTTTTCACAGTAATCTCCTTTATTGCCAGAGTGAGCAACATGATTTGGCCCAACACATAAGCTGATTGCAAATACTTGAATCACTGCCATAGAAAAATCCCTGATGTATATGCCAATATACCCATAGAATTTAGAGGGTAATCTTGCTCCAAAAGGGTGACTGCTTTGCAAATGTTTGGCCAAAATACATATATCCCGCATCTTATCCATTTTGCATGTCAATACTTAGATGAATGCATAAGAATCGGCATTTAGTTACATTTGTCTACGTATGTCTACGTATATGTTGAGAGGCACTGTCTCCCACCAAATGTGTGGTGTTCCCAGCCCTTCTTTTTCTCATAGCAAACATTGGTGGAAAAGACATGTTGTCTAGTGATGGGCGAGCACTAAAATGCTCGGATGCTCGATACTCGGGTCGAGTACATTGGAATACTTGGGTGCTCGACCCGAGCAACGAGCCCAATGTAAGTCTATGGGAAACTCAAGCATTTTTCAGACGGCTCCCCCCGGCGGTCTGCAGAGGGCCTAAAAATTGCCCAAATCGATGGAAACAGTGCTCAAATGACATGGGGACAGCATGGGGAAGAAGATGGAAGCATTTCTGACTCCCAGGTCACTTCTGTCAACAACGGGGTCGGGGGTATTACGCCACTTTTACAGATTCACAATAAAACATACAAAAACGAAACCAAAATGGATTTTCCTGGGAAATATGTTAAGGAGCATCTTTCCAGGGTAATGACTTGTATATAAAGCAAAATAAATAACCAAAAGCAAAAATGCTCCTCCACAACTTGGGCTATGTTCACACGTAGCGTTTTTGATTTGTTTTTCACTTTTGCATTGCTTTCAACCGTGACAAATGCATTCACCAGGAAATGTCATTTTAACATTTTACAACCATATCTGGCCATGTGGTGTGTGAGATCTCATCAGACACATAGTGTTTCATTTATAAAAAAGGGACTCTGAAAGTCACAAAGCCTATTTTTATAGGGCCATCAGGCGGCCTTTACTATTTTTAAAGGGCCAGCAGTCGGCCATCACTATTCTTAGAGAAACATCAGCCGGCTATGTTTTATTGCTCCCATTACTAAAGAGTGGGTCTCCTATACTGTTATTGCGTATGCAGTGAGTAGCAGGTCTGCCCAAAATTTGGACACACCCCAATGCCACTTTGAAAATTTGGATGCACCCCAATACCCCTTTCAAGAGACTTAGAGGAGGGCCTCCTGAAAACAATTTTCCCATTATTAGGAAGTAGGTCTACCATTGTGTTTGCCTATGCAGTGAATGCAAGGGTTGCCAAAAATTTGGAGGCACTCCAATGCCCCTTGGAAGAGACGTGGAGGTCAAGGGCCTTCTGAAAACAATGTTCCCAATATTAGGAAGTGGGTCTCCCATACTGTTTGCCTATACAGTGAATGCAAGGGCTGCCAAAAATTTGGAGGCACTCCAATGCCCCTTGGAAGAGACGTGGAGGAGGGCCTCATAAAAAAAATGTTCCCATTAGAAAGAAGCGGGCCTCCTATACTTGCAATGCCCATGCACTAAATGTATGGGCTGACAAACATTCACCCCTGGGGGGTATACATGAACATACTGTATAAAAAAAAAATTTTACGGGCATCATAAACACCCTTTAAAAAAATTATGTGGGTGTTGCATCATGGACCACGGTCACCCTGGTGATATGGTGGTGGAGGATGAGGAGAAGGAGGAGGACAAGAGAAAATAGCCAAAAACTGGAAGCGTATACCCATGTGTGGGTGTGAAAAGGTGCATGGGAATACACCTCCCAAGAAAAGACACTGGATTTCAGTTTATGTTACGCTGCTATCATTCGGTGGTGTTGAGAAGTCTTGCCCAATCCAGCCCTTGTTCACTTTTATAAGAGTCAGCCTGTCAGCATTTTCAGTTGACAGGCGGATGCGCTTATCAGTTATAATTCCACCAGCGGTACTAAAAACCCACTCTGATAAAACGTTGGCAGCAGGGCAGGCCAGGACCTCCAAGGCATAGAGAGCCAGTTCATTCCACGTATCCAGCTTGGATACCCAATAATTATAAGGCACAGAGGAATCACGAAGGACATTGGTATGGTCGGCAAGGTACTCCCTCCGCATCTTCCCAAACTTTGCACTCCTTGTGAGAGTACCCCGCGCCTCAGGGCTTGTGCGATGGGAGGGGCTGAGAAAATCTCCCAGAACTTTGACAGTGTTCCCCTGGCTCTGCTGGATTGAAGTTGTGTCTCTCTCGCCTGTACTCCTTGGTTGTCCAACGAAGTGTGCTCTCTGCCACCAGCATTTTCAGATGGGAATTTTTTTAATAGTTCAGCAACAAGGGCCTTTTGGTACTACCCCATTTTTGCAGACCTCAGGAATAAGAGATATAAAGTTCTCCTTGTAGCATGGGTCTAGAAGTGTCACCAACCAGTAATGACTGTCACCCAAAATTTTGAGAACGCGAGGGTCATGGGAAAGGCAGCGTAACATAAACTCAGCAGTACGAGCCAGACTACTAACAGGCAAGACTTCCGTGTCCTCACCAACAGGATAACTGACCATGCTCTCCTCCTCCTCCTCTCTGTCCTCTGGCCATCCACGCTGAACAGACAGTATGACAGCTGTGCAGGTAGTACCATCTATAGCGCATGAAATTAGCTCCTGTTCTTCCTCCTCCTCCTCTTCCTCATTGTCACCCAATCCACATTGGGATGAGATGAGCCTGGGCTGTGTGTAATCACCCTGTATGGTTCCTTGCTCCATCTCATCGTGCTCCGCCTGCAATCCATCCTCTTTGATTGTGAGCAGAGAGCATTTCAGAAGACAGAGAAGCGGGATGGTGATGCTAATTATGGCGTCATCGCCGCTCACCATCTTGGTGCAGTCCTCAAAGTTTTGGAGGATGGTACATATGTCTGACATCCATGTCCACTCCTGATGTTTTATGTGTGGAGTCTGTACTGAATAGAGATGAGCGGTGTTCGACTAGAACTGTTCGCCAATCTCAAATTCGAGCTGTTTTGGGCGGTGTTCGAGTTGTTCGACGAACCCGAACGATTTGCAAAAAATTCGGCTGTTCGAGGTTAGGTTCGATAACTGTTCGTGCACCAAAAGCGTGTCCTGCGTGTCTGGCGCTATTTAGAGCACCAATCATGCAGGGATTGTCTGCCACTCACTGTAATGCCACAGCCATGGTGGTTGTGGCATTACAGTGATTGCCCAAATCGATGGGAACAGTGCTCACAGTGAAACATGAAAAGCCGGCAATTCAGCAGCGGCATACACCGGTACTAGAGATGAGCGGTGTTCGACTAGAACTGTTCGCCAATCTCAAATTCGAGCTGTTTTGGGCGGTGTTCGAGTTGTTCGACGAACCCGAACGATTTGCAAAAAATTCGGCTGTTCGAGGTTATGTTCGATAACTGTTCGTGCACCAAAAGCGTGTCCTGCATGTCTGGCGCTATTTAGAGCACCAATCATGCAGGGATTGTCTGCCACTCACTGTAATGCCACAGCCATGGTGGTTGTGGCATTACAGTGATTGCCCAAATCGATGGGAACAGTGCCAACAGTGAAACATGAAAAGCCGGCAATTCAGCAGCGGCATACACCGGTACCCGACAATTTAGAACCGAAAGAATAGAGCTTCACACATAGATTAGATAGATATAAACATGTCAGCCACATATATACGAAGTACAGTGAAAGTGCTGCTTACTGTACTTGTCATTTAGCGTAAAGGATTTATCAAAAAAAATAATAGTGTTTTCATGCACCGTCTCTTTAAAAAAGCCGGCCGGCAATTCAGCAGCGGTACCCGACAATTTATAACAGACAGAATAGAGCATCATACATAGATTAGATAGATAGAAACATGTCAGCCACATATATACGAAGTACAGTGACAGTGTTGCTTACTGTACTTGTCATTTAGCGTAAAGGATTTATCAAAAAAAATAATAGTGTTTTCATGCACTGTCTCTTTAAAAAAGCCGGCCGGCAATTCAGCATCTGTACCCGACAATTTATAACAGACAGAATAGAGCTTCACACATAGATTAGATAGATATAAACATGTCAGCCACATATATACGAAGTACAGTGATAGTGTTGCTTACTGTACTTGTCATTTAGCGTAAAGGATTTATCAAAAAAAATAATAGTGTTTTCATGCACCGTCTCTTTAAAAAAGCCGGCCGGCAATTCAGCATCTGTACCCGACAATTTATAACAGACAGAATAGAGCTTCACACATAGATTAGATAGATAGAAACATGTCAGTCACATATATATGAAGTACAGTGACAGTGTTGATTACTGTACTTGTCATTTAGTGTAAAGGATTTATTAAAAAAAATAATAGTGTTTTCATGCACCGTCTCTTTAAAAAAGCCGGCCGGCAATTCAGCATCTGTACCCGACAATTTATAACAGAAAGATAGAGCATCACACATAGATTAGATAGATAGAAACATGTCAGTCACATATATATGAAGTACAGTGACAGTGTTGCTTACTGTACTTGTCATTTAGTATAAAGGATTTATTTAAAAAAATATTAGTGTTTTCATGCACTGTCTCTTTAAAAAAGCCGGCCGGCAATTCAGCATCTGTACCCGACAATTTAGAATAGAAGGAATAGAGAATCACACATAGATTAGATAGATAGAAACATGTCAGTCACATATATATGAAGTACAGTGACAGTGTTGCTTACTGTACTTGTCATTTAGTATAAAGGATTTATTAAAAAAAATAATAGTGTTTTCATGCACTGTCTCTTTAAAAAAGCCGGCCGGCAATTCAGCATCTGTACCCGACAATTTAGAATAGAAGGAATAGAGAATCACACATAGATTAGATAGATAGAAACATGTCAGTCACATATATATGAAGTACAGTGACAGTGTTGATTACTGTACTTGTCATTTAGTGTTAAAATAAAGGATTTATTTAAAAAAAAATTGGCGTGGGGTTCCCCTTAATTTTAGTCTCTAGCGGAGGTTAAGCAGACTGCTGGGGCAGATGTTTGAAGCCTGGGAAGGGGGTAATACCCACGGAGCTTCCCAGGCTACTAATATCAGCCCCCAGCGGAATACCTAGCCTTTACTAGCTATTAAAATGGGGGACCCCCCAAAAAAATGACGTGGGGTCCCCCCTATTTTAATAGCTAGCAAAGGCTAGGCAGACAGCTGGGGGCTGATATTAATAGCCCAGGAAGGGAGCCATGAATATTGGCCCCCTCCCAGGCTAGAAACACCAGCCGTCAGCCGCCCCAGAAATGGCGCATCCTTAGAATGCGCCAATTCTGGCACTTAGCCTCGCTCTTCCCACTGCCCTGTAGCGGTGGCAGTGGGGTAATAGGGTTGGGGTTGATGTCAGCTTATAATGCCAGCTGACATCAAGCCCAGGTTAGTAATGGAGAGGCGTCTATAAGACACCCCCATTACTAACCCCATAGTCAAAGTTAAAAGAAAACACAAACACCCAGAATAAAGTCCTTTAATTGAAATAAAGACACATTCCTTTATTGTTCTAAATTAAACCATACTTACCGTCACGCCCATTCCAGCTGAAGCCAACGATCTCCTGCAATAAAAGAAAAATAATAAAGCAACCTCATCCTTACCTTTCCATGGTTCCCACGACAGCTTCAGCTCTGCTACATCGAGATAACAGGCTGGACCGCAGCAGAACGCCGCCATCCAGCCTGTCATCCCGCAGACACTGAGAAGCGCAGGCATTCTTGCGCTCTGCAGTGTCTGGCTGTGACGGCATCCAGATGAGCCGAGGTCATGTCCAATGAACTCGGCGCACCTCATGCACGTCACTGACAGCGTGGGAGAATTCTCCTGCACTCAGCACTTCAGCGTGAGAATTCTCCCACGCTGTCAGTGACGTACATGAGGTCAGCTGAGTTCATTGGACATGAATGAGCTCACCTCATGCACGTCACTGACAGCGTGGGAGAATTCTGACGCTGTAGCGCTGAGTGCAGGAGAATTTTCCCACGCTGTCAGTGACGTGCATGAGGTGAGCTGAGATCATTGGACATGACCTCGGCTCATCTGGATGCCGTCACAGCCAGACACTGAGGAGCGCAAGCATGCCTGCGCTTCTCAGTGTCCGCGGGATGACAGGCTGGATGGCAGCATTCTGCTGCGGTCCAGCCTGTCATCTCGATGTAGCAGAGCTGAAGCTGTCCTGGGAACCATGGAAAGGTAAGGATGATGTTGGTTTATTATTTTACTTTTATTGCAGAAGACATTGGCTTCAGCTGGAATGGGCGTGATGGTAAGTATGGTTTAATTTAGAACAATAAAGAATTGTGTGTTTATTTCAATTAAAGGACTTTTTTCTGGGTGTTTGTGTTTTTTTAAATACTTTACTAGAAATTCATGGTGGTCATGTCTAATATTGGCGTGACCCCATCAATTTCGGACTTAGGGCCAGCTGATAATGCCAAGCTGGCCTTAACCCCTTTATTACCCAGTGAGCCACCGCACCAGGGCCCTGGATGAGTTGGGTACAGCGCCAGAAGATGGCGCTTCTATGAACGCGCCATTTTCTGGGGCGGCTGCGGACTGCAATTTGCAGCGGGTGGGGCCCAGAAAGCTTGGGCCTCCCTGCGCTGCGGATTCCAGCTCCCAGCTGCCTAGTTGTACCTGGCTGGGCACAAAAATAGGGCGAAGCCCCACGCATTTTTTTTTTAAATTATTTCATGAAATTCATGGAATAATTAAGAAAAAAAGGGCTTCCCTATATTGTTGTGTCCAAGCAGGTACAAATAGGCAGCTGGTGGTTGGGGGCAGCCCGTCCCTGCCTGCTGTACCTGGCTGGACACAAATATAGTGCGAAGCCCCACGTCAATTTTTTTTTAATTATTTCATGAAATAATTTTTTTAAAAAAGGGCTTCCCTATATTGTTGTGTCTGGCCAGGTACAAATAGGCAGCTGGTGGTTGGGGGCAGCCCGTTCCTGCCTGCTATACCTGACTGGACACAAATATAGGGCGAAGCCCCACGTCAATTTTTTTAAAATTATTTCAGGAAATTCATGAAATAATGAAAAAAAAATTGATGTGGGGCTTCGCCCTATATTTGTGTCCAGTCAGGTACAGCAGGCAGGAACGGGCTGCTCCCAACCACCAGCTGCCTATTTGTACCTAGCCGGACACAACAATATAGGGAAGCCCTTTTTTTCTTAATTATTCCATGAATTTCATGAATCTAAAAAAAAAATGCGTGGAGCTACGCCCTATTTTTGTGTCCAGCCAGGTACAACTAGGCAGCTGGGGGCTGGAATCTGCAGCGCAGGGAGGCCCAAGCTTTCTGGGCCCCACCCGCTGCAAATTGCAGTCCGCAGCCGCCCCGGAAAATGGCGCGTTCATAGAAGCGCCATCTTCTGGCGCTATACCCAACTCATCCAGGGCCCTGGTGCGGTGGCTCACTGGGTAATAAAGGGGTTAAGGCCAGCTTGGCATTATTATCTGGCCCTAAGCCCGAAATTCATGGGGTCACGCCAATATTAGACATGACCACCATGAATTTCTAGTAAAGTATTTAAAAAAAACACAACACCCAGAAAAAAGTCCTTTAATTGAAATAAACACACAATTCTTTATTGTTCTAAATTAAACCATACTTACCATCACGCCCATTCCAGCTGAAGCCAACGATCTCCTGCAATAAAAGAAAAATAATAAAGCAACATCATCCTTACCTTTCCATGGCTCCCACGACAGCTTCAGCTCTGCTACATCGAGATGACAGGCTGGACCGCAGCAGAACGCTGCCATCCAGCCTGTCATCCCGCAGACACTGAGAAGCGCAGGCTTGCTTGCGCTCCTCACTGTCTCGCTGTGACGGCATCCAGATGAGCCGAGGTCATGTCCAATGAACTCGGCGCACCTCATGCACGTCACTGACAGCGTGGGAAAATTCTCACGCTGAAGCGCTGAGTGCAGGAGAATTTTCCCACGCTGTCAGTGACGTACATGAGGTGAGCCGAGTTCATTGTCGGCTCATCTGGATGCCGTCACAGTCAGACACTGAGGAGCGCAAGCATGCCTGCGCTTCTCAGTGTCCGCGGGATGACAGGCTGAATGGCAGCGTTCTGCTGCGGTCCAGCCTGTCATCTCGATGTAGCAGAGCTGGAGCTGTCCTGGGAACCATGGAAAGGTAAGGATGAGGTTGCTTTATTATTTTTCTTTTATTGCAGGAGATCGTTGGCTTCAGCTGGAATGGGCGTGATGGTAAGTATGGTTTAATTTAGAACAATAAAGAATTGTGTCTTTATTTCAATTAAAGGACTTTATTCTGGGTGTTTGTGTTTTTTTTTTAACTTTGACTATGGGGTTAGTAATGGGGGTGTCTTATAGACGCCTCTCCATTACTAACCTGGGCTTGATGTCAGCTGGCATTATAAGCTGACATCAACCCCAACCCTATTACCCCCTGCCACCGCACCAGGGCAGCGTGGAAGAGCGAGGCTAAGTGCCAGAATTGGCGCATCCTATGGATGCGCCATTTCTGGGGCGGCTGACGGCTGGTGTTTCTAGCCTGGGAGGGGGCCAATATTCATGGCTCCCTTCCAGGGCTATTAATATCAGCCCCCAGCTGTCTGCCTAGCCTTTGCTAGCTATTAAATTAGAGGGGACCCCACGTCATTTTTTTGGGGGGGGTCCTCCATTTTAATAGCTAGTAAAGGCTAGGTATTCAGCTGGGGGCTGATATTAGTAGCCTGGGAAGCTCCGTGGGTATTACCCCCTTCCCAGGCTTCAAACATCTGCCCCAGCCGTCTGCTTAACCTCCGCTAGAGACTAAAATTACGGATAATCCCACGCCAATTTTTTTTAATAATAAATCCTTTATTTTAATACTAAATGACAAGTACAGTAACCAACACTATCACTGTACTTATTATATATGTGACTGACATGTTTCTATCTATCTAATCTATGTGTGAAGCTCTATTCTGTCTGTTATAAATTGTCGGGTACCGCTGCTGAATTGCCGGCCGGCTTTTTTAAAGAGACGGTGCACGAAAACACTATTATATTTTTTAATAAATCCTTTACACTAAATGACAAGTACAGTAAGCAACACTGTCACTGTACTTCATATATATGTGACTGACATGTTTCTATCTATCTAATCTATGTGTGATGCTCTATTCCTTCATGTCTAAATTGTCGGGTACCGGTGTATGCCGCTGCTGAATTGCCGGCCGGCTTTTTTAAAGAAAGCGTCTTCTGAGCAGTTTGTCAGCTTTTGGACACCTTTGAAGGTGTTTTCTATGTGTTCCTATGTGTTTTTGTTTGCCTGCCATTGGTTTTAACGGTGTTCGACGGTGTTCTAAGGTGTTCGACGAACAGTTCGACGAACAGTTCCTCGAACATCCCGGTGTTCGACGAACCGAACCGAACCCGAACACTACGGGGGTGGCTCAACACTAGTACTGAATACCGACGGCCTTGTTGATGCTGGTACTCAACAACTTCCCTCTTCTGCTCACAAATCCTTCCCAACATCTGCAGTGTAGCGTTCCAACGTGTGGGGACATCACACACCAGTCTGTGAGCCAGAAGCTGCAAACGCTGATGAAACACGGCAAGGGCGGCGGAAGCTGTAGGTGACTTTCTAAAATGGGCACACAGGCGGCATACTTTAACAAGCAGATCCTGCAGCTCTGGGTAGGATTTGAGAAAGCGTTGAACCACAAGGGTAAGCACATGGGCCAGGCATGGTACATGTGTGAGCTTGCCTCGCCTCAGAGCTGCCACCAGGTTCCGGCCATTGTCACACATGACCATGCCTGGCTGTAGGTTCAGCGGTGTGAGCCACAGATTTGCCTGCTCTTTCACAACTGTCCACAACTCTTCAGCATTGTGCGGTTTGCCACCTAAGCATATTAGCTTCAGCACAGCCTGTTGCCGCTTGGCCGAGGCAGTGCTGCAGTGCTTCCAGCTTGTGACCAATGTGGTCATTTCGGAGATGGAGGCTGAAGAGGAGGAGGAGGCTGATGAGGATGAGGTGCAGAAGCTGTAGACTGTGGGGGCAACCCTGATTGACCTAGGGCCCGCAATCCTTGGCGTTGGGGGGACATGTTCCGTCCCAAGGTCTGACTGGGTCTCGACTTCCACTATGTTAACCAAGTGTGCCATCAGCGAGATGTACTGTCCCTGCCCACAAGCACTTGTCCACGTGCCCGTGGTTAGGTGGACTTTCCCGATAACTGCTTTGTTGAGGGCAATATTTTGGCATACGTGCTTGTGTAAGGCGGGGACGGCACACCGGGAGAAATAGTGGTAGCTGGGGACCAAGAACCGAGGAACGGCCGCTGCCATCAGGTTGCGGAATGCTTCCGTCTCCACGAGACTAAAAGGCAACATTTCCAGCGCAAGCAGTCATGAAATGTGAGAATTTAGTAGTGTGGCCTGTGGGGCATTGGCTTCATATTTGTGCTTGTGTTTCAAGGACTGGGGTATGGACAACAGAACGCTGCGCTGGGACAAGGACATGGACGTGCTTCCTGATGCTGCTACTTGAGAGTGTGCAACGAGAGGTGCAGGGCGGGAGGCATCTTCGCATGCACCATGGACAGGGGATTGGCTTGCATGCACAACAGCGGAAGAAGCAATGGTGCCACCCGCAGACACTGTTCCTGGACCCTGGGGTTCGGCCCACAAAGTTGGGTGCTTTGCTGCCATGTGCCTGATCATGCTGGTGGTGGTCAGGCTGCTAATTTTGCCATCCCTGCTGATGCTGGCCTGGCAGGTGGTGCAAATGGCCTTTTTGGGGTTATCGGCAGAGTCTTTAAAAAACAACCAGACTTGGGAAAACCTAACAGTTGTACTGGCAACTTCCTTCGTGTTGGTGTTATGGGTAACAATTGCCTGCCTTTTGACTGTGGCCACCACACTGCTTCTTCCTGCCTGTTGGGGTGCTCTGCCTCCCTTCCCCTGTGTGCTGCTGTCCTCGCTCTGCATGTTCTCCTGCCAGGTTGGGTCAGTTAGTATATCATCCAGCACCTCGTCTTCCACTTCCGCACCCTGGTCCTCCTCCTGACTTTCTGGCAATTGTATCTCATCATCGTCCACCTCTTGTGACACTTTCCCACCGTCGCATTCGTGTGACTGTGGCTGCTCAAATATTTGCTCATTGCTATATGTGATCTCCTCTTGCCCCTCTTCTAATGGACCGGGCGACAGGCCCGAATCTATAAATGGAAAAGTGAACAGCTCTTCAGAGTGTCCAAGTGTGGGATCAATTGTCTCCCGGCACTCGGCATGGTGGGAGGAAGGAGGATCAAGGTGAGGAATATGCGGTCCAGACTCACGGCTGCTGAGACTTGACCGTGTGGAAGACAGGGTGGTGGCTAAGTGACTGGAAGCATTATCCGCTATCCAACCAACAACCTTTTGACACTGCTCTGGGTTCAAATGTGGTGTGCTGCGGTCCCCTATGAATTGGGACAGGAAGGTCAGGCGAGAAGATGTGGGTGTTTTTTATGTCACAATTTCAGCTTGCCCATGACCTTGTCCTCGGCCTCTGCATGCACCATCACCATCACGTCCAGTTCACCGTCCCTTGCCACGTGCCTTGCCCATTTTAAATGGAGGACAATATCTTCCACGCTCACTACAAATTACTGAATTTGGAGCGAACTTATATGTGATCCGTGTAATGGAGAAACCACAGTTTTAAATACCTGGCCTGTAGGTAACTATTTTGAACAGCAAACTGGTATCAATTGCTTCACTGACACAATGAAACAAATTTTTAATGGAGGCCAGAAATGTCAGTATTTTCTGAAAACGTATATGTGATCCGTGTGACGGAGAAAACACAGTTTTAAATACCTGGCCTGTAGGTAACTATTTTGAACAGCAAACCGGTGTCAAAAACTTCGCTGACACAGTGAAAAAAAATTTGAATGGAGGCCAAAAATGGCAGTATTTTCTGAAAACGTATATGTGATCCGTGTGACGAGAAAACACACTTTTAAATAGCTGGATTTTTTGCGCTGTAATATGGAAAGGAGCTGGCTGTATTCTGCAGTGCCAACAAGCAAATGGCGCAGAAAAACGGTGTTCTCTGGATTGCTTTTTAAGCAAATAATGAGGATTAAGATCCAAAAAAAGTATTCCTGGCCCGTGAGACCTGGGCCTTTGTCTAGAAATATCTAACAGCAGCAGAAGACAGAATTGGAATGGAGCCTCTTGTGCTATATGCACTGCAGTCTGCTATATACACTGCCTGCCTATATACACATCCTGCCTGATATCTCTGCAGATAGACTAGTCCTCAGAAGGACTGTTTGTTAAGATGGATATGTATAATGTACGGTTTTTCTCCCTACACTACCTAATACACAAGCAAATCTCTCCCTGACGCAGCAGCACCTCTCCCTACTCTGCTTGATTTCGGAGTGACTGTGACGAGCATGGCGGCGCCAGGTCTGATATAGACCTGATGATGCTGTGCGGCCAGCCATTCACTGTAATGACACAACCACCATGGCTGCGGCATAACAATGAGTGGCAGGCAATCCCTGCATGTTGATTGGCACTCTAAAGAGTGCCAAACATGCAGAGAGGGCACCCG
The DNA here is from genome assembly GCF_046119375.1 of Phyllobates terribilis. Classification (NCBI taxonomy): domain Eukaryota; kingdom Metazoa; phylum Chordata; class Amphibia; order Anura; family Dendrobatidae; genus Phyllobates; species Phyllobates terribilis. The sequence goes on along the minus strand of NW_027362763.1, from coordinate 513,047,916 downwards.
AGCATCCGCTAGAGCATCTCGCAAGTACTCGGCGAGCTCCGAGCATCTCGAGTACTGAGATGCTCGGGCGAGTACCGAGTACTTGTGAGTATACTCGTGACGCGCTCAGGGGATAGGGATGACTCGGCGCCCGATCCTTGGTGCCTGGTTTTGGGGATGTCGCGGTAGTCGGCTCCCGGGCCCGTACCCTGGGCCTCTCTTTAAAAGGGTGGATAATTATATGAAAGTTTGTGATGCCACCTGTGGTGTCTGGTGAGGATCACCAGCGCTGCAGCAGCCCACTGAGACCGGTGTTAAGGCAGCTTGGGTGGAATGGCTCCCCACAGGTGGAGCTAGGCCTCAGGGCAGCGTGGATGTAGGGATGCAGGATAGGGGGGACCCAGCCGGGTCTGAAGAAGGATAGGCAAACACACAGTTCACTTCAGTACCTTTCACTGATGGATGTTCAGGCACATTCCGGGGCACTGTAGGGTGAAGGGTGCATATCTGGATTCTCCTCATTGAGCGGGTATAGTGCCTCCTTTTTTTTGCCTTTGTGTAGTAAGTTTCTGACCTGCCTGGAGCTAGGCCTAACTTTGTCTCTGTCCTGCACCGGCTGACTTTGTGGTAGGGCCTTCTCTTGGAGTACACGCTCCCAGCTTGCGGGTCTCCGTGACTCCTGGCTCTGGTACGTATCAGCTCTTGGGTGATCCTGGGACCTGAAGTCTTCCAGGGGTCTCCGGTTGTCTCTACAGGGGGATATGCGGCCCTGTAGACGCGGACCCGGTGTCCGGCATATGTTTTCTGGGGTGAGCTTGTACAGCTCCTCTGCCCCCAATGCTACTCACTCCTCTAGCCTTCGGCCTCGCTCGAAGCCCTCACTAGGCCATACACACTAGCGACAGCTCGGCGTGCTTCACCACTCTTATGGTGTCGGCACGCCTTGGGCTTTAACTGAGCTTCCTGAGTCTAGCTTGCAGGAGCCACTGCTGAACTGTTGGCTGTGTTCTCTAGACTAGACTGAACTGCCTAGCTCCACCTTCCCTTTTTATATCCCTATCCGGGCTCCCTCTGGTGGTATGAGGTGGAAGGTGGAGGTGTGTGTATGCTGTGAGGGCCTCTTGTGGAGGAATCCGTCGATGCACCCCTCTAGGATCTGTGGCACTAATGCGCAGCAGGGGCGCCACACTCGCTCATCACTAATGTTGTCCAAATACATGTTAGATGTAATGATATGCAAATATTTTAACACTTATCAAGCAAGCTTGATGTCTTTAGGTTATCAAAACATTATATATGCTTCAATCATTTCTATCATTTGTCTGAGATATGATGATTATTTGCCATGGAATGCATCAATCATCTTTGAGCAGACTTAAATCAGTTTGTCATTCTTACAATAAAAGCAATTAAACTTTTTAATCAGTGGATTAGACCTCTCTGTCATTCGAGACCTGAATTTTATCTGTCATACCACCTTTAGACTTAAGGGCATTCACACTTCAGGATAATCGTGAAAAAGTGTTTTTAAAAATGCTCATTTCACCGTCATCTTGCCATGTAAACAGGTTGCCGATCAACCAATGAACGCTCAAAACGCTCATTCATCAGGTGAAATAATCTTTTATGCAGCATAAAAGATCTTTGTTTTCTACGTTGGATCATTCAGTGTAAGCAGGACTCGCACTGCTGAGAATAATGGCAGCAAAATGGCCAACTTCAAAATGGCCGCCATGGTCACCACCCATCTGGAAAAGTTTTCCCCCTCCCATATACTAATGTGCCACAAACAGGAAGTTAATATCACCAACCATTTCCATTTAATTTAGGTGTATCCATATAAATGGCCCACCCTGTAGATATTTACCATTGTGTCATGTCCTTCATAGTCAATTCCCAATAATAGGGTGTACTCAATTCTCAAATCTTAAAGGCTTTAATCTGCACTGTATACTCACCTACTGAATGCAAAAATGGCTTCCACACAGCTGGAGAGGTAAAGACACAGATCCTACACCTGAATGGTGAGGACTGCGAGGAGTCAATAGAATATCCATTACATGTCTCTTCCATAGCAATTAACAAAGTTACACAACTTTAATTTCTGTACTATTGTTATTTATCTGCCAATGGCTACAGAAGACAGGTAGACTCCCTCATTACAGATGACACCATTGTATGTCATCTGATGCTGGCTTGGCACATGGCGTGGGGGTTCCCTTACATCCAATCATTTTGTGATTAAGTGTTGGGGTTGCTAAAGGATGTCTCACAGACTTTTATTCCACACAATCTAGAAGATTGCTTGTTTGGCCTTTTAGATGAATTAGTATGGCCCAAACCCACATCTTCTTACCGGAAACTTAATTACTCGCAAATAGAGCAATTCCACTGAGCTGGATGGGAGTAAACATCAATCTCTTACCAAAGGAAAATGTGGTGAAGGCAGTCATACCATTTAAGAACATAGTGTTTAAAACAAGGGGTTGCCTGAAGAAGTTCTCTAAGGTTTGGGAAGCATGGTGTGTCTCGCCTCTGGCTGTTTATCCTCCTGGTGTTTGTTTAATCATACATGGTGACATATTGGTATCACTGATTTTGTGTTTATTTGAAAAAAAAAAAAACTGAAAGAAATCTGGGTAAAAAACCTTTCTTGGCTTAACTATCACATTTTTAGATTGTTTATTTACTAAGGGGTCAAAAGAAAATTTGAATTTAGTTTGCTTTTATACAGTTTGACACAAGTGCATTACATTCTAAGTCTATGGGAAACTCGAGCATTTTTCAGTCTGCATAGGGCCTAAAAATTGCCCAAATCGATGGGAACAGTGCTCAAATGACATGGGGACAACATGGGGAAGACCCCTGGAAGCATCTCTGACTCCCAGATCACTGCTGTCAGCAACGTGGTCAGAGTATTACGCCACTTTTACGGACTCACAATAAAACATACAAAAACTAAACCAAAATGGAATTTCCTGGGAAATATATTAAGGAACATCCTTTCCAGGGTAATGATTTGGATATAAGGCAAAATAAATAACCAAAAAACAAAAATAATCCTCCACAACTTGGGCTATGTTCACACGTAGCGTTTTTGATGCGTTTTTGCACTTTTGAATTCCTTTCAACCAAGACAAATGCATTCACCAGGAAATGTAATTTTAACATTTTACAACCTTATCTGGCCATGTGGTATGTGACACATCATCAGACACATGCATACAGTGCTGAAAAGACATGGGAACAGCATGGGGAAGACCTCTGGAAGCATCTCTGACTCCCAGGTCACTGTCTAAAAGTGTGCCCATCATAAGTGATCCTTGGCGCATGCGAAGATGCCTCCCGCCATGCACCTGTCATTGCAGACTTGGAACAATCACCGTCCACATCCTTGTCCCACTGCAGTGTTCAGTTGTCCCTGCCCCATTCCTTGGAATGCAAGCGCAAGTATGCAGGCAGCCACCCACCCACCCACAGGCTGCAATACTATACTGCCAAATTTTTGACAGCTGCTTGCACTTGAAATGTGGCCTTTTAGGCTCGTGGAGGCGGACGTTTTTCACAACCTCATGCCGACGGCGACCGGGTGTCCATACTCGGTCCCCAGCCGCCACTATATTTCCCGGTATCGCCTCCGCTTTCCACAAGCACGGATCACACAACATTACCCATGTCCTCCCCAGTACACTTACTGGGAAGGACCGCCTAACCACAAACACATGGACAGGTGAATGTGGCCAGGGACGGTACGGAGCCAGTCCACAACTTTTTTTGCTAAGAGTTGTATTTAGCTCAGTGAAAGGACTGGCATAGAACGAAACCATATGTACCCTGCGTATCATTTCTCCCAGGAAGTCCTGTAATTGAGCTTGTTGCAGAAGCAATGGCAGCACGTCTAACATCAACTCGCACTTGTCAGTGGTGCTTTGACACACACATCTTTCTTTGCGCATTTAATTTCATGACTACAGAGTTGGGCAATGGCCTGATCTGCAATGCGGTTTGAGAAATAACATGCATAAGCACATCCAATCCACATTAAAAAAGCAGCCGAAGAGTGTCCGGGAACATTCCCCCACACTTTTCTTAGCCAGGGCTGCTTCTCAGCAGGGTTGGACGGGCCCACCAGAGAACCGGAGACTCCTCCGTCGGGCCCTGGCTTCTCCTGCAGGAGAGTTCATAGTGCCGAGGTGAGGCCATGATGATGATAGAGGCCACCATCTGCTTAGTTTTCTGTTACTTGGAATGAAAGTGCAAGTATGCAGCCAGCCTAACACGCACCCACCCACAGGCCGCAACACTAAACTGCCAGATTTCTGGGCAGCTCTTTGCACTTGAAATATGGCCTTTTAAGCTCGTGGAGGCGGAAGCTTTTCACAACCTTATGCCAGCGGCGGCTGGGTGTCCATACTCAGTCCCCAGCCGCCACTATATTTCCCGGTTTCACCTCCGCCTTCCACAAGCACGGGTCCCACAACATTACCTGTGCCCTCCCCAGTGCACTTACTGGGAAGGACCGCCTAACCACAAACACGTGGACAGGTGAATGTGGCCAGGGATGATACGGAGCCAGTCCACAACTTTTTTTGCTAAGAGTTGTATTTAGCTTGGTGAAAGGACTGGCATAGAGGGAAACCGTATGTACCCTGCGTGTCATTTCTCCCAGGAAGTTCTCTAAAGCTGCTTGCACTTGAAATGTGGCCTGAACATTACTGCTGGTACTTTTCTGTGGGAATTTGCTTGCCTCCTACCAGCCTGGAATATTTCCAGCAAACTATGGTATGACGCCATGGTATTACCACTGCCTCCAGTACCAGTAGCGAAGCAATCCCCAATTTCCTTCCCAGGAATTTTATTTGGTAGACTGAGTGGCTGCCCAAATACATTTTCTCACAAAGGAGCTGAAGATAGAGTGGCAGTAAGTGCAAGTTTCTCCAGCCTGTTAGATATTAGAGGGTGAACGGCAGCACATTGGATCAGTGGTTAGCACTGAAGCCTTGCAGCGCTGGGATCCTGGGTTCAAATCCCAGCAAGGACAACATCTGCAAGGACTTTGTATGTTCTCCCCATGTTTGCGTGTGTTTCCTCCTCAGTAAAAAAGCAACCATAGTGTGTCCGGGAACCTTCCCACACACTTTTCTTAGCCAGGACTGCTTCTCGGCAGGGTTGGACGGTCCCACCAGAGAATCCTCTGGTGTGCCTTGGCTTCTACCTCAGGAGAGTTCATGATAGCGCTAACTTTGCAGCTGCTATGGGGCTCTTGAGCGGGTGAGAAAGGTTAGCCCTCAGAATCAAATCCTCTGGTAGCACAATGTTTTTCAATCTGAAACAGCTTCTCAGTGGGAGTTGTATTTCACCACAGCCATATTCTTTAGCTCGGTGAAAGGACTGGCATAGAGGGAAACCGTATCTACCCCGGCTGTCATTTCTCCGTCACCAGGTTCCGCCCATTGTCATACACGACCATGCCTGGCTGTATGTTCAGCGGTGAGAGCCACAGATCAGGCTGCTGTGTTACTGCTTTCAACAACTCTGCAGCGCTGGGCGGTTTGTCAAGTAAGCATTAAGCATGTTATCTTCAGCACAGCCTGTTGACGCTTGGCCAAGGCAGTGCTGCAGTGCTGTCAGCTTGTGACTGATATGGTCATTTCGGAGATGGAGGATGAGGTGCATGAGCTGAACAATGTGATTACATTGAGTTTAAATTGGTGATGCTGTTTTTTATACTAAAGAAAGATCCTATTGTTTTGTTTTTTTTACGCTATTTTTTAAGACAAATGCATTCACCAGGAAATGTAATTTTAACATTTTACAACCTTATCTGGCAATGTGGTGTGTGACACATCAGCAGACACATCCTTTTTTATTTATGATGGGCGAACTCTGAAAGTCATAAAGCCTTTTTTTATAGGGACATCAGACGGCCCTTACTATTCTTAAAAGTCCAGCAGTCGGCCCTAGCTATTGTTAGAGAGCCGGCTATGCTTTGTTGTTCCCATTATTAACAAGTGGGTCTCCTATACTGTTATTGCGTATCCAGTGACTGCAAGGGCTGCCAAAAATTTGGACGCAACCCAATACTCCTTTGAAGAGACATAGAGGAGGGTTTCAGTAAAAAAAATGTTCCCATTATAAAGAAGCGGGTCTCCTGTAGTGGTAATGCCCATGCTGTGACTGCAAGGGCTGCCAAAATTTGGGAAAAATCCCACTAAGAATTTAAAGACACAAAGAGCAGGGCCACAGTAACAAGGTACGACATGTTCCCATTAGAAAGGAGAGGGTCTGCTATACAGTTATAGGGTATGCAGTGAGTCCAACGGCTGACCAATTTTAGGAAAAACACCACTAAGAATTTAAAGACACACGGAGCAGGGCCACAGTAACATGGTATGACATGTTCCCATTAGAAAGGAGAGCGTCTGCTATACAGTTATAGTGTATGCAGTGAGTCAAACGGCTGACCAATTTTAGGAAAAACCCCACTAAGAATTTAAAGACACACAGAGCAGGGCCACGGTAACAAGTACGACATGTACCCATTAGAAAGGAGAGGGTCTGCTATACAGTTATAGGGTATGCAGTGAGTCCAACGGCTGACAAATTTTAGGAAAAACACCACTAAGATTTTAATAACACATGGAGCAGGGCAGAGCAGTAAATAGGGTATGCAGTGAGTCAAACGGCTGACCAATTTTAGGAAAAACCCCACTAAGAATTTAAAGACACACAGAGCAGGGCCACGGTAACAAGTACGACATCTTCCCATTAGAAAGGAGAGGGTCTGCTATACAGCTATAGGGTATGCAGTGAGTCCAACGGCTGACAAATTTTAGGAAAAACACCACTAAGATTTTAATAACACATGGACCAGGGCCACAGTAACAAGGTACGACATGTTCCCATTAGAAATGAGTGGGTCTGCTATACAGTTATAGGGAATGCTGTGAGTCCAACGGCTGACCAATTTTAGGAAAAACCTCACTAAGAAGTTAAAGACACACATAGCAGGGCCACAGTAACGATAAATTCCCATTAGAAAGGAGAGAGTCCCCCATAGTGTTAGCCTATGCAGTGAATGCAAGGGCTGCCAAAAATTTGGAGGCACTCCAATGCCCCTTGGAAGAGACGTGGAGGAGGGCCTCATAAAAAAATATTCCCATTAGAAAGGAGCGGGCCTCCTATACTTGTAATGCCCTTGCACTAAGTGTATGGGCTGACAAACATTTACCCCTGGGGGTATACATGAACATACTGTATAAAAAAACATTTTTACGGTCATGATAAACACCCTTTAAAAAAATTATGTGGGTGTTGCATCACGGACCACGGTCACCCTGGTGATATGGTGGTGGAGGATGAGGAGAAGGAGGAGGACAAGAGCAAATAGACAAAATCAGGAAGCGTATACACACGTGTGGGTGTGAAATGGTGCATGGGAATTCACCTCCCAAGAAAAGACACTGGATTTGAGTTTATGTTACGCTGCTATTAGTGATGAGCGAGCACTAAAATGCTCGGGTGCTCGAAGCTCGGGTCGAGCACATTGGAATACTCGGGTGCTCGACCCGAGCAACGAGCCCAATGTAAGTCTTTGGGAAACTCGAGCATTTTTTTGGTGGTCCCCCCTGGCGGTCTCAGAAGGTCAAAAATTGCCCAACTCGATGGGAACGGTGCTGAATTAAACATCAGGCAGGCAGAATATATAGGCAGACAGGCAGGCAGGGTATATAGGAGGGTGCATGAAAAATATAGCAGGGCACTTGGAACACACTAGTGCCCTCCGATTTTCATGCACCCATCTCTTTAAAAAAGCCGGCTGGCAATTCATCAGCGGCATACACCGGTACCCGACAATTTAGAACAGAAAGAATAGTGCATCACACATAGATTAGATAGATAGAAACATGTCAGTCACATATATAATAATTACAGTGACAGTGTTGGTTACTGTACTTGTTATTTAGTGTTAAAATAAAGGATTTATTAAAAAAAAATTGGCGTGGGGTTCCCCGTAATGTTAGTCTCTAGCGGAGGTTAAGCAGACGGCTGGGGCAGATGTTTGAAGCCTTGGAAGGGGGTAATACCCACGGAGCTTCCCAGGCTACTAATATCAGCCCACAGCTGAATACCTAGCCTTTACCAGCTATTAAAATGGGGGACCCCCCCAAAAAATTATGTGGGGTCCCCCCTATTTTCATAGCTAGCAAAGGCTAGACAGACAGCTGGGGGCTGATATTAATAGTCCAGGAAGGGTGCCATGAATATTGGCCCCCTCCCAGGCTAGAAACACTAGCCGTCAGCCGCCCCAGAAATGGCGCATCCATAGGATGTGCCAATTCTGGCACTTAGCCTCGCTATTCCCACTTCCCTGTAGCGGTGGCAGTGAGGTAATAGGGTTGGGGTTGATGTCAGCTTATAATGCCAGCTGACATCAAGCTCAGGTTAGTAATGAAGAGGCGTCTACAAGACACCCCCATTACTAACCCCATAGTCAAAGTTAAAAAAAAAACACAAACACCCAGAATAAAGTCCTTTAATTGAAATAAACACACAATTCTTTAATGTTCTAAATTAAACCATACTTACCATCACGCCCATTCCAGCTGAAGCCAATGTCTTCTGCAATAAAAGTAAAATAATAAAGCAACCTCATCCTTACCTTTCCATGGTTCCCAGGACAGCTTCAGCTCTGCTACATTCACATGACAGGCTGGGTGTTGTGTTTTTTTAAAATACTTTGCTAGAAATTCATGGCGGTCATGTCTAATATTGGCGTGACCCCATGAATTTCAGGCTTAGGGCCAGCTGATAACACCAAGCTGGCCCTAACCCCTTTATTACCCAGTGAGCCACCGCACCAGTGCCCTGGATGTGTTGGGTACAGTGCCAGAAGATGGCGCTTCTATGAACGCGCCATTTTCTGGGGTGGCTGCGGACTGCAATTTGCAGTGGGTGGGGCCCAGAAAGCTTGGGCCTCCCTGCGTTGCGGATTCCAGCCCCCAGCTGCCTAGTTGTACCCGGCTGGACACAAAAATAGGGCGAAGCCCCATGTATTTTTTTTTTTTAATTATTTCATGAAATTCATGAAATAATAAAAAAAAAAAAGGTCTTTCCTATATTGTTGTGTCCGGCCAGGAACAAATAGGCAGCTGGTGGTTGGGGTCAGCCTATTCCTACCTGCTGTACCTGGCTGGACAAAAAAATAGGGCGAAGCGCCACGTCAATTTTTTTTTTAATTATTTCATGACTTTGGAATGGTCGGCAAGGTACTCCCTCAGCATCTTCCCAAACTTTGCACTCCTTGTGAGAGTACCCCGCGCCTCAGGGCTTGTGCGATGGGAGGGGCTGAGAAAATTCTCCCAGAACTTTGACAGTGTTCCCCTGGCTCTGCTGGATTGAAGTTGTGTCACTCTCGCCTGTACTCCTTGGTTGTCCAACGAAGTGTGCTCTCTGCCGCCAGCGTTTTCAGATGGGAATATTTTTAATAGTTCCGCAACAAGGGCCTTCTGGTACTGCCCCATATTTGTACACCTGTCCACCTCAGGAATAAGAGATATAAAGTTCTCCTTGTAGTGTGGGTCTAGAAGTGTCACCAACCAGTAATGACTGACACCCAAAATTTTGAGAACGCGAGGGTCATGGGAAAGGCAGCATAACATAAACTCAGCCATGCGTGCCAGACTACTAACAGGCAACACTTCTGTGTCCTCACCAAGAGGATGACTGACCATGCTCTACTCCTACTCCTCCTCCTCCTCCTCTCTGTCCTCTGGCCATCCACGCTGAACAGACCATCTATAGTGCATGAAACTAGCTCCTGTCCTTCCTCCTCCTCCTCCTCTTCCTCATTGTCACCAATCCACGTTGAGATGAGATGAGGCTTGGCTGTGTGTAATCACCCTGTATGGTTCCTTGCTCCATCTCATCGTGCTCCACCTGCAATGCATTCTTTTTGATTGGGAGCAGAGAGCATTTCAGAAGACAGAGAAGCGGGATGGTGACGCTAATTATGGCGTCATCGCCGCTCACCATCTTGGTGCAGTCATCAAAGTTTTGGAGGATGGTACATATGTCTAAATCCATGTCCACTCCTGAGGTCTTATATGTGGAGTCTGTACTGAATACCGAGCTGGTACTCAACAACTGCCCTCTTCTGCTCACAAATCCTTCCCAACATCTGCAGTGTAGAGTTCCAACGCGTGGGGACATCACACACCAGTCTGTGAGCTGGAAGCTGCAAACGCTGCTGAAACATGGCAAGGGCGGCGGAAGCTGTAGCTGACTTTCTAAAATGGGCACACAGGTGGCATACTTTAACAAGCAGATCCGGCAGCTCCGGGTAGGATTTGAGAAACAGCTGAACCACGAGGTTAAGCACATGGGCCAGGCATGGTACGTGTGTGAGCTCGCCTCACCTCAGAGCCGCCACCAGGCTCCGGCCATTGTCACACACGACCATGCCTGGCTGTATGTTCAGCGGTGTGAGCCACAGATTTGCCTGCTCTTTCAGAGCTGTCCACAACTCTTCAGCATTGTGTGTTTTTTCACCTAAGCATATTAGCTTCAGCACAGCTTGTTGCCTATTGGCCGAGGCAGTGCTGCAGTGCTTCCAGCTTGTGACCAATGTGGCCATTTCGGAGATGGAGGCTGAAGAGGAAGAGGAGGCTAAGGATGATGAGATGCAGGAGCTGTAGACCGTGGGGGCAACCCTGATTGACCTAGGGCCCGCAATCCTTGGCGTCGGGAGGACGTGTTCCGTCCCAGGGTCCGACTGGGTCCCGGCTTCCACTATGTTAACCCAGTGTGCCGTCAGCGAGATGTACCATCCCTGCCCACAAGCACTTGTCCACGTGTCCGTGGTTAGGTGGACTTTACCCTTAACTGCGTTGTTGAAAGCACGGCTAATGTTTTGGGACACGTGCTTGTGTAATGCGGGGACGGCACATCGGGAGAAATAGTGGCGGCTGGGGACTGAGTACCGAGGAACGGCCGCCGCCATCAGGTTTCAGAATGCTTCCGTCTCCACGAGCCTAAAAGGCAACATTTCGAGTGCAAGCAGTCGTGAAATGTGATAATTTAATATTGTGGCCTGTGGGGCATTGGCTGCATATTTGTGCTTGCGTTCCAAGTACTGGGGCATGGGCAACTGAACGCTGCGCTGGGACAAGGACATGGAAGTGCTTCCTGATGCTGCTACTTGAAAGTGTGCAATGACAGGTGCAGGGCAGGAGGCGTCTTCGCATGCACCATGGACAGGGGATTGGCTTGCATGCACAACAGCAGAAGAAGCAATAGTGCCACCCGCAGATACTGTTCCTGGACCCTGAGATTTGGCCCACAAAGTCGGGTGCTTTGCTGCCATGTGCCTGATCATGCTGGTGGTGGTCAGGCTGGTCGTTTTGCCACCCCTGCTGATGCTGACCTGGCAGGTGGTGCAAATTGCCTTTTTGGGGTTATCGGCAGAGTCTTTAAAAAACAACCAGACTCGGGAAGACCTAACAGTTGTACTGGCAACTTCCTTCGTGTTGGTGTTACGGTAAATGGTTGCCTGCCTTCTGTCAGCGGCCACCACACTGCTTCTTCCTGCCTTTTGGGGTGCTCTGCCTCCCTCCCCCTGTGTGCTGCTGTCCTTGCTCTGCATGTCCTCCTGCCAGGTTGGGTCAGTTACTTTATCATCCACCACCTCGTCTTCCACTTCCGCACCCTTGTCCTCCTCCTGACTTTCTGGCAATTGTGTCTCATCATCGTCCACCTTTTGTGACACTTTCCCACTGTCCCCTTCGTGTGACCGTGGCTGCTCAAATATTTGGGCATCGCTGCACGCGAACTTCCCTTGCCCCGCTTCAAGTGGACCGGGCGAGAGGCCCGAATCTATAAATGGAAAAGTGATCAGCTCTTCGAGTGTCCAAGTGTGTGATCAGTTGTCTCTCGGTACTCGGCATGGTGGGAGGAAGTAGGATCAGGGTGAGGAATATACGGTCCAGACTCACAGCTACTGAGACTTGACCGTGTGGAAGACAGGGTGGTGGTGGTGGTGGCTAAGTGACTGAAAGCATTATCCGCTATCCAACCAACAACCTTTTAACACTGCTCTGGGTTCAATAGTGGTGTGCTGTGGTCCCCTAGAAATTGGGACAGGAAGGTCAGGCGAAAAGATGTGGGTGTTTGTTGGGGTACAATTTCAGCTTGCCCACGGCCTTGTCCTCGGCCTCTGCATGCACCATCATCACCATCATGTCCAGTTCCCCATCCCTTGCCACGTGCCTTGCCCATTTTAAATGGAGGACAGTATCTTCCATGCTCACAACAAATGACTGAGTTTGGAACGAACTTATATGTGATCCGCGTGATAGAGAAAACAGAGTTTTAAATACCTGGCCTGTAGGTAAGTCGTTTGAGCAGCAAACAGCGGTGAATTGCTTCAATGACGCACTAAATGAAATTTTTAATGGAGGCCAGAAATGGCAGTATTTTCTGACAACATATATGTGATCTGTTTGACGGAGAAAACAGAGTTTTAAATACCTGGCCTGTAGGTAAGTAGTTTAAACAGCAAACTGCGGTGAATTGCTTCAATGACACACTAAAGGAAATATTTAATGGAGGCCAGAAATGGCAGCATTTTCTGACAACGTATATGTGATCAGTTTGACGGAGAAAACAGAGTTTTAAATACCTGGCCTGTAGGTAAGTAGTTTGAACAGGAAACTAGAGATGAGCGTTGTTCTACTCGAACTGTTCGCCAATCTCAAATTCGAGCTGTTTTGGGCTGTGTTCGAGCCGTTCGGCAAACACGAACGATTTGAGAAAAATTCGCCTGTTCAAGGTTATGTTCGATAACTGTTCGTGCACCAAAATCATAACTGGATTTTTTCTCAGTAATGATGAAGATTAATGTTAATACGCAGTTTGAGTGTACAGCGGGGTGGGGGGAGGGGCAGGGGATGGATCTCTGCAGGAATAATGAAGATCTCCATTTTTTTTTCTCTTTCCCGCATTTGCAGTGGGGAGGTGCAGTCTGTCAGCCTATCAGCAGCGCACACACAGAGCGAACTGCTGTTTTTCACACAAGCAAGGGCATGTGTCATTGGCAGTGTATGTCACATGTCCTTGCCCTATAAGACCAAGCCATTTTCCCAGTCGCCACCAATTTCTCACTGCTGCAGCTGCGTGTTAGATGGCACCGTTGTTGCTGTGTGCGCTATACCTTGTTAATTTCAAGCCAATTTTCGCACAAATCTACAGATAGCTTGGGAGTAGGGAATAGTTGTGATTGCAGTCCTTTTAAGGACTAGGTTACAGCATTTCCTACGACTTTTATCAGGCAGGTCTGTGCTCTTAAATAGATAGATTGTGGGAGTAAAGACTAATTGTAATTGCAGTCCTTTTCAGGACTAGGTTACATCAGTTCCTATCAGTTTTTGCCAGGCAGGTCTGTGCCAGTGCTGTGCAAGTTTTTTTCACAGCATTTGGCTGAATCTAGCAAAGCTAATCCTTTTTGGCCTATTGCAGAGTGTGTTAGTCAGTGGAGTAGCCTATCTGTGTTGCAAGATATACCACCTGTGTATAGAATACCAATTTTTTTACTGCACCTAGTGAAGTAAAATCTTTTGGGCATAGCATCATTCTATTAGTCCATCTATACTGACCTCCATCAGGTTGCAAATTGAATATAATTTTTTTCTGCATCTAGCTCTGAAAAAATATTTGGGCTTCTAGCAGTGTGTGGGACTTGTTCTATTAGTCCATCTATACTGACCTCCATCAGGTTGCAAACTGAATATAATTTTTTTCTGCATCTAGCTCTGAAAAAATATTTGGCCTTCTAGCAGTGTGTGGGACTTTCTCTATTAGTCCATCTATACTGACCTCCATCAGGTTGCAAATTAAAAATAATTTTTATCTGCATCTAGCTCTGAAAAAATATTTGGCCTTCTAGCAGTGTGTGGGACTTTCTCTATTAGTCCATCTATACTGACCTCCATCAGGTTGCAAATTAAAAATAAATTTTATCTGCATCTACCTCTGAAAAAATATTTGGGCTTCTAGCTGTGTGTGGGAGTTGTTCTATTAGTCCATCTATACTGACCTCCATCAGGTTGCAAACTGAATATATTTTTTTTCTGCATCTAGCTCTGAAAAAATATTTGGCCTTCTAGCAGTGTGTGGGACTTTCTCTATTAGTCCATCTATACTGACCTCCATCAGGTTGCAAACTGAATATATTTTTTTTCTGCATCTACCTCTGAAAAAATATTGGGCTTCTAGCTGTGTGTGGGACTTGTTCTATTAATTCATCTATACAGACCTCCATCAGGTTGCAAACTAAATATATTTTTTTTCTACATCTACCTCTGAAAAAATATTGGGCTTCTAGCTGTGTGTGGGACTTGTTCTATTAATCCATCTATACAGACCTCCATCAGGTTGCAAACTGAATATAATTTTTTTCTGCATCTAGCTCTGAAAAAATATTTGGCCTTCTAGCAGTGTGTGGGACTTTCTCTATTAGTCCATCTATACTGACCTCCATCAGGTTGCAAATTAAAAATAATTTTTACCTGCATCTAGCTCTGAAAAAATATTTGGCCTTCTAGCAGTGTGTGGGACTTTCTCTATTAGTCCATCTATACTGACCTCCATCAGGTTGCAAATTAAAAATAATTTTTTTTCTGCATCTACCTCTGAAAAAATATTGGGCTTCTAGCTGTGTGTGGGACTTGTTCTATTAGTCCATCTATACTGACCTCCATCAGGTTGTAAACTGAATATAATTTTTTTCTGCATCTAGCTCTGAAAAAATATTTGGCCTTCTAGTAGTGTGTGGGACTTTCTCTATTAGTCCATCTATACTGACCTCCATCAGGTTGCAAACTGAATATAATTTTTTTCTGCATCTAGCTCTGAAAAAATATTTGGCCTTCTAGTAGTGTGTGGGACTTTCTCTATTAGTCCATCTATACTGACCTCCATCAGGTTGCAAACTGAATATAATTTTTTTCTGCATCTAGCTCTGAAAAAATATTTGGCCTTCTAGCAGTGTGTGGGACTTTCTATATGAGTCCATCTATACTGACCTCCATCAGGTTGCAAATTAAAAATAATTTTTATCTGCATCTAGCTCTGAAAAAATATTTGGCCTTCTAGCAGTGTGTGGGACTTTCTCTATTAGTCCATCTATACTGACCTCCATCAGGTTGCAAATTAAAAATAATTTTTATCTGCATCTACCTCTGAAAAAATATTTGGCCTTCTAGCAGTGTGTAGGACTTTCTCTATTAGTCCATCTATACTGACCTCCATCAGGTTGCAAATTAAAAATAATTTTTATCTGCATCTACCTCTGAAAAAATATTTGGGCTTCTAGCTGTGTGTGGGACTTGTTCTATTAGTCCATCTATACTGACCTCCATCAGGTTGCAAACTGAATATAATTTTTTTCTGCATCTAGCTCTGAAAAAATATTTGGCCTTCTAGCAGTGTGTGGGACTTTCTCTGTTAGTCCATCTATACTGACCTCCATCAGGTTGCAAATTAAAAATAATTTTTTTTCTGCATCTACCTCTGAAAAAATATTGGGCTTCTAGCTGTGTGTGGGACTTGTTCTATTAATCCATCTATACAGACCTCCATCAGGTTGCAAACTGAATATAATTTTTTTCTGCATCTACCTCTGAAAAAATATTTGGGCTTCTAGCTGTGTGCGGGACTTGTTCTATTAGTCCATCTATACTGACCTCCATCAGGTTGCAAACTGAATATAATTTTTTTCTGCATCTAGCTCTGAAAAAATATTTGGCCTTCTAGTAGTGTGTGGGACTTTCTCTATTAGTCCATCTATACTGACCTCCATCAGGTTGCAAATTAAAAATAATTTTTATCTGCATCAAGCTCTGAAAAAATATTTGGCCTTCCAGCAGTGTGTGGGACTTTCTATATTAGTCCATCTATACTGACCTCCATCAGGTTGCAAATTAAAAATAATTTTTATCTGCATCTACCTCTGAAAAAATATTTGGGCTTCTAGCTGTGTGTGGGACTTGTTCTATTAGTCCATCTATACTGACCTCCATCAGGTTGCAAACTGAATATAATTTTTTTCTGCATCTAGCTCTGAAAAAATATTTGGCCTTCTAGCAGTGTGTGGGACTTTCTCTATTAGTCCATCTATACTGACCTCCATCAGGTTGCAAATTAAAAATAATTTTTATCTGCATCTAGCTCTGAAAAAATATCTGGCCTTCTAGCAGTGTGTGGGACTTTCTCTATTAGTCCATCTATACTGACCTCCATCAGGTTGCAAATTAAAAATAATTTTTATCTGCATCTACCTCTGAAAAAATATTTGGGCTTCTAGCTGTGTGTGGGACTTGTTCTATTAGTCCACCTATACTGACCTTCATCAGGTTGCAAACTGAATATAATTTTTTTCTGCACCTAGCTCTGAAAAAATATTTGGCCTTCTAGCAGTGTGTGGGACTTTCTCTATTAGTCCATCTATACTGACCTCCATCAGGTTGCAAATTAAAAATAATTTTTATCGGCATCTAGCTCTGAAAAAATATTTGGCCTTCTAGCAGTGTGTGGGACTTTCTCTATTAGTCCATCTATACTGACCTCCATCAGGTTGCAAATTAAAAATAATTTTTATCTGCATCTACCTCTGAAAAAATATTTGGCCTTCTAGCAGTGTGTGGGACTTTCTCTATTAGTCCATCTATACTGACCTCCATCAGGTTGCAAATTAAAAATAATTTTTATCTGCATCTACCTCTGAAAAAATATTTGGGCTTCTAGCTGTGTGTGGGAGTTGTTCTATTAGTCCATCTATACTGACCTCCATCAGGTTGCAAACTGAATATATTTTTTTTCTGCATCTAGCTCTGAAAAAATATTTGGCCTTCTAGCAGTGTGTGGGACTTTCTCTATTAGTCCATCTATACTGACCTCCATCAGGTTGCAAACTGAATATATTTTTTTTCTGCATCTACCTCTGAAAAAATATTGGGCTTCTAGCTGTGTGTGGGACTTGTTCTATTAATTCATCTATACAGACCTCCATCAGGTTGCAAACTAAATATATTTTTTTTCTACATCTACCTCTGAAAAAATATTGGGCTTCTAGCTGTGTGTGGGACTTGTTCTATTAATCCATCTATACAGACCTCCATCAGGTTGCAAACTGAATATAATTTTTTTCTGCATCTAGCTCTGAAAAAATATTTGGCCTTCTAGCAGTGTGTGGGACTTTCTCTATTAGTCCATCTATACTGACCTCCATCAGGTTGCAAATTAAAAATAATTTTTTTTCTGCATCTACCTCTGAAAAAATATTGGGCTTCTAGCTGTGTGTGGGACTTGTTCTATTAGTCCATCTATACTGACCTCCATCAGGTTGCAAACTGAATATAATTTTTTTCTGCATCTAGCTCTGAAAAAATATTTGGCCTTCTAGTAGTGTGTGGGACTTTCTCTATTAGTCCATCTATACTGACCTCCATCAGGTTGCAAACTGAATATAATTTTTTTCTGCATCTAGCTCTGAAAAAATATTTGGCCTTCTAGTAGTGTGTGGGATTTTCTCTATTAGTCCATCTATACTGACCTCCATCAGGTTGCAAACTGAATATAATTTTTTTCTGCATCTAGCTCTGAAAAAATATTTGGCCTTCTAGCAGTGTGTGGGACTTTCTCTATGAGTCCATCTATACTGACCTCCATCAGATTGCAAATTAAAAATAATTTTTATCTGCATCTAGCTCTGAAAAAATATTTGGCCTTCTAGCAGTGTGTGGGACTTTCTCTATTAGTCCATCTATACTGACCTCCATCAGGTTGCAAATTAAAAATAATTTTTATCTGCATCTACCTCTGAAAAAATATTTGGCCTTCTAGCAGTGTGTGGGACTTTCTCTATTAGTCCATCTATACTGACCTCCATCAGGTTGCAAATTAAAAATAATTTTTATCTGCATCTACCTCTGAAAAAATATTTGGCCTTCTAGCAGTGTGTGGGACTTTCTCTATTAGTCCATCTATACTGACCTCCATCAGGTTGCAAATTAAAAATAATTTTTTTTCTGCATCTACCTCTGAAAAAATATTGGGCTTCTAGCTGTGTGTGGGACTTGTTCTATTAGTCCATCTATACTGACCTCCATCAGGTTGCAAACTGAATATAATTTTTTTCTGCATCTAGCTCTGAAAAAATATTTGGCCTTCTAGTAGTGTGTGGGACTTTCTCTATTAGTCCATCTATACTGACCTCCATCAGGTTGCAAACTGAATATAAGTTTTTTCTGCATCTAGCTCTGAAAAAATATTTGGCCTTCTAGTAGTGTGTGGGACTTTCTCTATTAGTCCATCTATACTGACCTCCATCAGGTTGCAAACTGAATATAATTTTTTTCTGCATCTAGCTCTGAAAAAATATTTGGCCTTCTAGCAGTGTGTGGGACTTTCTCTATGAGTCCATCTATACTGACCTCCATCAGATTGCAAATTAAAAATAATTTTTATCTGCATCTAGCTCTGAAAAAATATTTGGCCTTCTAGCAGTGTGTGGGACTTTCTCTATTAGTCCATCTATACTGACCTCCATCAGGTTGCAAATTAAAAATAATTTTTATCTGCATCTACCTCTGAAAAAATATTTGGCCTTCTAGCAGTGTGTGGGACTTTCTCTATTAGTCCATCTATACTGACCTCCATCAGGTTGCAAATTAAAAATAATTTTTATCTGCATCTACCTCTGAAAAAATATTTGGCCTTCTAGCAGTGTGTGGGACTTTCTCTATTAGTCCATCTATACTGACCTCCATCAGGTTGCAAATTAAAAATAATTTTTATCTGCATCTACCTCTGAAAAAATATTTGGGCTTCTAGCTGTTTGTGGGACTTGTTCTATTAGTCCATCTATACTGACCTCCATCAGGTTGCAAACTGAATATAATTTTTTTCTGCATCTAGCTCTGAAAAAATATTTGGCCTTCTAGCAGTGTGTGGGACTTTCTCTATTAGTCCATCTATACTGACCTCCATCAGGTTGCAAATTAAAAATAATTTTTTTCTGCATCTACCTCTGAAAAAATATTGGGCTTCTAGCTGTGTGTGGGACTTGTTCTATTAATCCATCTATACAGACCTCCATCAGGTTGCAAACTGAATATAATTTTTTTCAGCATCTACCTCTGAAAAAATATTTGGGCTTCTAGCTGTGTGTGGGACTTGTTCTATTAGTCCATCTATACTGACCTCCATCAGGTTGCAAACTGAATATAATTTTTTTCTGCATCTAGCTCTGAAAAAATATTTGGCCTTCTAGTAGTGTGTGGGACTTTGTCTATTAGTCCATCTATACTGACCTCCATCAGGTTGCAAATTAAAAATAATTTTTATCTGCATCTAGCTCTGAAAAAATATTTAGCCTTCTAGCAGTGTGTGGGACTTTCTCTATTAGTCCATCTATACTGACCTCCATCAGGTTGCAAATTAAAAAAAAATTTTATCTGCATCTACCTCTGAAAAAATATTTGGGCTTCTAGCTGTGTGTGGGACTTGTTCTATTAGTCCATCTATACTGACCTCCATCAGGTTGAAAACTGAATATAATTTTTTTCTGCATCTAGCTCTGAAAATATTTTTGGCCTTCTAGCAGTGTGTGGGACTTTCTCTATTAGTCCATCTATACTGACCTCCATCAGGTTGCAAATTAAAAATAATTTTTATCTGCATCTAGCTCTGAAAAAATATTTGACCTTCTAGCAGTGTGTGGGACTTTCTCTATTAGTCAATCTATACTGACCTCCATCAGGTTGCAAATTAAAAATAATTTTTATCTGCATTTAGCTCTGAAAAAATATTTGGCCTTCTAGCAGTGTGTGGGACTTTCTCTATTAGTCCATCTATACTGACCTCCATCAGGTTGCAAATTAAAAATAATTATTATCTGCATCTACCTCTGAAAAAATATTTGGGCTTCTAGCTGTGTGTGGGACTTGTTCTATTAGTCCATCTATACTGACCTCCATCAGGTTGCAAACTGAATATAATTTTTTTCTGCATCTAGCTCTGAAAAAATATTTGGCCTTCTAGCAGTGTGTGGGACTTGTTCTATTAGTCCACCTATACTGACCTCCATCAGGTTGCAAATTCAAAATAATTTTTTGTCCGCATCTAGCTCTGAAAAAATATTTGGCCTTCTAGCAGTGTGTGGGACTTTCTCTATTAGTCCATCTATACTGACCTCCATCAGGTTGCAAACTGAATATATTTTTTTTCTGCATCTACCTCTGAAAAAATATTTGGGCTTCTAGCTGTGTGTGGGACTTGTTCTATTAGTCCATCTATACTGACCTCCATCAGGTTGCAAATCGAATATAATTTTTTTCTGCATCTAACCCAGCCAATAGTTTTGGCCTAATACCACAGTTTGGCCACTCAACTCTGCTCGGTTCCCATCCATTGTTTTTTTGTGCAAACAACTCCAGAGTTGTGAATTAGTTAACCACCAAAATGAGTGGAAAAAGGCCTGCTGCTGGTGGAAAGGGGAATAGGCGTGTTGGGAAGGGGAAAAATGGTTGTGTCCGTGTGGTAGGTGTTAAAGCAATAGTAACATCTGCAGAAGAAAGACCATCTTCCAGCCAAACTAAAATGTCTACTTCTTTTAGCGTACAATGTGATAAGATCCCTTTCTTACGGCCACGCCAATCACTACAAATTCCAGATGAGGCACAAAAACAACAGGTGCTTCAACGGATATCAAGTGCTCCTTTAAGTGGGCTCTCCTCCACATCAACTTCAACATCACAAATACTCCAGTCCTCAAAGGTGTCACCCCAATCGCACTTGCTTCCTCACAGCTCCCAAATCTCCAGCTGCCCATCTGAGTATGAGGTAGAACAGATGGTTGAGTCTGCAGAGCTGTTTACTCATACTATAGCCTGGGAATCAGAGGTCGACTCCAGCGCTTCTGTGAATCCAGAGGAGGAAATGATCTGCACTGATGCCCAGAATCTTTATGAGTCGGATCCAGGACCAGACGCAGAAGGTTCTGACCATAATGTAGACCCTCATTCCCAAACTGTAACTCCTGTCGGTGGAGACAATGAGGAGGACGATGATGAGACTCAAATACCTGATTGGAGCGACAACTTTAGTTTTTTGTCAGGGCAGGAACAGGTTGGCTCTGAGGACGACGGGTGTGATAACGCACAGGGTGATGATGATGAGGTTGGAGATCCCACTTACTGTCAACCCACAGTCAGCCAAGAGATGTGGTCAGCAGAGGAGGTGGAGGAAGATGCTAGTGACGACGAGGTCAGGTTGCGCCTTCCTGGAAAGACACGTAGTACTGGAAGCACGTCAACAACTGCATCCTCAAACACAACTCTGCCTCTCACCACAAGTCGTGGTGGCTCTTCAGGTCACATGGGTGCTAAGCCTTGCGTAGCCTGGGCATTTTTTCAGATCGATAAAGATGACCCAACTCGTGTTATCTGTAGAGATGAGCGTTGTTCTACTCGAACTGTTCGCCAATCTCAAATTCGAGCTGTTTTGGGCGGTGTTCGAGCCGGTCGGCGAACACGAACAATTTGAGAAAAATTCGGCTGTTCGAGGTTATGTTCGATAACTGTTCGTGCACCAAAATCATAACTGGATTTTTTCTCAGTAATGATGAAAATTAATGTTAATACGCAGTTTGAGTGTACAGCGGGGCGTGGGGAGGGGCAGGGGATGGATCTCTGCAGGAACAATGAAGATCTCCATTTTTTTTTCTCTTTCCCGCATTTGCAGTGGGGAGGTGCAATCTGTCAGCCTATCAGCAGCGCACACACGGAGCGAAGTGCTTTTTTTCACACAGGCAAGGGCATGTGTGATTGGCAGTGTATGTCACATGTCCTTGCCCTATAAGACCAAGCCATTTTCCCCGTCGCCACCATTTTCTCACTGCTGCAGCTGCGTGTTAGACGGCACCGCTGTTGCTGTGTGCGCTATACCTTGTTAATTTCAAGCCAATTTTCGCACAAATATACAGATAGCTTGGGAGTAGGGAATAGTTGTGATTGCAGTCCTTTTAAGGACTAGGTTACAGCATTTCCTACGACTTTTATCAAGCAGGTCTGTGCTCTTAAATAGATAGATTGTGGGAGTAAAGACTAATTGTAATTGGAGTCCTTTTCAGGACTAGGTTACATCAGTTCCTATCAGTTTTTGCCAGGCAGGTCTGTGCCAGTGCTGTGCAAGTGTTTTTCACAGCATTTGGCTGAATCTAGCAAAGCTAATCCTTTTTGGCCTATTGCAGAGTGTGTTAGTCAGTGGAGTAGCCTATCTGTGTTGCAAGATATACCACCTGTGTATAGAACACCAATTTTTTTACTGCACCTAGTGAAGTAAAATCTTTTGGGCATAGCATCATTCTATTAGTCCATCTATACTGACCTCCATCAGGTTGCAAACTGAATATAATTTTTTTCTGCATCTAGCTCTGAAAAAATATTTGGGCTTCTAGCAGTGTGTGGGACTTGGTCTATTAGTCCATCTATACTGACCTCCATCAGGTTGCAAATTAAAAATAATTTTTTTCTTCATTTAGCTCTGAAAAAATATTTGGGCTTCTAGCAGTGTGTGGGACTTGTTCTATTAGTCCTTCTATACTGACCTCCAGCAGGTTGCAAATTGAATATAATTTTTTTCTGCATCTAGCTCTGAAAAAATATTTGGGCTTCTAGCGGTGTGTGGGACTTGGTCTATTAGTCCATCTATACTGACCTCCATCAGGTTGCAAATTAAAAATAATTTTTTTCTGCATCTAGCTCTGAAAAAATATTTGGGCTTCTAGCAGTGTGTGGGACTTGGTCTATTAGTCCATCTATACTGACCTCCATCAGGTTGCAAATTAAAAATATTTTTTTTCTTCATTTATCTCTGAAAAAATATTTGGGCTTCTAGCAGCGTGTGGGACTTGTTCTATTAGTCCATCTATACTGACCTCCATCAGGTTGCAAATTAAAAATAATTTTTTTCTGCATCTAGCTCTGAAAAAATATTTGGGCTTCTAGCAGTGTGTGGGACTTGGTCTATTAGTCCATCTATACTGACCTCCATCAGGTTGCAAATTAAAAATAATTTTTTTCTGCATCTAGCTCTGAAAAAATATTTGGGCTTCTAGCAGTGTGTGGGACTTGGTCTATTAGTCCATCTATACTGACCTCCATCAGGTTGCAAATTGAATAAAAAAAATTTATGCATCTAGCTCTGAAAAAATATTTGGGCTTCTAGCGGTGTGTGGGACTTGGTCTATTAGTCCATCTATACTGACCTCCATCAGGTTGCAAATTAAAAATAATTTTTTTCTGCATCTAGCTCTGAAAATATATTTGGGCTTCTAGCAGTGTGTTGGACTTGGTCTATTAGTCCATCTATACTGACCTCCATCAGGTTGCAAATTAAAAATAATTTTTTTCTTCATTTAGCTCTGAAAAAATATTTGGGCTTCTAGCAGTGTGTGGGACTTGTTCTATTAGTCCTTCTATACTGACCTCCAGCAGGTTGCAAATTGAATATAATTTTTTTCTGCATCTAGCTCTGAAAAAATATTTGGGCTTCAAGCGGTGTGTGGGACTTGGTCTATTAGTCCATCTATACTGACCTCCATCAGGTTGCAAATTAAAAATATTTTTTTTCTGCATCTAGCTCTGAAAAAATATTTGGGCTTCTAGCAGTGTGTGGGACTTGGTCTATTAGTCCATCTATACTGACCTCCATCAGGTTGCAAATTAAAAATAATTTTTTTCTGCATCTAGCTCTGAAAAAATATTTGGGCTTCTAGCAGTGTGTGGGACTTGGTCTATTAGTCCATCTATACTGACCTCCATCAGGTTGCAAATTGAATAAAAAAATTTTCTGCATCTAGCTCTGAAAAAATATTTGGGCTTCTAGCGGTGTGTGGGACTTGGTCTATTAGTCCATCTATACTGACCTCCATCAGGTTGCAAATTAAAAATAATTTTTTTCTGCATCTAGCTCTGAAAATATATTTGGGCTTCTAGCAGTGTGTGGGACTTGGTCTATTAGTCCATCTATACTGACCTCCATCAGGTTGCAAATTAAAAATAATTTTTTTCTTCATTTAGCTCTGAAAAAATATTTGGGCTTCTAGCAGTGTGTGGGACTTGTTCTATTAGTCCTTCTATACTGACCTCCAGCAGGTTGCAAATTGAATATAATTTTTTTCTGCATCTAGCTCTGAAAAAATATTTGGGCTTCTAGCGGTGTGTGGGACTTGGTCTATTAGTCCATCTATACTGACCTCCATCAGGTTGCAAATTAAAAATATTTTTTTTCTGCATCTAGCTCTGAAAAAATATTTGGGCTTCTAGCAGTGTGTGGGACTTGGTCTATTAGTCCATCTATACTGACCTCCATCAGGTTGCAAATTGAATAAAAAAATTTTCTGCATCTAGCTCTGAAAAAATATTTGGGCTTCTAGCGGTGTGTGGGACTTGGTCTATTAGTCCATCTATACTGACCTCCATCAGGTTGCAAATTAAAAATAATTTTTTTCTGCATCTAACCCAGCCAATAGTTTTGGCCTAATACCACAGTTTGGCCACTCAGCTCTGCTCGGTTACCATCCATTGTTTTTTTGTGCAAACAACTCCAGAGTTGTGAATTAGTTAACCACCAAAATGAGTGGAAAAAGGCCTGCTGCTGGTGGAAAGGGGAATAGGCGTGTTGGGAAGGGGAAAAAATGTTGTGTCCGTGGGGTAGGTGCAGAAGAAAGACCATCTTCCAGCCAAACTAAAATGTCTACTTCTTTTAGCGGACAATGTGATAAGATCCCTTTCTTACGGCCACGCCAATCGCTACAAATTCCAGATGAGGCACAAAAACAGCAGGTGCTTCAACGGATATCAAGTGCTCCTTTAAGTGGGCTCTCCTCCACATCAACTTCAACATCACAAATACTCCAGTCCTCAAAGGTGTCACCCAAATCGCACTTGCTTCCTCACAGCTCCCAAATCTCCAGCTGCCCGTCTGAGTATGAGGTAGAACAGATGGTTGAGTCTGCAGAGCTGTTTACTCATACTATAGCCTGGGAATCAGAGGTCGACTCCAGCGCTTCTGTGAATCCAGACGAGGAAATGATCTGCACTGATGCCCAGAATCTTTATGAGTCGGATCCAGGACCAGACGCAGAAGGTTCTGACCATAATGTAGACCCTCATTCCCAAACTGTAACTCCTGTTGGTGGAGACAATGAGGAAGACGATGATAAGACTCAAATACCTGATTGGAGCGACAACTTTAGTTTTTTGTCAGGGCAGGAACAGGTTGGCTCTGAGGACGACGGGTGTGATAACGCACAGGGTGATGATGATGAGGTCGGAGATCCCACTTACTGTCAACCCACAGTCAGCCAAGAGATGAGGTCAGCAGAGGAGGTGGAGGAAGATGCTAGTGACGACGAGGTCAGGTTGCGCCTTCCTAGATAGAGACGTAGTACTGGAAGCACGTCAACAACTGCATCCTCAAACACAACTCTGCCTCTCACCACAAGTCGTGGTGGCTCTTAAGGTCGCATGGGTGCTAAGCCTTGCATAGCCTGGGCATTTTTTCAGATCGATAAAGATGACCCAACTCGTGTTATCTGTAACATTTGTCAGCAAAAGCTAAGTAGAGGCCAAAAAATACTTAGTTTGAGTACTTCATGCATGAACCGGCACATGGACATGAAGCATAAGTTGCAGTGGGAAGCTCAGTGTGCTACAATGCGGCCTAGCCGGCCGGGCCAACCACCGTCTGCCATATCTTGTGCATCCGCGGCCTCTTCATCCTCTGTGACTGGGGGGACAGCAGTCACACCTGTTTTGGGGCGCAGACCTGCCACCTCTTTACCCGCAACAGCCAGCGTGATTGGCAGGTCATCATTTTCTTTGGAGGTGGTAACACCAGCTGGTCTTGAGCGCTGTCCGACATCGATAGCACCACCTTTGGATCAAGGCAACCTAACATGTCCGCCTGCATCTTCCTCACAGACCGGCAGTTTGCCGGGGACACCCTTATCAACCCCGTCTAAGCACAATAGCCAGCCCTCGGTCCCTCAGATGTGGACAAGTAAAAGACCATTTCCTCCTAGCCATGAGAAAGCTAAGAGGTTGAATTTCACCATCTGCAAGCTCTTGGCTACAGAAATGCTTCCTTTCCGCCTGGTGGACACAGAGGATTTTCGAGACCTTATGTCCGTCGCAGTGCCCCAGTACCAGATGCCCAGTCGGCACTACTTCTCAAAGAAAGGTGTGCCTGCGCTCCACCAGCATGTCGCACACAACATCACCGCTTGTTTGAGAAACTCTGTGTGTGACAGGGTGCATTTCACCACAGACACTTGGACGAGTAGGCATGGACAGGGGCGTTACATGTCGCTGACTGGGCACTGGGTAACTATGGTGACAGCAGGACAAGGGGCTGCTGTCCAAGTCTTGCCGTCCCCACGAGTTGTGCGTCAATCCTCTTTATGTCAAAGTTCCTCCACTGCTTCTGCCTCCTCAACCTCCTCTCGGTCTTCCACCTGCACCCAAAGCCTGTCTGGTCATGCCACAAGCTTTCTAACTGCGCAGAAGGGATCCTGCACACCTCCTTACTATGCTGGCAGTAGGGCTCAACGTCATCAGGCGGTTTTTACATTGAAATGTCTGGGAAATGTGAGTCACACAGCTGAGGAGTTGTGGTCAGCTCTGGAGAACCAATTTCATGAATGGTTGTCTCCACTGGACCTGAAACCAGGGAAGGCCGTGTGCGACAATGCTGCAAACCTGGGTGCGGCCCTTCGCCGGGGCAATGTCACACACGTGCCTTGTATGGCTCACGTGTTGAACCTGGTTGTCCAGCAATTTTTAGCCCACTATCCCAGACTAGATGGCCTTCTGCAGAGGGCACGGTCGCTGTGTGCTCACTTCCGCCGTTCGCATCCCGCAGCTCAGCGACTTACATCTCTACAGAAGTCGTTGGGCCTGCCACTTCACCGGCTAAAATGCGATGTGCCTACCCGGTGGAATTCAACTCTGCACATGTTGCAGCGACTGTGGCAGCACCGACAAGCCCTGGTGCAATACGTTCTGACGTATAGCCTGGGCCAACGAGATTCAGAGGTGGGGCAAATCACGCTGGAGGAGTGGTCTCAGATCAGGGACCTATGCACCCTTCTGCACAGTTTTGAAATGGCGACGAAGATGTTTAGTGCTGACGATGCCATTATCAGCATGACTATTCCGGTGATTTACATGCTGGAGCACATGTTAAACAGAATTCGGAGTCAGGTGGTGGCACAAGAGGAGGTGGAGGAAGTAGAGGAGGAGGAGTTGTATGCGGAAGGGCTAACATCTGCAAGGTCCAGACGGTCGGCAGCACCAAGGCGGCAGGCATGTGAGGGTGGGGGAGATGATTTTACCAGGGCGCATGGTAGCAGCCAAACTAGTGAGGAAGGTGCAGGAGCCCAGGAAGAAGTGGAGGACGAACTGATGGAAGACTCATCAGATGAGGGAGACCTTGATCACATTTCTGTTGTGCGAGGTTGGGGGGAGAGGACAGAGGAAGGAAGCATGATTGTTACCTCGCCACCAACACAACAGGGACTTGGTGCTCCTGGATGCGCAACACACATGAGTGCCTTCTTGCTGCACTACCTGCAACATGACCCTCGAATTGTGAGAATTAGAAATAATCCTGACTACTGGGTTGCCACACTGTTAGATCCCCGGTACAAAAGTAAATTTGCAGAAATTATTCCTGCCATAGAAAGGGATGCACGCATGCAGGAGTATCAGCAGAGACTGTTGCAGAATCTTACATGTGCTTTTCCACAAAATACCAGTGGTGCACGTAGTGAATCTCACAGTTCCAACTTGCCAACCGTGGGACCGTCAAGTGTTCAGCACTCAAACCGTAACAGAACCACAGTATCTGCTGGTAACATCAATTTTGCGGAATCATTTCACCACTTTTTTAGCCCATCCTTTGCAAGGCCACAGGAGACAAGAAGTCTGACACATAGTCAACGCCTAGAGACGATGGTACAGGAGTATCTCCAAGTAAACATTGAAGCCACGACTGTGTCACTGGACCCTTGCTCTTTTTGGGCTTCCAATCTGGATAAATGGCCGGAGCTAGCCACTTACGCCTTGGAGATCTTGTCATGCCCCGCAGCCAGCGTTCTGTCTGAACGTGTGTTCAGCGCTGCTGGTGGTGTGCTGACAGATAAGCGCACGCGGCTCTCCACTGATAATGTAGACAGACTCACGTTCATAAAGATGAACAAATCATGGATCCGAAACGACTTTTCTACCCCTGTGTCATCCTGGGGAGAGTAAAAGCTTGATGATTGGTTAAAATCACCCTACCAACCGTTTTAAGCTTTCAAATTACTAATCATGTTTATCTGTATCTTGACTGGAAAATAATTTGGGCTTTGTAGCAGTGTGCAGCATTGATCCTATTAGGCCATCTATAATAAGCTTCACCAGATTTAAAATTAAAAATAATTTTTAGCTGCATCTAGCCCGGAAAATAATTTTGGGGCTCCGAGATGCGCAAGACACATAAGTGCCTTCTTGCTGCACTACCTGCAGCATGACCCTCATATTGTCAGAATTCGAAGTAATCATGACTACTGGGTTGCCACACTCTTAGATCCCCCAAACTTTTCGATCAACCTTTTCATTTTAATAAAGACCAAAAAAATGGTCATTTTTGAAATTATAAGCATTAGCAGGTTGTTAGAAACTGAAATCAAACAGTTTTCAACTCAAAACTTTATTCTAGGTGATGTTACATTTTCACATAGGACCCCTTGTTCGAAAGGAGCTTCTGAACTCTCTCGTCCATTGAATTTGTCAGGTTTTGGATGGTTTCTGCTTCAATTGTTTTGCATGAGGACAGAATACCCTCCCAGAGCTGTTGCTTAGATGTGAACTGCCTCCCGCCATCATAGACACTCCTTTTAATGATGCTCCAAAGGTTCTGAATGGGGTAGAGGTCAGGGGAGCATGGGGGTCACACCATAAGTTTGTCCCCTTTTATGCCCATATCAGCCAGAGATGCAGATGTTTTATGTGCAGCATGAGATGGTGCATTATCATGCAGAAAAATGATCTTGCTGTGAAATACACGGTTCTTCTTCTTGAACCATGGCAGGAAGTGCTGTTTGAGAAAATCCACATACATTATGGAGTTCATCTTTAGCGCCTTCAGGGATCCTAAAGGGGCCGACAATCTCTCTCCCCATGATTCCAGCCCAAAACATTACTCCACCTCCTCCTTGTTGGCGCTGTAGCCGTGTTTGCGTGGGGTGTCCATCAACCAGCCATCCTCCACTCCATTCATCTGGACCATCGATCGCTGCACGGCACTCATCCGTGAACAAAACAGTTTTGAAATCAGTCTTCATGTAATGTTTGGCCCACTGGAGCCGTTTCTGCTTGTGTGAAGTGGATAGAGGAGGTCGACAGGATGGCGTATGCACAGCTGCAAACCTCTGAAGGACCCTGCATCTTGTTGTTCGGGGGACGTTGGAGGCACAAGCAGCTTCAAAAACTTGTCTGCTGCTATGACAAGGCTTTTTTGCCGCTGCTCTTTCAACCTGACGTAATTGCCTGTAGGAAAGAGTCCTCAATTTGCCCTTATCAGCACGCACACGTGTGTACTGTGAATCAGCTACATACTTCTTGATTGCCAAGACCCTTCATCCTGATCATCGCACAATGTTGATTGTAGTCATGCCTTGACCTAAACACTCCACAATTTGTTGCTTCTCAGCAGCCGACACATCCTTTTTCTTTCCCATTTTGGCAGAAAATGTAGGCTGCTTAATAATGTGAGAGAGCCTTCTTAAGTAGTCTTGCCTTTCATTGGACACACCTGCCAAACTAATTAGCACAGGTGTCTGCAATTGCTTACAGTGATATAAAGAGCCCTGACACACATCACCATCAATGAGTTTAACTGACAAACAAACAAATTCTTCCCTTATCACTCCTAAACACTTTTTGCATAATAATTTGGAACGCGGTGTACATGTGCTTTTCCACAAAACACCAGTGGTTCACGTAGTGAATCTTACAGTTCTAACTTGCCAACCGTGGTCTGTATGGAATTGTTCAATAAAGGTCCCAAAATTAAGATAACATAGATGGGAGAGGTCTCTATGAATAGGAATTCCTAAGTATTTGATACCCTGTGAGGGCCAGGCAAAGGGAAAGTTGGACTGGATGGAATCCTATATGGATTTAGGGAGGGAGACATCGAGGGCTTCAGACTTCGCTGCATTGATTTTAAAATTTTACCATGTAACAAAGTGATCTATTTCAGCCATAACAGCAGGGATGGATATATGTGATTGAGTGATATATACTAGGACATCATCAGCAAATAGAGAGCACTTGTACTCGGTGCCTCCCACCTCAATCCACCTAATATTGGGGTTATGGCGAATTGATGAGAGCAGGTGCTCCGTCACTAGGATGTATAAGAGAGGGGACAGAGGACATCCCTGCCTTGTCCCATTGGTGATTGTGAAAGGTGATGAAAATGTTCTGACGCACCCCCTGGGCCTTGGGACACCCGGAGCCGGACCCTTTTTGGTGGATGCTGGTGGTTGTAGTCTTCGTGGCGGCGATCCGGTTCCGTGGCTCAGGGCGGTCAAACCAGTGGCGGAACTATTTATGTGGTTTTGATGTTTAAATGTCCGACTACGCCACCCGTGGATTGCAGTCAGAGTGAACCGCCGCTACAGGGCAGACCGCTAAGGCTGGTGTTGTGGGTGCAGCAGAGCGTAGCATAACTCCCCACGGGAGGAGTATAGCCTCAGGGCAGTGTATGCGGAGGATGGCGGTGATGGTGCAGGGCAGCAGCAGTAACGACACGGAGTCAGTGATGCAGTTCAGGGCCTTTACTCACAGTTCTTATTATCCAGACCACGTCTGCAGGTAACGGCTGCCCACGTCGTACTGTGCTCACCAGGTGAGGGGCTCAGACAACTTCCAGATAACTTTGGAGCGCTTCACAGGACCCCCTTTGTGTGTCCTTTGTCTGGCCTTTCTTACCAACACTTCTGTCCGGCTGCCTCGGGCCTCCTCTTGGTAAACTTGGCGCCAGTTTCCCTGACCCTATGTGGTGCCTTCCTAGCGGGAGGAGCAAGGGGCTGCGCCACATAAAATGTCAGAGCCTCCGGTTTCTAGCTGAGGGTCGTTTCCTGCCTCCACTAGTTCGGGGACCGGTCTCCCCCTTTGGCCTGACCCCTCCACGCAGGTGGATTCGGGCGTGCGGTGGCGACTCGCCCGTCCGCACCCCTGGGATCCCTTCATTCCTCGTTCCTGGAGCCTTCTCCGCTCCTCTTCCTTCCTTCTCCCTCTTGCAGGCCTGGGCCTCTGTTACTAGGCCCGCCTCCGGAGCAGAGCTCATGCAGAGCCCCTGCTCCCTGCCACTTCTGCTCAGACTTCTCTGCTCTGAACTAAGATGGTGCCCACCTTTTATACTCCCTTCTCAATGCACTCAGGAACTGCTTCCTCCCTGCTCCTGCACTGCAGGGTTCCCCTTCCTCAGTGTTCCCTCCCCCCACTCCAGCCAGGGACAGGGACTGTCGTGCCCATCTCAGGGGCATATTGGTCGCCCTGCCCCACGGCAATGTGGTGTAATGCATGCAGGTGTCGGGTCCTGATCCACACTCCATCCTTATCTGAGAGTGAGATATCACACCTCTGGGTGAGGTGCAATACGTCTGTAGCAACCGAGCCCTCGGTGCTACAGTTCCATTTATCTTCAGCCTAGGTGACGTATTGTGATACAGGGCCGTGATTTTGGCTATAAAAGGGTCCCCTAGACCCCTACCCCAAGCTTTTTAAGAGAATCATATATGGCGTGCCAGGAGACTCTATGGAATGCTTTCTCAGCATCCATTGAGAGTATCTACTTACAAATTTTTAACTGCATCTAGCCCAGGAAATACTTTGTGCCTAGTAGCAGTGTCTGCTAGTCAGCGGATTATCCCGGCTGTTAAGCAAGCTACACCACCTGTAGTTTGGACACTTAATTTTTTCAAAGGAAATGCTTCGGGACCACGGGATACTCAGTGAAGAGCATCAGGAGGCACCCCAAGGCATAGGGGCTGGGACTGGCACTAGGATGCCTTGCGGTGGACAGCCGAGCTCGATCCTTATAAAAGCTTTTTAACTGCAGCAGCTTTAGTGGACGCTACTGGAGCTGGAATTACGCGGCTGCTGGCATGAGACTTGCCCTCCAATAGATCCTTGTAAATGGATTTAAAGTGTATTCATTCAAATTAGAGGGACAATTTAAATTAAAAAGCTTAGAGCTGCCTCCACCACAGGGGGGCTCTCTCGACCCACCAGCGGACAGGCACCAGTATTGGGAGAGGGGGGCTGGCCGTCAGGGTTCACCGCGGCTCTGGCACAAACCCGGCGACACGGAGGTGGCACGGGCAGGAGCGGACTGGCCGTCTCGGCTTCTCACTTTTTGGATTTTAGAAGGGCATGACATGCCTATATCTGTGTCTCCCCCTCCTTTTACTCCTCCACCTCTTTTCTTTTCGCATGACTATATGTACTTGTCACTTTTCCATGTGTTAGTTGTGTCTTCTGAGCAGTTTGTCAGCTTTTGGACACCTTTGAAGGTGTTTTCTATGTGTTTCTATGTGTTTTTGTTTGCCTGTGATTGGTTTTAACAGTGTTCGAAGGTGTTCGACGAACAGTTCGACGAACAGTTCGGCGAACACACGGGTGTTCGACGAACCGAACCGAACTCGAACACTACGGGGGTGGCTCAACACTAGTTATCTGTAACATTTGTCAGCAAAAGCTAAGTAGAGGCCAAAAAATACATAGTTTGAGTACTTCATGCATGAACCGGCACATGGACATGAAGCATAAGTTGCAGTGGGAAGCTCAGTGTGCTACAATGCGGCCTAGCCGGCCGGGCCAACCACCGTCTGCCATATCTTGTGCATCCGCGGCCTCTTCATCCTCTGTGACTGGGGGGACAGCAGTCACAC
This sequence comes from Phyllobates terribilis, assembly GCF_046119375.1. Lineage (NCBI taxonomy): Eukaryota > Metazoa > Chordata > Amphibia > Anura > Dendrobatidae > Phyllobates > Phyllobates terribilis. Next base: position 513,014,870 of record NW_027362763.1, on the reverse strand, counting down.
CTGTTTTGGGGCGCAGACCTGCCACCTCTTTACCCGCAACAGCCAGCGTGATTGGCAGGTCATCATTATCTTTGGAGGTGGTAACACCAGCTGGTGTTGAGCGCTGTCCGACATCGATAGCACCACCTTTGGATCAAGGCAACCTAACATGTCCGCCTGCATCTTCCTCACAGACCGGCAGTTTGCCGGGGACACCCTTATCAACCCCGTCTAAGCACAATAGCCAGCCCTCGGTCCCTCAGATGTGGACAAGTAAAAGACCATTTCCTCCTAGCCATGAGAAAGCTAAGAGGTTGAATTTCACCATCTGCAAGCTCTTGGCTACAGAAATGCTGCCTTTCCGCCTGGTGGACACAGAGGATTTTCGAGACCTTATGTCCGTCGCAGTGCCCCAGTACCAGATGCCCAGTCGGCACTACTTCTCAAAGAAAGGTGTGCCTGCGCTCCACCAGCATGTCGCACACAACATCACCGCTTCTTTGAGAAACTCTGTGTGTGACAGGGTGCATTTCACCACAGACACTTGGACGAGTAGGCATGGACAGGGGCGTTACATGTCGCTGACTGGGCACTGGGTAACTATGGTGACAGCAGGACAAGGGGCTGCTGTCCAAGTCTTGCCGTCCCCACGAGTTGTGCGTCAATCCTCTTTATGTCAAAGTTCCTCCACTGCTTCTGCCTCCTCAACCTCCTCTCGGTCTTCCACCTGCACCCAAAGCCTGTCTGGTCATGCCACAAGCTTTCTAACAGCGCAGAAGGGATCCTGCACACCTCCTTACTATGCTGGCAGTAGGGCTCAACGTCATCAGGCGGTTTTTACTTTGAAATGTCTGGGAAATGTGAGTCACACAGCTGAGGAGTTGTGGTCAGCTCTGGAGAACCAATTTCATGAATGGTTGTCTCCACTGGACCTGAAACCAGGGAAGGCCATGTGCGACAATGCTGCAAACCTGGGTGCGGCCCTTCGCCGGGGTAATGTCACACACGTGCCTTGTATGGCTCACGTGTTGAACCTGGTTGTCCAGCAATTTTTAGCCCACTATCCCAGACTAGATGGCCTTCTGCAGAGGGCACGGTCGCTGTGTGCTCACTTCCGCCGTTCGCATCCCGCAGCTCAGCGACTTACATCTCTACAGAAGTCGTTGGGCCTGCCACTTCACCGGCTAAAATGCGATGTGCCTACCCGGTGGAATTCAACTCTGCACATGTTGCAGCGACTGTGGCAACACCGACAAGCCCTGGTGCAATACGTTCTGACGTATAGCCTGGGCCAACGAGATCCAGAGGTGGGGCAAATCACGCTGGAGGAGTGGTCTCAGATCAGGGACCTATGCACCCTTCTGCACAGTTTTGAAATGGCGACGAAGATGTTTAGTGCTGACGATGCCATTATCAGCATGACTATTCCGGTGATTTACATGCTGGAGCACATGTTAAACAGAATTCGGAGTCAGGTGGTGGCACAAGAGGAGGTGGAGGAAGTAGAGGAGGAGGAGTTGTATGCGGAAGGGCTAACATCTGCAAGGTCCAGACGGTCGGCAGCACCAAGGCGGCAGGCATGTGAGGGTGGGGGAGATGGTTTTACCAGGGCGCATGGTAGCAGCCAAACTAGTGAGGAAGGTGCAGGAGCCCAGGAAGAAGTGGAGGACGAACTGATGGAAGACTCATCAGATGAGGGAGACCTTGATCACATTTCTGTTGTGCGAGGTTGGGGGGAGAGGACAGAGGAAGGAAGCATGATTGTTACCTCGCCACCAACACAACAGGGACTTGGTGCTCCTGGATGCGCAACACACATGAGTGCCTTCTTGCTGCACTACCTGCAACATGACCCTCGAATTGTGAGAATTAGAAATAATCCTGACTACTGGGTTGCCACACTGTTAGATCCCCGGTACAAAAGTAAATTTGCAGAAATTATTCCTGCCATAGAAAGGGATGCACGCATGCAGGAGTATCAGCAGAGACTGTTGCAGAATCTTACATGTGCTTATCCACAAAACACCAGTGGTGCACGTAGTGAATCTCACAGTTCCAACTTGCCAACCGTGGGACCGTCAAGTGTTCAGCACTCAAACCGTAACAGAACCACAGTATCTGCTGGTAACATAAATTTTGCGGAATCATTTCACCACTTTTTTAGCCCATCCTTTGCAAGGCCACAGGAGACAAGAAGTCTGACACATAGTCAACGCCTAGAGACGATGGTACAGGAGTATCTCCAAGTAAACATTGAAGCCATGACTGTGTCACTGGACCCTTGCTCTTTTTGGGCTTCCAATCTGGATAAATGGCCGGAGCTAGCCACTTACGCCTTGGAGATTTTGTCATGCCCCGCAGCCAGCGTTCTGTCTGAACGTGTGTTCAGCGCTGCTGGTGGTGTGCTGACAGATAAGCGCACGCGGCTCTCCACTGATAATGTAGACAGACTCATGTTCATAAAGATGAACAAATCATGGATCCGAAATGACTTTTCTACCCCTGTGTCATCCTGGGGAGAGTAAAAGCTTGATGATTGGTTAAAATCACCCTACCAACCGTTTTAAGCTTTCAAATTACTAATCATGTTTATCTGTATCTTGGCTGGAAAATAATTTGGGCTTTGTAGCAGTGTGCAGCACTGATTCTATTAGGCCATCTATAATAAGCTCCACCAGATTTAAAATTACTAATCATGTTTATCTGTATCTTGGCTGGAAAATAATTTGGGCTTTGTAGCAGTGTGCAGCACTGATCCTATTAGGCCATCTATACTAAGCTCCACCAGATTTAAAATTAATAATAATTTTTAGCTGCATCTAGCCCGGAAAATAATTTTGGGGCTCCGAGATGCGCAAGACACATAAGTGCCTTCTTGCTGCACTACCTGCAACATGACCCTCATATTGTCAGAATTCGAAGTAATCATGACTACTGGGTTGCCACACTCTTAGATCCTCCAAACTTTTCGATCAACCTTTTCATTTTAATAAAGACCAAAAAAATTGTCATTTTTGAAATTATAAGCATTACCAGGTTATTAGAAACTGAAATCAAACCGTTTTCAACTCAAAACTTTATTCTTGGTGATGTTACATTTTCACATAGGACCCCTTGTTCGAAAGGAGCTTCTGAACTCTCTCGTCCATTGAATTTGTCAGGTTTTGGATGGTTTCTGCTTCAATTGTTTTGCATGAGGACAGAATACCCTCCCAGAGCTGTTGCTTAGATGTGAACTGCCTCCCGCCATCATAGACACTCCTTTTAATGATGCTCCAAAGGTTCTGAATGGGGTAGAGGTCAGGGGAGCATGGGGGTCACACCATAAGTTTGTCCCCTTTTATGCCCATATCAGCCAGAGATGCAGATGTTTTATGTGCAGCATGAGATGGTGCATTATCATGCAAAAAATGATCTTGCTGTGAAATACACGGTTCTTCTTCTTGAACCATGGCAGGAAGTGCTGTTTGAGAAAATCCACATACATTATGGAGTTCATCTTTAGCGCCTTCAGGGATCCTAAAGGGGCCAACAATCTCTCTCCCCATGATTCCAGCCCAAAACATTACTCCACCTCCTCCTTGTTGGCGCTGTAGCCGTGTTTGCGTGGGGTGTCCATCAACCAGCCATGCTCCACTCCATCCATCTGGACCATCGAGCGCTGCACGGCACTCATCCGTGAACAAAACAGTTTTGAAATCAGTCTTCATGTAATGTTTGGCCCACTGGAGCTGTTTCTGCTTGTGTGAAGTGGATAGAGGAGGTCGACAGGATGGCGTATGCACAGCTGCAAACCTCTGAAGGACCCTGCATCTTGTTGTTCGGGGGACGTTGGAGGCACCAGCAGCTTCAAAAACTTGTCTGCTGCTATGACAAGGATTTTTTGCCGCTGCTCTTTTAACCTGACGTAATTGCCTGTAGGAAAGAGTCCTCAATTTGCCCTTATCAGCACGCACACGTGTGTACTGTGAATCAGCTACATACTTCTTGATTGCCAAGACACTTCATCCTGATCATCGCACAATGTTGATTGTAGTCATGCCTTGACCTAAACACTCCACAATTTGTTGCTTCTCAGCAGCCGACACATCCTTTTTCTTTCCCATTTTGGCAGAAAATGTAGGCTGCTTAATAATGTGAGACAGCCTTCTTAAGTAGTCTTGCCTTTCATTGGACACACCTGCCAAACTAATTAGCACAGGTGTCTGCAATTGCTTACAGTGATATAAAGAGCCCTGACACACATCACCATCAATGAGTTTAACTGACAAACAAACAAATTCTTCCCTTATCACTCCTAAACACTTTTTGCATAATAATTTGGAACACAGTGTACATGTGCTTTTCCACAAAACACCAGTGGTTCACGTAGTGAATCTTACAGTTCTAACTTGCCAACCGTGGTCTGTATGGAGTTGTTCAATAAAGGGCCCAAAATTAAGATAACATAGATGGGAGAGGTCTCTATGAATAGGAATTCCTAAGTATTTGATACCCTGTGAGGGCCAGGCAAAGGGAAAGTTGGACTGGATGGAATCCTATATGGATTTGGGGAGGGAGACATCGAGGGCCTCAGACTTCGCTGCATTGATTTTAAAATTTGACCATGTAACAAAGTGATCTATTTCAGCCATAACAGCATGGATGGATATATGTGATTGAGTGATATATACTAGGACATCATCAGCAAATAGAGAGCACTTGTACTCGGTGCCTCCCACCTCAATCCACCTAATATTGGGGTTATGGCGAATTGATGAGAGCAGGTGCTCCGTCACTAGGATGTATAAGAGAGGGGACAGAGGACATCCCTGCCTTGTCCCATTGGTGATTGTGAAAGGTGATGAAAATGTTCTGATGCACCCCCTGGGCCTTGGGACACCCGGAGCCGGACCCTTTTTGGTGGATGCTGGTGGTTGTAGTCTTCGTGGCGGCGAACCGGTTCCGTGGCTCAGGGTGGTCAAACCAGTGGCGGAACTATTTATGTGGTTTTGATGTTTAAATGTCCGACTACGCCACCCGTGGATTGCGGTCAGAGTGAACCGCCGCTGCAGGGCAGACCGCTGAGGCTGGTGTTGTGGGTGCAGCAGAGCGTAGCATAACTCCCCACGGGAGGAGTATAGCCTCAGGGCAGTGTATGCGGAGGATGGGGGTGATGGTGCAGGGCAGCAGCAGTAACGACACGGAGTCAGTGATGCAGTCCAGGGCCTTTACTCACAGTTCTTATTATCCAGACCACGTCTGCAGGTAACGGCTGCCCACGTCGTACTGTGCTCACCAGGTGAGGGGCTCAGACAACTTCCAGATAACTTTGGAGTGCTTCACAGGACCCCCTTTGTGTGTCCTTTGTCTGGCCTTTCTTACCAACACTTCTGTCCGGCTGCCTCGGGCCTCCTCTTGGTAAACTTGGCGCCAGTTTCCCTGACCCTATGTGGTGCCTTCCTAGCGGGTGTAGTGAGGGGCTGCGCCCCATAAAATGTCACAGCCTCCTGTTTCTAGCTGAGGGTCGTTTCCTGCCTCCACTAGTTTCGGGGACCGGTCTCCCCCTTTGGCCTGACCCCTCCACGCAGGTGGATTCTGGCGTGCGGTGGCGACTCGCCCGTCCGCACCCCTGAGATCCCTTCGTTCCTCGTTCCTGGAGCCTTCTCCGCTCCTCTTCCTTCCTTCTCCCTCTTCCAGGCCTGGGCCTCTGTTACTAGGCCCGCCTCCGGAGCAGAGCTCATGCAGAGCCCCTGCTCCCTGCCACTTCTGCTCAGACTTCTCTGCACTGAACTAAGATGGTGCCCACCTTTTATACTCCCTTCTCAATGCACCCAGGAACTGCTTCCTCCCTGCTCCTGCACTACAAGGTTCCCCTTCCTCAGTGTTCCCTCCCCCCACTCCAGCCAGGGACAGGGACTGTCGTGCCCATCTCAGGGGCATATTGGTGCCCTGCCCCACGGCAATGTGGTGTAATGCATGCAGGTGTCGGGTCCTGATCCACACTACATCCTTACCTGAGAGTGAGATATCACACTTCTGGGTGAGGTGCAATACCTCTGTAGCAACAGAGCCCTCAGGGTGCTACAGTTCCATTTATCTTCAGCCTAGGTGACGTATTGCGATACAGGGCCGTGATTTTGGCTATAAAAGGGTCCCCTAGACCCCTACCCCAAGCTTTTTAAGAGAATCATATATGGCGTGCCAGGAGACTCTATGGAATGCTTTCTCAGCATCCAACGAGAGTATCTAATTACAAAATTTTAACTGCATCTAGCCCAGGAAATACTTTGTGCCTAGTAGCAGGGTCTGCTAGTCAGCGGATTATCCCGGCTGTTAAGCAAGCTACACCACCTGTAGTTTGGACACTTCATTTTTTCAAAGGAAATGCTTCGGGACCACGGGATACTCAGTGAAGAGCATCAGGAGGCACCCCAAGGCATAGGGGCTGGGACTGGCAGTAGGATGCCTTGCGGTGGACAGCCGAGCTCGATCCTTATAAAAGCTTTTTAACTGCAGCAGCTTTAGTGGACGCTACTGGAGCTGGAATTACGCGGCTGCTGGCATGAGACTTGCCCTCCAATAGATTCTTGTAAATGGATTTAAAGTGTATTCATTCAAATTAGAGAGACAATTTAAATTAAAAAGCTTAGAGCTGCCTCCACCACAGGGGGGCTCGCTCGACCCACCAGCGGACAGGCACCAGTATTGGGAGAGGGGGGCTGGCCGTCAGGGTCCACCACAGCTCTGGCACAAACCCGGCGACACGGAGGTGGCACGGGCAGGAACGGACTGGCCGTGTCGGCTTCTCACTTTTTGGATTTTAGAAGGGCATGACATGCCTATATCTGTGTCTCCCCCTCCTTTTACTCCTCCACCTCTTTTATTTTCGCATGACTATATGTACTTGTCACTTTTCCATGTGTTAGTTATGTCTTCTGAGCAGTTTGTCAGCTTCTGGACACCTTTGAAGGTGTTTTCTATGTGTTTCTATGTGTTTTTGTTTGCCTGCCATTGTTTTAACGGTGTTCGAAGGTGTTCGACGAACAGTTCGACGAACAGTTCGGCGAACACACGGGTGTTCGACGAACCGAACCGAACTCGAACACTACGGGGGTGGCTCAACACTAGCCATGTCGTCATCTTTTTTTTTTTTTTTTTTTTTTTTACTTTTGAAAAAAAAAACAACCCTAACATTAGCACAACCCCAACCCCAGCCCTAGTGTTTATTTTTTACGCCGTTCCTCGTGTGGTATAAGTGATGAGATTACTTTATGCTTCGGGTCGGTGCGATTACAGCGTTACCAGAATCATATCGGGTTTTATGATTGACAGCTGTCACACACTAAAAGACACATATTTTGCAAAATCTAGTTTTTGCATCGCCATATTTTGGCCGACTGAGTCATGTGATGGCTTGTTTTTTGCGGGATGAGTTGACGTTTTTATTGGTGCCATTTTCAGGCATGTGACATTTTTTTGATCGCTTTCTATTCCAGCTTTTGGGAGGCAGAATAAACAAAAACCAACAATTCAGGAATTGTGGATTTTTACATTTTTTTATTCTGCTCCGGGTGTGGTAAAATTGATAAGGTAGCTTTATTTTTCGGGTCAGTACGTTTACAGCGGTACCACATTTATATCGTTTTTCATGTTTTGGCGCTTTTACACAATAAAAGCTATTTTATAGAAAAAATTATTTTTTTGCATCGCTTTATTCTGAGAGCTGTAACTTTTTGATTTTTCGGATGATGGAGCTGTATGGTGGCTTGTTTTTTGTGGGATGAGATGACGTTTTCAGCGATACCATTTTTATTTATATTTGTGTTTTTGATCGCGTGTTATTCCATTTTTTGTTTGGCAGTATGATGATAAAGCATTGTTTTTCGCTTTGTTTTTTTTTTTTTTTTTTTACCGTGTTCACTGAAGGGGTTAATTAGTGGAAAATTTTTATAGGCCAGGTCATTACGGACGCGGTGATACCAAATATGTGTACTTTTATTGTTTGTTTGTTTTTTTTTCTCAATAATATTTATTGATGGGTACATTATATTTTTATTTTTAGTGGATTATTTATTTTATTTTTTTTTAATATTTTTACAAATCTTTTTTATTTTTTTTTTCACTTTCTGGGAGATTTTTTTACTTTTTTACTTTGTCCCACTATGGGACTTTCACTTGTTTTATTCTGATCGCCTGCATTGCACAAGAATGCAGCACCATCCCTGTGCCATGCAGGCAGTCAGCGCTGGACAGGGAGAAGATAGTCCAAACAATCTTACTGCTGTCTAGTGACCCGGATGTTGTCATGACGACATTGGGTCGTCATGGCAACACCCGGGAAGCCGCGGCAGACAGCGCTGGAGGCCGGAAGAGGAGGTGAGTATACCGATCACCTCCCCTTGCCACCGCAATGCTGTGATTGACTTCGATCGCAGCATTGCGGGGGTTAGTGTGCTGGGAGCGGTGCGGGGCCCCTCCCTGCACATAGTACCGGGTGTCAGCTGTGACAATCAGCTGACACTCGGAGGCGATCGCGCCTGCACAGCCTGTGTGCGCGCGCGATCGCGATGACGTACTAATACGGGTCAGGCTCTTAAAGCCCAGGGCACTGACGCGTATTAATACGTCATGGGCTGTAAAGGGGTTAATGCATAATTTTATCTGTCAGAGCTGTCAAATGCTTTACATATTCATAAATTTGCTATGTTCTCTCTTCTATAATTTTGTGTTTTTATTTTCAATAGAAAGATTAGTCAATTATAGTTAATTTTTATTGTAGGGGTTGTAGTCACTGTAGTTGATCGATTCATTCCCTAAGACAATGTGCAGAATAGTTTGTTAAATTATGTTGTATGTATTAAAGTATCATTTAAGCAACCAAATAACTAACTAAAGCAATACTCCAAATATTCTTAAACTAAAATATTAAGAGTATTTTAAATAAGCTTCAGGGTATATATTTGAAATCATTTATTTTCAGTCCAAACTGAAAATTATTATGGAAACCTAGAACAATAAATTATTCATGGAACCCTGGAAGTAAAGGATACAAATATTACAAATGGCTCACAGTAAATGTTCTGTATATGTTATTTTAACAGGTTGTTTAACAACTTTAAGATAAAGTGATATATTGGAAATGGCAGAACAGATGGTAAGCCTGAAAATCTAAAATATAGTATACTATTTTATATTAATATTGTTACACCTGTAAAATTATTTTCCAGGTTTACCCAATGACTAAAATTAGGTTTTAGTTGGTACATAGCTGTCTACAGCAAAAACTAGCAGATAACCTCTATGAGTTATACTCCATATCTCCTCCCTAGGCTGCATGACCCAGAATATATTTTTACCTTTAATTAAAGATCCTGTTGCTTTTATTACATTTTTTACAAATATGTTCATTTCTAAAATGTATGCACTACATGTAAAACCATCAAAATATAATTGTTTTAAAATAACTTGGGTGTAACATTTTGTGGCAATGTCCAAAGTCCATTGATCATGGATTCGAGTCTACTTCCTAAACCAGTGTTGCTCAAACTTTTTTTTAGCCTTTTTGTCATATTTTTTCCATTTTAAGGTGGCACTATGCAACTTAAGCTGCTTAGCGTTGTACTATTATGGCATTGGTTCTCAGTGTGTTATTTATGAGACTCCACTGGTACTGGCAGGGAGAACAAAAGGCTTGGCCATTGAAAGGATTTGAAAGGATCGGCCATTGAAATTCAGCAGACAGGGAACATTTTCTGTTGGGGAAAAGTTGTGAAAATAGGACAGTGACATAAAATGAAGACCCATATATCGCAAAAAAAAAAAAGATGCAAAAATTATGTAAATATCCAAAAAGAGAAAAAATATATAGCTTTTCGAACCGCAAAAAAACCCGATGCCTGGTCAGGAAAGGGGATTAATTGCCTGGTCTTCAACTAATTAAGGAATGTCAAACAACTATCACTAAGGGAATTGAGCCATGCTGTTATCAGCTGTTGATCATGCTCTGTGTGGAGTGCATATTGAAGCACATTGTGTATTCAGACTATGGCTATCTACACAAAGCATCCATGAAGATTGTGCGTAAAATGCTGCTGTTCCTATGCTACCTAAAATCAATCTCAGTAAATAAATACATATAAGGCTATGTGCTCACGATGCAGAAATGCTCAGGATTTTTTCCTGAGCGTTTCTGCATCTCCCTGACAGAAAAAATGCATTTCCGCATGCAGGTTGACAAGCACTTTCCAAGCGATTTTAACATCACTTGGAAAGAGCTTGACAACTTGGTCACACTATATAAATCCATGCAAATGGCATGGATTTATATAGTGTGACCCCAAAGAATGTCAAAAAAATAAAAAATAAATCTAAACTTACCTTCTGATGTCCCCCGGAGTCTTGCTTCGCTTCGTCCTGGCTTGCCGGCAGCTGGCGGTACACTGAAGGACCTGCCGACGTCAGCGGTCACGTGACCCGTCACATGACGTCACTGCAGGTCCTTCAGTCCACCGCGATCTGCCGGCAAGCGAAGACAAAGAGACCGGGGGTCATCAGAAGATAATTATAATATTTATTTTTTATTTTATTCTTTTTTTTACAGGTTCTATGGTACCTGGGTCTGGAGGAGAGTCTCCTCTTCTCCAGACCCGGGTACCATCCGCACATTGAAACGTTTGGATTCCGCATGTACAGATCCAGTGATGCGGAATCCAAGCGTTCCAATGCAAGTCAATGGCGGCAAAAACGAAGCGCTTCCACAAAATAATTAGCAGTGCTGTGTTTTTTTCCACAATGATAACCTGCAGCGGAAATTTCCGCAGTATGTGCAAAGCACATGCGGATTATCATTGGGGAACATGGCAGGCCTTCTAACATGCGTTTTTTAAGAGTTTCTGCAGCGTTTTTGCTTAAAAAACGCATCGTGGGCACACAGCCTAACAGAACAAAACTTGTTACACAATATCGTTTGAGAACCAAACCTTGATTAAAAATATGGTACCAAACCTTACAGTAGTTCAGTATTTAAATTTATCAGAAACCAGCACAATAAATAAGGAAGTAAATGAATAATTATTGCAATAATATGGTACCAAAATATACTAAAGAAGAAAAAAGGGATCTATGTATGTATTTTCAGTGCTATAAATGCAGTTTTTAATTCTATTCATTATATATTATGTAGTTTAAGAAAACTTAGACCCTTAAAAATTAAACCCCTTAAGAGCTAATGAACAAGTCAAGGTCAATACACTGTAGAAAGATTTGGGGTCAGTAATTCATTTGCTAAATCATTCACAGTTATAAATGGTGTCCCCCAATGGTTAGCACTAAAAACACTATGAAAACATAAATTTTTAACTTAACTGTGCATGTGCTGTCCGTAGTTGGTATTGTTACATGCAGTTGGGTTATGGGGCTCAGCAACATGTGAATAGCAACCATAGTATGTAATGATTTTGACAGAGGGTGATCGCTCCCTGAGGCAACCCTTCTTCCCATCTTCCCTTGCAGAATGAATCCAGGGTGCCGATGAGTTTCTAATGGCAGTCAGAGTTCTAAGTAAGTCTTCAGGGCCTGCCAAGTAGAGAAGCATGGATCCAGTTGGATAAACACATAGGTGGGCTGCGCTGCTGAAGTGAATCAATTCTTCAGAGATGATGATGATGAAAAAGGCTTTTTATTAACAACACGTTTCAATGCCGTACCGGCGTCTTTTTCAAGTAAAAAAATGTGTACAGCATGAGAATGGATGGGTTTTTAAATGCCCAAAATGGATGCCAGTTACATAGGGAACACCCACAGGAACACTTAAACCAATAGGAAAATTAGGAAGGGGAGGGACGTTCAACTTGCAATTAAAGTTGGAGAAAAAAAAAAAGGGACCATCCTTAATACTGATAAAATGTAAACAGTTAAATCATTACAATGTGGGATAAGAAACCGGAATGGGGCAGTGAATAGAAGTCAGTGAGTGAATATTTAACAGGTGAGCCACCCAGGCAATTGTGGGAAAGGGGACAAAGGAAAGAGGGGAAATGCACATATAAATGGCACCACATAAATAAAAGACAAATTGTTGAGGAGAAGCGATTGGAGTGTAGGAGAAATGTGATTAGAACCTGGGATTTGGCAGTGTATGGACATCAGAAGGACAACATTTAACAGCAGAGCCATCTAGGTGGATGAGGTGAAGGTGATACAGAAGTGGGAACTATGCTTATAAATGAATAAAAAGGACAAAAATGTAAAGACTGCGGTTTGGAGTGCAGGAGAGTTAAAAAAGGGAGCTGAAAAATGAAATGGGGATAATAATTTTCATAAATACAAGGAGGGAATAACTAAAAAAAAAATAAATAAAAAAATAATAAAAAAATAAAAAAAATAAAAATGAATTTTCAAGAATGGATAAATTGGATCCAAGATCATGTGTATATTGATTGTTTAGGATAAAACACATTGTGATATAGAATTAAAAATGGGGATATTAATAGAAATTATATTAAAATAACAATCAGAAAAAGTACCTAAGAAAATACATAAAAAAAGGATCTGTGACCCTATGCAACAACTGTGCAGAGCTTAAAATAGAATAAAATAAATAATTAAATAAAAATCTGGGCTCTGCTGAGGGCAGAGAAAAGTACTGTAATGCGCATACGCCAGCACGCTTTGGTTTTTCCCCACGCTTGCACAGAGCAGTATTTTGCTCTGCCCTCAGCAGGGCAGGAAGAAGTACGCCTGCGCAGGAACGCCATTTTGAACACTGTGTGGATGACGCAGGACGCGTTAGCTACATGAAGCAGAGGAGTACGGCATCGCAAGAAGAGAAAAGGTGCGAAACCTAGACTTGCGGCACCCCTCGGACCGGACCCCCACGCCCCATAGGTGAGTATAATGAAAGGTCTTTTTTTTTGCTTTGCAGGACGGCTTAGAGACTTTGATACAGCATTCCAGAATGCTGTAACACAGAGTTAAAAGGTGGTGGCCATAGTTTATATGGTAAAAACCTGGTGACAGGTTCCCTCTAAATATTGTAATCCCATTGGGGCATCTCTTCCTGCATCCAATGCGCTCTCCCCCCTACAACTTGATCACGGAATGCAGTTGAGCTTGGGCATTCTGAAAGCCACCATCACAGCCATCCTGCTACACCTGTGAAGCCCAGCCATAGGAGAGCGTAATTTTTACTATAAACATCAATACTGAAATTCCGCTTTATATAGTACAATTTACCTAGTAAAGAAAAGAATAGTATACAAGTACAGATAAATGTAATAAAGTTTTTAAAAATATTTTAAAAAATAAAAAACATATACAGTAACTTTAAATAAATCCTTTTTGACAATCTGAAAAAAAGAATATTTGAATTCATAGTGTCTGCAAAAGTCTATCCTATCAAAATATAAAATTAATTTGTTCATATAACTCGTATAATAAACACCATAAATTCATATAATAAACACCATAAATAATAAAATAATAAAATTGCTGTTTTCAATTAACATACCTTGCTAAAAAAATTCAATAAAAAGAGATCAAAATATTGATCAATGTCTTATAATTATTGTTTCAACTATGTAAATACTTCTGTTGGTACAATACAAACTGTGACCAGCTACTCGTAAGCATAAGTGTGCGCCGATGTGTCGTGTTGATTTGTCTAAAATGTCTGCTGTCTGCCAGAGTTCTGTCCAAAACCAAAGTAATTTTAGTATCTGTTACAGACTCAAAACATATTACTGTTATACTGATCTTAGATCACAACAGTGTCCGAGGATTAACTATAGTAGATCCAGTGGTTGCAGACACACCTGATCCCTGGAGCCTTGGCAAGCCCAAAATTTCCCTTTAACCCATATGAGAAGACAATTTTTTTTGCATTTGGCTGATGAACATCAAGTACCCTATGATGATCCATGTTAGTTTTAGTAATACCTCTGGGGGCTCAGGCAGTGTGAAACTAACTTTCAAGCAACACAGTAATCATTTTCCCTACCCCACTGCTTTACTTTCTTTACCCTTTTCTCCTCCCTGGTTTGTTTCTTACCTCTCTGTAAAGCTAATGTTTACTCAAGTCTTGCCCAAAATATTCAACTTTGATGCTTGTTTGAAATAATATTTCTTATTTCTCCGTTGCTAGTATTATAAAGAATTAAACATTTAATTTTTTTTATATTTTTTAAAGAAATACAATTTAATACAAGTTTTCTTTATCTGTTTTAAACAAGAAGTGTTTCAATTATTTTGACAGTAGGTGGAAATAAAACTGAAATAGATTTCCAAATAAATGCTCTGGGCTGCAATAAAAACTTCAGCCCACTTGTTTTTGCTGTTACCTAGTAAAGAATTCATTTATACGTCTGAAACATTTGTTTTTCCTAGTATGTTCCTAAGATTTATTGTCTCTGCTTCTAAAATAAAGTTTGTATCCAGAAGGGTTTATTAAGGGTAGTCCATTTAAAGGACAGATGCACCTTTTACAAGATATTAGGCAAACACATAACACTGTAAATATGTTTTGCAATATATATATGTACAATTTGGTCCATATATATTTGGACAGAGACAACATTTTTATAATTTTGGTTCTAGACATTACCACAATGAAATTTAAACAAAACAATTCAGATGCAGTTGAAGTTCAGACTTTCAGCTTTCATTTGAGGGTATCCACATTAAAATTGGATGAAGGGTTTAGGAGTTTCAGCTCCTTAACATGTGCCACCCTGTTTTTAAAGGGACCAAAAGTAATTGGACAATTGACTCCAAGGCTATTTCATGGACAGGTGTGGGCAATCCCTTCGTTATGTCTTTCTCAAATAAGCAGATAAAAGGCCTGGAGTTGATTTGAGGTGTGGTGCTTGCATTTGGAAGGTTTTGCTGTGAAGTAAACATGCGGTCAAAGGAGCTCTCCATGCAGGTGAAAAAAGCCATCCTTAAGCTGCAAAAACAGAAAAAACCCATCCGAGAAATTGCTACTATATTAGGAGTGGCAAAATCTACAGTTTGGTACATCCTGAGAAATAAAGAAAGCACTGGTGAACTCATCAATGCAAAAAGACCTGGGCGCCCACGGAAGACAACAGTGGTGGATGATCGCAGAATAATCTCCATGGTGAAGAGAAACCCCTTCACAACAGCTAACCAAGTGAACAGCACTCTCCAGGAGGTAGGCGTATCAATATCCAAATCTACCATAAAGAGAAGACTGCATGAAAGTAAATACAGAGGGTTTACTGCATGGTGCAAGCCACTCATAAGCATCAAGAATAAAAAGGCTAGACTGGACTTTGCTGAAAAAACATCTAAAAAAGCCAGCACAGTTCTGGAAGAACATTCTTTGGACAGATGAAACCAAGATCAACCTCTACCAGAATGATGGAAAGAGAAGTATGGCGAAGGCGTGGTACAGCTCATGATCCAAAGCATACCACATCATCTGTAAAACACAGCGGAGGCAGTGTGATGGCTTGGGCATGCATGGCTGCCAGTGGCACTGGGTCACTAGTGTTTATTGATGATGTGACTCAGGACAGAAGCAGCTGAATGAATTCTGATGTATTCAGAGCCATACTGTGTGCTCAGATCCAGCCAAATGCAGCCAAACTGATTGGTCATCGTTTCATACTACAGATGGACAATGACCCAAAACACAAAGCCAAAGCAACCCAGGAGTTTATTAAAGCAAAGAAGTGGAATATTCTTGAATGGCCAAGTCAGTCACCTGATCTCAACCCAATTGAGCATGCATTTCACTTGTTAAAGACTAAACTTCAGACAGAAAGGCCCACAAACAAACAGCAACTGAAAACCACCGCAGTGAAGGCCTGGTAGAGCATCAAAAAGGAGGAAACACAGCGTCTGGTGATGTCCATGAGTTCAAGACTTCAGGCAGTCATTGCCAACAAAGGGTTTTCAACCAAGTACTAGAAATGAACATTTTATTTACAATTATTTAATCTGTCCAATTACTTTTGGTCCCTTTAAAAACAGGGTGACACGTGTTAAGGAGCTGAAACTTCTAAACCCTTCATCCAATTTTAATGTGGATACCCTCAAATGAAAGCTGAAAGTCTGAACTTCAACTGCATCTGAATTGTTTTGTTTAAAATTCATTGTGGTAATGTCTAGAACCAAAATTAGAAAAATGTTGTCTCTGTCCAAATATATATGGACCTAACTGTATCTGTTAAATGATGTTGTCTTCCCTTATATTGCAAAGCAGACTCAATCAAATAATCATTATGTTACTGATTTCACTAAGTGTTGTCTGAACTCCATTATTGTTTGTGTCTAGTGGTCCACAACGCAGAGAATATTTTTTTCTCAACTGATTGTATCATTCATTGTTAAAATGTTGACTGCACAAATATAATGGAAGGAAGCATGGTGGCTTGGTGGTTAGCACTCTTACCTTGCAGACTACTCCTGCTCTATAACACTGCACATAACAGAATTTCCAAACTGGTCTAAGAGGCTTTTTTGCATGAGAAAAGAGCTGAACAGGCAAAAAGGAAACCGCTTGGCACTACAGTCTTCCTCCTATAAATGCACACTGATATGCACAGATGTAGTCCATGCACATGCCTAGCTGCCATAACAATCAGTGGTTCTTTGTCATTATACAAAAAGTAGCCGTAGCCTGCTGTTGTTTGCCGTTATTCTCCCACCTGATTTTTATTGCTTTCTATGAGACAATAAAGTTTTTTCCATGATGCGGTGAATGCCATAATCTTCACATCTACTACTTGAGAAAAGTAGTTGCTTCTTTGTGTTAAAGAGGACCTGTCGCCAGATCTAAAGTGTCCAGTTCTTATTTTGTTCTCAATGCTCCCATGAGTATTATTTTTTTTCACCACCATACAGTTTCAAAGATATGAGGCTTATATTTAGTGCTAACTTTTATAGTCTTTACCAGGGGCGTGACTCACAAGCTAGTAATGCAGAGTAGACTAAAGACACACCTCAGAGGATCCAGTGAATCACACCCCCTGCTAGAGACCATAAAATTAGCACTAAATAAATGATTTAAAAAATAGATTTTAAAAAATAATATTTTAAAAAACAGAATACTCAGAAGAGCAGTGCGAAGAAAATAAGAGCTTAAAGAAGTTGTAAACTCCTTTATAATACCCCCCCCCCTCCCCCCAATTTATCCCCCCGGGGCCCCTAAGCATTTTTGTAATTACCTTATGTTGCAGATACTGACTGTGAGCGGCGATATCGGTGGCCGCTCACAGGCATCACGTGACCCCACGCTGACATCACGACAAGTGAGGCGTGACTCAGCGCTGGGGTCCCTGCGGTGGCTGCTGGGTTGTGGGCAGGGTTACCCCCCGCGTCACACCCAGCATCCACCACTTGCTTTCCAAATGAATGGGGAGAGGCAGAGCGTGTGGTGGATGCCAGGTGTGATGCGGGGGGTTAACCCCGCCCACAACCTGGCATCCACCTTGGAACTAGGAAGACAAAGACCCCCAGCTGCTGCCAGCACTTGTCGTGACATCAGCAGATGTTAGAGCCGGCTGCAGCCAGGGGTGAAGTGGTGCCTGTGAAGGGTCAGTGATAGCGCCGCTTACAGTCAGTATCTGCAGCATAAGGTATTTACAAAAAGTCTTAGGGACCCCGGGGGGATACATTGAGGGGGTTATATAAAGTAGTGGACAACCCCTTTAAACTGGTCACTTTAGATCGCTGGCGAAAGGTCCTCTTTAAGACATTCTTTCTGACTAATAGAAAAGAAAAAATCCCATTTTGGATATAGAGTGCTACCTAAAAGTGGTCAAATACTTTCAATTGCTATCGATCAAATTTGGTTTGGCTTCAGCTATTCCTTCTAACCTCCCTATGCACATTCTTTCTCAGTTTGGCCATAGGTGCATCTATTCTCAGTGGTCAGACAGAGTAAGCCACTTCCAGACCAGTCACCCCATACCAGACCTCTGGTGGCATTTTATTTCCTGATAGAACAAAGGATCAGTCAAGTTGAAATTGATTATGTCTGATTCATTTTTAATCCAACATTTGCCAAAGAAACATCAGACGAGCATCTAATTATACAAATTAGATGGTCACCTGGTTCACCAAAATTGTCAGTTTGTCTCACCTTAGTCTAATGTAGATGTCCAGGTTAAAGTGAACCTGGCACTTGAAAAACGCTATTAACCTGCAGATATGGGGTTAATCTGCAGGTTAATAGCTCTCTGAACATGACCGGCGTTTGCACTTAGACCCCTGCTGCCGGGAGGAAATATACTTTATTCCTCCCGGTAGCATTCGGCTTTCAATCACAGGGGCGGCGCCAGCATGGGTTCAGTCACCGCTCTGTGTATGGAGAGCAGCATATGTAACCACGTCCCTGTCACTGAATGACAGCCGGCCCTATTGCTGAGCAGCTGTCAGTCACTACGGGAGCATCGTTACAGCCGCAGCTCTCTATACACAGAGTGGTGACTGAACCCGCCTCGCACCGCCCCGTGACTGAAACACGAAGACTACTGGGAGAAATAAAGTTAATTTTCTCCCGACAGCGGGGGTCTAAGCGCCGGCGCTGGGCAGTTTCAAAATGTAATTAACCTGCAGATTATCCCTATATCTGCAGGTGAATAACGTTTTTTCATGTGATAGGTTCCCTCTAATACATTACAATAAACAGATAAATTCAAATCTTTTCTTTATGTTGCAAAAGGTGAAGTCAGAATTTTAGAGTAGAGCATGCATTTTTAACTTTAAGGTTTATGCTAATAAATCCGACTCCTTAAGACATAGATGCATACACATAAGGCATTGTTCCTGCACTTGATGAGACGCAGTTGCTAAATGCCACTAGCAGTGCTTTTCTGCCTTTCCTATGATAGCAATATATTTTAATTTAAAATTTGGTCGCGGACCACCACAGTTCAAACCCATAACAGAATTGCAAAGAGTATTGCCATGGTGATGTGTAGTTCTTAATAACAAAAGGAAATTGTGTGTTTAATCCACGTTCTTTTCATTCTTTGACTGTATGTGTCTGAATAACAAAAATATAAATTGAAAGACATCAGCTTCTAATTTGTTCTGCACTAACAGTTCCAAAGAAGAAATTGAGATGCAAAATGTAGCTTAAAAGTGATGGTAATAGAGCTGTAATTTTTCATCAAAAGTTTTGCTTTTTAAATAATCATTTTGAGGTTGAGTACAAAGGTAAAGACAAAGAATGTGCCGTAATCATGGTACATATGACAATTTCAGATGTAAGAGGGAATGCAGCATTTTAATGTTTGCTGCTCCACTTTTTTACAAAGAAAGTTCTAAAAATATATTTTTGAAGATCTGAAGCTCAAGCCTAAGAGATATAGTGTAGACAGGATATACTTGACAAATAGATATGTAACTTTGTCAAAAGCAAGCCTGAAACTACAGTAGGCATCTCTCAAATCCGTAGCACATTGTCACATCCACTGCCATTGAGTCCTCGGTAGAGAAAAAAATATAGTATTTTGTTGTGTTTTTATTACGCATTGTGATCTAATAAGTCATTTAAAGGGCATCAATGGTCTGTTAGGATGTAAGTAAAGGTAGGCACAATATGCATGTGCCTATAGGTACCCTGGCTGAAGGCCTCCTGCTAAAGGGTAAAGAGCTATTGGGGATAACCACTATAATTTAGTTAATATTGGAATAGCAAAGTAGTAATAAAATATAGCATTTACTAGATATACGTTAAAATCAATATTCTTTAATCTCAAAAATAGACTAACCCAAAAGCCGTCCACAAACTTTGGGTCTTCTGAATTAACCATCAACAGCTAAATAGCCGTGCATACATACATACCAAATATACTGAAATGCCTAATCACAGATATATAGGGTTCAATAATCAACCTCAGTTGTGTAAAACACAAGTTTGTAAAATTTTAGATATTAAAGTTTATTGGCATTTAGAGTTCAAATTCATCAAGGGATAACATAATAATGATCAAAGGGACATATACTGTGTAGCAGTTTCACTCTTTAAGACATTCTTTCTGACTAATAGAAAAAAAATCCCATTTTGGATATAGAGTGCTACCTAAAAGTGGTCAAATACTTTCAATTACTATTGAACAAATTTGGTTTGGCATCAATTATTCCTCCTAACCTCCCTATGCACATTCTTTCTCAGGTTGGCCATAGATGCATCTATTCTCAGTGGACAGACAGGGTAAGTCACCCCATACCAGACCTCTGGTGGCATTTTATTTCCTGATAGAACAAAGGATCAGTCAAGTTGAAATTGATTATGCCTGATTCATTTTTAATCCAACATTTGCCAAAGAAACATCAGACGAGCATCTAATTATACAAATTAGATGGTCACCTGGTTCACCAAAATTGTCAGTTTGTCTCACCTTAGTCTAATGTAGAACCAAAAGCCATCCACAAACTTTGGGTCTTCTGAATTAACCATCAACAGCTAAATAGCCGTGCATACATGCATACCACATATACTGAAATGCCAAATCACAGATATATAGGGTTCAATAATCAACCTCAATTGTGTAAAACACAAGTGTGTAAAATTTTACATATTAACCCTTATTGGCATGTACAGTTCAAATTCATCAAGGAATAACATAATAATGCTCAAAGGGACATATACTGTGTAGCAGTTTCACTCAACGTCCGAGTTCATATGATTCCGGTGGATAATCTCCAAAGGTGTATACTGTACCATACATTTCATATACTTATACACTGTTAATGCGTACACAGGAGATACCAGGAAAAATCAGTGCATATTGAAATCCCATGTGCCCATATTTTTCATAAATCCTTCAAAATGAGCACTCTATTCAAAAAGACAAATAATCCAATAAGCATATTTACCAGTGCTTAGTCCAGAAAGGTACTAGTAACTACGTAGGGGAAATTTGTCAAAGCCTCACTGCGACATTCATAGGGCTATAGCTGTAGAAAGCATAATGAAACAGTCTCACCCAGTCCTACAGTGTACCATGGCTTATATCGTCCTGGTGTAATATCATCCTTCTATGTTTCACCACCAGGAATAATATAGAGGTAT
Organism: Phyllobates terribilis; assembly: GCF_046119375.1. Taxonomy (NCBI): domain Eukaryota; kingdom Metazoa; phylum Chordata; class Amphibia; order Anura; family Dendrobatidae; genus Phyllobates; species Phyllobates terribilis. The sequence goes on along the minus strand of NW_027362763.1, from coordinate 512,993,863 downwards.
AAGGCTATGTGCCCATGATGCAGAAATGCTCAGGATTTTTTCCTGAGTGCTTCTGCATCTCCCTGGCAGAAAAAACGCATGTGGATTGTACATGCGGATTTTACATGCGTTTTTCCTGCCAGGGACAAGCGGAAGTGAAGCGTTCTTCACATGCATTTCCGCATGCGGGTTGTCAAGTGCTTTCTAAGCGATTTTAACATCACTTGGAAAGTGCTTGACAACTTGGTCACACTATATAAATCCATGCAACTGGCATGGATTTATATAGTGTCACCTTAAAGAATGGTTAAAAATAAAAAAATAAATCTATTCTTACCTTCTGATGGCCCCCAGAGTCTTGCTTCGCTCCGTCCTGGCTGCCGGCAGCTCGAGGTGCACTGAAGGACCTGCCGTCACATGACTATGACATCAGCGCAGGTCCTTCAGTCCACCGCGATCTGCCAGCAAGTGAAGACAAACACACCGGGGGCCATCAGAAGGTAAAAATAACATTTATTTTTTATTTTATAATTATTTTTACAGGTTCTATGGTACCTGGGTCCGGAGGAGAGTCTCCTGTCTTCCACACCCGGGTACCATCCGCACATTGAAACGCTTGGATTCTACATATACAGATCCAGTGATGCGGAATCCATGCATTCCAATGCAAGTCAATGGTGGCGAAAACGCAGCGCTTCCGCAAAATAATTGGTAGTGCTGCGTTTTTTTCCGCAATGATAACCCGCAGCCGAAATTTCCACAGCATGTGCATAGCACATGCGGATTATCATTGGGGAACATGGCAGGCCTTCTACCATGCGTTTTTTAAGCGTTTCTGCAGCGTTTTTGCCGCTGCGGAAATGCTTAAAAAACGCATCGTGGGCACACGGCCTAATGCTCCCAACGCGTTTCCTCCCAATTTGATTCATCAGGGGAGACTTAAGAGGGGCTGAGGGACTCCACCATGAATATCAGCCCTTATCCTCCTCTCTCCGGTTACATACAGAAGACCCAGAGTTCCATATATCTGTGATTTGACAAAGAAAGGAGAACCACCGAATGTCAGGTCCAAAAATCAATTAGACATTAGCTATATAAAAAACCTTTATGGACGGGATGGTTATAGTGGTAATACAGACACAAGATTGTCCGCATTCAAAATAGTACAAGTACAACATCAATGTAATCAATAAACATGATAAAATTGGACCACAGAAAACTTGGTATACAACAAATGCAGCATGAATGTCAGAACCAATCTAGCAAATATTAAAATGATGGCAATGTATGGTGCCCGAATGATGCATAAGGTGACAGAAAATGAATTGTGAATACTTAAGGTGAATAAATTACGTCACTGGGCACCATGCACAACCATCTGCAATGAATGATGGTCAGTATCTGCCCTCCCACATAAATGTGCAAATTGAAAAGGGTGGAAATGTAGCTACTGTATATAATGCTCATGCAATGTGCTGTGCTGCAATCTCCCTTTTGGACCCAGCAATCAGGTATGGTCATCCGAATGGTCTGCCATTCACTGTGTCCACATAGTACACAATTCTCATTCATATGGGCTTTCATATTGACCAATGAGTCTTTTCTGAAATCTCCCATAGATGTGGATTTCCTTAGTGTATTTTGTGTTTAATATCTGTGATTTGGCATTTCACTATATGTGGTAGGCATGTATGCACGGCTATTTAGCTGTTGATGGTTAATTCAGAAGACCCAAAGTTTGTGGACGGCTTTTGGTTTTGTCTATTTTTGAGATTAAAGAATATTGATTTTAATGTATATCTATTAAATGCTATATTTTATTACTACTCCTGCTAAAGGGTGAATTTACATAAGAAAATGAACTCTGCATTTACATGTAAATTAGATGTAGTCATTTGTTAATTAGCCTTTGAGAGCTCTAATGGCAGAGTCAAGGGACAAAGGAGATGGAAGATAATATGTCCCCCAGTTTTCAGGTGTAATTGCATTTATTAAGCACCACCACCACTTTTTATTACATTTTTTGTAAATGCATCATTGTAGATTTTTTTGCTAAATACAGAACATATCACAATAGAACTGCTTTCTGGCACACCGCCAATGGCAAACTAGTATTAGTGCAAGCGTCAGATTGTGAAATTGGCCGTTTAAGCATATTTCATTTATTTACAAGGGTGAAATGAAAAAGAAATGCAATTTTGAATGTGCAAGTATTTAGGCAACTCCATAGTTAATCCCAAGTCTCAGGCTTTATATACACAAAACATTTTTGCCACAATTTTTGATACACACAAAAAAACATTTTTCTCTTATTGTTATAAAAAAAGTGCAATAAAATATTTGAAAAAAATGGAGCCCAAGAGCTAAATCATAACACTATACAGTATTATTACCAGCATAGAAATTCAGTCTCAGTTGGTAACCAATTAAGCCTGGTACATGATTGGCAGTTAGCCGATCACCTTCTTTTTCTCACTGGGGATTTAGGCGCTTGTAGTTTGTAATTATTTTATACATGCTGTAAGGACCCACAGTATTCTGTAGTTGCTTAAATATCATTTACATTTATGATATAACACTGGAAGACAATGAACCTGCATGCGTCGGTATATGCTATACAAACTATACAGATATTGTCCTTATAACAAACTGCAGCTCAATGATCAAATAAGAAACTATAATGTAAATGGTGTTAATATAAATGCACATAATATTACTAAAATATATATAAAAAATTATCAATAAGTTACAATCTTGCAGGCAAGGGCATACTAATACAGTATGTACATCATACTGTCTTGAATAGCATAGTTACCAACATTTTAATCCTAAAACACAGGACACTCCACACAGACTTCCACTGGTGTAAAGACCAAAAATTATCCAGAAAGCACCCTTTTTAGTATAAGTTACTAAAAGCTACTCTTTAAGTTATTAGTGAGGACAATATAACTATGATTTGCCATATGATCCCTAGTGGTTTGACTTTTGGGACCTATGAGAATGAAGAGGACAAATTTAGTCCTATATACCCTTTACTGGTTTTCCCTGCTCCAAGGGACTGCTAGCCATTGATCTGTGCAGTCTCCCTGGGTCCATTTACTTAAATGGAACTCTGCTGTAGATACTTGTAAATCAAATGACTGGGCCTCCAAGATGGAGAATAGGTGACTGAAGCAACACTGTGCAGGCAAAATTAGTAGAGCAGACATACTGCACTGCAACCTGTTCCAACGATTGGTCGGTGTCCCAGAGGTCGGACACCTTGATATCATAAAGTGATGGCATATTCTAGAAATTCGTCAATACTTTATGAGTTTGGAATTTCTTTTAACAATGGCAGCAGTGCATATTCATTGGGACAGTCATGTGTTTTGTGATAAGCCCCGTCACAAGAACCCAAATGTACAGTTTGCTTCACATTTCGCTCAATTGAAAACTGTGTGATAAAATTAGCAACTTGTCTTGTTGAAACAACTATAAAAGGCATAGATTTTATTATGATTGTTACAATTTGGCTAAAGTCAAACATGTAGCTGAAGCCAAAACAGAAGTGGGTCAAAAAGAAGCGGGACTATGCATTCCCTTCCTAATGGATCCACTTGCAGCTTTGGCTCAAAAAACTGAATCAAAAATTGTGCTTCAAACTTCATCAAAAACTGTATATTTCCAGCTTTACACAGTTTCAAATGTGCCAATAGTATTTTGAGGCATGTGTAATGTCCCAAAGTTGGGGATTACACTGATGTTTTTATAATGAGAATTATTCTTGAAATATACCTTAAAATACTTGAATTTATGCACTGTTTTAATGTGTAGTATGTAAGACACACTAAGCGTTAACCTCATCACTTAGTTGCCAGACAGGAAATAGTTACGCGGGTGGAGTTTAGTTCTTAAAATGCAACAACCATGATTGCTAGTTAGAGTAGAGCAGAGTAGTTGCAGGGTAGCCACAGCAAGGATGTAGGAGAGAAGCTCTCTTCCTATTCCAGTAGACTGATACAGTGAAACTATCTGCAAACAAATTGGTGCAGTATTCCTGTTTCACCCCTTAATAGGAGGAATCTCCTGATCCACAGACACATCGAAGTGTGCCAGGGATTCAGGGAGAAGCCAAGGGTGCCCAAGAAACAGATGATGAAACTGATCACCAACCTACAAGTAATGATGAATAAATGGTACTGAGCTCTGGAGGCCCACTAGGGTTTAGCTACCCTCTATAGAATGGAAGCTGTTCAGGGATTAATAAGTTCCTGCTTCTGTTAACTGCTGTTATTGGAACCTATCTCAAGCAATGTGCCTCTGTGATTATCAGATGTGTAACTATGAAGCCTTTGTTCTGCCATTCTGCTGTTATCAACTTGCTGCCTCATAAGTAAAGTTTACTTTTGTTCAACACAATGCCTGCTGCTCACTCTCCTGTTTTCTCACGACAAACACGGGGTACGACTATCCAGGAATGAGAGAACAGTACTACTGGCATCACTTCCGGACATTCACAGCTATGTGGCCACCACTGCGACAGCACTCCAGGCGCCAGGCACGGCCACTGTCAATGACATCCAGAGAACCGACCCAGTGTCACATTTGGTGCAGATACCTTAAATTATCTTCTTAACTTTCCACACCATAATGTATATGCCCATCATTGGAATGGAATGTATAAAAGTGCTGTGCAAGTGCCATCCACAGTAGGAACTAGCTGCTAAATACCACTAGGCTCCTGATGCAACATTCAGAAATACAATTGTGTGCATCTCCAGTCTAACTCCCTAAATGCCATGGCCCATCAATATTTAAGGAGTTATCAAACTGACCAAATCCCCATTCACCATCCACAGTGCAATTTGAGGTTTCTGATGAGTTGGCACTTAGGCCTTACATTGGCCACTGTGTTTGCCAAAAAAATGTGTGTAGCATTACGGACCAGACAGATGGCGATGAGGAACAGAAGGGCTGGAGAGGTGAGAGGAGGATGAAGCATAATTTTTTTTTTTCCATATTACATTTATTGTACTCTGGGGTCTTTAGAGCATAGTAAGGGACATTAAATTTGAGGAGAATAACTTCTCCAGGAAGTGAATTTCCTGGAAAAAACACACGAACACGCAAATTAGGGAAATATAGGGCTGGCCTGTATGCGTATTTTCTCTGTATCCACCCCAGTACCCTTACCCCAATACCTATATACGTACTTTTAGTTGGTTGTGTCTTTAGTTATATTGACTAGAACACTTTTAGCTCTATATAATAAAAGTTAAATTTTAAGGGATTTTTCTTTGTTTCGGTTATTGATCTATGAGTATACCCCACCTTCTTTGTCCTGCCTTTTTGGTATATTGTCTTCTCTGCATCTGATGCTTGGAAAGTTGGGTTGAAGCTCATTGATGATACATTCTGAGACTGCTGCTGATATTAGGAAAGCGAGGCTGTAGCTCATGGATAATATGCTCGGAAACTGCTACCAATGCTAGGAAAGCTGGAATGCAGTTCAGTGACAATACATTCCAAGACTGCCGCCAATGCTAGGAAAGCTGGGTTCCAGAACCGTGATTATACATTATTAATGATTATACAGCTAGGTGAAATGTTCTGCGACTGCAGTTAATATTAAGAAAGCTGGGTTGCAGCTCAGTGATGATACTTTCTGAAATTGCTGCCAATGCTGGGAAAGCTGAGTTCAGTGATGATACCTTTTGAGACAGTAGTTGTCAATGGAGAAGCTGGGTTTCATTCAGTGATTATACATTTTGAGACAGCAGTTGCCTTTTTCTTCTTCAAATTTCCCTGTATGTTATGTTAGTTTTAGCACTGGAGAATAGTGTACAGCACTGATGCACTGCTGAGCTGGCTGTCAGTCAGTGTCGGGGGCATGGTTATAGCCGCCACTCATTATGTACTGAGCGGAGACTGAAGCCGTGCTGCCGCACCCCTATGACTGGGAACCTGAGGCAGGAAGAATAAAGTTAATTTCCTCCCTACACCGGGCACTCTGTGCGGGCACCAGGCAGCTTCAGAACGCTATTAAGCTGCAGATTAAACCCATATATGCAGGTTAATAGTGTTTTTTTAACATGACATGTTACCTTTAACCCCTTCTCGACATATGACATACATTTATGTCATATATCGTGTCCCTGCCTTTGATGCGGACTTGCACACCGAGCCCAAATCTTTTCCGGCACATGACAGCTAATTTAATCAGCCATTATGTGCCTTTAACAGCTGTTAATCTGTTAAATTCCCTTGTCAATATATCAACAGTAGTGTTGAGCATTCCGATACTGAAATATCGGGTATCGGCCGATATTCGCGGTATCGGAATTCCGATACTTAATTCCGATACTTTTGCAATATCGTATACCGGAATCGGAAGTTCCCATAATGCAATGAGCCATTTTCATTTTATTCAGCCCATGAGGATCCTAAGAAGTGTGGGCACATGCTGTTAGGCATGTAGGCATCTTAACTAATGGCATGGCTGTGATTGGCTGCTGAAATGATGTCATGATGCACTATAAAAGCCGCCGCCGCCATTTTGAGCTCACTCTGCTGTGAATTCAGTTAGGGATAGGACGCTGTTGTTCTGAGGGACAGTTTTAGCTACCCATTTGGTCTATTCTGCTTTACCCAAGCTACTTTATAAATCGCTGTGCCTTGCAGTGCTAGTGCAAAGTTCTCTGTGCTGTTCACCGCTTTCTGCAAGGTCTCTGTGTGTGAGTGCAGCTCACCCTGTAGTGTGTGCTTCAACCACGTCTGGTTATAGTGCACTCAGTGTGTGTCACTGCCTCATACATTGTCCTTTTTTGCCAATTCATAATTTTTCCTGATTTCTCCTATTAGTGTGGTGGTTCCATCCGTATTCAGCTAAATTGGTTCCAAACACACTATATAGGAGTAGATAGAGAAATTTTTTTGGTCTTGCAGCACTAGTGCACAGTGCTCTGCATCTGTACTGTTCACCGCTGTCTGCAAGGTCTGGTGTGTGAGTGCAGCTCACCCTGTAGTGTGTGCTTCAGCCACGTCTGGTTGTAGTGCACTCAGTGTGTGTCACTGCCTCATACATTGTCCTTTTTTGCCAATTCATAATTTTTCCTGATTTCTCCTATTAGTGTGGTGGTTCCATCCGTATTCAGCTAAATTGGTTCCAAACACACTATATAGGAGTAGATAGAGAAATTTTTTTGGTCTTGCAGCACTAGTGCACAGTGCTCTGCATCTGTACTGTTCACCGCTGTCTGCAAGGTCTGGTGTGTGAGTGCAGCTCACCCTGTAGTGTGTGCTTCAGCCACGTCTGGTTGTAGTGCACTCAGTGTGTGTCACTGCCTCATACATTGTCCTTTTTTGCCAATTCATAATTTTTCCTGATATCTCCTATTAGTGTGGTGGTTCCATCCGTATTCAGCTAAATTGGTTCCAAACACACTATATAGGAGTAGATAGAGAAATTTTTTTGGTCTTGCAGCGCTAGTGCACAGTGCTCTGCATCTGTACTGTTCACCGCTGTCTGCAAGGTCTGGTGTGAGTGCAGCTCACCCTGTAGTGTGTGCTTCAACCACGTCTGGTTGTAGTGCACTCAGTGTGTGTCACTGCCTCATACATTGTCCTTTTTTGCCAATTCATAATTTTTCCTGATATCTCCTATTAGTGTGGTGGTTCCATCCGTATTCAGCTAAATTGGTTCCAAACACACTATATAGGAGTAGATAGAGAAATTTTTTTGGTCTTGCAGCGCTAGTGCACAGTGCTCTGCATCTGTACTGTTCACCGCTGTCTGCAAGGTCTGGTGTGAGTGCAGCTCACCCTGTAGTGTGTGCTTCAACCACGTCTGGTTGTAGTGCACTCAGTGTGTGTCACTGCCTCATACATTGTCCTTTTTTCCCAATTCATAATTTTTCCTGATTTCTCCTATTAGTGTGGTGGTTCCATCCGTATTCAGCTAAATTGGTTCCAAACACACTATATAGGAGTAGTTAGAGGAGCCTTTCTGCAGCATTGGGCCCTGCAGCCCCAGCCAGATTAGTATTAGCCTATTTTTTGTAGCCTCATCTATTGCATTGTAGGTTACCTTCCTACATTGTAATAGCTACAAAAAGTTTGTGATACTATCGTTATTACATCTTTAGGCACATCCAGTGTCTTTTTGTGACAAAAAAACCTAAATAAAGTTCATCAAACACTCCACTTTACAGTTGTGTAGGCCACATTAGCTCATATTAAAGTCTAGTCCACACTTTATAAAATTAGTGTTTCTTATACCTGTTAGCAGCTGTTCAGGAATAAGCACACTAAGCCCTTAGTACTTTTCTGCCTATCTTTATCAGTCTACCAAGATGAAGAAGGCAGGGAGTAAGGCATGTGGTCGTGGGCGTGGGCGTGGAGTTTCTGCAGGGGGAGGACGTGAGGATTCTGTGCCTGCAGGGAGAGGACGTGGGGATTCTGTGCCTGCTGCGGGCACCAGTGACTCAGCATCCCCCAGTTTTACCAGGGAACAGTCCTTTATGCGCAGCTTTGTAGGAGCTAGCCGTACCCCACTGCTGCGGGAGGACCAAATTGAAGCCGTTGTCGGATGGATGGCAGCTAACGCATCGACTTCAATTAGTTCCAGATCCTCTCAGGTCCTGAGCACTGAAGAGCACCCATCTGTCTCTTCACCACCTGCCAACTTGCCCAGGCAGTCAGAGAGCCCTGGACAGGAGCCATCTCTACTTCTGTTCTCTGAATCTCTTGGCTTGGAAAGAGGGGGCCAGCCAAGCAGAATTCGAGAATTTGAAGAAGAGGTAGTATGCAGTGATGCGCAACCGTTTTGTCTCTCTGAATCTGAAGAGGCGGGTGGGCCAGTGCCTATGGTCAGCAGCACACCTCAGTATGCATCTGATGATGAGTGTAGCGCCGGCGTCCCTGCCCTCTGCTAGGCAGGGACGCTGTTCCCCTCACCTCTCTGCTCCGTGCCCGGCGTCCTCCTCCCGCTCTGCTGGCAGCGCGCGCTCCTTCCCGGCCACTGTGCTTAGGGCACGCGCGCGCGCTCTCCCTCCCTCTTAAAGGGGCCTCGCGCCGTCCTAAGGAGTCCCCGGCCAATGGCCGGAGGACTTCACCATATATAAGGCACCTCCTCCAAAATGGAGGTGCCCGAGCAATGTTGTTGCACTGTTCACTACTCTGCTTCAGCCCTCAGGTCCCGTTGCCAGTTACCTGCCAGATACCTGCCAGATTCCTGCCAGCTTGCTGTCTTATTCCTGCCTGATTATCTGCTACCTGCCTGCTAGTCTGAGGTCCGACGGTCTGCCTTACTACTCCTGTCAGTCTGTCTAAGGACCAGCCTGTCCGCTCACCTGGGAGCGCACTTCAGCCACCTGCCTGCTTGCCTGAGGTCCGACGGTCTGCCTTCCAACTCCTGTCAGTCTGTCTATGGACCAGCTTGCCTGCTCACCTGGGAGCACACATCTGCTACCTGCCTGCTAGCCTACCTGGAGGCTCCGCCGTCACGTGCTGTGACCACCTGCCTGTCCAGTGACTTCTGCCCGCTCACCTGGGAGCGCTCATCTGCTGCCTGTCTTCTAGCCTACCTGGAGGCTCTGCCGTCACGTGCTGTGACCACCCGCCTGTCCAGAGACTTCTGCCCGCTCACCTGGGAGCGCTCATCTGCCGCCTGTCTGTTGGTCTTCCTGGAGGCTCCGCCGTCACATGCTGTGACCACCCGTTCATCCAGAGACTCTCGCCTGCTCACCTGGGAGCTCACGTCTATCATCAGCCGCCACAGGTCGTACCAACCCTTTACCCAGAGACTGCCCCGGTCACTTGCCGTGACCATCTGCCCGTTCATCCAGAGACTGCCCCGGTCACTTGCCGTGACCATCTGCCCGTTCATCCAGAGACTGCCCCGGTCACTTGCCGTGACCATCTGCCCGTTCATTCAGAGACTGCCCCGGTCACTTGCCGTGACCATCTGCCCGTTCACTCAGAGACTGTCCTGGTCACCTGCTGTGACTTCCTGCCCGTCTTCCCTGGTCGCCACCCGCTCCCTTACAAGGACCGCCCCCTTGTATAGTAGCTCAGAGGTTCCGCCTCCCAGACCCGTTACAGTTTGCTCGGGCCATGGAACCCGGTGGCACCCAAGCTCCCTCGCTCTCGGACCTGTGTCATGAACTGTCCCGTCAAAAGTCCCAACAGGAGTCCATCCTGGGTCACCTGCGGAATGTTAATACTCGCCTGGACACTCTGACTGCTCCACCAGCAACCTCCGCCAGTGCCATGTCTCGCAATCCGGCAGCTCCGCTGCCCACTAATACCATGGTATCCTACCCCGGACCCCAGCTTTCTGCACCTCCTCGCTTCGGAGGCGACTCCGCCCAGGCTCGGTGCTTCATAAATCAGTGCACCCTGCACTTTGAACTATTGTCCCACCAGTTTAACTCCGACCGAGCCAAAATTGCATTCATCATGTCCCATCTCTCCGGAGAGGCCCTGGCCTGGCTAAATCCTCTATGGGAGAGAGGAGACCCCCTGGTGTCCAACTTGCCTGCTTTTCTCACGGCTTTCCGGAAAGTCTTCGACGAACCCGGACGGAAGACCTCATCCGCATCATCACTGCTACGCCTCCGTCAGGGAAGTCTCACCGTGGGCCAATATGCCATACGGTTCCGTACCCTTGCCTCGGAGCTGGCCTGGGATAACGACGCTCTGGTATCCGTCTTCTGGGAGGGTCTGTCCGGCCGTATTAAAGATGAACTTGCCGGTCGGGACATCCCTACCACTCTCGATGACCTAATAACTCTTGCCACCCGGATTGACCTACGGTTCCAGGAGCGTGCCAAAGAGGTCACCCGTGAGAGGAGGTTACCACGTCTAGCTCCTACTTTTCAGAAACCCGTCACTCCCTCCGTCTCTACCCAGGTGCACTCTCCTGAGCCTATGCAGGTCGACCAGACCAAGATGGTCAAAACCCGTCAGGACTTACGCCGTGCCGAGGGGAGCTGCTTCTACTGTGGCAGTAAGGAGCACCGGATCCGTACCTGCCCGGAGAGGTCGGGAAACGCCTGTGTCTAGGTTCGCTCAGAGAGGTCGACCTAGACAAGAATAAATCCTCTCCATCTCTGCTGTTGTCAGTCTCAATCATCTGCGGGGAGAACCGTTATTTCGAACTAGCCCAACTTGACTCTGGAGCAGCCGGGAATCTTATTTCACAGTCCCTGGTAGAGAAATACCGCATCCCCACCAAACCTCTGGCTGTACCCTTGTCTGTTGCTGCCGTGGATGGGGGTCTCTTACCACGCCCCATCCAACTCATCACCGAATCCATTACTCTGCAGGTTGGAATGCTGCATTCTGAGAGTATCTCCTTTCATGTTCTGCCTGGACTCTCCCACGCCCTCTTGCTAGGCCTACCTTGGCTCCAGAGACATGCACCCGTGCTTGACTGGCAGACCGGAGAAGTCCTTCGCTGGGGACAGGACTGCCATAAGACCTGTCTGGTTCCCGTCCATCCCGTCCGTCCTTCTCCTACCCCAGCTAATCTACCTGGACTTCCGATTCCTTATTGGTCTTATGCTGATGTCTTTAATAAAAAGGAAGCAGAGACACTACCCCCTCATAGACCATACGACTGCCCTATCGACCTGTTACCTGGTACTACTCCTCCCCGTGGGCGTATTTATCCATTATCCGCTGCTGAGACCCGGTCGATGTCCGAATATATTGAGGAGAATCTGGCCAGGGGATTCATCCGGAAATCTACCTCCCCGGCGGGAGCAGGCTTCTTTTTCGTCAAAAAGAAGGACGGCTCTCTCCGTCCCTGTATAGACTATAGAGGCCTTAACCAGATCACGGTGAAGAATAAGTACCCCCTTCCGCTCATTCCGGAGTTATTTGATCGTCTGAGGGGGGCTAGAATCTTCACCAAACTGGACCTCCGTGGGGCGTACAACCTGGTTCGTATCCGTCAGGGGGATGAATGGAAGACGGCATTCAACACCCGGGACGGCCACTATGAATATCTGGTAATGCCCTTTGGTCTCTGTAACGCTCCTGCCGTCTTTCAAGAGTTGGTCAATGACATCTTCCGGGACCTTCTCTACTCCTGCGTAGTGGTGTACCTGGACGACATCTTGGTCTTCTCTCCGGATCTCCAGACTCACCGGAGGGACGTTCGTCAGGTCCTGCTCAGGCTCAGGCAGAATCACCTCTTCGCTAAATACGAGAAGTGCCTCTTTGAGCAGACCTCGCTTCCGTTTTTGGGCTACATTATTTCTCAGACCGGCCTACGAATGGATCCAGAGAAACTGCCATCGAGAAATGGTCCCGACCGGAGGGGTTGAAGGCCATTCAGCGATTCCTGGGCTTCGCTAACTACTACCGCCTCTTCATACCACACTTCTCTTCCCGGACTGCCCCAATTTCCGCGCTCACCCGTAAGGGTACTAATCCCAAAGAGTGGCCGCAGAGGAGGCCTTTCTTTCCCTAAAACAGGCCTTCTCTTCCGCCCCGGTGCTGCATCGCCCGGACGGCAACAAGCAGTTCTTCCTGGAGGTTGACGCCTCCTCCTCTGGAGCCGGAGCGGTACTTACTCAAAAATCATCCTCCGGGAGAATGGTAACTTGTGGCTTCTTCTCCAAACTCTTCTCCTCTTCTGAGCGCAACTATTCCATAGGAGACCGAGAGTTATTGGCCATCAAGCTGGCGTTGGAGGAGTGGCGTTACCTACTCGAGGGGGCTCTTCACCCGGTAATAATTTACACTGACCACAAGAACTTGGCTTACCTCCAGCATGCCCAGAGACTTAACCCGCGCCAAGCCCGGTGGTCCTTGTTTTTTGCTCGCTTTGATTTTGTTCTTCATTTTCGCCCGGCTGACAAAAACGTCAAAGCAGACGCCTTGTCCCGATCCTTTCTGGTGTCCGATCTCGAGGAAGAACCTAAACATATCATCGATCCCGCCAGAGTAATGCAGGTGGCTCCCGTGAGTTTAAATCGTCTCCCTTCCGGTAAGACGTTTGTTTCAGTACCTGATCGGAAGAAGATCCTACACTGGGGCCATTCGTCTAAACTAGCTGGCCACGCCGGTCAGAAAAAGACCCTCCAGCTTAATGCCCGCCACTACTGGTGGCCTACCCTGCACAAGGATGTAATAGACTTTGTTTCTGCCTGTGTGTCCTGCGCCCGCAACAAAGTCCCGAGACACCTGCCAGCCGGTCGCCTCCTTCCGCTTCCTGTGCCTGCTGCCCCCTGGCAGCATATTGCTATGGACTTCATAACTGATCTCCCCGTCTCCGCCGGTTGTACGGTCATTTGGGTGGTCGCTGATCGCTTTTCCAAGATGGCTCACTTTATTCCCCTGCCAGCCCTCCCATCTGCACCCGACCTGGCTAAAGACTTTATCCGCCACATCTTCCGTCTTCATGGCCTGCCCCTCCACATCGTGTCGGATCGTGGGGTACAGTTCACCTCACGTTTCTGGAGAGCCACTTGTAAACTGCTAGACGTCACCCTGGACTTCTCTTCCGCTTACCACCCACAGTCCAATGGTCAAGTGGAGCGGATCAATCAGAACCTGACCAGTTACCTCCGGCACTTCGTTAATGCCCATCATTCAGACTGGGTGGATCTCCTACCATGGGCCGAGTTCTCTTATAACAATCACGAGAGCGAATCCTCCTCCAAATCCCCGTTTTTTGTAGTCTTCGGTCAGCATCCTCGGATTCCTTTTCCTGTCTCCACCTCTGCGGAATCTCTCGTTAGCAAATTTTCCTCCATTTGGGAGAGTACCCGATCCGCACTCCTTCAGTCGTCCGAACGGATGAAAAAACACGCTGACAAAAAACACCTGGATCCTCCACAATTTCGTCCTGGAGATAAAGTCTGGCTCTCATCTAAATATGTCCGACTCAAGATACCTTCTTACAAGTTAGGGCCTCGGTTCATCGGTCCTTTGGAGGTCATCAGTCAGATCAACCCGGTGGCCTATAAATTGAAACTCCCGGCCAACTTACGGATCCCTAACTCCTTCCATGTATCTCTCCTCAAACCTGTGGTACTTAACTCTTTTTCCAAGTCTACAGGTATGCCTCCTGCTCCGGTTTCTGCTGAGGACGAGTTTGAGGTAGAGAACATTCTTGCCACCAAAAGGGTAAGAGGAAAGACCTTTTTTCTAGCAGATTGGAAGGGGTTTGGTCCTGAGGAGAGAACGTGGGAGCCCCGGGAGAACATCCATGCCCCTCTTATCCTAGCTAAATTTCTGTCTGGCCTAAAAAAGGGGTGGCCTAAGGGGGGGGTACTGTAGCGCCGGCATCCCTGCCCTCTGCTAGGCAGGGACGCTGTTCCCCTCACCTCTCTGCTCCGTGCCCGGCGTCCTCCTCCCACTCTGCTGGCAGCGCGTCCTCCTTCCCGGCCACTGTGCTTAGGGCGCGCGCGCTCTCCCTCCCTCTTAAAGGGGCCGCGCGCGCCGTCCTAAGGAGTCCCCGGCCAATGGGAGGAGTCCCCGGCCAAAACCAGGGGAGGAGTCCTGAGGAGATAATTTGCATATTCCCACTGCATTTTGGGGTAAGTGAAGAGTCTCCGCGAGCTCAAAGAACACTGGATTTTGGCTGTTGGAGCGCATTTTGAAACTTTTTTTTTAAGCTTTTTTCACTGTTTTCAGAACATTAACAGTAAAAACATGGAAGAGTCCAGGAGCCATTTGGTGAGCTGCATATCCTGCTACATGTTCACAGACTTGCCAGTGGAAAAGCCAAACTTCACATGCCAGAAATGCAAGCTTGTGTCCCTGTTGGAGGAAAAGTGGCGAAATCTAGAAGAGAGGTTAACTACCTTGAAAATCATTAAGGAAGGTGAAGAGTTCTTAGACAGAGCAGAATTATCTCTTCATGATTCAGAAAGAGAAGAAATTCGAACTGCACCTGACGAAACAGAGGAATGGAAGCATGTGACCCACAGAAGCAGGAGGATCGAGAGGCAGTCAGCACCCATACTGCTCAGGAACCAGTACCAGGCTCTCACACAGGAGAACCATGAAGAAATACAGCAAAATAAGACTTTGCCAGCAATGAATAACCTTGTAAGCCCTCAGAATTCTCCTGGATGGAGAAAGAAGAATGTTGTGAAGAAAAAACGGAGAGTGGTGGTCATGGGGGATTCCCTGTTAAGAGGAACTGAGGCCGCTATCTGCAGACCAGACATAACCTCAAGAGAAATGTGCTGTCTTCCAGGAGCAAAAATTAAAGATGTGTCTGACAGGATATCAAGACTCTTCAGACCTACAGATCACTACCCATTCCTGCTAATACATGTGGGGACAAATGACACCGCAAGAAAGGACCTGGAAACCATCTGCAGTGACTTTGAAGACTTAGGCAAGAAAGTGAAAGAATTGGGAGCGCAGGTGGTCTTCTCATCCATCCTCCCAGTGGATGGCCATGGAACAATGAGGTGGAATAAGATTCTACAGGTGAACAACTGGCTACGTCGATGGTGCCGTCAACAAGGATTTGGATTTCTGGATCACGGAATGAATTACCTATACGATGGACTACTTGCTAGAGATGGGGTGCACCTTACGAAGACTGGAAAACATGTATTTGGAAGTCGCCTTGCTACACTCATCAGGAGAGCTTTAAACTAGAACAATGTGGGAAGGGAAGCAAAAGGCCAGAAAAAGCCATACAGCTGACAAATACTATTGAGATCTCTGCTACTGGAAGTGGAAAGGAAGAACAAAGACAAAACAATTTAAATAATAAAAATATGGGAGGAAGAGAAACCAATCACAAACTAAAATGTTTTTATACAAATGCACAAAGCATGGGCAACAAACAAGGAGAATTGGAACTACTAATGCAGGAAAAGAAATATGATGTCATTGGAATCACTGAAACTTGGTGGGACGATACACATGATTGGAATAAAAGGCTAAAAGGATACAACTTATTTGCAAGAAACAGACTTGATAAACGAGGAGGAGGTGTCGCATTGTATTTTAGAAAAGCGTATATCTGCACAGAGATTGAAGCTTCAGAGACTGGGAGTTCTGTGGAAACTGTTTGGGTAAGAATACAAGGAGAGAACAACGGAAAGGACACCATTGTAGGCATTTACTACAGGCCACCTGGGCAAGCTGAAGATATGGATGAACTCTTTATGTATCAAATGACCAAGTTCTCCAAAAAATATGACGTAGTGGTCATGGGAGATTTCAACTATCCAGACATTTGTTGGGAATCTCTCTCAAGTAAAACTAACAGGTCAAGCAAATTCTTATCCTCTCTTGCTGACAACTTTATCTTCCAAAAGGTAGGGGAGAAAACAAGGGGATCTGCTACTTTGGATCTAATCCTTATAAACAGGGAGGAAATGGTTGAGGAGGTAAAGGTGGCTGGGACCCTAGGAGGCATCGATCATGCTATTATAGAATTTTGGATAACTAGAGGAGGAAGACATGTGAAGACTCAAACTTCAAGGTTAGATTTTAGAAAGGCAGATTGTAAGAGACTCAGAAAGAGAATAGGAGGGATCCAATGGCTGGATGTCCTTAAGGACAAAAATGTCCAGGAAGGATGGGAAATTTTTAAAAATGAGATTCTCAAAGCACAATCGTTAACAATCCCGAAAAGTAGGAAGAATGGGAAGCATTTAAGGAGACCAGGATGGATGAACACAGAACTTAAACACATGCTAAAAAGAAAGAAAGAAATGTTTATTAAATGGAAAGAGGGAGGCATATCTAAAGAAGATTATAATGCAGTCTGCAGATCCTGTAGGGCACGTATCAGGTTAGCTAAAGCTGACAATGAATTAAGGCTTGCAAGAGATGTCAAAAGCAATAAAAAAGGATTTTGGGGGTATGTCAAAAGTAAAAGAAAAGTCAAAGATGCTATAGGATTTTTACAGGATGAAAATGGAGAAATGGTAAGAGAGGATGTTGAGAAGGCCGAACTTTTTAATTCCTATTTTGCATCTGTTTTCTTTCAGAAAGAAAATGTAACATCAACTGATCTTCACTGTCCTTTTAAAGGAATAGAGGAATCCAAGTTATCTGTAAACAGAAAGATTGTGAGGGAATATTTAGCTAACATAAATGAGTTCAAGTCTCCAGGTCCAGATGAATTACACCCCAGAGTACTGAAGGAGATCGTAGAAGAAATTTTAGAACCACTCTCCATAATCTTTGAAAATTCTTGGAGAACAGGAGATGTCCCAGAAGACTGGAGAAGAGCAAATGTTGTTCCTATCTTCAAAAAGGGGAAGAAGGTGGACCCAGGGAACTATAGGCCGGTGAGTCTGACTTCTATACCAGGAAAGATCTTTGAACAAATTATTAAACAACATGTATGTAAGTACCTGGATAAGAATGAAGTGATTAACCAGAGTCAGCATGGGTTTGTAACTAACAAGTCATGTCAGACTAACTTAATTTTCTTCTATGACAGAATCACTGACTGGGTGGATCAGGGAAATGCTGTAGATATAGTATATCTTGACTTCAGCAAAGCATTTGACAAAGTATCTCACACCATCCTTATTGAAAAAATGACCAAGTATGCAATGGACCAGGCAACTGTTAGGTGGATTCATAACTGGCTTAGTGATCGGACTCAAAGGGTGGTTGTAAATGGCTTCACATCCAGCTGGATGAATGTCTCAAGTGGGGTACCACAGGGCTCCGTCCTGGGACCTGTATTGTTCAACATCTTTATCAATGATTTAGATGAAGGAATTGAGGGTAAACTGATTAAATTTGCTGATGACACAAAGCTAGGAGGGATAGCTAATACTAGAGAAGAGAGAGAGAGGATTCAAAAAGACCTAAATAAACTGGAGCAGTGGGCAGCAACCAACAGAATGGTTTTTAACAGGGAAAAATGCAAAGTACTACATCTGGGCAATAAAAATGAAAAAAGCATATACAGAATGGGAGGAATAGAGCTAAGCAACAGTACATGTGAAAAAGACTTAGGTATACTAATAGATCATAGACTGAACATGAGTCAACAGTGTGATGCAGCAGCAAAAAAGGCAAATACAATTCTGGGATGTATTAACAGAAGCATACAGTCTAGATCACGTGAAGTCATTATCGGTCTTTACTCCTCTTTGGTCAGACCTCATCTGGAATACTGTGTACAGTTTTGGGCACCACATTTTAAAAAAGACATAGACAAACTGGAGCAAGTTCAGAGAAGAGCGACCAGAATGGTGACTGGTCTGCAAACCATGTCCTATGAGGAACGGTTGCAGGATTTGGGAATGTTTAGCTTGCAAAAAAGAAGACTGAGAGGAGACTTAATAGCTGTATACAAATATGTCAAGGGCTGTCACATTGTAGAAGGATCATCTTTATTCTCATTTGCACAAGGAAAGACTAGAAGCAATGGGATGAAACTAAATGGGAGGAGACACAGATTAGATATTAGAAAAAACTTTTTGACAGTTAGGGTGATTAATGAGTGGAACAGGCTTCCACGAGAGGTGGTGAGTTCCCCTTCAATGGACGTCTTCAAACAGAGGCTGGACAGACATCTGTCTGAGATGATTTAGTGAAACCTGCTTTGAGCAGGGGGTTGGACCAGATGACCCAGGAGGTCCCTTCCAACTCTACCATTCTATGATTCTATGATTCTATGATATATAAGGCACCTCCTCCAAAATGGAGGTGCCCGAGCAATGTTGTTGCACTGTTCACTACTCTGCTTCAGCCTTCAGGTCCCGTTGCCAGTTACCTGCCAGATACCTGCCAGATTCCTGCCAGCTTGCTGTCTTATTCCTGCCTGATTATCTGCTACCTGCCTGCTAGTCTGAGGTCCGACGGTCTGCCTTACTACTCCTGTCAGTCTGTCTAAGGACCAGCCTGTCCGCTCACCTGGGAGCGCACTTCAGCCACCTGCCTGCTTGCCTGAGGTCCGACGGTCTGCCTTCCAACTCCTGTCAATCTGTCTATGGACCAGCTTGCCTGCTCACCTGGGAGCACACATCTGCTACCTGCCTGCTAGCCTACCTGGAGGCTCCGCCGTCACGTGCTGTGACCACCTGCCTGTCCAGTGACTTCTGCCCGCTCACCTGGGAGCGCTCATCTGCTGCCTGTCTTCTAGCCTACCTGGAGGCTCTGCCGTCACGTGCTGTGACCACCTGCCTGTCCAGAGACTTCTGCCTGCTCACCTGGGAGCGCTCATCTGCCGCCTGTCTGTTGGTCTTCCTGGAGGCTCCACCGTCACATGCTGTGACCACCCGTTCATCCAGAGACTCTCGCCTGCTCACCTGGGAGCTCACGTCTATCATCAGCCGCCACAGGTCGTACCAACCCTTTACCCAGAGACTGCCCCGGTCACTTGCCGTGACCATCTGCCCGTTCATCCAGAGACTGCCCCGGTCACTTGCCGTGACCATCTGCCCGTTCATTCAGAGACTGCCCCGGTCACTTGCCGTGACCATCTGCCCGTTCATCCAGAGACTGCCCCGGTCACTTGCCGTGACCTCCAGCCCGTTCACTCAGAGACTGTCCCGGTCACCTGCTGTGACTTCCTGCCCGTCTTCCCTGGTCGCCACCCGCTCCCTTACAAGGACCGCCCCCTTGTATAGTAGCTCAGAGGTTCCGCCTCCCAGACCCGTTACAATGAGACTCAGGTGCCACTTTCTGGTGCGTACTGTGCTGTCGAGACTACCCAGGAGAAGCAGTTGTTTGAAGAGGGTGGTGTAGATCAGGGTTCCCCAACTCCAGTCCTCAAGGCCAACCAACAGGTCATGTTTTCAGGATTTCCTTAGTATTGCACAGGTGATGGAATTATTGACTGTGCAGGTGATGCAATTATCACCTGTGTAATACTAAGCAAATCCTGAAAACATGACCTGTTGGTGGGCCTTGAGGACTGGAGTTGGGGAACCCTGGTGTAGATGATGAGGTCCTTGACCCATCATGGCGTGAGGGACAGGAAGGTGGTGGGAGCAGCTCTGAGGAAGAGATTCCCCGAACAGCCCAAAAAGGAGGGAGAGGGAGGGGGCAGACTTGGTTGCCTGTAGCCTCCACTTCGGCACCCATTAGGAGCATGGATCTTCCAAAATCCAAAGCGGGCGCTCCCAAGACTTGCAGTGCCTGGTCCTTTTTTGACACAGTTGCAGAGGACATTTGCTTTGTCAAATGCAAGCTGGGTAATCAGAAAGTGAAAAGAGGGAAAAGTGTCAGCAACCTCAATACCACAAATATGTGGAAACATGTGCGGACCAAGCACGTGGTGGAGTTACAAAGACACACTGAAGACCTAGGCCAACCTAAAGCGCCACCTACCACCTCTTCAGCTCGTGTTGTAGCCTCTTCCTTCAGCTCACACACAGCTGGTTCGGCTTCCTCACAGAATTGCCATGGAAGAATCTCTGGCACTGTTGTACAGAGACACAGTGTAATTCCACCCACAGCACCACTTTCCCAGTCATCCTCACACTCCCAGGCCAGTCTACAGCCATCGTTAGCACAGGCATGGGAGAAAAGGCGCCCATACTCGGCAAACCACCCCCGAGCACAGGCTCTGAATGCTGGCATTGCTAAACTACTGGCCCTTGAAATGCTATCATTCAGGCTGGTGGAGACTGACACATTCCGTAACTTTATGGCATTGGCAGTCCCACAATACAACGTGCCCAGCCGCTTTTATTTCAGCAGGCAAGCCGTCCCTGCCCTGCAACATCATGTGGAGGGAAAAATTAAACATGCGCTACAAAACGCCGTCAGTAGCAAGGTCCACCTGACCACCGATGCGTGGACCAGTAAGCATGGACAGGGACGATACCTTTCCCTCACTGCCCATTGGGTAAATGTTGTGGAGCCGGGTACAGATCTTGAGAGTGGCGCTGTACGTGTACTGCCAACTCCAAGGATTGCAGGAATCCAGTCTGTACACATTGACTCCTCCTCATACTCCAGTTCCTCTGAATCAGCGCTGCAGGAGCCGTCACGGTCTACCTCCACATCGACCCGTGAACGGTTACCTGTTATGGTGACCAATATGAGCACAGCCGTGGCCAAACGTCAACAGGCCGTATTAAAATTAATTTCTTTGGGGAATCGAAGCCACACAGCGCAGGAGCTCTGGAATGCCATCAAGCAGCAGAGCGACGTGTGGTTTGTGCCAGCGAATCTCCAGCCAGGCATGGTAGTGTGTGACAATGGCCGAAATCTGGTGGCAGCTCTGGGCCTAGGCAACCTCACTCACATCCCATGTCTGGCACATGTGCTCAACTTGGTCGTGCAGAGTTTTTTGAGGGACTATCCGGATCTTGATGCACTGCTTCACAAGGTCCGCATAGAGTGCGCTCACTTGCGGCGTTCCAGCAATGCAAGATCACGCATTGCAGCTCTGCAGCGCCGATTACGTCTTCCGGAACATCGCATCATATGTGACCTACCCACAAGGTGGAATTCAACGTTACATATGTTGGAGAGGTTGTGTGAGCAGCAGGCAGCAGTAATGGAGTACCAGCTGCAGCAGGCGCAAACAAGTCGCAGTGCGCACCGTTCACACTTCAACACCACTGAGAGGGCCTCTATGAAGGACATTTGCCACGTTTTGCGTGCCTTCGATTATTCCACGCGGATGGCGAGTGCAGATGATGCACTAGTCAGCATGACTATCCCCCTTATCTGCCTGCTTGAAAAAACACTGCAAGCACTAAGGGACGAGGTTTTGGAAGAGGTGGAGGATGAGGAGTCACAAATGCCATCTGCTTCTCTACAGTCTGCGCAACGTGGTTCATCACAAAGGCCTAGGCAGGGGACACTTTGTGAGGAGGATGAGGAGGAGTCAATGGATGAGGAAGACATCTGTCCAGAGGAGGGAGGTACACAATGCTCTAGTAATCAGTATCTAGAGCGAGGGTGGGGTGATGCAGAGCAGGCAGAGATCACACCTCAAGCAGGGCACAGCGTTTCTTGGCCAGTTGGCAGTCTGCAGCACATGGTTGATTTCATGCTACAGTGCCTGAGAAACGACCGCCGCATCGCCCACATTCTCAACACGGCTGATTATTGGGTGTCCACCCTCCTAGATCCTCGCTATCGGGACAACTTACAAAGCCTCATAACACCGTTGAACCGGGAGCGTAAAATGCGGGAGTACCAAGACGCACTGGTGCATTCCATCATGTTCTCCATTCCAACCGAGAGCAGTGCTGCTAGTGCTTTACAAAGCAGCTCAGTGCGTCGAGGCAGTGGAGGAAGCTTTGTACAAAGAGGGAGAAGAAGCAGCACCTCAGCACAAGGCAAGACCAGTATGGCCGAAATGTGGCAAAGTTTTGTGTCCCCGCCGCCACAAATGTCTACACCATCACAGACGGCTCCAGTCAGCAGGAGGCAACGTTTGCGTCAGATGGTGACAGACTACATGTCTTGCCCTCTTAGTGTACTCCCAGACGGCTCTTCTTCCTTCAAGTTTTGGGTCTGTAAGCTGGATACATGGCCAGAGCTTAGTCAGTATGCATTGGAGGTGCTTGCTTGCCCTGCTGCTAGTGTATTATCGGAACGCGTCTTTAGTGCCGCAGGTGGTGTACTAACAGACCGTCGCATGCGACTATCCTCCGATAACGTTGACCGGCTTACTTTTCTCAAAATGAACAAGGCCTGGATCTCTCATGAATTTGCCAGTCCTCTTCCAGAATAAATAATTGGTTGGCAACAGTATCCAGGTCTCCTATTCTGTTCATGTTTCTACCACCTGAACTGTAATCCCTGAGCTCCAACACCGCCAGTTGGCGCTCGGAAGTGCCGTCTGCACAGTCAACACTTGCTGCCGTGTCATTGGGGTTCAGTAACGTCAGCTGTTCCCCGGCTGTGCGGACGGCAATTTCTCCTGCTCTGTCCACATCCACTGTACTACTGATTTAAAACCTCCTCCAAATACACCTCTGGCTCCTCTGTTTTCAGTATTATCCCTGAGCTCCAACACCGCCAGTTGGCGCTCGGAAGTGCCGTCTGCACAGTCAACACTTGCTGCCATGTTATTGGGGTTCAGTAACGTTAGCTGTTCCCCTGCTGTGCGGACGGCAATTTCTCCTGCTCTGTCCACATTCTCACTACTACAGATTTTAAAGTTGCTCCAATTACACCTCTGGCTCCTCTGTTTTCAGTATTATCCCTGAGCTCCAACACCGCCAGTTGGCGCTCGGAAGTGCCGTCTGCACAGTCAACACTTGCTGCGGTGTTATTGGGGTTCAGTAACGTCAGCTGTTCCCCTGCTGTGCGGACGGCAATTTCTCCTGCTCTGTCCACATCCACTGTACTACTGATTTAAAACCTCCTCCAAATACACCTCTGGCTCCTCTGTTTTCAGTATTATCCCTGAGCTCCAACACAACCAGTTGGCGCTCGGAAGTGCCGTCTGCACAGTCAACACTTGCTGCCATGTTATTGGGGTTCAGTAACATCAGCTGTTCCCCTGCTGTGCGGACGGCAATTTCTCCTGCTCTGTCCACATTCTCACTACTACAGATTTTAAAGTTGCTCTAATTACACCTCTGGCTCCTCTGTTTTCAGTATTATCCCTGAGCTCCAACACCGCCAGTTGGCGCTCGGAAGTGCCGTCTGCACAGTCAACACTCGCTGCCGTGTTATTGGGGTTCAGTAACGTCAGCTGTTCCCCTGCTGTGCGGACGGCAATTTCTCCTGCTCTGTCCACATCCACTGTACTACTGATTTAAAACCTCCTCCAAATACACCTCTGGCTCCTCTGTTTTCAGTATTATCCCTGAGCTCCAACACCGCCAGTTGGCGCTCGGAAGTGCCGTCTGCACAGTCAACACTTGCTGCCATGTTATTGGGGTTCAGTAACGTCAGCTGTTCCCCTGCTGTGCGGACGGCAATTTCTCCTGCTCTGTCCACATCCACTGTACTACTGATTTAAAACCTCCTCCAAATACACCTCTGGCTCCTCTGTTTTCAGTATTATCCCTGAGCTCCAACACCGCCAGTTGGCGCTCGGAAGTGCCGTCTGCACAGTCAACACTTGCTGCCATGTTATTGGGGTTCAGTAACGTCAGCTGTTCCCCTGCTGTGCGGACGGCAATTTCTCCTGCTCTGTCCACATCCACTGTACTACTGATTTAAAACCTCCTCCAAATACACCTCTGGCTCCTCTGTTTTCAGTATTATCCCTGAGCTCCAACACAGCCACTTGGCACTCGGAAGTGCCGTCTGCACAGTCAACACTTGCTGCCATGTTATTGGGGTTCAGTAACGTCAGCTGTTCCCCTGCTGTGCGGACGGCAATTTCTCCTGCTCTGTCCACATTCTCACTACTACAGATTTTAAAGTTGCTCCAATTACACCTCTGGCTCCTCTGTTTTCAGTATTATCCCTGAGCTCCAACACCGCCAGTTGGCGCTCGGAAGTGCCGTCTGCACAGTCAACACTCGCTGCCGTGTTATTGGGGTTCAGTAACGTCAGCTGTTCCCCTGCTGTGCGGACGGCAATTTCTCCTGCTCTGTCCACATCCACTGTACTACTGATTTAAAACCTCCTCGAAATACACCTCTGGCTCCTCGGTTTTCAGTATTATCCCTGAGCTCCAACACCGCCAGTTGGCGCTCGGAAGTGCCGTCTGCACAGTCAACACTTGCTGCCATGTTATTGGGGTTCAGTGACGTCAGCTGTTCCCCTGCTGTGCGGACGGCAATTTCTCCTGCTCTGTCCACATTCTCACTACTACAGATTTTAAAGTTGCTCCAATTACACCTCTGGCTCCTCTGTTTTCAGTATTATCCCTGAGCTCCAACACCGCCAGTTGGCGCTCGGAAGTGCCGTCTGCACAGTCAACACTTGCTGCCATGTTATTGGGGTTCAGTAACGTCAGCTGTTCCCCTGCTGTGCGGACGGCAATTTCTCCTGCTCTGTCCACATCCACTGTACTACTGATTTAAAACCTCCTCCAAATACACCTCTGGCTCCTCTGTTTTCAGTATTATCCCTGAGCTCCAACACCGCCAGTTGGCGCTCGGAAGTGCCGTCTGCACAGTCAACACTTGCTGCCATGTTATTGGGGTTCAGTAACGTCAGCTGTTCCCCTGCTGTGCGGACGGCAATTTCTCCTGCTCTGTCCACATCCACTGTACTACTGATTTAAAACCTCCTCCAAATACACCTCTGGCTCCTCTGTTTTCAGTATTATCCCTGAGCTCCAACACAGCCACTTGGCACTCGGAAGTGCCATCTGCACAGTCAACACTTGCTGCCATGTTATTGGGGTTCAGTAACGTCAGCTGTTCCCCTGCTGTGCGGACGGCAATTTCTCCTGCTCTGTCCACATTCTCACTACTACAGATTTTAAAGTTGCTCCAATTACACCTCTGGCTCCTCTGTTTTCAGTATTATCCCTGAGCTCCAACACCGCCAGTTGGCGCTCGGAAGTGCCGTCTGCACAGTCAACACTCGCTGCCGTGTTATTGGGGTTCAGTAACGTCAGCTGTTCCCCTGCTGTGCGGACGGCAATTTCTCCTGCTCTGTCCACATCCACTGTACTACTGATTTAAAACCTCCTCGAAATACACCTCTGGCTCCTCGGTTTTCAGTATTATCCCTGAGCTCCAACACCGCCAGTTGGCGCTCGGAAGTGCCGTCTGCACAGTCAACACTTGCTGCCATGTTATTGGGGTTCAGTGACGTCAGCTGTTCCCCTGCTGTGCGGACGGCAATTTCTCCTGCTCTGTCCACATTCTCACTACTACAGATTTTAAAGTTGCTCCAATTACACCTCTGGCTCCTCTGTTTTCAGTATTATCCCTGAGCTCCAACACCGCCAGTTGGCGCTCGGAAGTGCCGTCTGCACAGTCAACACTTGCTGCCGTGTTATTGGGGTTCAGTAACGTCAGCTGTTCCCCTGCTGTGCGGACGGCAATTTCTCCTGCTCTGTCCACATCCACTGTACTACTGATTTAAAACCTCCTCCAAATACACCTCTGGCTCCTCTGTTTTCAGTATTATCCCTGAGCTCCAACACCGCCAGTTGGCGCTCGGAAGTGCCGTCTGCACAGTCAACACTTGCTGCCATGTTATTGGGGTTCAGCAACGTCAGCTGCTCCCCTGCTGTGCGGACGGCAATTTCTCCTGCTCTGTCCACATTCTCACTACTACAGATTTTAAAGTTGCTCCAATTACACCTCTGGCTCCTCTGTTTTCAGTATTATTTCTGAGCTCCAACACCGCCAGTTGGCGCTCGGAAGTGCCGTCTGCACAGTCAACACTTGCTGCCGTGTTATTGGGGTTCAGTAACGTCAGCTGTTCCCCTGCTGTGCGGACGGCAATTTCTCCTGCTCTGTCCACATCCACTGTACTACTGATTTAAAACCTCCTACAAATACACCTCTGGCTCCTCTGTTTTCAGTATTATCCCTGAGCTCCAACACCGCCAGTTGGTGCTCGGAAGTGCCGTCTGCACAGTCAGCACTTGCTGCCGTGCTATTGGGGTTCGGTAACGTCAGCTGTTCCCCTCCTGTGCGGACGGCAATTTCTCCTGCTTTGTCCACATCCACTGTACTAATGATTTAAAACCTCCTCCAAATACACCTCTGGCTCCTCTGTTTTTAGTATTTACCCTGGGCTCCAATACCGCTAGTTGCTGCTCAGAAGTGCCGTCTGCACAGTCAATGCTTGCTCCAGTGTTATTGGGGTTCAGTAACGTCAGCTGTTCCCCTGCTGTGTGTCCGGCAAATTCTCCTGCTTTGTCCACATCCACTGTACTACTGATTTAAAACTTGCTCCAATTACACCTCTGGCTCCACTCTGTTTTTAGTATTTACCCTGGGTTCCAGCACCGCCAGCTGGTTCTCGGTAGTTCCATTTGCTCTTGTACCTTCTACTAACCATCCGGGTTCCAGTACCGTCAGCTGGTTCTCGGCAGTGCCTTTGGATTAGGTGCCTCCTTCTCGGTATCCAAGTTCCACGAACGTCTGCTGGTTCTTGGTAGTGCTTTCTGGCACAGGTACCTCCTGCTTAGTAACCGAGTTCCAGTACCGTCAGCTGGTCTTCGGCAGTTCCATTGGCTCTTGTACCTTCTGCTACCCATCCGGGTTACAGTACCGTCAGCTGGTCCTCGGTAGTTCCATTTGCTCTTGTACCTTCTACTACCCATCCGGGTTCCAGTACCGTCAGCTGGTTCTTGGGCAGTTCCATTGGCTCTTGTACCTTCTGCTACCCATCCGGGTTCCAGTACCGTCAGCTGGTCCTCGGTAGCTCCATTTGCTCTTGTACCTTCTACTACCCATCCGGGTTCCAGTACCGTCAGCTGGTTCTCGGCAGTGACTTTGGCACGGGTACTCCCTCCTGCCCAGCCTGGTTCCAGCACGCTAGCTGTTTCCGTGTAGTGTCAACGTCACTTTGCCTCCAATGCGCTGTCCTGTCGTGTTGCGGTCGGGTTAGCCGACTCTATGGTGCCTGCAGTTTAGGTGACTCCTATGTGGGCTGCGGGATCTGGCAATGAAGGCTGGTTCCATAGTGCCAATAGGACAAGCACCCCCTGTAGGACTGTGGGTTTTGGTAACTGCGGCCGGCTCGCGGCCTTGAACTTTTTTTTACATGGGTACCTTCTGCTACCCATCCGGGTTCCAGTACCGTCAGCTGGTTCTCGGCAGTGCCTTTGGATTAGGTGCCTCCTTCTCGGTATCCAAGTTCCACCAACGTCTGCTGGTCCTTGGTAGTGCTTTCTGGCACAGGTACCTCCTGCTTAGTAACTGAGTTCCAGTACCATCAGCTGGTCTTCGGCAGTTCCATTGGCTCTTGTACCTTCTGCTACCCATCCGGGTTCCAGTACCGTCAGCTGGTCCTCGGTAGCTCCATTTGCTCTTGTACCTTCTACTACCCATCCGGGTTCCAGTACCGTCAGCTGGTTCTCGGCAGTGACTTTGGCACGGGTACTCCCTCCTGCCCAGCCTGGTACCAGCACGCCAGCTGTTTCCGGGTAGTGTCAACGTCACTTTGCCTCTAATGCGTTGTCCTGTCGTGTTGCGGTTGGGTTAGACGACTCTATGGTGCCTGCAGTTTAGGTGACTCCTATGTGGGCTGCGGGATCTGGCAATGAAGGCTGGTTCCATAGTGCCAATAGGACAAGCACCCCCTGTAGGATTGTGGGTTTTGGTAACTGCGGCCGGCTCGCGGCCTTGAACTTTTTTTTACATGGGTACCTTCTGCTACCCATCCGGGTTCCAGTACCGTCAGCTAGTTCTCGGCAATGCCTTTGGATTAGGTGCCTCCTTCTCGGTATCCAAGTTCCACCAACGTCTGCTGGTCCTTGGTAGTGCTTTCTGGCACAGGTACCTCCTGCTTAGTAACCGAGTTCCAGTACCGTCAGCTGGTCTTCGGCAGTTCCATTGGCTCTTGTACCTTCTGCTACCCATCCGGGTTCCAGTACCGTCAGCTGGTCCTCGGTAGTTCCTCAGCTTTCTTGTACCTTCTGCTACATTTCCAAGTTCAAGCTTTTTGAAATGGTTCTTGGTAATCACTCTGGATCTCCCTGACGAGGACCCTGAAGACGAGGATCCTGAAGACCAACCCTAAGAAGACGAGGACCCTGAAGACGACAACCCTGAAGACGAGGACCCTGAAGACCACCCCGAAGAAGACAAGGACCCTGAAGACCACCCCGAAGAAGACTAGGACCCTGAAGACCACCCCGAAGAAGACGAGGACCCTGAAGACCACCCCGAAGAAGACGAGGACCCCGAAGACGAGGACCCAGAAGACCAACCCGAAGAAGACGAGGACCCCGAAGACGAGGACCCCCGAAGACGACGACCCTGAAGACCACCCCGAAGAAGACCAAGAAGATTACCCTGAAGAAGTTGACCAACAGGACAAAGAAGAGAAGACAAGCACCAAGATACAGAAGAACAAGAGACAGAAAACCAAGAAGCAGAAATACAAGAAGCTGCAGAACAAAAAGCGGAAGAACATTAAGCATAAGACTAAAAATCAGAGCAAAAGATAATATCTAAATTATAAGCAGAAGATGACTAAGCAGTGTATGGGGGTGAGTCCGTTCCTCCTCGTTGTGCCCCTGGAAAAGACCTGCTGCTGCAGGCCAAACTGAACGCGGACAAATCCTGTTTTAAATCTTTTGTGACGGGCAGAACGAAAGGTGTAATGTCCAACCTTTTATAGATAACAACTACAGGAATGCCTGTCACAAATAAGAATATGATGAAGAAGAAGAATATGAAGAAGATGAAGAAGTAGAATATGAAGAATGAAAAAAAAGAATAATACGAAGAAGGTGAAGAAGAAGAAGATGAAGAAGGTGAAGAAGAAGTGGATGAAAAAGATGCTGAGGATGATGAAGGAGAAAGTGTGGGAGAAGTAAAAAAGAAGGTGAAGAGCATGGAAGTAGTGAAACATAAATATCTGACAAAATATAAAAATACTTAACATAGTCAATATTTCCGTAACTCAGAACGTCTTAAAAAAAATATTAATTCCTGCTATTCCATTTGATTGGGCTAAACCTCTATGCCTTTATTGTCTCCCCCACCTCCCCCAATACATTCTACATTATTCTTAGTTGTTTTCCTTCATGTATAATTAACCTACAAGGAAAGAAAGGGTTTATTTTCATTCCGATATTTCTGTCCCATTGACTTGCATTGGTTTCCGGTATCGGAATCGGCGATATCCGATACTTTTTCGGTATCGGTCCGATCCAATCCGATCCGATATTTCCCGATATCGGAAGGTATCGCTCAACACTAATCAACACGCTTTGGCAGGGAGCATGCTGTTGAAGTGATCGCAGGGCGCTAATGGATTGTCATGACAGCCGGGGCTTTGCTGATGGCCAGTCATTATAATCCTCCTGTAAATGCCAGCCCATGGCCGGCATTCATAGGAGATTGTGATTTTTGCTATACATAGCAGTGCAGGTGCACTGCTATGTATTGCACAAGCGATCGGACAATCGTGGCTTCAAGTACCCTAAGGCAACTAACAAATACATTAAAAAGTGAAAAAAAAATGTCATAATATGAAAAATGTTACAAAACACAAGTTAAAATCACCCCTCTTTCACACTATTAAAAATAAAACAATAAAAAACACTCATTTGTATCGCTACATTCATAAATGTCTGATCTATCAAAATATAAAATAAATTAATCCAATCTGTAAACGGCGTGAGAAAAAAAAAATGCCAGAATTACATGCAAAAAGAGGCAATCAAAACATCATATCTACCTCAAAATGGAATCAATAAAAACGTCAGCTCAGGATGCAAAAAATAAGCCCTCACACAGCCGCATATCCCGAAAAATGAAAACATTAAGGGTCTTGGAAAATGGCGACAAAAACAAACAATTTTTTCTTACAAATTTCTGAATTTTTTTCCACACCTTAAATAAAAAAAACCCCTATGCATATTTGGTATCTGCATACGCATATTAACCTGAAGAATCATATTACTATGTGAACATGGTGAATAAAATACCCAAAAAAACATTTGGGGAATTGCACTTTTTTTTGCAATTTCAAAACACCTGGATATTTTTCCCATTTTTCAGTATACTAAGTGGTGGAATAAATGGTGTCCCTTCAAAAGTACAACTTGTCCTGCAAAAAACAAGCCCTCATACAACTATATTGCCAAAAAATAAAAAAGTTATGGCTCTTGGAAGAAGGGGAGGAAAAACAAAAAAACTGAATATTTACCGGGGGTGTAGAAGTTAAGCTGTTATTTTTCCCACTATACAACTCTGTCTCATAATATAGTAATTTTCTTTTTCTTGTGATTGGGACATGTGATAATCACAAATGATATGTTTCGTACTTCTTTGCGTAGTAGTATGACTTCATATACACACATTTATACTTATTGATCTACTGGGTTATAGAGAATTTTAAATAAGCTACATTTTTGTATCAAGCTCATTTACCAGACAGATTGGAGTAAACATGTGTAAGAAAAAACTAACTACATTGAAAGATTGCTTATACTGCTCTTGATTGAAGAAGCACAATAAGTAATAAATCTTTGATACTGGAGGCTGAGTTCTGAAAGCAGAAATTATTATTTTGTGTAGAGCTCATTTTAGAATAAAAAATGCACAGTGCAAGTAAACTTGTTTTCCTGTCTGTTTTATTATACCTGAATGGCATTGGTGTTGGCTGTGAAATGAAAATGAGTTGTTTTATGGGGTGCGGTATACATTCATAACTGTGTGGTTTTATGATTACTCTCTTTGTATGCTTATCACATTTTCAGCTAAAGTGAATGATAAAATGTGTGTTATACTTCGTATGCATTACAAAAGGCTTATTTCATTGAATACTGAAACAGATTTGAATTCTACCAATATATTGAAATATCAATAACCATTACTTAAAGCAGACCCGAGCTGCAAGAACACTGTTTGCAAATACACATGAAGATTCCAGATGCAAAGTGTAGAATTGAGATAAAAACAAGATTTCCAACAATTAGTTTCAGGAATGAACAAAAGAACTCAATTAAGTTCTTATAGAACCCATCCATGAAAATGGGCCTCATTTACCCATCTTAGATGTTAACTCTTGGAGCTCTTCTACCCTCTTGAGGTACCCTGACACAAGGTCAGAGCTATCAAACATATAGGTACAGCATTCATCCCCCACAAACACACACACACATACTATCCTGCGCTGCTGATAAAAAAAATCATCTACTAACGTATTCTGTAAAACGATTCTATATTCAGTATCTGTATAATCTACCCCGCACAGCTTCATTTTCTATAGAATTATTACTTTAGCCACTATCTGCAAGAATAAATCAATTCTATGGACAAAGGGTCAGACCTATTCTGACTGGTTACTTTCTATGTACATAGGACGCCTTTATAGTATTACTAATGACATTATAAAAAGAGATGAGCTGATCTGACAAGACTTGAATTCACCAAATCGGTCGAATTTTACCAGGAAATTCGATATGCATTAAATTTATTCTCCACTAATATAATGTTCCTTATTATGCTCTTGGGTCCAAAGAGAACCCAGAGCTGAAAAAATATAAGCTGTAGAAAAAAAAACATCCAATGCTCACCATACTGCTCACCTCAGCTGCTCACTGCTAATCATATGGTCCACTGCATCCCTTCTTACCACATGGTGAAACCCCAATCATCTTCGCACTAGGCCGGGACTTCTGATCAAGACTAGGCTCGGGATGTTTCTATGCAGAGACATCCCGGGTCTAGTCAGGGCAGAAGTCCTGGCCTAGAGTGCCCATCTTAAGGTTGCTGTTCACGTCATCGTAGAGACATCAGAAGTCCAGAGAGGCAGAGGGGCTGGGGAATCATAGACAGGGAGAAGACCCAGTGTACAGTTCATCCCCTGTGCACCGAAATATAATTAGCAAAAAACTTCAAATGTTGATTAAATAACCACAATACAGATTTCTTCAGTAAAAGTATCAATTAATTCTGTTTTACACTGCCATTACAGCCAGGTCTTTAATTTATATTACTAAATCGTGCTGTCAGTTTCTTTTTTAAATGGCCAGAATCAAAATCATCTTTGATGGTAGATAGAGTTCCTGAGTCATCACTATGACCCCAAAGCATAAACGATATAAAATTACAGCCATAGGAGCCTCACCTATCTATACAAGAAAAGACATCAGGTGTCCCTGTTTTGTATGATTGGGTCATAGAGGTAGGACAGAGATCTACTATAAAAGATTTATCTTGTGGATATACCATGTTTTACTATTCTTAGTATGGTTTCTCCTTTTCCCAATCCCATTATCATTTTTGTAAAATTGTGCTTTGGTAGTCTTCATTATTCCACCCACTCTTAGATGGACCAGCCAAGAGCAAAGGAAAATGTCTCAGGCTACCAAAGCAGACTGTACATAGACTTGTAAAGGTAAGAAGCAACTATCTTATAGAAATGTAAAAGAGATGAGAAGTTGGAGGAACGGTGCCAGAAAAAGTAAGACCAGCACCAGGAATTTTCATTACGCCTTATGAATTGTAATTTTGGTTATGATCTGGAGAGTCCCTTTGAGATCTTATCTGGGGTGTTGTCAATATTTGGTTTCTACAAGGAAAGATACGGTAACTGTATTTCTTTTAGTCAAATTTGAAAATTAAAATGGTACAATAAGCTATGATAGTCTTTGTATATTATACACTATTTTGTAATCATGCAGTTACCTATGAAAATATGTTGCTCATGTCAATAATGGTCGTCATGAAGAGAATATGAGGTCTCTGTATGCTTCAACTAAATTAAATTGTCAATAAGTACATGCTTCGCATACCACAGTTTGTGCTTTGGATTTGGCTTTGTAGTATGTAAGTGTTGCTTTTTATTGAACAGGCAGTAAGAAAGTTAACAACCTAAGGAAATCTATTATAACTAACTATTCAACCACAGAACAACAAGTAAAACATTTTAAATGGTTTTCAAATCATCTAAATTTTGCATGCATAATATAAAGAATACGCTCTCTTAAAAAATATAACATCTTTAGGCAGTCTAAATCAAAGCTTCACCAGACTTGTGGAGACAGTCATGTTCCTTGAGTTAGAGAACAGCCTAGCTCTATGTGTGCTATAGTTCAAGTCCCCTGATGACTCCGGTTGGAAGAAACAAGTCGGGACTACAGGGAAAGCACAAGGATTAAAAGTGCAGTGGCTAGATGTTGACTGCCCTTGTAAGGGCAGGAGTAAGGGGTGTTAGGGTCACCGCAGACCCTATAGGGAGATATTAGGGGCAGATACTGTATACATGCCTCATCCCTGGAATCTGACCTGACTTCCCTTCTTGAAGAACTCCTCTTGGCCCCGTAAATGTTCTGCAACTCATGGGTGAGGATGTTCCTTTTCTAGCTCTCTAGCACTGCTTATATTTGTTTAAATCTGTGAGTATTCTGGTTGTGTGTGTCTACTGACAACATTGATAGTTTATACCTTATACTGGTCTACTCTTCCTAATGCTATTTCATCTTGTTCATCCAAATCTGGCTGGACACTGTTAACAGGCATTGTTCTGGTCAGGTCAATCTATACACCTCCGACCGACCACTGCCTGCTTTAAGAGATCTAGGTCCCTGACCTGATATGGTTTTTTTTCTATTTGGGTATATACTATGGCTATCTTTTAAATTCAATTCATTTAAACTAAGTCTATTAAAGGTTAAGTATTAATTCTCTAGTTTACCCTTGCTGTAACGATTTATTTGACTGGGTATTCATTGTGTCTGATTTAAATCAGTCTCTTTATGCTAATTCCCAACAATTATGTACCAAATTGTTAAAATGTTGATGGGCACGCTAGCAATTATAAAGTCATGGCTCAAAACCAGAACACAACCAAAAAATAGAGCGCCAAAAAGACAATTGAATAAAGTTTATTAATGAATATAAAGTAACAAAAAGTACAAAAGGGAAATAGAGAGCAAACACTAAAGTGTCGGAAACAATCAGGAGAAGATGGAGTGCATATATGCGGCAATATTAAACCATGGACTCATATATATCCAGGATAAGACTATGTCAATGCGTAGTATCAATTGAACTAAGCACAATAGTCCAAAAGCTCAAAGTTGTGCAGAGCCATGGTGAAAAGATCATATAAATATATTTGTTTATGTACCTGGGACCATCTCCTCCTGCTGAGCTGATGCCAGGTCCCTACACGTGCCTTCGTCAGGGACGCCACGGTCTCCTGCCCTTCAGAAAGGTTATTCGTACCATCTAATCTGCACCACAAAGTATTTAAGGAACATCACAACTCTGTGCTTGATGGTCATTCAGGTGGTAAGGCAACTGCGGACCTCCTTTCTCGTCATTTTTGGTGGCCCGGGGTTGCATCGGAATGTAATTGAACATGTGTCTTCTTATAGTGTGTGCGCGCATTCTAAGGTATCGCATACTCATCTGTCTGGCACTCTTCTTCTGCTACCCATTCCTAGCAGGATTTTATTACTGACCTACCAGTATCAAGGCAAAACTGTGGTTTTGGTGATTGTAGATAGGTTCATTAAAATGGTTAACTTCGTCGCATTACCGGCACTTCCTAATGGCAAGACTCTTGCTCTGGTGTTTATAAATGAGATATTGAAGCTTCACAGGGTTTCCTCCCATGTGGTGTCAGATAGGGGGACCCAGTTTGTTTCCAAGTTCTGGAAAGCGTTCTGTTCTCGACTTGGGGTGCTGTCCTTTTCCTCTGCCTTCCATCCTCAGTCAAATGGACAGACCAAGCGCGTTAATCAGAATTTGGAGACTTACCTCGGGTGTTTTGTCTCTGAAAATGAGGAGGATTGGACATCCTACTTACCTTTGGCAGAATTTGCTATTAATAATCATCGTCAGGAATATACCGGCAGGTCACCGTTTTTCAGTGCATACGGTTACCATCCACAGTTTGGTGCTTTTAGTGGGGGAGGGGCTTCGGGAGTTCCGGAGGAGGAACGTTTTGCTTCATCGCTCTCCTAGGTGTGACTGGGGGTTCAGAGTAATTTGAAGATCATGGGAGACAGATACAAACGTATGGCTGACAGAAAATGCTTGCCAGGTCCAGACCTGAATATGAATGATTTTGTGTGGTTGTCTACCAGGAATATCAAGTTGAAGGTTCCTTCTTGTAAGCTGGGACCTAGATTTATTGGTCCTTATAAAATAACTGCCATCATAAACCCAGCAGCGTTTCATCTTGAGTTACCTCAGGCCCTTAAGATCCACAATTTCTTTCACAGGTCTCTGCTCAAGAAATATGTAGCACTTCTTGAGTCCTCACCCCTACCGCCACCCCCAATAATGGTTGATGGTAGTCTGGAATTTCAGATTTCGAGGATTGTAGATTCTCGTGTCCAACGTCATTCCCTACAATATTTGGTGCACTGGAAGGATTATGGTCCAGAGGAAAGAATGTGGGTTTCAGCATCAGAGATGAATGCCCCCAGGTGGGTTCGTTCATTCCACACTTCTTATCCTGAGAAAACCAGTCCTGAGTGTCTGGAGGCCACTCGTAGAAGGTGGGGTACAGTCATGGGTGTGTCAGATGTAATAGACAGTTGCTCTGCACCTGGCTGCAGAAGGTCATCTTGTTTGGCATAGCAGACGTCTACTTAATCCGTCTGCTTTTATGACCCAGCGGCTACCTCCTTTCTGCTCTAATTGGCACACCCTGGTCTGGGTGTGTAAAATCTCTCAGTTTGCTGCAGGGACTCACCAGTTATATTTCTATGTTTCTTTGCTCTGACTGGAGTACTAGCAGCTTCTTCTCTGGTGCCCTTGGAAGACTGTTGGCGTTTCCTCTCTGGTGTCAGCTCAAGCTAAGTTATCCCCTTATGTTTGTCTCCCTTGTTGCTTTTAGTTTATAGTGGGGACTGACCAGTGCTCACCCCCCCCCCTACTCTATGCAGGGCCTAGCTCTAGGGATATACGGGGCTTAGGTTTCCTGCTCGGCGATTGGTGTGGAACCAATATAGGGACTGTAGGGGAGGCAGGGTGTTATTATATCTGCCTAGGGGTCTCCACTTCCCCTTTCCCTAGTGTCTGGGCTTCCTTGCCCTCATCCCTTCGTGTTGCTCTTAGTCTTTCCTACACTGTGCATGACATATACACCTCTCTCTTAATTTAAAAGAAAATCTATACATATATAATTATCATATACCACTGTTGCTGCTACATTGGAACTAAAAATTACCTACATACTAAAACACACTACACAAAGACCAATATTACCAAAATTACCACTATACATGGCCTAAAAAATACCGCAACATGATGACCTCTACCATTACCACTTCATTGTGAATAAATAATATTACAACATCTCTATAGAACAACACACACTTTACATAGACCAATATTACCAATTGTACACCTACTACTGCATAATGATTGAATTTCACCAAACTATTACTAAATTTAAAAATATAACTTTATTAGGAGCTTCAGAACTGCCCATAGTCATTAAACATATAGGCTGCCCCACTCCTATTCTGCAGTTATGTTCTAAATTGTCACTCTATAGTAGCAGAGCTGCACGCGATTGGGAGGCCACATAGAGAAGGCATGAACAGATTATCACCGTCTGTGCCTTATCGATCTTCGTATATGACGCGCCCCCTGGGCCTGTGCTGCTTCTGCTGCGCAGGGGGATACCCGGAGCCAGATCTGCTGGGGATAGTAGTCCTCGTGGCGGTGACCCGGTCCGTGCCCAGGGTGTCAAACTAAGCGGCGGAGTTTAGTATAAGATGTTATAGTGTTCGACTACGCCACCCGTTGAATGCGGTTATGAAACCGCCGCTGCAGGGCAGACCGCTGAGGCCGGTGGTACGGTTGTGCAGCGTGGATAGTATAACCCCCAACGGGAGGGGTATGGCCTCAGGGCAGCGGACGTGGATGATGGGGATAGTGGAATTGCTCGCAGGCACCAGGAACCACTCAGAGACGGTGCGGTGTAGTTCAGGGTCTTTACTGGTGGCAAAGGTAGACCCTCCCGGGAGTACTGGTTAGCGATCGGGGCCTGGTCAGTCCGTGAGCAGATAGGATCTCCCCTGGCCAGGCGGAGTTGTAGGCCTCCCCACTAATTGTACTCTTCCTGGCTACCTTGCCTAGAAGCGGGTAAAAGTAGCCCACGTCCCTGAGTGTACCGTGTGGTGCTCACCCGTATGGCCGGTGACTCGGGGCCTTCTGGTAGCCTCCGCTCCACGACAGCGGTGCTGGTCCCTTGCGTGTGACCGTGCCTTCGGGTTTCTTGGCCAGAGGACCTGAAATCCCCTGCCGGTCGGTTTCTGCTGCTGGGTATGGAACTGTCCCCACAGCCTCGGACTCCGTGTCCGGTGAGATCTCTTCAGTCAGGACGAGCTCTACAGCTTCCAGTCTCTGACCCCTTTTATCACTGCTCCCACAGAGCTCCTGATCTTGCTCTCCCTGTATCAGCTCCACTCCAGACCAGACTGTGTCTCTGTCTGGGACTCCTCTTCTTCTCCCTAACCCCGCCTCAGCCCCAGTTTATATAGGGGAAGTTCTTCCCCTCCCAGGACTGGGCAGGAGATGTTGCATGCTTAGGATTCCTGACCAGGAGACCTCCCACCTGCTCACAGACGTAATATTGCTATTACTGTGGTAACCAGACCCCTGGGGTTCCACATTCCCCCCTAGTAAAATTTAGTACTCCGGGACTAAACATATTTTTGAAAACATAACAGGGTATAAACAGGAACAATACAATAAGGAAAAACACATTAGGGTGGTCACGGCGTGTCCGCAACCGGGTGCAATTTTTGAAGCAAAAAGGGTGTCCATTTCACCAAAGAACAGGGAGCCGTAACCAGGTAGGGGTCTGTCCTGCCCCGAGTCTTTAACAGTCTTTAGTCCGTTCCTGGGTTACGCTCCAAACATATATACAATAGAGTTCTAGTAAATCCACAAAAGATACCTATAAAATAACTGGAAAAACATAATTATTTACAAGCAACAGTAAACAGGTAAATATTAATAAAACAGTCTAAACACTTTAGATCCTCCAACGTACGGGCAACTGGCCTCTAGTGGCCCTAGTAGACCTACGGAGCTTACTGACCGGTCCTGAGCTACAGGGTGTAGGAGCTGTCAAAGGTAAGCTGGGCAGCTGTCTACGGACTCTTTGGCTCACTAGGGGCACGGCAGGCTCACTATAAGCAGAGGGTCGATTCTCCTGGTCTGCTTGTATGGGGTCTTCTGCCTCCTGGACCGGCTGCTCTTCCAGCTCTACCTGTTTTTCCGTAGGCACTTGGGATGCTGGCTGGAGGAAGGTGAGGACGGGTACCACAACCGCGCCATTTACCTGTGTCCAAGACCAAGGGAAGTCTCCGAGTACAGTACTGACCATCTCTTCCCTTTCCTCTGCGGGTCGAGGGTTTTCTTGATCTTCTTCACGGTTTCGTAGTTGCTCGGGACACTTCTTCAGGTGATCTCGGGAGACAATGGCTGTGGTTTCTCCTCCATCCTTACTGATTGTGCAGACTTTCGGGTTTTCATGGCTTGATGGCAGTACGGTGTACGGGTCCTTCTCCCACTGGTCGTCCAACTTGTGGAGCCGTCTTTTCCTCTTCAAGACCTGCTCTCCAGGTACCAGGGGAACAGCAGGAGCATACTGGTTGTAAGTCTTCTCCTGTCTTTCTCTTGCTTGACAGAGACTTCGCTCAACGCTCTCCTGTACTTTCCGGTACTGCTGCTGCCTCTCTGTGTCCCAGTCTGCTTCTGGTGAAGTGTCCTCGGGTGTCAGGACTCCCATATCCAGATCAACAGGCAGCTTACCAGGTCTTGCTCTCATTAGGTAAGCCGGGGTACAGTTGGTAGAACCTACAGGGATGTGGTTGTATAGGTCCACCAGATCAGGCAGTTTCTCAGGCCACAGACTGCGTTCTTCCAGGGGCAATGTTTTCAGAAGGTCTATCACCACCTGGTTCATCTTCTCGCAGAGTCCATTGGTTTGCGGATGATAGGGTGTTGTTCTTATCTTCCGGCAGCCATACAGAGTGCAGAACTCCTGGAAGACTTCCGCTTCAAAGGCAGGTCCTTGGTCCGTCAGCACCTGCTCTGGGTATCCGTGTGGACGGCAGAAGTGCTGCTGGAAGGCTCTAGCTGCTGTTAGAGCCGTTAAGTCCTTGACGGGGACTACAACCAAGAACCGGGAGTAGTGATCCACGATGGTTAACGCATAGACGTAGCCACTTCTGCTGGGGGTCAGTTTTACATGGTCCAAGGCTACCAGTTCCAACGGCTGCCTGGTGACGATGGACTGCAGGGGGGTCTTCTGGCTGGCACGGTCCTTCCTTCTTAGGTTGCATGGACCACAGTCTCTGCACCACCTCTCGATGGTTCCTCTCATGCCTACCCAGTGGAACCGCCCGCGCAGCAGGAACTCCAGCTTCTTCCATCCGAAGTGCCCAGCTCCGTCGTGGTATGCCTCCAGTACCAAAGCCGCGTCTCTTCTTGGCACCACTACTTGCCAGATCAGTTCATGCGTCCGGGAGTTAACCATTCTGCGGCACAACTTCCCCTTGTAAAGGAACAGTCGAATCTTCTCAGCCCACAGTTGCTTGGTCTCCGGAGCGTCTGGGTCAAGGCGGGCATCTGGCCGAGTCAGCATCTCCTTCACTAGTCGGACGGCGGGGTCACTGTCTTGTGTTTCCGCCCAGTTGTAATGAGGTAAGGGGTTGAACGTAGTGGATTGCTTACCCCTTACACGGTGGGAATACTGGGTAGTCCCATGACGGTGAAACGCGGGGAGTTCAACTTCTTCCAGTTCCCCTGGATCTTCCCCTATGTCCGGTAGGTTTGGCATTCTGGACAAGGAATCCGCGTTGGTATTGGAGCGCCCTGCCCGGTATTTGATCGTGAACTCATAGTTGGACAGGCGGGCCATCCATCTCTGCTCCAGGGCACCGAGTCTTGCAGTGTCCAGGTGTGTCAACGGGTTGTTATCCGTGTACACGGTGAACCGCGAAGAGGCGAGGTAGTGCTTAAAGCGTTCGGTGACTGCCCACACCACTGCCAGGAACTCTAGCTTGAATGAGCTGTAATTCTCAGGGTTTCTTTCGGTGGGTCGCAGTTTTCGGCTGGCGTAAGCAATTACCCGTTCTCTCCCCTGCTGGATCTGGGACAGTACGGCTCCCAGCCCGATGTTACTTGCGTCGGTGTAGAGGATAAAGGGCTGGCTGTAATCAGGGTATGCCAGGATTTCATCCCCCGTGAGGGCCATCTTCAGCTGGCGGAAGGACTCTTCTTCCAGCTTCTCCCATCTGAAGGGCGGCTTCTGGTTCTTGGCCTTCCTGGACTGGCCTATCAGGAGGTCCTGCATAGGAGCTGCCTTTTTGGTGAAACCGGAATGAATCTTCGGTAGTAGCCCACCAACCCGAGGAACTGCCGCACTTCCTTTACGCTGGAGGGTCTTGGCCATTCCTTAATCGCGGTGATCTTATCAGGGTCGGGAGCCACTCCGTCAGCACTCACCACGTGTCCCAGGTACTGCACTTTTGGTTTTAGCAGGTGACACTTCGACGGTTTCACCTTCAGACCGTAGTTTGCCAGGGCTTCGAACACTTCCGCCAGGTGTTTCAGGTGGTCCTCGTAGGTTTTGGAATAAACTATAACATCGTCCAGGTACAGCAGGACCGTCTCAAAGTTCCGGTGTCCCAGACAGCATTCCATCAATCGTTGGAAGGTTCCTGGTGCGTTGCAGAGTCCGAACGGCATGCAGGTAAACTCGCTAAGTCCCATCGGGGTGGTGAATGCGGTCTTCTCCCGGTCCGCCTCTGCGACAGGAACCTGCCAGTACCCGCTAGTGAGACCCAAAGTGGAGAAGAAGTTAGCAGATTTTAAAGCAGCCAAAGACTCCTCTATCCTTGGTAAGGGGTACGCATCTTTGTGTGTAATACGGTTGATTTTCCGGTAATCTACACACATTCTCATGGTGTTGTCTTTCTTTTTAACCAAGACTAGTGGAGCTGCCCAGGGGCTACAGCTATCCCTGATTACCCCAGCCTCCTTCATGTCTCTAAGCATCCCCTTGCCGTGTTGGTAGTGTGCAGGGGGTACGGGACGATACCTCTACTTTATGGGAGGATGGTCTCCCGTGGGGATGTGATGTTCCACTCCCTTCACTCGCCCAAAGTCTAGCGGGTGTTTACTGAACACTCTCTCGTATTCCTGGATCACCCGGTAGACTCCCTGCTTTTGGTGAGCGGGTGTGGAGTCAGTACCCAAATGCAGTTGCTGACACCAGTCCTCCATTTGTTGTTTAGAGCCGTTACCTTCCTCTGGATGAGATGGAGGCAAGGGTTCCACGGACTGTACAGAATTTTGGTTGATGGTATACAATTTGGCTAGCGGAGCATACCGGGGCAGGTACACTTCCCTCTTCCCGATATTTATTATGCGAACGGGCACCCTCCCATGGCGTACATCAACCACCCCCCGTGCCGTCAAAATGGTGGGCCTACTATCTGAGTAGACTGGTTCTACCATTGCCTGGTAATCTCTACCTCTCAGACCAATAGCTGCCCGGCACCAAATCATCATTTCACTTTTCGGGGGCATGGCAATAGGGAAAGGGTCACACATTCTCACGCTACCAATCTCACCACCGGAGAGTTCCACCTGTTGCCGTCGCATCAGTGCCCGGATCTCTTTTTGGAGCACTCGCTGCTGGCCGGAGCTGGCGTTCTTGGCAACCTGCTGTAAAATAAGAATCACCTCTGCAAGACAATTTTCAATCACATTAGTTCCTAGAGTTATCTTTGGGTGACTCTCGCGCTTGTCAATGTCCACAATGATCAGTCCCTGTGCTGCCAGTTCGACTTTACCGATTTTAATGGTCATCTCTTTAAATCCGATCTGTGGCACGGGCTGACCATTGCTGGCGATGATACTCAAGTCGTCGTCTGGGTAGCGGGTTATATCCGAGTCATTCCAGTACTGCTTGAAGAGCACGTACGGGATGGTGGTGACCTGTGACCCGGTGTCAAGTAGGGCACTCATAGGAATGCCATCCAGTACCACAGGCAAGACTGGACGTCCTCCCACGTATTTGTCACGCCAGTTCGATGGGCCTGGTGATCTTATTCCTAGGGGTTGGCCCTCTACCCCAGGTTGTGCCAGTTTAAAGGACAGTACCTTGCCATATGTCCGGGTTGAT
The DNA here is from genome assembly GCF_046119375.1 of Phyllobates terribilis. Taxonomy (NCBI): domain Eukaryota; kingdom Metazoa; phylum Chordata; class Amphibia; order Anura; family Dendrobatidae; genus Phyllobates; species Phyllobates terribilis. Next base: position 512,951,263 of record NW_027362763.1, on the reverse strand, counting down.
TGCAGCGGCGGCAGATGGGTTGTCCGTCCTCGTTGTATCGGTCGCTGGGTCTTCCTCTGGCCGGTGGGGTCCTCCTTGGTCGGCGCCACGGGATATCCTCCGGTCCGGATGCCAGCTGGATCTTCCCTGGAGTAGAAACCTGTAAAGACTGCACAGTTCGGGTTAGCGCGGCAACGCTTTTAGTTAGCTCTTGGACCTGATGGTGCAGGTCTGTAGCCGGGTCATTGTTTAAAGCCTGCGCATCAGCTCCCACAGGCCCTGCCGACAAGGGCGCCGTCTCCTGGTGGTAAGTGGTAGCAGGGCGTCTGTGGGTCACAGCGCCACCTGGTGCCGGTTCTCGGAGCACCCGGATGGCTCTGTCCTTGAACTGTGCAAAGTCCAGATGAGGGTCCTGTAAGGCCATTGCCCGCAACTGGGTTCGGTGGGCATTGCAATGTAGACCCTCTATAAATTGTTCAGTCAACAGCTTGTCTTCGTTTCCCACGCCGTCAGGGTCGGCCTGCTTAATGGCTCTCAGGGCCTCTTGTAGGTTTAGTGCATAGTCCCTTATATTCTCATGTGCTCGCTGCTTGCACCCGTAGAATCTAAGCTTGATCTCGGCTGAGGTACGGGTATCAAAGGTGTCCTTCAGCCGGGCTAGTATCTCTGCGACAGTCCTCCTCCTCCCAAGTGGCCAGGACTTTACCTCCCTTTGGGCTGCCCCTGTTAATTGAGCCACCAGGATGCTCACTTTTTGCTCTTCTGTGAGGGGGTACACCTGGAAGAGGCTATCCAGCCTTTCTCTGAAGTCATTTAGGGTATGTGACTCCCCTGAGTACTGGGGTAGCCAGGCTGCCCCCGGGATATAGGGCATGGTGAAAGGCATGACCGCCGCAGCGGTGGTGCTGGCGGTGGCTGTGGCAGTGAAGCTCTCCTCCGTATCCGACATCCTCCTCCCCCCTAGTGGACCGTGGCCTACCTTGCGATGATCCTCTTCCGTAGGCCGCGGCTCCGCAGTGGATCGTCAGGGTTGAGGACCTTCCGTCGCGCTCCTGTGACGTCGGCGTCTGCTGGGCTCCTTCCAGGACCTTACGCCACGTCCGGACGTGAGGCGGGGCTTCAGTTCTCGCGCGCTTTCGGAGTCCACGCCCCTCTTCTTCCCGTGCGGCGTCCTCAAGATGGCGTCCAACGGCGGGAAAACTCCACGGATGGCGGGAAGAAGGCAGAAGATGGCGTCGGATGGCGGGAAAACTCCACGTATGGCGGGAATCTTCACCACAGGTAAGTTTAACAGTCTTTTTCAGGCACGCAGTACCCGGTGGTTGCGGGCACGAGATCCTGCCGACTACGCCAAAAGTTGACGCGCCCCCTGGGCCTGTGCTGCTTCTGCTGCGCAGGGGGATACCCGGAGCCGGATCTGCTGGGGATAGTAGTCCTCGTGGCGGTGACCCGGTCCGTACCCAGGGTGTCAAACTAAGCGGCGGAGTTTAGTATAAGATGTTATAGTGTTCGACTATGCCACCCGTTGAATGCGGTTATGAAACCGCCGCTGCAGGGCAGACTGCTGAGGCCGGTGGTACGGTTGTGCAGCGTGGATAGTATAACCCCCAACGGGAGGGGTATGGCCTCAGGGCAGCGGACGTGGATGATGGGGATAGTGGAATTGCTCGCAGGCACCAGGAACCACTCAGAGACGGTGCGGTGTAGTTCAGGGTCTTTACTGGTGGCAAAGGTAGACCCTCCCGGGAGTACTGGCTAGCGATCGGGGCCTGGTCAGTCCGTGAGCAGATAGGATCTCCCCTGGCCAGGCGGAGTTGTAGGCCTCCCCACTAATTGTACTCTTCCTGGCTACCTTGCTAGAAGCGGGTAAAAGTAGCCCACGTCCCTGAGTGTACCGTGTGGTGCTCACCCGTATGGCCGGTGACTCGGGGCCTTCTGGTAGCCTCCGCTCCACGACAGCAGTGCTGGTCCCTTGCGTGTGACCGTGCCTTCGGGTTTCTTGGCCAGAGGACCTGAAATCCCCTGCCGGTCGGTTTCTGCTGCTGGGTATGGAACTGTCCCCACAGCCTCGGACTCCGTGTCCGGTGAGATCTCTTCAGTCAGGACGAGCTCTACAGCTTCCAGTCTCTGACCCCTTTTATCACTGCTCCCACAGAGCTCCTGATCTTGCTCTCCCTGTATCAGCTCCACTCCAGACCAGACTGTGTCTCTGTCTGGGACTCCTCTTCTTCTCCCTAACCCCGCCTCAGCCCCAGTTTATATAGGGGAAGTTCTTCCCCTCCCAGGACTGGGCAGGAGATGTTGCATGCTTAGGATTCCTGACCAGGAGACCTCCCACCTGCTCACAGACGTAATATTGCTATTACTGTGGTAACCAGACCCCTGGGGTTCCACATATACATAGCGCCAAAGAAGTGGTGTGTATGTGACGCGCCCCCTGGGCCGTGGGGTACTCGGTGCCGGGCCGGTCGTTGCTAGGGGAGATGTCACAGTGGCGGTAACCCGGTCCATGACCCAGGGCGGTCAACCAAAAAGGGGATTATTTACAGAGGATTTTTATAGTTCTTATGAAATGTTTGTGACGCCACCTGTGGTATGTGGCTAAAGGGAGCCGCCACTGCGGAGCAGGTCCTCTGGAGCTGATGTTAGTGCAGCAAAGCTGGTGTGGCTCTCCACAGATAGAGCTTAGCTCCAGGGCAGTGTAGATGTTATAGGTTGCGCTGGGCGATGTAGTGCAGGCGTGATGGCGCAGATAATAATCACAGAGACAGTGGGGTGCAGTCTTCCGAGTTTACTCACAGTTATTAAGTTCCTCAGGTTACAGGTTCCGGACTACAACCTCCCACGTCGTGCTGCGTTCACCAGGCAGGGGTTCAGCAATCCCTCAGGTAGTTCAAGAGTGCCTGACAGGACCCCTTTCTATGTGCCTTCCTCAGTCCTCTTCCTGCGCTGGCTCTCGCCCTCCTGCCCTGCGCCTCACAATCAGTGTTCCAATCCGGTGGCCTCGGGTCTTGTCGGACGACCTGCAGTCCCCTGGACCCTCTGTGGCCACCTTCTCAGCAATATAATTGTGGTTGTGGCCACTGCACCTTGCAAGTACAGCAGCCTCCGGTTCCTAGCTGAGCCTTGTAGTTCTCCACTAGTTTAGGGGCCGGTCCCCTCTGCGGCTCGATCCCTCCACCACCTGGCAGATTCGGGCATACGGATGGCCTCCAGCACTGCCTGTACCCCTGGGATCCCTTCTGTTACTGGAGCCTTTGTCCTGCTCCCTCTCTTCTCTCAGTCCTTGGCCTCTCGGGCTAGGCCCGCCTCCCGAGCAGAGCTCCTGCAGAGCCTCTGCTCCTTTCACTTCTCCTTCTCTGACTGAACTGACTTCTCAAGATGGATCCCCCTTTTGTACAGCTTCCTATCATGCTCCCCTAAACTACTTCCTCCACCCACACCCACTACATGGTTCCCCCTCACTAGGTTCCCCTCCATTCCAGCCAGGGACCAGGGACTGTGCTCTCCCGTAGGAGCAATCTCGCCCTGCCCTACTGAAGTGGATGTGTTGGATGCAGGTGTTAGGGTCCCAGGCTGCACTCTATCCTTACCTGAGAGTGGGATACCACACCTCTGGGTGAAATGCAGTACTTCTGTGGCGACTGAACCCTCAGGGGCGCCACATATGCAATAATAGGAAGAACTGACGGCGCTTCCTCCTCTATACACGGCAGTCATCTAATCACTTTGCATAGTGAGGGAGCAGAAGTTGTTAGGTTATTGGAAACCCAGGCAGCTCTGCTATGCAGCCAGGAGTCTGTGTTTCCCTTGTAACTGGGGCTAATATACCAGCCCCAGTTACAAGGGAAATAAGATGAAAATAAAAATATTTCAATATTTAAATGACCCCCAAAGGTCTTTAATGACATTATGGGGGGTACAATGTGTAAAATAAATGAAAAAGAAATAAATAATAACAGGTAAAATATAAATAAATTAATTAAAAATAATAATAAAAATGCTACTGTCAATCCAAATTGCTCTGACTTGAGCCACCCTTGTAAATATATATAAAAAAAATGGTTTCAGTATGCGGAACACATTTTTAAAAGTATTTTGGGGGTTCTTTGTGGTCTGAAAAAAAAGAAAAAATAAGAAAAACAGACACTTATTTCCTTAATTTCTCCACTAATGTCGGCCGATATCAGCAAAAAAAAAATAATATGACAGTGACATAAACATGAAGCCCCATGTGTCATTAAATAAAGACACAAAAATCACTTGAATATCTAAATGAGAAAGAAATGTACAGCTATTAAAACCCCATGAATGACAGGGAAAAAGTGCCTGGCCAGGTATGGGGTTAAATTGCCTGGCCTTGAACTGGTTAAAAAGACTGATATGACCCCTATACAGTAAACATATAGTGCTAGATACTAATCCAACCAACACATTAAGTGATTACAGTTGAGTTATACACAGCATAGTTACGGATAGGTGACATTATTTGTGATTGGGGTCATTCACTTTTCTTGTTTTTTTTATCTCCTCCCAAAATGACATTACAATTTCCACCCACAACTCACCTACACAATTTACAACAAAGAAATATTTAACTTCTCATATGTTTAGCACTATTCACACCTATTCGCAAGCTATGAAAACTCACAATGCTGCTTACACCTGTGGCTTGGAACAATGACCAGAATACTTCAAAAATTGTGTTATTACTAGTGTTGAGCGATACCTTCCGATATCAGGAAATATCGTATCGGATTGGATCGGGCCGATACCCAAAAAGTATCGGATATCGCCGATTCCGATACCGGAAACCAATGCAAGTCAATGGGACACAAATATCGGAATGAAAATAAACCCTTTCTTTCCTTGTAGGTTAATTCTACATGAAGTAAAACAACTAAGAATAATGTAGAATGACATGAAAAGCCGGCAATTCATCAGCGGCATTCACCGGTACCCGACAATTTACAACAGAAAGAATAGAGCTTCACACATAGATTAGATAGATAGAAACATGTCAGTCACATATATATGAAGTACAGTGACAGTGTTGCTTACTGTACTTGTCATTTAGTGTAAAGGATTTATTAAAAAAAATATTAGTGTTTTCGTGCACCGTCTCTTTAAAAAAGCCGGCCGGCAATTCAGCATCTGTACCCGACAATTTATAACAGACAGAATAGAGCTTCACACATAGATTAGATAGATAGAAACATGTCAGTCACATATATAAGAAGTACAGTGACAGTGTTGCTTACTGTACTTGTCATTTAGTGTAAAGGATTTATTTAAAAAAATAATAGTGTTTTCATGCACCGTCTCTTTAAGAAAGCCGGCCGGCAATTCAGCATCTGTACCCGACAATTTAGAATAGAAGGAATAGAGAATCACACATAGATTAGATAGATAGAAACATGTCAGTCACATATATATGAAGTACAGTGATAGTGTTGATTACTGTACTTGTCATTTAGTGTTAAAATAAAGGATTTATTTAAAAAAAAATTGGCGTGGGGTTCCCCTTAATTTTAGGCTCTAGCGGAGGTTAAGCAGACAGCTGGGGCAAATGTTTGAAGCCTGTGAAGGGGGTAATACCCACGGAGCTTCCCAGGCTACTAATATCAGCCCCCAGCTGAATACCTAGCTATTAAAATGGGGGACCCCCCCAAAAAAATGACGTGGGGTCCCCCCTAATTTAATAGCTAGCACAGGCTAGGCAGACAGCTGGGGGCTGATATTAATAGCCCAGGAAGGGTACCATGAATATTGGCCCCCTCCCAGGCTAGAAACACCAGCCGTCAGCCGCCCCAGAAATGGCGCATCCATAGGATGCGCCAATTCTGGCACTTAGCCTCGCTCTTCCACGCTGCCCTGGTGCGGTGGCAGGGGGTAATAGGGTTGGGGTTGATGTCAGCTTATAATGCCAGCTGACATCAAGCCCAGGTTAGTAATGGAGAGGCGTCTATAAGACACCCCCATTACTAACCCCATAGTCAAAGTTAAAAAAAACACAAACACCCAGAATAAAGTCCTTTAATTGAAATAAAGACACAATCCTTTATTGTTCTAAATTAAACCATACTTACCGTCACGCCCATTCCAGCTGAAGCCAACGATCTCCTGCAATAAAAGAAAAATAATAAAGCAACCTCATCCTTACCTTTCGATGGTTCCCAGGACAGCTCCAGCTCTGCTACATCGAGATGACAGGCTGGACCGCAGCAGAATGCTGCCATCCAGCCTGTCATCCCGCAGACACTGAGAAGCGCAGGCATGCTTGCGCTCCTCAGTGTCTCTCTGTGACGTCATCCAGATGAGCCGAGTTCATGTCCAATGAACTCAGCTCACCTCATGCACGTCACTGACAGCGTGGGAAAATTCTCCTGCACTCAGCGCTTCAGCGTGAGAATTCTCCCACGCTGTCAGTGACATACATGAGGTGAGGTCATGTCCAATGAACTCAGCTCACCTCATGCACGTCACTGACAGCGTGGGAAAATTCTCACGCTGAAGTGCTGAGTGCAGGAGAATTTTCCCACGCTGTCAGTGACGTACATGAAGTGAGCGGAGTTCATTGGACATGACCTCGGCTCATCTGGATGCCGTCACAGCCAGACACTGAGGAGTGGAAGTATGCCTGCGCTTCTCAGTGTCTGCGGGATGACAGGATGGATGGCAGCGTTCTGCTGCGGTCCAGCCTGTCATCTCGATGTAGCAGAGCTGGAGCCGTCGTGGGAGCCATGGAAAGGTAAGGATGAGGTTGCTTTATTATTTTTCTTTTATTGCAGGAGATCGTTGGCTTCAGCTGGAATGGGCGTGATGGTAAGTATGGTTTAATTTAGAACAATAAAGAATTGTGTCTTTATTTCAATTAAAGGACTTTTTTCTGGGTGTTGTGTTTTTTTAAATACTTTACTAGAAATTCATGGTGGTCATGTCTAATATTGGCGTGACCCCATGAATTTTGGGCTTAGGGCCAGCTGATAATGCCAAGCTGGCCTTAACCCCTTTATTACCCAGTGAGCCACCGCACCAGGGCCCTGGATGAGTTGGGTACAGCGCCAGAAGATGGCGCTTCTATGAACGCGCCATTTTCTGGGGCGGCTGCGGACTGCAATTTGCAGCGGGGGTGGCCCAGAAAGCTTGGGTCTCCCTGCGCTGCGGATTCCAGCCCCCAGCTGCCTAGTTGTATCTGGCTGGGCACAAAAATAGGGCGAAGCCCCACGCATTTTTTTTTAAAATTATTTCATGAAATTCATGGAATAATTAAGAAAAAAAGGGCTTCCCTATATTGTTGTGTCCAACCAGGTACAAATAGGCAGCTGGTGGTTGGGGGCAGCCCATTCCTGCCTGCTGTACCTGGCTGGACACAAATATAGTGCGAAGCCCCACGTCAATTTTTTTTTAATTATTTCATGAAATAATTTTTTTAAAAAAGGGCTTCCCTATATTGTTGTGTCCGGCCAGGTACAAATAGGCAGCTGGTGGTTGGGGGCAGCCTGTTCCTGCCTGCTGTACCTGGCTGGACACAAATATAGGGCGAAGCCCCACGTCAATTTTTTTTAAAATAAGTCCTTTATTTTAACACTAAATGACATTTGAGGAGTTAATAAAGATGCAGTCCCTAAATTATTATTTATTTTTTAATTAATTTTTCCCAAAACTTTTGACGTGGGCTTCGCCATATTTTTGTATGCCAGCCAGGTACAGCATCCAGCTTCTATGAACGCGCCATTTTCCGGGGTGGCTGCGCACTGCAATTTTCAGCGGGGGGAGGGGGGGGGCAGAAAGCTTGGGCCTCCCTGCGCTGCAGATTCCATCCCCCAGCTGCCTAGTTGTACCTGGCTGGACACAAAAATAGGGAGAAGCTTCACGTATTTTTTTTTTTTAATTATTTCATGAAATTCATGAAATAATTAAGAAAAAAAGGGCTTCCCTATATTGTTGTGTCCAACCAGGTACAAATAGGCAGCTGGTGGTTGGGGGCAGCCCGTTCCTGCCTGCTGTACCTGGCTGGACACAAATATAGTGCGAAGCCCCACGTCAATTTTTTTTAAATCATTTCAGGAAATTCATGAAATAATTTAAAAAAATTGATGTGGGGCTTCGCCCTATATTTGTGTCCAGTCAGGTACAGCAGGCAGGAACGGGCTGCCCCCAACCACCAGCAGCCTATTTGTACCTAGCCGGACACAACAATATAGGGAAGCCCTTTTTTTCTGAATTATTCCATGAATTTCATGAATTTAAAAAAAAAAAAACGTGGAGCTTCGCCCTATTTTTGTGTCCAGCCAGGTACAACTAGGCAGCTGGGGGCTGGAATCTGCAGCGCAGGGAGGCCCAAGCTTTCTGGGCCCCACCCGCTGCAAATTGCAGTCCGCAGCCGCCCCAGAAAATGGCGCGTTCATAGAAGCGCCATCTTCTGGCGCTGTACCCAACTCATCCAGGGCCCTGATGCGGTGGCTCACTGGGTAATAAAGGGGTTAAGGCCAGCTTGGCATTATCAGCTGGCCCTAAGCCCGAAATTCATGGGGTCACGCCAATATTAGACATGACCACCATGAATTTCTAGTAAAGTATTTAAAAAAAACACAAACACCCAGAAAAAAGTCCTTTAATTGAAATAAACACACAATTCTTTATTGTTCTAAATTAAACCATACTTACCATCACGCCCATTCCAGCTGAAGCCAACGATCTCCTGCAATAAAAGAAAAATAATAAAGCAACCTCATCCTTACCTTTCCATGGCTCCCACGACGGCTCCAGCTCTGCTACATCGAGATGACAGGCTGGACCGCAGCAGAACGCTGCCATCCAGCCTGTCATCCCGCAGACACTGAGAAGCGCAGGCATACTTCCACTCCTCAGTGTCTGGCTGTGACGGCATCCAGATGAGCCGACAATGAACTCGGCTCACCTCATGTACGTCACTGACAGCGTGGGAGAATTCTCCTGCACTCAGCGCTTCAGCGTGAGAATTTTCCCACGCTGTCAGTGACGTGCATGAGGTGAGGTCATGTCCCATGAACTCGGCGCACCTCATGCACGTCACTGACAGCGTGGGAGAATTCTCACGCTGAAGCGCTGAGTGCAGGAGAATTTTCCCACGCTGTCAGTGACGTGCATGAGGTGAGCTGAGTTCATTGGACATGAACTCGGCTCATCTGGATGACGTCACAGAAAGACACTGAGGAGCGCAAGCATGCCTGCGCTTCTCAGTGTCCGCGGGATGACAGGCTGGATGGCAGCATTCTGCTGCGGTCCAGCCTGTCATCTCGATGTAGCAGAGCTGAAGCTGTCCTGGGAACCATGGAAAGGTAAGGATGAGGTTGCTTTATTATTTTACTTTTATTGCAGGAGATCGTTGGCTTCAGCTGGAATGGGTGTGGCGGTAAGTATGGTTTAATTTAGAACAATAAAGAATTGTGTCTTTATTTCAATTAAAGGACTTTTTTCTGGGTGTTTGTGTTTTTTTTAAATACTTTACTAGAAATTCATGGCGGTCATGTCTAATATTGGCGTGACCCCATGAATTTCGGGCTTAGGGCCAGCTGATAATGCCAAGCTGGCCTTAACCCCTTTATTACCCAGTGAGCCACCGCACCAGGGCCCTGGATGAGTTGGGTACAGCGCCAGAAGATGGCGCTTCTATGAACGCGCCATTTTCCGGGGCGGCTGCGGACTGCAATTTGCAGCGGGTGGGACCCAGAAAGCTTGGGTCTCCCTGCGCTGCAGATTCCAGCCCCCAGCTGCCTAGTTGTACCTGGCTGGACACAAAAATAGGGCGAAGCGCCACACATTTTTTTTTTTAATTATTTCATGAAATTCATGGAATAATTAAGAAAAAAAGGGCTTCCCTATATTGTTGTGTCCGGCTAGGTACAAATAGGCAGCTGGTGGTTGGGGGCAGCCCGTTCCTGCCTGCTGTACCTGGCTGGACACAATTATAGGGCGAAGCCCCACATAATTTTTTTTTAATTATTTCATGAATTTCCTGAAATAATTAAAAAAAAATTGACGTGGGGCTTCACACTATATTTGTGTCCAGCCAGGTACAGCAGGCAGGAACGGGCTGCCCCCAACCACCAGCTGCCTATTTGTACCTAGCCGGACACAACAATATAGGGAAGCCCTTTTTTTCTTAATTATTCCATGAATTTCATGAAATAATTAAAAAAAAAAAAACGTGGAGCTTCTCCCTATTTTTGTGTCCAGCCAGGTACAACTAGGCAGCTGGGGGATGGAATCTGCAGCGCAGGGAGGCCCAAGCTTTTTGCCCTCCCCCCCCCCGCTGAAAATTGCAGTCCGCGGCCGCCCCGGAAAATGGCGCGTTCATAGAAGCTGGATGCTGTACCTGGCTGGCATACAAAAATATGGCGAAGCCCACGTCAAAAGTTTTGGGAAAAATTTATTAAAAAATAAATAATAATTTAGGGACTGCATCTTTATTAAGTCCTCAAATGTCATTTAGTGTTAAAATAAAGGATTTATTTAAAAAAAAAATGGCGTGGGATCCCCCATAATTTTAGTCTCTAGCGGAGGTTAAGCAGACGGCTGGGGCAGATGTTTGAAGCCTGGGAAGGGGGTAAAACCCACGGAGCTTCCCAGGCTACTAATATCAGCCCCCAGCTGAATACCTAGCCTTTACTAGCTATTAAAATGGGGGACCCCCCAAAAAAAAATGACGTGGGGTCCCCTCTATTTTAATAGCTAGCAAAGGCTAGGCAGACAGCTGGGGGCTGATATTAATAGCTCAGGAAGGGTGCCATGAATATTGGCCCCCTCCCAGGCTAGAAACACCAGCCGTCAGCCGCCCCAGAAATGGCGCATCCATAGGATGCGCCAATTCTGGCACTTAGCCTCGCTCTTCCACGCTGCCCTGGTGCGGTGGCAGGGGGTAATAGTGGTGGGGTTCATGTCAGCGCCAGCTGCCATGAAGCCCAGGTTAGTAATGATGGCCGTCTATATGACACCCCCATTACTAACCTACAAAGTGTTAAAAAGAAAAAACACACTACACCCAGAAAAAAATAATTTATTTGAAATAAAACACCATTTTATTTAATTCTTAGTTTACTAAAAAAAAAATAGTTACCTGTCCACGTTCCTGCGCTGATCTCCCATGCACAGCTGTCACATCTGGAGATGGTGACAGCTGTGCATGGCTGCTGTAAGCTCACGCTGCCGGGAACACGTCCGCTCCCGGCAGCGGGAGCCACTGACTGAGGTCACCGGAGTGCATTCAGGCAGCGCAGCTCCGGAGACCTCCTTTACGGCAGTGCTGTACCGTGGGAATTTCTCACGATACAGCAGTGCCGTAAAGGAGCTAACCGGAGCAGCGCTGCCTGAACTCCGGTGAACCCTTACGGCCCCGTCATTCTAGCGGCGGCAGCGGTTCAGAGCGGTCACATTCTATGTGGCTGCTCTGAACTGGAGATCTTCGTGGGACACTCGTGGACTACTACGGAGGGGTAAGGATAAGGTTGTGGTTTATTATTTTATATTTTATTACAGGAGATCGATGGCTTCGGGGAATTAGGTGTCTAGGTGAGTATAGGTGTAGTTTTTTATTTTTTACTTTATTTTAGGTGGCGATCGGCGGGGACAGGTAATGTATGAACTAATTTCTTTTAGGTAACCACTGGCCACCAATGACATGTATTTAACATTTATTGGGGACACAGTAGGGCAATTTAAATAGCAGGATCAGGCTGATGGGAACTACTGCTCCCATCGAGCTGATCCTGCTGGCAGGAGTGGACGGGGGACAGACATAGGCCGATGGGAGTAGTAGTGTCACATCGGCCTATGTCTGCCCGCACACACACCCGCACACACACCCGCACACACACACCCCGCACACACACCCGCACACACACCCCGCACACACACACACCCCGCACACACTAATCATGACGGGTCCGGGAGGTGAGGCTGACCTGTGCGGCCGTGGGAAAGTTGATGTGAGTTCATGCAGTCAAGCATGAACTCACATGAACCCTCTGAGGGCACCGCGGCTACTTCAAATGAACAGCTGATCGGCATCACCTGATACCTCAGCTGTTCATTTGAAATAACCGGCGGGAAAGCGCAGCACAGAACGGGAAAGCCGGCGGTGAAGTCTTTTCACTGCCGGCTTCCCCGCCCGGGTCCTTCGCTCCTTGGTGCTGCGCTCCCCGCCCGGTCCTAATTTACGATCGGGATGGGAGGTGGCGAGGGGAGCGGAGGATCGGGGTGGGAGGCTGCGGGGAAGCAGTATGGGGCTGCGTGATTGTTTAAAAGCCGGCGGCTTTTTACCGCGCGCCGGCTTTTAAACAATCAGGAGAATTCTCCCACGCTGGGATGGCATTCTGATGACAAGCTGGATCGCAGCTGAGCGCTGCCATCCAGCTTGTCATCCTTCAGAGACACTGCAGAGCGCAGGCATTATGGGAACTTCCGATTCCGGTATTCGATATTATAAAAGTATCGGAATTAAGTATCGGAATTCCGATACAGTGAATATCGGCCGATACCCGATATTTCAGTATCGGAATGCTCAACACTAGTTATTACTATAATTACGTACCTTCACCAACTGTGCCACCTAAAAAGTATTAAGACATCACTTTTTGCGCCTTAACAGTAATAATGCCCTATATGCTGCTTTGAAGTTTATAATGACCCTAAAGCTTCCTTCAAGTTATAATAACCCCTGCATTTTCCCTTAAAGTAACAATACCCTTGAAAAACAGGAAACATTCATCAAGTTTCAATTTAAAAAGTAATGGCTCAAATTCCCCCTGAAAAAGTAATATTGCTTGAGTGTCCGCTTAAAAACAAATAATACCACTGTTTTAAAACAAATAAGGCTAGAGATGAGCGGTGTTCGACTCGAACTGTTTGCCAATCTCAAATTCGAGCTGTTTTGGGCGGTGTTCGAGCCGTTCGACGAACCCGAACGATTTGCAAAAAATCCGGCTGTTTGAGGTTATGTTCGATAACTGTTCGTGCACCAAAATCGTAACTGACTTTTTTCACAGTAACGCTGTTAATCAATGTTAATACACATTTTCAGTGTAGAGTGGGCAAGGGGAGGGGCAGGGGATGGATCTCTGCAGAAATAATGCCGATCTCCATTTTTTTTTTTCTTTCCCGCATTTACAGTGGGCCGGTGCAGTCTTTCAGCCTATCAGCAGCGCACACACGCAGCAAAGTGCTTTTTTTCACACAAGCAAGGGCATGTATCATTGGCTGTGTATGTCACAAGTCCTTGCCCTGTAAGACCCAGCCATTTTCCCGGTCGCCACCATTTTCTCACTGCTGCAGCTGAGTGTTAGACGGCACCGCTGCTGCTGTTAGCGCTATATTGTGTAACTGTGAATTGCAAGCGAATTTTCTCTTAAATAGACAGGAGTAGGGACTAGTTTGTAATTGCAGCCCTTTTAAGGGCTAGGTTCAGGGGCGGACACAGACTGTAGTGGGCCCCTGTGCAAGAAATTTTTGGGGGCCCCCCCCTGCTCTTCATAAGGCAACAAAGTTATGTAAACATAACCCCCCCATGTGCAGCTCACCCCACCGTGCATCTCACCCCACCGTGCATCTCTCACCCCCCCCGTGCATCTCTCACCCCCCCCGTGCATCTTTCATCCCCCCATGTGCATCTCTCATCCCCCCATGTGCATCTCTCATCCCCCCCATGTGCATCTCTCATCCCCCCCATGTGCATCTCTCATCCCCCCCATGTGCATCTCTCACCCCCCCATAGTGCATCTCTCATCCCCCCCCATAGTGCATCTCTCATCCCCCCCCATAGTGCATCTCTCATCCCCCCCACCATAGTGCATCTCTCATCCCCCCCACCATAGTGCATCTCTCATCCCCCCCACCATAGTGCATCTCTCATCCCCCCCATAGTGCATCTCTCACCCCCCCACCATAGTGCATCTCTCATCCCCCCCACCATAGTGCATCTCTCACCCCCCCACCATAGTGCATCCCTCATCCCCCCCCCCACATGTGCATCTCTCATCTCCCCCCATAGTGCATCTCTCATCCCCCCACCATAGTGCATCTCTCATCCCCCCACCGTAGTCCATCTCTCACCCCCCCCATAGTGCATCTCTCATCCCCCCCCCACCATAGTGCATCTCTCATCCCCTCCCACCATAGTGCATCTCTCATCCCCTCCCACCATAGTGCATCTCTCATCCCCCCCACCATAATGCATCTCTCATCCCCCCCACCATAGTGCATCTCTCATCCCCCCCACCATAGTGCATCTCTCATCCCCCCCACCATAGTGCATCTCTCATCCCCCCCCATAGTGCATCTCTCATCTCCCCCCATAGTGCATCTCTCATCTCCCCCCATAGTGCATCTCTCATCCCCCCCCATAGTGCATCTCTCACCCCCCCACCATAGTGCATCTCTCACCCCCCCACCATAGTGCATCTCTCATCTCCCCCCATAGTGCATCTCTCATCCCCCCCCATAGTGCATCTCTCACCCCCCCACCATAGTGCATCTCTCATCCCCCCCCATAGTGCATCTCTCATCTCCCCCCATAGTGCATCTCTCATCTCCCCCCATAGTGCATCTCTCATCTCCCCCCATAGTGCATCTCTCATCTCCCCCCATAGTGCATCTCTCATCTCCCCCCATAGTGCATCTCTCATCCCCCCCCATAGTGCATCTCTCACCCCCCCCCATAGTGCATCTCTCATCCCCCCCCCCATAGTGCATCTCTCATCCCCCCCCCATAGTGCATCTCTCATCCCCCCCCCATAGTGCATCTCTCATCCCCCCCCCATAGTGCATCTCTCATCCCCCCCCCATAGTGCATCTCTCATCCCCCCCCCATAGTGCATCTCTCATCCCCCCCCATAGTGCATCTCTCATCCCCCCCCCATAGTGCATCTCTCATCCCCCCCCCATAGTGCATCTCTCATCCCCCCCCATAGTGCATCTCTCATCCCCCCCCATAGTGCATCTCTCATCCCCCCCCCATAGTGCATCTCTCATCCCCCCCCCATAGTGCATCTCTCATCCCCCCCCCATAGTGCATCTCTCATCCCCCCCCCCATAGTGCATCTCTCATCCCCCCCCATAGTGCATCTCTCATCCCCCCCACTCCTAGTTAATTGTATTTAAAAAAAATAAAACTTGTTATACTTACCCCCATGCGATCCCTGCAGAATCCTGGCGCTCGTCCAAATCGCTGACACCAGGTTCTCCTGACTTCCGGCCATGTGACGGCGCCGTCACATGACCGGAAGTCAGGGGAATCATGAAGGCGCTGCCGCAGCATCGCAGCGCAGCGCTGAGACGTCCCGGACCCGGCGCTTAGCATGGGGCCGGGGGCCCCATGAGGAGAGAGACGCACAAGAGGGGGGGCCCCAACGGGGCTCCGAGGGGGCCCCTACCGGCCGGGCCCCATACTGGAGTCAGGACAGTCATGCCCTGATGGCGGCCCTGCTGGAGGGGCCCCCTCTCCCTCGGGGCCCCCGTTCAATGAACCGGCTGCACGGGCGGTAGTTCCGCCCCTGGCTAGGTTACAGCAGTTCCTAGCACTTTTTGACAGGCAGGTCTGTGCCAGTGCTGTGCAAGTGTTTTTCACAGCATTTGACTAAATCTAACTAAGCCAATCTTTTTGGGCCTCTAGCAATGTGTGCTAGTCAGTGGAGTAGCCTATCTGTGTTGCAAGCTACACCTCCTGTGTATTTAATACCAATTTTTTACTGCACCTAGCCCAGTAATTACTTTTGGGCCTGCAGCAGTGTCTGTTACTCATTGTAATAGCCCATCTGTACCAAGCTACACCACCAGTGTATCTAATACCATTTTTTTACTGCACCTAGCCAAGTAAAACCTTTTGGGCATAGTAGCAGTGTCTGTTACTCATTGTAGTAGCCCATCTGTACCAAGCTCCACCACCTTTGAATTTAAAATCATTTTTTTACTGTATCTAGCCCAGTAAATAATTTTGGGCCTGTAGCAGTGTATGTTACTCATTGTAGTAGCCCATCTGTACCAAGCTACACCACCTTTGAATTTAACAACAATTTTTTACTGCATCTAGCCCAGTAAATAATTTTGGGCCTGTAGCAGTATCTGTTACTCACTGTAGTAGCCCATCTGTACCAAGCTACACCACCTTTGAATTTAATAACATTTTTTTACTGCATCTAGCCCAGTAAATACTTTTGGGCCTGCAGCAATGTCTGTTACTCATTGTAATAGCCCATCTGTACCAAGCTACACCACCTGTGTATCTAATACCATTTTTTTACTGCACCTAGCCAAGTAAAACCTTTTGGGCATAGTAGCAGTGTCTGTTACTCATTGTAGTAGCCCATCTGTACCAAGCTATACCACCTTTGAATTTAATAACAATTTTTTACTGCATCTAGCCCAGTAAATAATTTTGGGCATAGTAGCAGTGTCTGTTACTCATTGTAGTAGCCCATCTGTACCAAGCTACACCACCTGTGTATCTAATAAAATTGTTTACTGCATCTAACCCAGCCAATCCTTTTGGGCTAGTACCACAGTTTGGCCACTCAGCTCTGCTCGGTTTCCATCCATCGTTTTTGGTGCAAACAACAACAGAGTTGTCAATTAGTTAACCACCAAAATGAGTGGCAAAAGGCCTGCTGCTGGTGGAAAGTGGAATAGGCGTGTTGGAAAGGGAAAAAAAGGTTGTGTCCGTGGGGTAGGTGTTAAAGCAACAGTAACATCTGCAGAAGAAAGACCATCTTCCAGCCAAACTAAGATGTCCACTTCTTTTCGTGGACAATGTGATATGATCCATTTCTTACGGACACGCCCATCGCAACAAATTCTAGATGAGGCACAAAAACAGCAGGTGCTTCAACGGATATCAAGTGCTCCTTCAAGTGGGCTCTCCTCCACCTCAAGTTCAACATCACAAATACTCCAGTCCTCAGAGGTGTCACCCCAATTGCACTTGCTTCCTCACAGCTCCCAAGTCTCCAGCTGCCCATCTGAGTATGGGGTAACACAGATGGTTGAGTCTGTAGAGCTGTTTACTCATACCATAGCCTGGGAATCGGAGGTCTGCTCCAGAGCTTCTGTGAATCCAGACGAGGAAATGATTTGCACTGATGCCCAGAATCTTTATGAGTCGGATCCAGGACCAGATAAAGAAGGTTCTGAGCATAATGTAGACCCTCGTTCCCAAACTGTAACTCCTGTTGGTGGAGACAATGATGAAGACGATGATGAGACTCAAATACCTGATTGAAGCGACAACTTGACTTTTCGGTCAGGGCAGGAAGAGGTTGGCTCTGAGGACGACGGGTGTGAGAACACACAGGGTGATGATGACGAGGTTAGAGATCACACTTACTGTCAACCCACAGTCAGCCAGTCGATGAGGTCAGCAGAGGAGGTGGAGGAGGATGCTATTGACGACGAGGTTAGGTTGCGCCTTCCTGGACAGAGATGGAGTACTGGAAGCACGTCAACAACTGCATCCTCCACCACAACAATGCCTCTGACCACAAGTCGTGGTGGCTCTTCAGGTCGCATGGGCTCAAAGCTTTGCATAGCCTGGGCATTTTTTCAGATCGATAAGGATGACCCAACTCGTGTTATCTGTAATATTTGTCACCAAAAACTAAGTAGAGGCCAAAAAATCCATAGTTTGAGTACATCATGCATGAACCGTCACATGGATATGAAGCATAAGTTGCAGTGGGAAGCTCACTGTGCTACAATGCGGCCTAGCGGGCCGGGCCAACCACCGTCTGCCCCATCTTGTGCATCAGTGACCTCTTCATCCTCTGTGACTGGGGGGACAGCAGTCACACATGTTTTTGGACGCAGACCTGCCACCTCTTTACCCGCAACAGCCAGCGTGATTGGCAGGTCATCATTTCATTTGGAAGTGGAAACACCAGCTGGTGTTGAGCACTCTCCGACATCGAGAGCACCACCTTTGGATCAAGGCAACCTAACATGTCCGCCTGCATATTCTTCACAGACCGGCAGTTTTCCGGGGACACCCTACTCAACCCCGTCTAAGCACAACAGCCAGCCCTCGGTCCCTCAGATGTGGACAAGTAAAAGACCATTTCCTCCTAGCCATGACAAAGCTAAGAGGTTGAATTTCACCATCTGCAAGCTGTTGGCTACCGAAATGCTGCCTTTCCGCCTGGTGGACACAGAGGATTTTCGAGACCTTATGTCCGTCGCAGTGCCCCAGTACCAGATGCCCAGTCGGCACTACTTCTCAAAGAAAGGTGTGCCTGCGCTACACCAGCATGTCGCACACAACATCACCGCTTCTTTGAGAAACTGTGTGTGACAGGGTGCATTTCACCAGACACTTGGATGAGTAGGCATGGACAGGGGCGTTACATGTCGCTGACTGGGCACTGGGTAACTATGGTGACAGCAGGACAAGGGGCTGCTGTCCAAGTCTTGCCGTCCCCATGAGTTGTGCGTCAATCCTCTTTATCTCAAAGTTCCTCCACTGCTTCTACCTCCTCAACCTCCTCTCGGTCCTCCACCTGCACCCAAAGCCTGTCTGGTCATGCCACCTGCTTTCTAACTGCGCAGAAGGAATCCTGCACACCTCCTTACTAAGCTGGCAGCAGGGCTCAATGGCATCAGGCGGTTTTTACTTTGAAATGTCTGGGAAATGTGAGTCACACAGCTAAGGAGTTGTGGTCAGCTCTGGAGACCCAGGTTCATGAATGGTTGTCTCCACTGGACCTGCAACCAGGGAAGGCCGTGTGCGACAATGCTGCCAACCTGGGTGCGGCCCTTCGCCGGGGCAATGTCACACACGTGCCTTGTATGGCTCACGTGTTGAACCTGGTTGTCCAGCAATTTTTAGCCCACTATCCCGGACTAGATGGCCTTCTGCAGAGGGCACAGTCACTGTGTGCTCACTTCCGCCGTTCGCATCCCGCAGCTCAATGACTTACATCTCTGCAGAAGTCGTTGGGCCTGCCAGTTCACCAGCTGAAATGCGATGTGCTGACATGGTGGAATTCAACTCTGCACATGTGGCAGCACTGACAAGCCCTGGTGCAATACGTTCTGACGTATAGCCTGGGCCAACGAGATCCAGAGGTGGGGCAAATCACGCTGCAGGAGTGGTCTCAGATCAGGGACCTATGCACCCTTCTGCACAGTTTTGAAATGGCGACGAAGATGTTTAGTGCTGACGATGCCATTATCAGCATGACTATTCCAGTGATTTACATGCTGGAGCACACGTTAAACAGAATTCGGAGTCAGGTGGTGGGACAAGAGGAGGTGGAGGAAGTAGAGGAGGAGTCGTATGAAGGAATAACATCACCAAGGTCCAGATGGTCGGCAGCACCAAGGTGGCAGGCATGGGAGGGTGGGGGAGAGGGATTAACCAGGGTGCATGGCAGCAGCCAAACTGTTGAGGAAGGTGCAGGAGCCCAGGAAGAACTGGAGGATGAACTGGCAATGGGCATGGAAGACTCATCAGATGAGGGAGACCTTGACCACATTTCTGTTGTGCGATGTTGGGGGGAGAGGGCAGAGGAAGGAAGCATGATTCTTACCTCGCCACCAACACAACAAGGACTTGGTGCTCCTGGATGCGCAAGACACATGAGTGCCTTCTTGCTGCACTACCTGCAACATGACACTCGGATTGTCAGAATTCGAAGTAATCCCGACTACTGGGTTGCCACACTCTTAGATCCCTGGTACAAAAGTAAATTTGCCGAAAAAATTCCTGCCATATAAAGGGATTCACGCATGTAGGAGTATCAGCAGAGGCTGTTGCAGAATCTTACATGTGCTTTTCCACAAAACACCAGTGGTGCACGTAGTGAATCTCACAGTTCTAACTTGCCAACTGTGGGACTGTCGAGTCTTCACTCAAACCATAACAGTAACACAGTATCTGCTGGTAACAGCAATTTTTTGGAATCATTTCACCACTTTTTTAGACCATCCTTTGCAAGGCCACAGGAGACAAGAAGTCTGACACATAGTCAACGCCTAGAGAGGATGGTACAGGAGTATCTCCAAGTGAACATCAAAGCCATGACTGTGTCACTGGACCCTTGCTCATTTTGGGCTTCCAATCTGGAAAAATGGCTTGAGCTCGCCACTCACGCCTTGGAGATCTTGTCATGCCCCGCAGCCAGCGTTCTCTCTGAATGTGTGTTCAGCGCTGCTGGTGGTGTGCTGACAGATAAGCGCACGCGGCTGTCCACTGAGAATGTAGACAGACTCACGTTCATAAAGATGAACAAATCATGGATCCGCAAGAACTTTTCGACCACTGTGTCATCCTGGGGAGACTAAAAGCTTGAGGATTTGGTAAAATCACCTCACCAACCGTTTTAAGCAACTCTGGGGCAATTGATGCCACTTAAGTGGTGTCTGTGCCACAATTTTTGGAAAAAATGGAGACTCTTTTTGGAGTCCCCTTGCTGTGTTTTACGTGATGTTGGCATCGTCAATTCCAGGTGGGTTGGGTCGCTCCCCCCCCCCTTTTAACCGTAAGAAAATACATACACTATGGCTTGGGGTAACACAGATGGTTGAGTCTCAAGAGCTGTTTACTCAGAGGTCTGCTCCAAAGCTTCAGTGTCTGCTAGTCAGCGTAGTAGCCCAGCTGTGAAGCAAGCTGCACCGCCTGTGTGTCTAATAAGAATTATTAACTGCATCTAGCCCAGGCAATACTTTGGGCGTAGTAGCCCAGCTGCCAAGCAAGCTGCACCACCTGTGTATCTAATAAGAATTTTTAACTGCATTTAGCCCAGGCAATAT
The DNA here is from genome assembly GCF_046119375.1 of Phyllobates terribilis. Classification (NCBI taxonomy): domain Eukaryota; kingdom Metazoa; phylum Chordata; class Amphibia; order Anura; family Dendrobatidae; genus Phyllobates; species Phyllobates terribilis. The sequence continues at coordinate 512,930,509 of NW_027362763.1, read as the reverse complement.
TTTGGGCGTAGTAGCCCAGCTGTGAAGCAAGCTGCACCACCTGTGTATCTAATAAGAATTTTTAACTGCATTTAGCCTAGGCAGACTGTGGGGACCCCCAACCAAACCCAAACGCTCAGCCCCCCTACCGCCCCCCTTTCCTTGACAATACAATAATGTAACTCTTACAACTGCATGGGTGAGGATCGGTCACAGCTTTATTAACTCTTTATACTCATTCCATTAGAAAGGCATTTTATTTCTAAAATAAATCAGCTTGTTGCAGCATGCCCTGTGTCTCCACACCGGCAAGTTGGCCAACAAGTGTAACTCTCCAACATGTCCTTTCTATTTCCAGGCCACGGAGGATTCTGTGTACTCATATGCAGGACTCTGACCCCCATCCATCACTCTTAACGCTTGTTCCACTCCGTCCTGGAGTCCTGACAGGAATATGTCCAGTCCAATATCCATTAAGTGAACACCGTCGGGCCGTATGAGGCCTGCTTTATCTCCTTCCAGTTGTCAGTGTCGTATCACTACACCGCCTCTGTCTCTTATACATTTTGCCATCCGAATATTTATTACCCGCCTTGTCCGTTCGATGGCCGTGATGTCTCATGCACCTTGCCATACCGCTATCGGCACAATCTCTGACCATACTATAGTTAGTTTTGTGAAAAATTCTCTGAATCGCTCAGTGTCTAGTTTCATTATTGCCATTAGTTATGCGCTCTTGTGATGACCTAGGTCATTTCCCACGGCCCATATAACTAAGATGACCGGACCTCTTGCCTCTCTCCCTACCTTGATTACCTCCATTAGTACCTGTGGCCATTGCAGGCCTCTAATACCTCTCCAGTTGAAATATGTGTTATGAAACTCTAATTTCCTCCCGCCTGGGCGGACTTTCGCCCTTTTTTCTGCCCAATATATATACGAGTGGCCTATCACCCACACTGTTAGCTTAGCGTAACCTATAAAAGAAACAAACCACGTTAGGATAACAAGTCCGGTCTTATGTATCTCGCCAAACACGTGGATCACCATCTCCCTATCCTCTGAACTTCCATTTCTGACAGTCCTGCTCTTGCTGCTTCCGTGGCCGCGCCTATGCGGAATGAATGTGTCCCGTAATCTTTGGGGTGGTTCCCTGCCGATGTTAGGCATTTATTAAATATAGCTTGGAACTGGTATCTTGATAATGGCGTTCCATCAATGTGTGATAGGAAGAAATTACTTTGTGATCTGATTGTTATATATGTTTTTACTATTGTTACCCGACTCAGTGTACCGTTTGTGGGTTGTAGAAGTACCCAAGTGCCCCTGCCCGCTGGAACCATTTTTGATTTGCGTATGCGTAGATGTATTGCATTATTGGCTATGACTACGTCCTGGTGTAATAAGCCTCCACTGGTGGTAATTTTGGATTGAGGGACTAATTCGCTTATGCATAGCGCCCCGATCAAGTCAATCGCAAATGCAGTAGACAGTGTTGCTTCAAATTGTGAGTGTCATGTTAATGGTGTTAGGGATATGATGTGAGAAATCAGTTTTAGTGACACAGGACGGAACGTCTACACTCCTGACTTGGCTGACCCCTTTTCCACCCTTTTATGTATTGTCTGGTGATGAATCTCTTTGTCACATCTCCCCAATTCTGTAGTTGGAAGTGAAATGTTACTCCGATCAGCCACCGCTGCGCTGACGCCCCTGATATGCCCCTCATCATTAGCTGGTGGAGAAATTCTATGGTGACTTGTAATCTGGCTTGTTCACATTGGTCAACCCGTCTGCCTGCTACTAGTCGTGTCCACTGTTCCCATGCCTTACCGTATGCTTGCCACGTCGACGGGGCAACTGACGCTCTGATTAATGGCATCAACTATTCGCCACTAGATGCCATAGGGAGGGTGGGCAACTGTTGCCACATTGGTGGGCATTGGGGAGGAGCTCTGTGAAAATCTGCCAATTGAATTGTGATAAAGCGTTAGCAGCAGCGTTAGACCCCTCAGCATTGAGGCTAGCGCGGACCCATATATTGTGCTTTTGGCACAGGAATGCTAGCCAGCGTAGTAGGCCTAGCACTGGGAGAGGCGATGATACCATCTTATTAATGCAGTGCGCTAGGCTGGTGTTTTTTGTTATGAAGCATATATTTTTGTTAGCCAGACGCGCGCCCCATATTTCTATTGCTACCACTATTGGGAAGAGTTCCTGGAGTGTCTGTTTTTTTGTCAGCAATTTTTCTGCCCAATACGGAGGCCATAAGCTTGTGCACCATGGGTTATTTAGTATTGCTGCATATCCACCTGATTCTGCCGCCCCGGTGAATAATCTTAGTTCAATGTAGGACTGTTCTGCTGACATAAATAACGTGTGACCGTTGAATGATTATAAAAAGGTTTTCCACACCTCTAAGTCCGCCCGTAGCTGCCTGCTGATTCTGATTCTATGACTTGGTTTTGATGCCCCTTTTGTTGCGGGCGATAAATGACGAGAAAAAACCCTTCCGACTGGCATCACCCGGCTCGCAAACACGAGGAGACCTACTAATACTTGCATCTGCTGTAGTGTTATTTTCCATACTGCGCAATAACCCTCGATCAGGTGTAATGTTTTGGTATTTTTTCCCATGGGAGGCGGAACCACATTGCTGTGGTGTCGATTTTGATGCCTAAGAACGATATCTTTGTTGTGGGGCCTATGGTTTTTGTTGGGCATAATGGGACTCCAAACCAACGGGAGATGTTTATGAATTCGTTGAGTAAGGGGCAGTGAAAGGGGATGACCAATCGCCACGGCCCGTGGAGGGGCCACCACAGTCAGTGACTCCTTCCTTATTTAGTATAGAGTCTACCAATACTTTGGGCGTAGTAGCCCAGCTGTGAAGCAAGCTGTACCGCCTGTGTATCTAATAACTATTTTTTACTGCATCTAACCCAGCCAATCATTTGCTAGTATTGCTAGTAGCAGAGTCGCATGGGCTCTAAACCTTGCATAGCCTGGGCATTTTTTGAGATCGCTAAGGATGACCCAACTCATGTTATCTGTAACATTTGTCACCAAAAGCTAAGTAGAGGCCCAAAAAGCAATAGTTTGAGTACTTTATGCTTGAACCGTCACATGGATATGAAGCATAAGTTGCAGTGCGAAGCTCACTGTGCTACAATGTGGCCTAGCGGGCCAGACCAACCACCATCTGCCCCACCTGTGTCATCCTGGGGAGACTAAAAGGATTTTGGAATATCACCTCACCAACCATTTTAAGCAACTCTGGGACAATTGATGGCACTTAAGTGGTGTCTGTGCCACAATTTTTGGAAAAAAATGGAGACTCTTTTTGGAGTCCCCTTGCTGTGTTTTACATGACGTTGGCATCATCAATTCGAGGTGGGTCGGGTCTACCCCCCCCCCTTTTAACCATAAGAAACTACATACACTATGGCTTGGGGTAACACAGATGGTTGAGTCTGAAGAGCTGTTTACTCATACTTTAACCTGGGAATCAGAGGTCTGCTCCAAAGCTTCAGTGTCTGCTAGTCAGCGGAGTAGCCATCGCCAGTAGATCTAATTACAAATTTTTAACTGCATCTAGCCCAGGCAATGCTTTGGGCCTAGTAGCAGTGTCTGCTAGTCAGCGGAGTAGCCCAGCTGTTAAGCAAGCTACACCACTTGTGGTTTGGACACTTAATTTTTTCAAAGGAAATGCTTCGGGCCCCCGGGACACTCAGTGAAGAGCATCGGGGAGGCGCCCCAAGGCAAAGGGGCTGGGACTGGCGGTGGCACGCCTTGCGGTGTTCCGCCAAGCTCGAACCTTATAAAAGCTTTTTAACTGCAGCAGCTTTAGTGGACGCTACTGAAGCTGGAATTACCGCGGCTGCTGGCATCAGACTTGCCCTCCAATAGATCCTTGTAAAAGGATTTAAAGTGTACTCATTCAAATTACAGAGCCAATTTAAATTACAGAGATTAGACCTGCCTCCACCGCGGGGGGTCTCGACCCACCAGCGGACAGGCACCAGTTTTGGGAGAGAGGGGCTGGCCGTCAGGGTCCACCTCGGCTCTGGCACAAACCCGGAGACACGAAGGTCGCACGGGCAGGAACGGACTGGCCGTGTCGGCTTCGCACTCCAGCGTAGTCCCTCTGTCCGCTCGCGCCCGTAACCTCAAAGGGATGCGCAAGCGGCTTTTCTTCCAAGGGCTGTTCCCCGTCCAGCAGGAACGTGGGGGAGCTCAGGTCGGCCTTCCACCGTACTCACTTACCTCCCTCGCCCTCTTTTCTTCTTCCGTTCTCCATCTAACCCCTCGGCTCTGTGGTGTCCACTCTCCCTCCAGCTCTCTCCTTCTCACAGGTGGACTACCGCATGTATTCACACTGTGGCGAATCTTTTGGGCCCAGGCATAAGAAGTTGTCGAGGTAATGGATAATATGTGGCCCCTTAGAAACGTCCATGACAACCCATTCGAGGAAGCAACTAATCGCCTCAAATAAATAGTGAGCAGGATCTGGAGCACACCATGGGCAAACAGTGATCTATATAGTATGCTCCTTCCCAGAAGCAGCCTAATAGGTGCCCCCTCAATGTCTGTTTTGGCTATTAGGGTGCCCCTTCCCAACTTCTTGACCCACCTGATTGCCTTGTCAAAGGATGTATGTTATGATCTGCTACAAGCACTAAGGAAAGACAGGAGATCTGTCCCTACAATAGAACTAAGCTGGATCCCTACGATGTAATGGGGAACCTGATCCTGCGATCAGACCCGCTAAAGTCCTCGGCTAGTCTGAACGAAGACCTATAGATGTGAGGAAGGGATCCCTACAAGAACTAGGGACTGGGTGAAAGATGGACACCTCCTAGCAGAAATTGTAGCAGAAATAAGACAAACAAACAACATAAAACATAGAGGTCCGAAGACCTAGCAAAACTGACTGAGAAAGGTAACAGAGCACCAAGCTAGCTCAAGAGTAGAAATTACAATGAAGTCCAGCAAGGCCAGGAGGGCTGAGCCGGATTAAATAGGCAAAAAGGAGAACAGTACCCCCTCTTCTAAGAGGATCCTCCGGATCCCCTAGGCCCGGGCTTATCAGGAAACCTCCTGTGAAACGCTCTGACAAGTCTGGAAGCAGAAACATCATCCGCCCTCACCCATCAGTTATCCTCGGGTCCGAAACCCTTCCAAGCGACGAGATACTGCAAACTCCCTCTATACCGTCTAGAATTTAGGATGCGGGAAATTTCATATTCCCCGTCCTCCACCACCGGAGGAACAGTGTCAGATGCGTCACCAACCGACACATCAGCTCTTTTCAACAGAGAAACATGAAACACCGGATTAATCTTCCAGGAGGTAGGAACCTCCAACCTAACAGCAGATTGGTTAACTATCTGAAGCACCTTAAAGGGCCCTACAAACTTGGGACCCAATTTTTTAGAAGGAATCCTCAATCGCAGATTCTTAGAGGACAACCAAACCATGTCACCAATAGCAAACGAAACCTCTTGCCGTTTCCTATCAAAGTACCTCTTAGATTTTTTGTTAGCCTCCTGAAGATTATCACGCACATCCGTCCAAACTCTCTCCAAATCACCGGAAAAACTCTCCTCCTCAGGCACAGCCGATACCAATTTGGAGAATGACCCAAAAGACGGATGTCTCCCAGAACAACAAAAAAAAGGCGAACACCCAGCAGAAGAGGATGTATGGTTGTTAAGAGCAAATTCAGCAAGTGGCAGAAACTCAGACCACCCCTCTTGATTGTCTGCCACAAAGCAACGCAAGAACTGCTCAACATCCTGGTTCTTTCTTTCTGTCTGGCCATTAGACTCAGGATGATATCCGGATGAAAACGACAAATGAACTCCCAACCTGTCACAAAAGGCATGCCAAAAACGAGCCACGAACTGAGGTCCCCTATCAGAAACAATGTCAGTAGGAACGCCATTTAGTCTGACAATTTCCTTGACAAAGGCCTTAGCGAGTGTCTTAGCGCAAGGCAGTTTGATGAAGGGAACCAAGTGACACATCTTGCTAAAACGGTCCACGACCACCCAGATGACCGTGAAACCCTCAGAGGGGGGAAGGTCAGTAATAAAGTCCATAGCCAGATGTGTCCAAGGTGCACTAGGAACCTCCAGAGGGCAAAGCAACCCCACAGCAGGAGCATGCGAAGACTTAGATCTAGCACACACAGTACATTGACGCACCCACTTAATGACTTCCTTCTGCCATCCAGGCCACCAAAAACTGCGACCCACAAGTCTCTTGGTCTCAGAAATTCCTGGATGATCTGCCAACCGAGACTCATGACACTCAACAAACAAATCTCTCCTAAAGGTCCTAGACTCAAACAACCTCCCATGAGGAGTGTTAGATGGGGCATTCTCCTGAGCTTTAAGAATCTCATCCTCCGAAAAGGAGTCCAAAGCAGCAATCACAACACCTTCTTGTAAAATGCTCTCCTCCTCCTCCTCAGCACCGACCATGGGAGAAAAGCTGCGAGACAAAGCATCAGCTTTAACATTCTTGGTACCCGGGATGTAAGTAACGGAAAAATTAAACCGCGAGAAAAAAAGTGCCCACCTAACCTGACGGGCATTCAAGCGCTTGGCAGCATCAAGATAGATCAGATTTTTATGATCAGTGAAAACCTGAATGGGAAATTCAGCACCTTCCAAGAGATGACGCCAGTGTTCAAATGCGAGTTTAATAGCCAGCAATTCCCGATTACCAATATCGTAATTAAGTTCAGTCTCAGAAAATGTTTTTGAAAAAAAGGCACAGGGATGTACTCCATCCTTGCTTTCCTGAGACAACACCGCACCAACCCGAAGAAGCATCAACCTCAACCAAAAACGGCTTAGTCACATCAGGCTGCATAAGGATGGGAGCAGAGGTGAACCTCTCCTTTAGAAACACAAAAGCTTCAATGGCCTCAGAAGTCCACTGAACCGCATTAGCACCTTTCCTGGTGAGATCGGTCAGTGGTTTGACAATAATAGAAACATTTTTTATGAATTTTCTGTAATAATTGGCGAAACCCAAAAACCTCTGTATCGATTTCAAACCAATAGGCCTAGGCCATTCCTGCACAGCTTGAACTTTAACCGGATCCATCTCAAAACCTTCACTGGAGATAATGTAACCCAAAAAACTAATTCTCTGTACAGCGAACTCACATTTCTCTAGCTTAGCAAAAATCTAATTGTCCATTAATAACTGTAAAACCTCACTACGCTCCGCCAATGAGACTCCAGATCCGGCGAATAAATCAAAATGTCATCCAAATACACAACCACATTTTTGCCGATCAAAGGTCTAAGGATGTCATTAATAATATTCTGAAAAAATGCTGGAGCATTGGTAAGACCAAAAGGCATAACCAGATTCTCAAAATGACCCACAGGAGTGTTAAAAGCAGTCTTCCATTCATCACCCTCCTTCATGCGCAACAAATTGTATGCCCCCCGGAGATCAATTTTAGAGAACCACTTGGCCCCCACTAACTGGTTAAACAAATCAGGAATCAATGGCAGTGGGTAAGGATTGCGTACAGTAATTTTATTAATCTCACGAAAGTCCAGACAAGGACGTAAACCACCGTCCTTTTTTTTAACAAAAAAAAATCCAACAGCCACAGGAGACTTGGAAGGCCTAATGTGACCGGCAGCCAAGCTTGTCTGTATGTATTCCTCCAAAGCCTTTCTCTCAGGAATAGTAAGATTAAATAAACGACTTTTAGGAAGAGTCGCTCCAGGGTCAAATTCAATGGTACAATCATAGTCTCTATGGGGAGGCAAAATTTGCGATTCTTTCTCAGAAAAAACTTTCCAAAAATCCTGAATAGGTACAGGTAATTCCCCTTTATCCACAGCAGCAATGCGCCCGTTACAACACTTGTCATAACACTTAGGGCTCCAGGACTTAATTTCATTGGTAGACCAATCCAGTACAGGATTGTGCAATTTTAACCAGGGTAACCCCAACACTACTGGAGAAGGCAAATTATTTAATACTACCAAATCCAAATTCTCTTGGTGAATACCATTAATAGTGAGGGGAAATTCACAGACCTTGTGAGTAACACTCTTTAAGGGAGAGCCATCGACAGAAACCACAGCAATAGGGGATGTAAAAGGTTTGGGTTTTAATTTAAGTTTTTCCGAGAACCCCCCATCCATCACATTTAGAGTAGAACCACAATCCACAAATACCCAAAATTCAATTAATTCTTCCTGAGCAGTGGTAGTAGCAGAAAGAAGTACACCCTTAGTATTTAAACAGGCTATACGGGTGTAACTGACCTTTTTTTTTCTTTGTTCACACGAAGCACACAGTTCCTAATGAAATGGTCAGATCCACCGAAAATACAATAAACAAGCATTTTTAAAGGAAAAAAAATCTTGTTGTTCACCAAAAAATAGATCAGGCAGACGTACCTTTGACTCTACAAAATGTGCTCCAGAACAGCTACTCACGTGTTGTTGGAGCTTGGCCACCTCCAGAGAGAGTCCCTGCAAGCATTGAACCAAATCCTGAACCGAGACCATGATGGAAACTGGAGGGCTTTCCTTAGAGAAATTTTTTGGCTGGACTTACTGTTATGATCTGCTACAAGCACTAAGGAAAGACAGGAGATCTGTCCCTACAATAGAACTAAGCTGGATCCCTACGATGTAATGGGGAACCTGATCCTGCGATCAGACCCGCTAAAGTCCTCGGCTAGTCTGAACGAAGACCTATAGATGTGAGGAAGGGATCCCTACAAGAACTAGGGACTGGGAGAAAGATGGACACCTCCTAGCAGAAATTGTAGCAGAAATAAGACCAACAAACAACATAAAACATAGAGGTCCGAAGACCTAGCAAAACTGACTGAGAAAGGTAACAGAGCACCAAGCTAGCTCAAGAGTAAAAATTACAATGAAGTCCAACAAGGCCAGGAGGGCGGAGCCGGATTAAATAGGCAAAAAAGGTCATGTGACCAGGAAACTAGAAAAAACCTGACAGGAGAGTTCTAACAATGTACAGTATATACTACTGTACTTGGTTCTGCGTCTATGTTGTCGTTTACTGACCTGCACCTTGGATATGACAAATGGTGGATTAGTCCGAATGTATTGGGTTCCGCTTTTGGCACGACTCCTAACGGGGATACCACTACGTCTTGTAAGGAAAGTGTTCTGAATGGAACCGCCATTCTACCTAAAGATATTTATTTTTTTAATTTTCTAGTCACAACGTCTGGGTGTTTGTAGGCTGATTTTAGATTTTTACTCCAACCTTTCTTGATTTTAGAAGGGCATGACATGCCTATATCTGTGTCTCCTCCTCCTTTTACTCCTCCACCTCTTTTCTTTTCGCATGACTATATGTACTTGTCACTTTTTCATGTGTTAGTTGTGTCTTCTGAGCAGTTTGTCAGCTTTTGGACACCTTTGAAAGTGTTTTCTATGTGTTTCTATGTGTTTTTGTTTGCCTGCCATTGGTTTTAACGGTGTTCGACGAACAGTTCGACGAACAGTTCGGCAAACATACCGGTGTTCGACAAACCAAACCGAACCCGAACACTACGGGGGTGGCTCAATTCTAATAAGGTCCCCTGAGTTTCTCTGTCAGAAGTAACAATGCCCCCGAGCAGAGTCATACATAGACGTAAATCATGCGGCCCAGTAGCGAGAGTCCTAATTTGGCACCTTTCCCCTCAAAAAGTAAAATAAATATTTGGCAGAATGGGTGGGGTTAAAGCACATATGCACATTCACAAAAAAGCATACCTCCAAGCACCTTAGTGTTCTCACCTACTAAGATACCCCTTTCATGGCCTCTATAGAGTATGATGCCCCCAAAAATACTCCCCAAACAAAGCACTCTGACCTCACAGTGCCCCATCAAAGTATGATGCCCGCATAGTGCCCACAACACAGAATGATGTTGCCACAACGTTGTCCGCACAGTCCCCACCCTCACAGTATGATACCCCCACCCATACGGTATGATAACCTTACAGTCTCACAAACACACACACCGCGATGTCCTCATAGTCCCCACACACAAATAGTGTCCTATCTGCACAGTACATTTTTTTACACAATATAATGCTAGCACAGCTCCCCCCCACATACAATATAATTGTATAAAGCCCCACTTAAACTGTATTATGTTCCCTTACAATCCCTCCACACAGAATGGTGTAACCACAGTCCCCCTACACACAGCATGATGCTCTCCCAACCCCTTCACCCAAGCTGTATGACGCTCTCCACAGTTTCCCCATATACAGTAAGATAAGTAAAAAACTTGGCACTCAAAATTGATGAAATTAAATTATAATGATTTAGTATGCAATCCAACAATAAGGTTCACAAACGTTTTGGTCTTTATTAGACCTCTCTCAGCGTGCCTATTGTCTAATTGAATGAAAGACATCAGATAGCGATTATCCCCTTCTGACAGTTAGGAATCACTGAATGCAGTGTCCATCGCTGATTCAAACAGGTGTCTGTTTGAAGCAGCAGTGGACACTGCATTCAGCGCTGTAACCTAACCATGTTTTATGCTACCAGTTCACTAATGCTTAATACAATTTCAATAAAAAAAAACGATGGCCAAAAGATGTTGGAAAAGAAGCAAAAGAAAGTCACTTTAAGACAAAAAAAGGACGTCAGGATGTCCTAATGTGTCTTCAGCCTGAAAAACTCACAGGATTCGCAAATGTCTAAAACACATCATGTGCACATTTCATAAAAGTTTACATATCCTTTAGATAGTAGTTAAGGCGCTCACACACATTAGACTTAAGGCCCCGTCACACTTAGCGATGCTACAGCGATCCCGACAACGATACGACCTGTCAGGGATCGTTGCTGCGTCGCTATGTGATCGCTGGTGAGCTGTCAAACAGGCAGGCTCACCAGCGATCAGGGGGAGCAGCGACATCGTGGAAAGAATCTTTCCACGATGTCCTGCTCCTGGTTACCAGCCTGCCGAAGCAGGAGCAGGCTGGTAACCATGATAAACAGCGGGTTACTAGGGGCACACGCGCACCTAGTAACCCGCTGTTTATCATGGTTACCACTCTGCTACGGTGAGCAAGAGGCTACCGCTCACCGTAGCAGAGTGGTAACCATGATAAACAGCGGGTTACTAAGTGCGCGTGTGCCCCTAGTAACCTACTGTTTATGATAGTTACCAGCCTGATCGCTGGTCCCGCTGGTCACACACAGCAGTCTACAGAAATAGCCCCCCTAACCTCCAGTCTACAGTGATAGCCCCCCTAATCCCCAGTCTACAGAAATAGCCCCCCTAAACCCCAGCCTACAGTGATAGCCCCCAAAACCCTCAGGGTACAGTAATAGCCCCCCTAACCCACAGTCTATAGTGATAGCCCCCTAACCCCCAGTCTACAGTAGAAGCACCACCTAACCTCAAGTCTACAGAAATATCCCCCATAAACCCCAGCCTACAGTGATAGCTCCCCTAACCCCCAGCCTACAGTGATAGCCTCCCTAACCCCCAGTCTACAGTAGAAGCACCACCTAACCTCAAGTCTACAGAAATATCCCCCCTAACCCCCAGCCTACAGTGATAGTCCCCCTAACCCCCAGCCTACAGTGATAGCCCCACTAACCCCCAGCCTACAGTGATAGTCTCATAACCCCTAGTCTACAGTAGAAGCACCACCTAACCCCAAGTCTACAGAAATATCCACCCTTACCCCCCAGCTTTCAGTGATGGCCCCAGTAGCCCCCAGTCTACAGAAATACCCCCCTAACTGCCAGTCTAAAGAAATAGCCCCCCTAACCCTCAGTCTACAGAAATAGCCACCCTACCCCAGCTTACAGAGATAACCCCCTAACCCCCAGTCTACATAAATAGCCACCTCACCCACAGTCTACAGAAATAGCCCCCCTAACCCCCAGTCTATAGTGATAGCCTCCATAATTCTCAGTCTATGGTAATAGCCCCCCTAACCCCCAGTCTATAGTAATAGCCCCCCTAAACACCCGAATCTACAGCTCTATGAGCACTTACTTGCTTCCTTGTCTGTCCTCCCCCTGGCCCTGGTGGCTGTCAACCCTCCTGATTCCTGTCATCCTCTGGGTTCTGGTGTCTGTCCCTCCTCTGAGGTGCACTACTGTGGCGCCCCTGAGGGTTCAGTTGCCACATAAGTACTGCACCTCACCCAGAGGTGTGGTATCTCCTTCTCTCAGGTAAGGAGGGAGTGCTGCCCGGAACCCCAACACCTGCATCCAACACTACACTGCTCCAGGCCGGCTGGAAGGGCAACCTGCATGTGCGCAGCTGCTGTGCCTTGCCCCTGGCTGGAGTGGGGGGAACCCAGAGGTAGGGGGAACCAGTAGTGGGTGTGGATGGAGGAAGCAGTTAAGGGGAGCACTATAGAGTGAGATATAAAAAGGGAAGCCATCTTAGGGTGGCAGTTGAGTAGGAGAAGTCAGTCTGGGAGCAGAGTCTCTTTAGGAGCTCTACTCCACAAGTAGGGCCCAGTCCTAGAGGCCAAGGAGGGGAGCAGAGGAGTAGGCTCCGTTCTAAAGAAGGGATCCCAGGGGGTATGGCGAGTGCAGGACGGCACCCGTAGGCCCCGCATCTGTCAGAAGACAGAGGGATCGAAGGCCGCAAGAAGGGGACCGGCCCCTGGTCCAGCCGTGTTACTCTAAGCCTCGGCTGGGAAAACCGGAGGCTTCTGGCTTATATAGTCAGTTGCCGAAGCCTCATTCTAATCCCTGTGAGGGTCAAGCAGGTCCGGGAACTCCGACAAGACAGGAGGGACTTCAGAACTTCAGAGCGCCCGAGCGGGATTGAGAGTGGGGAGCGCAGGGCAGGAGGGAGAAAGACCCAGCGTGAAGACGGTCTAGCTAGGAACACAAGAAAGTGGGGTTCTGTCAGGTACTCCTAACCTGCTTGAGGAAGTGCTGAGCCTCTGCCTGGTGAACGCAGTGCGACGTGGAATGCTGACACCTGTACAGTGCACCAGTGGAACTGTCATAAGAACTGTGAGTAAAAACTTGGATGACTGCACCGCACTGCCTCCGTCCCTTCTTTTATCTGCGCCATCTCTCCCTCCCGGCACTACAACGCCCAGCACAACCTACACTACCTACACTGCCCTGGAGCTAGCTCTACCTGTGGAGAGCCACACCATCCCTGCTGCCGTAACACCAGCTCCAGAGGACTGCTCCGCAGCGGCGACTCCCTTTAGCCGCAATCCACAGGTGTCATCACGAACACTTTCCAAATCCCCTATAAATAATTCCCCCTTTTTGATTGACCGCCCTGGGTCACAGACCAGGCCAGCCACCGTGATATCCCCCATACCGGCATCCCTAGGCCTGGCTGCCGAGCACCCCAGAGCCCTGGGGGCGCGTCACTACTGTGTTGTCTGCAGCGTGGGGAGATAACTTCATCGCGCTGCAGGAACATCAGCAGCATTTGGACGCCGCAGCACCTCAGAGAAGGGAGCTGATTGGCACTCTTCTGACCCGGAAGTGCCTGCGCTAGTACTTCGGGGGTCAATCAGCTCCCTGAGCTCATGGTTTATTTGTATTCGCGTCTTAAAGACACAAATACAAATTAATGGAGTTGCGCACGCTCCCCCTCCTCTGAAAAGACAATGAATTTATCACATTGTCTAACGGAGGAGTGGAAAGATAAAAAAAAAAATGAAAAAACTTTGGCTCCCTCTTTTGTACCGCCCCTACAACCCACCGCCGTAGTTACCGGACTCCCGGTGCCTAGTGGCAAATATGGCCTGAATGTGACCTTTATATCTTCCTGCAGTAAAGTCTATACCATCTTTTAGGGATTTAGTTTGAATACCATGGGATCCTTTAGAATCTGCACCCAAGCCTAGCCAGTGCCAAACAGGTTACATATTATGGAATCTACATCTTTGGTATGTGTCCAAAGCAACATGTGAATGCTTTATAGGTAACAACAATGATTATTTATGGTCTCATTAGCATCTTATTGTGGCATTTTTCATTTAGTATCATTTTGTATATGAGATTTTATGTAACTGTATTCAAGTCCTATACAGAAGCCTGTGCATAATTACTGGAAGAAATCAGTGGCACTTTTTTATATGCCCTATTATGTATTTATTCTGTCATCTTGGAGAATTTCTTCTTGTGCCCCAAAATTTCTTAATGAACCTCTTTATACCTGACACTAATGTTAACTTGACTTCACAGAGGAGTTCTGTTATATAGCTCACAGTAAGCTACTTATCAGTGACCCATTTAATCTTAGACACTGCTGTAACTTCTCTTGGTAGCAATGTAGAGAAACTTTGCAGCTACTTCTACTAGTTATTTCTATCACATTTTATAACTATAGATGAATATTCCCTCTTGACCTACTTATAGTGTAAATTGCCAAAGGTTATACTCATAGAGAGAGAGAGAGACATATTTTCTTCACAATAGAACACATATCAGAAGTTGAAAGTTTTCATTTTCATTTTAAAATTGTAATTGATTTAGAAATTGATGGCAGGAAAACATCTCAAAAAGGTTTGGACAAGGTTAACAAAAGGATGGAGAAATAAGTGGTACTCGTGAAAAACAGCTGGAGGGTCAATGATCTTCTCAGTCACTTGATTGTTTATAAAAAGAGCTCGATAGAGAGGCAGAGTCTCTCAGCATTAAAGATGGTCAGGGGTTCACCAATAAATGAACAACTGCATCTAGAAATTGTGGAACAATTTCCGAGAAATGCTCCTCAATGTAAAATTGCAAAGACTTTGAATATCCCAACACATACAGTACATAATATCATTAAAAGATTCAGAGAAATCCATGTGCACAAGGAACAAGATCAACGGTCAATATTGGAAGCTTATGGCCTACGGACCCTAAGGTTGCGCTGCATTAAAAAGAAGCATGATTAAGTCATGCAAATCACTGCATGGGCTCAGGAATAATTTCAGAAATCAATGTCTGTGGACACAGTCCACCGTACAATCCACAAATGCAACATAAAACTCTATTATGTAAAAAAGAAGCCATACATCGAAACAATGCAGAAATTGTCATGGGGATACCGCGTAGAATTGTGTGGAAAGGAAAAGGTGGAAAAATACATGCTGCTGGTGGATGGTAATAAATCCAGGTACACGCTAGGATAATGTGCGTTTTTTTTATTTCATCTACTCGTTTCGAAGTACCATACTTCTTCAAGTAAAACAATATGACAAATGGCAGGTTACAGCCATAAATATATATTGGTGAGATTTTTAAAAAAATTGGCACCAAAAGAAAGTCACATGACATGTCAAAGTTCATCTTGGCCATTTCAGTATTACAAAAAAAGATTAAAGAAGAAATAATGGTAATAAAAGGTTAAAAAAATATCCTTTCATATTTATCATAAAATCAAATGAATTACAAATGGAAAAATAAAGATATAAATGTGTATTTGTGTATTGTGGTGGTTCATTTCATTTAAAATAATTATAATGTGGTGTAAAAATATCAGTATTCATGAAGGATTGGAACTCAGAGTCAAGTTTAACCCCTTTCCGACGTGGTACGTAATAGTACGCACCACGTCGGCACCCGCTGCTCAGCACGGGCTCCAGCGCTGATTCTTACAGCTGACATGTGCCTGCAACAGCCGTGGGTGGAATAGCGATCCACCTGTGGCTGTTAACCAATTGAATGCCGCTGTCAATCTCTGACAGCGGCATTTAACTCGCGCTTCCGGGAAGTGTGTTGTATGCCCCGCCCATCGGTGACCCGCGATCAAGTGTAAAATGTTAAAGATTATGTGAAAACATAAAGGAAAGAACCAAGGAGAGAGACATACTAAAAAGCATTCCATAGAAATCGCTACAGACATAGCGTTGGAAAAAATCTGTGCTTTAAAAAAAGTACCTCCACTGAACTCAAAAAAGCACAGATTTTCAGCAGCGATTTCTATGGATTGCTTTCTAGTACATCTCTCTCCTTGGTTCTTTCCTTTATATTGTCACGTAATCTTTAACATTTTAAATTTTTTATTGTGAGAATAACTATATCCTAAAAATTTTATAGGACTTGGACACAGTATTTGTTTTATCCATTTTAAACGGATAAGACCCTATTGCGCTTTTCTCTCTTCTTACAGGGATACTGCGACAGACAGTGGCCAGAAGATCACAGCATCTGATTACCCGAACTCCTGCACTGGTTAGAACTGTTTCACCATCATACTAAACAGTGCAGGTTTTTTTTTTGCTCTGGCATTGCTAGAGTTAATCAATTCAGTTGATCTCCTGGGCTCACCATCATGGATTGTCTCAGCTGTTCTGTGTTGGACACTCTTGCCACTGGCATTTGAGAATTGCCAGTGATAGTTCATTCTGCCTGGTTTGGAGTTGGATGAGTTGTACAGTGTTTGGAGTTGGCAGTTGGAGAGCTGTTCTGGAGATTTCTGTGTGGAGTTTGTTTGCGTGTTCATTCTCATCCTCTCCTATTTGGTTTCACCTACCTTACCCTCCCCTGTGTACCACTCTGTTTGGTGAGTGTATTTTGTATGGTTGCAGTTTTCATTTATCCCTGTCTTTCCTTGTCTGTCTGGTTAGTGTAATCCTATACACTTCGGCCTCACACCTCCCTGAGTGGGGGAGGGAACAGATAAGGGTAAATCAGGAGCTTAGCAAGGCACATGACCCCAGCATCTCTATATTCCGGGGTAATCTGAGAGACAGGGATAGGCTAGGGTGCCCCCTAACTTGAGGAATAGGGAAGGAGCCCCATGCCCTAAGAAGTTCTGCAACAGTACTGTGACACAGACACTGTCACCTTCTCTGGGCCAAAGTTAATTTAAAATGGACTAAGGCAAATAGAAAACCGTTCTAAATCAAAATTTGAAATTCTTCATGGAAAGCATGGAGAGGGAACATCAAGCTTATTATTAGTACACAGTTCAAAAGCATGTATCTTTGATGGTGTGGGGTTGCATTAGTGCTTATTGCATGAACAAATCCCACAAGGCACCATCAATGCTCAGCTTTATATATAGGTTTTAGGACGACATATGTTCCCATCCAGACAATGTATATTTCAGGGAAGGCAATGCATAATTCAACAAGAGGATGCTAAACAGCATACTGCACCCATCACAACAGCATGGCTTCGCAGAAGAGTTTGGATGATGAACTGGCCGCCTGCAGTCTTGACCTTTCACCAATAGAAAACATTTGACTCATTATGAAATGTAAAATTGAACAAAGAAGACCCAGGACTTGAATCTTACATCAGACAAGAATGGGACAACATTCCTCTCCCAAAACTCCAGCAATTGGTCTCCTCGCTTCCCAAAAGTTTGCAGACTGTTGTAAAAAGAAGAGAGGATGCTACACAATGGTAGACACGGCACTGTCCCAACATTTTTGAGATTTGTTACTGCCATCAATTTAAAAATGAGATTTTTTTTTTTAAATGAAATGGAAAAATGTCTAATTTTCAACTTAAGATTTTTGTTCTATGTTGTTTTGAATATGTTCACACACAGCATCTTTGCAGCATTTTTTGCAGTGTTTTTTTATGCAAATAAGAAGCTGCTTTTTACAGTATCTGCAAAAGCTGTGAGATTTCATACAAAATTTCATGCACAAGGTTGTTGGTTTTTTCCTGACTGAGCTTGAGAACTGCAGCGTTTTTTAAATTTGCAGCATGTCAATTCTTCCAGGGTTTTTTCAGTGCTTTTTTCACCCATAGAGATCAAAGAGAAAGTGCAATAACACAGCAAACAAGTTTTTGCTGTGTTTTTGGCAAATAAAACTAACTTTATTAAACATGTAGACAAATCACACATGTAATCCGCACCCAAAAATTTCAGCTAAAAAAATGCTGCAAAAATGCAGACGAAAAAAAAAATGCAACAAAACCTGCATTTTGAATGCAGAATTTTTACTGCCAAGTAAGCAGGTTTTGGCTGCAGAAAAAAAATGCTGCAAAAATGCTGCTTGTGAACATAGCCTAAGAGATTTCCAAATCATTGGATTCTTGATTTCTTTACATTTTACACAGCGTCTCAACTTTTTTGAAATTGCCATTGTATATGCATGTCTTATTTTAAATGCATGGAATCATTTTCAATTAATAATCAAAATCTGTCTCCAATTATATCTCTCCTCTTTATGGGAACGTCACATTTCCCTTAAATGATTTTCAAGCACTATTTGTACAACATTGCCAAAAATCATTAGAAAACAAAGACGAAATAAAATGTAGTATATTCCCTTCTGAAGAATAGTGTGGCACCCCAGGGGTCTGGTCTCCACAGTAATAGCAATATTATGTCTGAGAGCAGGTGGGAGGTCTCTTGGTCAGGAATCCTATGCATGCCACACCTCCTGCCCAGTCCTGGGAGGGGAAGAACTTCCCCTATATAAAGCTGGGGCTGAGGCAGGGTTAGTGAGAAGAGTAGAGAGAAGAAGAGGAGCAGCATAGGAAAGAAAGAGAGATCAGGAGCTCTGTGGGAGCAGTGCAAAAAGGAATCAGGGGCTGGCAGCTGAAGAGCTCGCCCTGATTGAAGAGTTACCACCGGACCCGGAGTCCGAGGCTGTGGGGATTAACCCAGACCCAGCAGCAGAAACCGCCCAGCAGGGGATTTCAGGTCCTCTGGCCAAGAAACCCGAAGGCACGGTCACACGCGTGGGACCAGCACCGCCGTCGTGGAGCGGAAGCCACTAGAAGGCCCCGAGTCACCGGCCATACGGGTGAGCACCACACGGTACACTCAGGGACGTGGGCTACTCTTACCCGCCTCTAGCAAGGTAGCCAGAAGAGTACAATTAGTTGGGGAGGCCTACAACTCCGCCTGGCCAGGGGAGATCCCATCTGCTCAAAGACTGACCAGGCCCCGATCGCTAGCCAGTACTCCGGGAGGGTCTATCTTTATCACCAGTAAAGACCCTGAACTACACCGCATCGTCTCTGAGTGGTTCCTACTACCCCCATCATCCACGTCGGCTGCCCTGAGGCCATACCCCTCCCGTTGGGGGTTATACCACCCACGCTGCACCATCCTTCCACCGGCCTCAGCGGTCTGCCCTGCAGCGGCAGCTCCATAGCTGCATTCAACGGGTGGCGTAGTCGTCCTACATCTACTGCTAATATACTCAGCCACACAGTTTGACTCCCTGGGCACGGACCGGGTCACCGCCACGAAACTACTACCCCCAACAGGCCCGGCTCCGGGTAGTCCCCGCGTGCGCAACGCTACACTAAGCAGGCCCAGGGGCGCGTCAACTTTTGGCGTAGTCGGCAGGATTTCGTGCCCGCAACCACCGGGTACTGCGTGCCTGAAAAAGACTGTTCAAACTTACCAGTGGTGAAGATTCCCGCCATCCGTGGAGGTTTCCCGCCATCCGGCGCCATCTTCTACCTTCTTCCCGCCATCCGCGAAGTTTTCCCGCCATCCGGCGCCATCTTCTACCTTCTTCCCGCCATCCGCGAAGTTTTCCCGCCGTTGGACGCCATCTTGAAGACGCCGCGCAGGAAGAAGAGGGGCGTGGACTCCGAAAGCGCGCGAGAACTGAAGCCCCGCCTCACGTCCGGACGTTGCGTAAGGTCCTGGAAGGAGCCCAGCAGACGCCGACGTCACAGGAGCGCGACGGAAGGTCCTCAACCCTGACGATCCACTGCGGAGCCGCGGCCTACGGAAGAGGATCATCGCAAGGTAGGCCACGGTCCACTAGGGGGGGAGAAAGATGTCAGATACGGAGGAGAGCTTCACTGCCTCAACCCCCGCCAGCGCCACCGCTGCTGCAGTCATGCCTTTCACCATGCCCTATATCCCGGGTGCAGCCTGGCTACCCCAGTACTCAGGGGAGTCACATACCCTGAATGACTTTAAAGAAAAGCTGGATAGCCTCTTCCAGGTGTACCCCCTCACAGAGGAGCAAAAAGTGAGCATCCTGGTGGCCCAACTAACCGGGGCAGCCCAAAGGGAGGTAAAGTCCTGGCCACCTGGGAGGAGGACTGTCGCAGGGATACTAACCCGGCTGAGGGACACCTTTGATACCCGCACCTCAGCCGAGATTAAGCTTAGATTCTATGGGTGCAAGCAGCGAGCACATGAGAGTATAAGGGACTATGCACTAAACCTACAAGAGGCCCTGAGAGCCATTAAGCAGACCGACCCCGACAGCGTGGGAAACGAGGACAGGCTGTTGACCGAACAATTTATAGAGGGACTATATTGCAATGTCCACCGAACCCAGTTGCGGGCCATAGCCTTACAGGATCCTCATCTGGACTTTGCACAGTTCAAGGACAGAGCCATCCGGGTGCTCCGAGAATCGGCACCAGGTGGCGTTGTGACCCACAGGCGCCCAGCTATCACTTACCACCAGGAGGTGGCGCCCTTGTCGGCAGGGCCTGTGGGGGCTGATGCGCAGGCTTTGAACAATGACCCGGCTCCAGACCTGCACCATCAGGTCCAACAGCTAGCTAAAAGCGTTGCTGCGCTAACCCGAACTGTGCAGTCTTTACAGGTTTCCACTCCAGGGAAGATCCAGCTGGCATCCGGACCGGAGGACATCCCGTGGCGTCGACCAAGGAGGACCCCACCGGCCAGAGGAAGACCCAGCGACCGGTACAACGAGGACGGACAACCTATCTGCCGCCGCTGCAATCAACCCGGACATATGGCAAGGTACTGTCCTTTAAACTGGCACAACCTGGGGTAGAGGGCCAACCCCCAGGAAAAAGATCACCAGGCCCATCGAGCTGGCGCGACAAATATGTGGGAGGACGTCCAGTCTTGCCTGTGGTACTGGATGGCATTCCTATGAGTGCCCTACTGGACACCGGGTCACAGGTCACCACCATCCCGTACGTGCTCTTCAAGCAGTACTGGAATGACTTGGATATAACCCGCTATCCAGACGACGACTTGAGTATCATCGCCAGTAATGGTCAGCCCGTGCCACAGATCGGATTTAAAGAAATGACCATTAAAATCGGTAAAGTCGAACTGGCAGCACAGGGACTGATCATTGTGGACATTGACAAGCGCGAGAGTCACCCAAAGATAACTCTAGGAACTAATGTGATTGAAAATTGTCTTGCAGAGGTGATTTTCATTTTACAGCAGGTTGCCAAGAACGCCAGCTCCGGCCAGCAGCGAGTGCTCCAGAAAGAGATCCGGGCACTGATGCGACGGCAACAAGTGGAACTCTCCGGCGGTGAGATTGGTAGCGTAAGAATGTGTGACCCTTTCCCTATTGCCATGCCCCCGAAAAGTGAAATGATGATTTGGTGCCGGGCAGCTATTGGTCTGAGAGGTAGGGATTACCAGGCCATGGTAGAGCCAGTCTATTCAGACAGTAGGCCCACCATTTTGACAGCCCGGGGGGTAGTTGATGTACGCCATGGGAGGGTACCCGTTCGCATAATAAATATCGGGAAAAGGGAAGTATACCTGCCCCGGTATGCTACGCTAGCCAAATTATATACTATCAACCAAAATTCTATACAGTCTGTGGAACCCTTGCCTCCATCTCATCCGGAGGAAGGTAACGGCTCTACGAAAATAATGGAGGATTGGTGTCAGCAACTACATTTGGGTACTGACTCCACTCCCTCCCACCAGAAACAGGGAGTCTACCGGGTGGTTCGAGAGTACGAGAGAGTGTTTAGTAAACACCCGTTAGACTTCGGGCGAGTCAAGGGGGTAGAACACCACATCCCCACGGGAGACCATCCTCCCATAAAAGAGAGGTATCGACCCGTACCCCCTGCACACTACCAACACGCCAAGGGGATGCTTAGAGACATGAAGGAGGCTGGGGTAATCAGGGATAGCTGTAGCCCCTGGGCAGCTCCACTAGTCTTGGTCAAAAAGAAAGACAACACCATGAGAATGTGTGTAGATTACCGGAAAATTAACCGTATCACACACAAAGATGCGTACCCCTTACCAAGAATAGAGGAGTCTTTGGCTGCTTTAAAATCTGCTAACGTCTTCTCCACCTTGGATCTCACTAGCGGGTACTGGCAGGTTCCTGTAGCAGAGGCGGACCGGGAGAAGACCGCATTCACCACCCCGATGGGACTTAGCGAGTTTACCTGCATGCCGTTCGGACTCTGCAACGCACCAGGAACCTTCCAGCGATTGATGGAATGCTGTCTGGGACACCGAAACTTTGAGACGGTCCTGTTATACCTGGACGATGTCATCGTCTATTCCAAGACCTACGAGGACCACCTGAAACACCTAGCGGAAGTGTTCGAAGCTCTGGCAAGTTACGGCCTAAAGGTGAAACCCTCCAAGTGTCACCTCCTGAAGCCAAAGGTGCAGTACCTGGGACACATGGTGAGTGCTGACGGAGTGGCTCCCGACCCTGATAAGATCACCGCAATTAAGGAATGGCCAAGCCCCTCCAGCGTAAAGGAAGTGAGGCAGTTCCTCGGGTTGGTAGGCTACTACCGAAGGTTCATTCCCGGTTTCACCAAAAAGGCAGCTCCTATGCAGGACCTCCTGATAGGCCAGTCCAGGAAGGCCAAGAACCAGAAGCCGCCCTTCAGATGGGAGAAGTTGGAAGAAGAGTCCTTCCGCCAGCTGAAGATGGCCCTCACGGGGGATGAAATCCTGGCGTACCCGGATTACAGCCAGCCCTTTATCCTCTACACCGACGCCAGTAACATCGGGCTAGGAGCCGTACTATCCCAGATCCAGCAGGGGAAGGAACGGGTAATTGCTTACGCCAGCCGAAAACTGCGACCCACCGAAAGAAACCCTGAAAATTACAGCTCATTTAAGCTAGAGTTCCTGGCAGTGGTGTGGGTAGTCACCGAACGCTTTAAGCACTACCTCGCTTCTTCCCGGTTCACCGTGTACACGGATAACAACCCGTTGACACACCTGGACACTGCAAGACTCGGTGCCCTAGAGCAGAGATGGATGGCCCGCTTGTCCAACTATGAGTTTACAATCAAATACCGGGCAGGACGCTCCAATACCAACGCAGACGCCCTGTCCAGGATGCCAAACCTACCGGACGTAGGGGAAGATTCAGAGGAACTGGAAGAAGTTGAGCTCCCCGCTTCCACCGTCATGGGACTATCCAGTATTCCCACCGTGTAAGAAGTAAGCAAACCGCTACGTTCAACCCATTACCTCATTACAACTGGGCGGAGACGCAAGACAGTGACCCTGCCGTCCGACTGGTAAAGGAGATGCTGACTCGACCAGATGCACGCCTTGACCCAGACGCTCCGGAGGAAGCCAAGCAACTGTGGGCTGAGAAGAGTCGACTGTTCCTTTATAAGGGAAAGTTGTGCCGCAGAATGGTTAACTCCCGGACGCATGAACTAATCTGGCAAGTAGTGGTGCCAAGAAGAGACGCAGCTATGGTGATGGAGGCATACCACGACGGAGCTGGGCATTTCGGATGGAAGAAGCTGGAGTTTCTGCTGCGCGGGCGGTTCCATTGGGTAGGCATGAGAGGAACCATCGAGAGGTGGTGCAGAGACTGTGGTCCATGCAACTTAAGAAGGAGGGACCGTGCCAGCCAGAAGACTCCCCTGCGGTCCATCATCACCAGACAGCCGTTGGAACTGGTAGCCTTGGATCATGTAAAGCTGACCCCAAGCAGAAGTGGCTACGTCTACGCGTTAACCATCGTGGATCACTACTCCCGGTTCTTGGTTGTCGTCCCCGTCAAGGACTTAACGGCTCACACAGCAGCTAGAGCCTTCCAGCAGCACTTCTGCCGTCCGCATGGATACCCGGAGCAGGTGCTGACGGACCAGGGGCCTGCCTTTGAAGCGGAGGTCTTCCAGGAGTTCTGCACCCTGTATGGATGCCGGAAGATAAGAACAACACCCTATCACCTGCAAACTAATGGACTTTGTGAGAAAATGAACCAGGTGGTGATAGATCTTCTGAAAACATTGCCCCTGGAAGAACGTAGTCTGTGGCCTGAAAAGCTGCCCGACCTGGTGGACCTATACAACCACATCCCTGTAGGTTCCACCAACTGTACCCCGGCTTACCTAATGAGGGCAAGACCTGGTAAGCTTCCTGTTGATCTGGAGATGGGAGTCCTGACACCCGAGGACACTTCACCAGAAGCAGACTGGGACACAGAGAGGCAGCAGCAGTACCGGAAAGTACAGGAGAGCGTGGAGCGAAGTCTCTGTCAAGCTAGGGAAAGACAAGAGAAAACTTACAACCAGTATGCTCCCGCTGTTCCCCTGGTGCCCGGAGAGCAGGTCTTGAAGAGGAAAAGACGGCTCCACAAGTTGGACGACCAGTGGGAGAAGGACCCGTACACCGTACTGCCCTCAAGCCACGACAACCCGAAGATCTGTACAATCAGTAAAGACGGAGGGGAAACCACAGCCATTGTATCCCGGGATCACCTAAAGAAGTGTCCCGAACAGCTACGGAACCCTGAAGAGGAACAAGAGGACCCTCGACCCGTAGAGGAAAGGGAAGATATGGTTAGTACTGTGCTCGGAGACTTCCCTCGGTCTTGGACTCAAGTCAATGGTGCTGTTGTGGTACCCGTCCTCACGTTCCTCCAACCAGCATCCCAAGTGCCTACGGAGACGCAGGTAGAACTGGAAGAACAGCCGGTCCAGGAGGCAGAAGACCCCACACAAGCAGACCAGGAGAATCAGCCCTCTGCTTATAGTGAGCCTGCCATACCCCTAGTGAGCCAAAGAGTCCGTAGACGGCTGCCCAGTTTACCCTTGACAGCCCCTATACCCTGTAGCTCAGGACCAATCAACCAGCTCCGTAGGTCCACTAGGGTCACTAGAGGCCAGCTGCCCATACGGTGGAGGATCTAAAATGTTCAAGCTATTTTATTAATGTTTACCTGTTTATTGTTGCTTGTGTATAATTATGTGTTTCTAGTTATTTGTAGGAGTCTTTGGTGGATTTATCTGGAATCCTTTGTACATATGTTGGAGCGTAACCAGGAATGGACTGAAAGACTGTTAAGGACTCGGGGCAGGACAGACCCCTACCTGGTTACGTCTCCCTGTGTTGGTGAAATGGACACCCTTGTTTTCCTCAAAAGTTACACCCGGTTGCGGACACGCCGTGACCATCCTAATGTTTTTCTTTATTGCGTTGTTTCTGTTTGTAATTTGTTATGTTACAAAAATATGTTTAGTCCCGGAGTACTAACTTTCACTAGGGGGGAATGTGGCACCCCAGGGGTCTGGTCTCCACAGTAATAGCAATATTATGTCTGAGAGCAGGTGGGAGGTCTCTTGGTCAGGAATCCTATGCATGCCACACCTCCTGCCCAGTCCTGGGAGGGGAAGAACTTCCCCTATATAAAGCTGGGGCTGAGGCAGGGTTAGTGAGAAGAGTAGAGAGAAGAAGAGGAGCAGCATAGGAAAGAAAGAGAGATCAGGAGCTCTGTGGGAGCAGTGCAAAAAGGAATCAGGGGCTGGCAGCTGAAGAGCTCGCCCTGATTGAAGAGTTACCACCGGACCCGGAGTCCGAGGCTGTGGGGATTAACCCAGACCCAGCAGCAGAAACCGCCCAGCAGGGGATTTCAGGTCCTCTGGCCAAGAAACCCGAAGGCACGGTCACACGCGTGGGACCAGCACCGCCGTCGTGGAGCGGAAGCCACTAGAAGGCCCCGAGTCACCGGCCATACGGGTGAGCACCACACGGTACACTCAGGGACGTGGGCTACTCTTACCCGCCTCTAGCAAGGTAGCCAGAAGAGTACAATTAGTTGGGGAGGCCTACAACTCCGCCTGGCCAGGGGAGATCCCATCTGCTCAAAGACTGACCAGGCCCCGATCGCTAGCCAGTACTCCGGGAGGGTCTATCTTTATCACCAGTAAAGACCCTGAACTACACCGCATCGTCTCTGAGTGGTTCCTACTACCCCCATCATCCACGTCGGCTGCCCTGAGGCCATACCCCTCCCGTTGGGGGTTATACCACCCACGCTGCACCATCCTTCCACCGGCCTCAGCGGTCTGCCCTGCAGCGGCAGCTCCATAGCTGCATTCAACGGGTGGCGTAGTCGTCCTACATCTACTGCTAATATACTCAGCCACACAGTTTGACTCCCTGGGCACGGACCGGGTCACCGCCACGAAACTACTACCCTCAACAGGCCCGGCTCCGGGTAGTCCCCGCGTGCGCAACGCTACACTAAGCAGGCCCAGGGGCGCGTCAATAGCACTTTATATAAACTGGCAAAATATAACCTTTAAATTATTTTTACAAATTTGACATGAAGGTTCTGATAATAAAAATACAAGGCTAATTGAACAGTTTAGCTAAAAGACAATAATCTGCTGTTTTTTGCAGAGGGAGAGTAGGAAGTTTTTTGTGAATGAGCGCACTTGTTTGAAAATGTAAATTAGGATACTGTTTTATCATCAGGAACCATAAACATTTTTTTTCTATATCTCTGGAACACTTCAACGGATTGAACTGATTCTGAGACTGTATTTTCTTGACATATTGTACTTCATGACAGTGGTAAAATTTGTTCGATATGACTTGCGTTTATTTGTGAAAAAATTGGAAATTTGGCAAAAAATTTTAAAATGTTGCAATTTTCAAACTTTTAATCTTAATGCCCTTAAACCATAGAGTTATATCACACAAAATTATTAATAAATAACATTTCCCACATGTCTAATTTACATTAGCGCAATTTTTGAAACATAATTTTTTATTGTTAGGAAGTTAGAAGGGTTAAAAGTTGACCAACGATTTCTAATTTTTCCAACAAAATTTACAAAACCAATTTTTTTAGGGACCACATCACATTTGAAGTGACTTTGAGGGGCCTATATGATAGAAAATACCCAGAAGTGACACCATTCTAAAAACTGCATCTCTGAAGGTGTTCAAAACCACATTCAAGAAGTTTAATAACCCTTCAAGTGCTTCACAGGAACTGAAGCAATATGGAAGGAAAAAATGAAGATTCAACTTTTTTTCACAAAAATTTTACTTTGGACCCAATTTTTTTTATTTTCACAAGGGTAACAGGAGAAAAGGAACAGAAAAATTTGTTGTGAAATTTCTCCTGAGTACGCTGATACCAAATATGTGGGGGAAAACTACTGTTTGGGCACACGGCAGGGCTCAGAAGTGAAGAAGCACTGTTTGACTTTTAGAAACCAAAATTGTCTGGAATCGAGAGGCGACACCATGTTGCGTTTGGAGAGCCCCTGATGTGCCTAGAGAGTGTAAACTCCCTCCAAAAGTAACCCTATTTTGGAAACTAGACCCTTCAAGGAACTTATCTAGATGTCTAGTGAGCAAATATGTTGTGCAATTTCTCCTAAGTACACTGATAACTTATTTGTGGGGGAAAACTACTATTTGGGCCCATGGCAGTGCTTGAAAGGGAAAAAGCGCCATTTGACTTTTGGAGAGCAAAATTGACTGGAATCATTAGGGATGCCATTTCGCATGTAGAGAGCCTCTGATGTGACTAAACAGTGGAAACCCCCCACAAGTGACCCCATTTTGGAAACTAGACCCCTTAAGCAATGTATCTAGATGTGTGGTGAGCACCTTGAACCCCTAAGTGCTTTACAGAAGTTTATAACGTTGAGATGTGAAAATAAAAAATCTAATTTTTTTCCACAAAAATGTAATTTTAGCCCCAAATTTTTATTTTCACAAGGGTAACAGGAGAAAATGGAACCCCAAATTTGTTCTGCAATTTCTCCTGAGTACACAGATACCCCATTTGTGGAGGAAAACTACTGTTTGGGTGCATGGAAGGGCTCAGAAAGGAAGGAGTAACGTTTTGGAAAGCAGACTTTGATGGAATGGTCTGCAGGTGTCATGTCGCATTTGGAGAGCTCCTTATGTGCCTAAACAGTTGAAACCCCTCACAGATTACCCCATTTTGGAAACTAGACCACTCAAGGAATTTATATAGACATGTGGTGAGCACCTTGAACCCACACGTGCTTCTCAGAATTTTCACATTGATCTGTGAAAATAAAAAAAATTAAGTTTCTCACAAAAATGTTGTTTTAGCCCCAAATTTTTTTCATTTTCACAAGGATAGCATGAGAAAGTGAGTACACCGATAACCAATATGAGGTTGAAAACCACTTTCGAGGCAAAGTGCAAAGCTCAGAAGGGAAAAGGCGCCATACTGGAGTTCAGATTTTGCTGGAATGGTTTAAGGGTGTCATGTTTCATTGGCAGAGCCCCTGAGATGCCAGAAGAACATAAACCCCTCCTTAAGTGACTATACCCCCAATGAATTCATCGAAGGGTGCAGTGAAAATACTCTTCAGGCACAGTGCAAAGCTCAGAAGGGAAGGAGCGCCATATTAAAGTGCAGATTTTACTATTATGGTTTGCAGGTGCCATGACCCACTGGGACAGCCCCTGAGGTGCCAGAACAGCAGAACCCCCCATAAATGATCCCATTTTACAAAATACACCTCTCAATGAATTCATTAAGGGATGCAGTGATCCTATTGACACCACATGTGTGTCACAGAATTTTATACCATTGGGTATTGAAGAAAAAATAATTACATTTTTTATCATCTAAATTTTGTTTTAGCCCCAGATTTTACATTTTCACATGGGGAAATGGGTGACATTTATGTGCAGAGCATCATTCATTTCACTTTTTTACCATAGATCTCCTGGTTAACCAGCATTTGGTGGGGAAATGCATTGAGATACCTATGAAGGGAATATACACAAAACAATAAGTACAGTAGCATTATCTTTATGTATGCCTTGTGCCTGAAGCTTATATTAGTACCATGCACTAATGCACTTTATACAGTGGGTACCGAAAGTATTCAGACCCATATAAATTTTTCACTCTTTGTTTCATTGCAGCCATTTGGTAAATTCTAAAAAGTTAGTCATTAAAGTACACTCTGCACCCCATCTTGACTGAAAAAAACAGGAATGTAGAAATGTTTGCAAATTTATTAAAAAGAAAAACTGAAATATTACATGGTCATAAGTATTCAGACCCTTTGCTCACACACTCATACAGGGTCGGTCTGGGCTGGCGGGATACCGGGAAATTTCCCGGTGGGCCCCGCCCCTGCTGCAGAGTAGAGGGGGGAGAAGAGAACAAAAAAAAATCCTGCGGTTTTAAGGGGCACGGGCCCTTTAAAAGCGCAGGCACAGTGTATGCAGGGACGCGCGCACGCAGCGTTCATTACCTGAACCACCGCGGTGCACGTCCCAGTGAAGCAGCTGAAGCTGCGTGTCTCCCTTCGCCGGCCGGCGTATGACGTCATCGTCATGCACCTGCTGTGAAGGAGGCGTGCAACTCAGGAGAAGGAGGACACCGCACGGGGACATATGGGGGCGCAGGCTGGAAACATGGAGGCAAGGATGGATATTTGGGGGGGCAGACTGGCACATGGGGGGGCTAGGATGGGTATATGGGAGGGGGCAGGCTCGATACACATGTGCTAGGATAAATATATGGAGGGGTCACACTAGACAAATGGTGGCCAGAAGGGACATATGGGGGTGCCTGGCTAGACAAGGGACTTAATTACTGTTTGGGAGCCAGATTGAGGAACATACTTTATTAGTTTATGGTGACCAGTGGGGAACATTATTACTTTAGATTCCAATTATTATTACATTATTACTTCTGTAATATAATTTACTTTTTAGGAAATTGTTTTCCATGGGATGGGACAAAAGAGAGGTCCTGTTACTGTGCAGGACGGCACTATGTTGCTTTTTTTCTTCAACTGGTGTAGTGTAGAGGTCGGGGGGGGAAAGTGGGAATATTCTCTAGAAGAGATCAGTTATTAATAACTGTGTGTTATTTTCTGCAGAGATGATTCCTGGCTGGAAGAAGTGATGGCTGTCTGTGCCAGATGAAGAAGAAAAGCGAAGATGAAGGACTTCACCTAGAGACATCACTGGTGAGTCAGTGTATTACATGTACACTTACACTACACGCGTGGTCAAAATTGTTGGTACTCCTCGTTTAATGAAAGAAAAACCCACAATGGTCACAGAAATAACTTCAATCTGATAAATTACAAATTTTTGAAAATGAAGAGATGAAGGTCAGACATTGATTTTCTGCTTCCACAGAATTTAAAAAAAAATTAACCTCATGAAATCGGCCTGGACAGAAATGATGGTTCTTCTTCTTAACTTAATATTTTGTTGAACCTTTTGAGGCAATCACTGCAATCAAATGATTCCTGTAACTGTCAATGAGACTTCTGCGCCTCTCGACAGGTATTTTGGCCGACTCCTCATGAGCAAACTGCTCCAGTTGTCTCGTGTTTGAAGCTTGCCTTTTCCAGAATGCTTCAGCTCTTTCCAAAGATGCTCCATAGGATTTAGGTCAGGGCTCATAGAAGCCACTTCAGAATAGTCCAATGTTTTCCTCTTAGCCATTCTTGGGTGTTTTTAGCTGTGTGTTTTGGGTCATTATCCTGTTGCTAGACCTGCGACTGAGACCAAGCTTTCTGACACTGGGCAGCACATTTCTCTCTAGAATCCCTTGATAGTCTTGAGATTTCATTGTACCCTGCACAGATTCAAGACACCCTATGCCAGGTGCAGCAAAGCAGCCCCAGAACATAACAGAGCCTCCACCATGTTTCACAGTAGGGACAGTGTTCTTTTCTTGATATGCTTCATTTTTCCATCTGTGAACATAGAGCTGATGTGCCTTGCCAAAAACTTCAATTTTTGTCTCATCTGTCCATAGTACATTCTCCCAGAAGCTTTGTGGCTTGTCAACATGTAGTTTGGCAAATTCCAGTCTGGCTTTTTTACTATTTTTTTTTTCAACAATGGTGTTCTCCTTGGTCGTCTTACATGAAGTTCACTTTGGATCAAACAACGGTGGATAGTACGATCTGACACTGATGTTCCTTGAGCTTGAAGTTCACCTTTAATCTCTTTAGAAGTTATTCTGGGCTCTTTTGTTACCATTCATATTATTCGTCTCTTTGATTTGTCATCAATTTTCCTCCTGCACCCACGTCCAGGGAGGTTGGCTACAGTCCCATGGATCTTAAATTTCTGAATAATATGTGCACCTGTAGTCACAGAAACATCAAGCTGCTTGGAGATGGTCTTATAACCTTTACCTTTTAACATGCTTTTCTATAATTTTCTTTCTAATCTCCTGAGACAGCTCTTTCCTTTGCTTCTTCTGGTCCATGTTGAGTGTGGTACACACCATGTCACCAAACAACACAGTGAGTATCTGTAGCCCTATATACAAGCACAGTGAGTATCTGTAGCCCTATATACAAGCACAGTGAGTATCTGTAACCCTATATACAGGCACAGTGAATATCTGTAGCCCTATATACAGGCACAGTGAGTATCTGTAACTCTATATACAGGCACAGTGAGTATCTGTAACCCTATATACAGGCACAGTGAGTATCTGTAGCCCTATATACAGGCCCACTGACTGATTACAAGATTGTAGACACCTGTGATGCTAATTAGTGGACACAACTTTATTTAACATGTCCCTTTTGTCACATTATTTTCAGGGGTACCATCATTTCTGTCCAGGCCGATTTCATGAGTTTAATTTTTTTTTTAAATTCAGTGGAAGCAGAAAAGCAATGTCTGACTTTCATTTGTTCATTTTCATAGATTTTTAATTTATTATTACTTTTGTCAGATTCAAGTTATTTCTGTGACCATTGTGGGTTTTTCTTTCATTAAACGAGGGGTACCAACAATTCTGACCACGTGTGTATATAGTATATACAGAACTCCTGTGTATGTCACTGGTGATCACTATATTATGTATACACTATATACAGAGCTTCTGTGTATAATGTCACTTGTGACCACTGTATTACCTGTGCACTATATACAGAGCTCCAGTGTATAATGTCACTGGTGATCACTGTATTACCTGTACACTGACACTATATACAGAGCTCCTGTGTATAATGTCACTGGTGATCCCTGTATTACCTGTACACTATACACTATATACAGAGCTCCTGTGTATAATGTTACTGGTGACCACTGTATTACCTGTACACTATATACAGAGCTCCTGTGTATAATGTCACTGGTGACCACTGTATTATCTGTACACTATATACAGAGCTCCTGTGTATAATGTCACTGGTGACCACTGTATTACCTGTGCAATATATACAGAGCTCCTGTGTATAATGTCACTGGTGACCACTGTATTACCTGTACACTATATACAAAGCTCCTGTGTATAATGTCACTGGTGACCACTGTATTATCTGTACACTATATACAGAGCTCCTGTGTATAATGTCACTGGTGACCACTGTATTACCTGTGCACTATACACTATGTACAGAGCTCCTGTGTATAATGTCACTGGTGACCACTGTATTACCTGTACACTATATACAGAGCTCCTGTGTATAATGTCACTGGTGACCACTGTAATACCTGTACACTAAATACAGAGCTCCAGTGTATAATGTCACTGGTGATCACTGTATTACCTGTACACTGACACTCTATACAGAGCTCCTGTGTATAATGTCACTGGTGAACCCTGTATTACCTGTACACTGACACTATATACTGAGCTCCAGTGTATAATGTCACTGGTGGTCACTGTATTACCTGTATACTGTACACTATATACAGAGCTCCTGTGTATAATGTCACTGGTGATCCCTGTATTACCTGTACACTGACACTATATACAGAGCTCCTGTGTATAATGTCACTGGTGATCCCTGTATTACCTGTACACTGACACTATATACAGAGCTCCTGTGTATAATGTCACTGGTGGTAATAACAGTGTTGTTAGTATTGTGGTTTGTATTCATGATCAGTATTGTAGTATTTGGTCACTTTGGGGTGGTAATATGTGGTCTGGTCATGGTGTGGCCGTATTTGTTCCTTTTATGTAGTATTATTCGGTCACTATGTGGTGGTAATATGTGATCTAGTCATGGTGTGGCGATATTTGTCTCTTTTGTATGTGGTATTATTGGTGTTGATATAGTGGACTGTGTTGTGTATGGCAGTCATTTTGTTCTTGCTGATATTAACTAGGAAAAGATTTTTTTCCATTAGGCCACAGCCCCACCATCAGTATTCGGTCAGTATTTTTTCTCAGGAGTAGCTGCCAAAACCAGGAGTGGGTGATAAATACAGAATTGGTGACTTGTTTCTATTATACCTTTTCTCTGATTGTTCCTCACCTGGTTTTGGCTCCCACTCCTGAGAAAAAATACTGACCAAATACTGATATTGGGGCCGCAGCCTTAGAGATTAAATACTTGGACCAGAGCGGCAGAGATGCACTTACAGGGGTTCTCTGGTGAAAACAAGTAATCACCTCTCCACAGGATCAGTGATGATATTGATTTGTGGGGGTCTGACTGCTGGGACACAATCGGCAGAATGTGGAGCTTTTCTCCCCATTAGACTGGAGCGGCATGTGAGATGCGACCACTCATCCAGTCATTCCCTCAGTGACTGTGAGCGCTGCTCTTTTTTGGAAGCTGCATTTTAAAATGGGGATAAGTGTCCTGTCAGGGATGAAACTTCCCCATTCTTCTGATAGGCGCGTTTTCCAATGTTCGGACCCAAACGATCAATAAGTGATCACCGATCCTGTGGATCCCATGGATCGGTGATAACTTGTTTTAACTAAAGAAGCCCTTTAATGCAAACTACCGTAATTGTACATCCCAGTTATAGTGGTGCACAGTAGATGTGCAGGAGCCGCCAGTCAATGCTCCACTATAACAGGGATAGCGGATAACAGATATTTGCATATGGCTGTAGGTGGGCCCCTAGAGTCAGTTCTCCCTGTGGGCCCCAGACACCCCAGTCCGACCCTGCATACGACCCAACTATGGAGACAGGAAGGGGGGAAACGTATTGTTCTCATAGTACAGGACCCCTTTACTGGCCCCACAGTGTAATGCCCCCATTATGCCCCTTATGCAGGATGTATGATGCCCCCACACAGTGTAATGCCCCCATTATGCCCCTTATGCAGGATGTATGATGCCCCCCACAGTGTAATGCCCCCATTATGCCCCTTATGCAGTATGTATGATGCCCCCCACAGTGTAATGCCCCCATTATGCCCCTTATGCAGGATGTATGATGCCCCCACACAGTGTAATGCCCCCATTATGCCCCTTATGCCGTATGTATGATGCCCCCACACAGTGTAATGCCCCCCTTATGCAGTATGTATGATGCCCCCCACAGTGTAATGCCCCCATTATGCCCCTTATGCAGGATGTATGATGTCCCCACACAGTGTAATGCCCCCATTATGCCCCTTATGCAGGATGTATGATGCCCCCACACAGTGTAATGCCCCCATTATGCCCCTTATGCAGGATGTATGATGCCCCCACACAGTGTAATGCCCCCATTATGCCCCTTATGCAGTATGTATGATGCCCCCACACAGTGTAATGCCCCCATTATGCCCCTTATACAGTATGTATGATGCCCCCAGACAGTGTAATGCCCGTTATGCAGTATATGTGATGCCCCCCACACAGTGTAATGCCCCCATTATGCCCCTTATACACTATGTGTGATGCCCCCACACAGTGTAATGCCCCCATTATGCCCCTTATACAGTATGTGTGATGGCCCCACACAGTGTAATGCCCCCTTTATGCCCCTTATACAGTATGTATGATTCCCCCACACAGTGTAATGCCCCCATTATGCCCCTTATGCAGTATGTATGATGCCCCCACACAGTATAATGCCCCCATTATGCCCCTTATGCAGTATGTATGATGCCCCCCACACAGTGTAATGCCCCCATTATGCCCCTTATGCACTATGTATGAAGCCCCCACACAGTATAATGTTCCCCCAGTAGCGCCTGAAGTCCTGTAGTTGCAATAATCCCTCTGGAGTTGGTTTTTCCTTTGCCTGCTCCCCTACATGTAGACCCTCGAGCATGTATACAGGCATGTAGGGGAACAGGCCTTACTAGATATTGAGGCTTTGTACAGTAATATATCGCATGAGGATGGTATCAGAGGGGTAAGACATTTTTTGAAATAGAGATCAGTAGAGTGTAGCAGACATAATGACTTCATGGAGGATCTTCTAAAATTCACTCTTACTCATAACTTCTTTCTTTTTGACAGGAAGTACTTCCACCAGTTCAGGGGTACTGCGATGGGGAGCCTCTGTGCCCCTTTGTATGCTAACCTATTCTTGGGCTTATAGGAGAAAACCACAAAATTCAGGGATAATCATAAGCGGTGGCATCCATATATTGGAGTATGGTATAGATATATTGACAACATTTTTATCATCTGGTCAGGGACGACCAGGTGTTATCCGGGCACGCTCAGGTGCTAAGAATATCTTCTGCGTGCTTGAAAAATATGTTTGCATCGTCACAGTTGCATAAATTGCGGCTGCTAGGCATCTGCAACACATGCAGGGATTGTCTGTTATACTAGAGAGGAAGCTATAGTGTCACCAAACTGGGACACAAGTTCTCCTACACAGAGCTGAATATGCTGTGCCACAACCAGTAGTGTGTGGCCCTCATCGAATGGACTTTGAGAGTTGTACCAACAGCCTCGGACTGGCCTGGCGGGGTGCTGGGAAATTTCCCGTTGGGCCCCCTGCAGAGAAGACAGAGGAGAAATTTTTTTTTTGAAAAAAAAAAGTGGTCGCGGGCCCTTTAAGGGCGCGCGCACGCACTCTCACCGCCGCGATTCCAAGGACAGTAGCGGGAGGGGCCTGGGAGCAGGAGAGCCGAAGAGCAGAGCAGGGGCTGCACTGCTGCGTCACACTCGGCAGACAGGGCCGCATGTCTGCTAAAAGTGACATCACAGCGCGCCCTGCCCTGCAGTCTCCCGCCTTAGGAGCGCGTCTGTACTGTACAGGTAGTGTAATATTTGTGTGTTTGTATGAATTTTTATGTATATGCCTGTATATGCCTGTGTGTGTATATGCCTGTGTGTGTATATGCCTGTGTATATGCCTGCCTGTGTGTGTGTGTAAATGCCTGCCTGCATGTGTGTACAGTGTGTGTGTATATTCCTGTGTGTGTGTGTGTGTATATTCCTGTGTGTGTGTGTAAATGCCTTCATGCCTGTGTGTGTACAGTGTGTGTGTACAGTGTGTGTGTATATGCCTGCATGTGTGTGTATATATATACCTGCATATGTGTGTGTATATGCCTGCATGTGTGTGTGTGTGTGTGTGTGGTGTGTGTATATATACCTGCTTATGTGTGTGTGTGTGTGTGTGTGTGTGTGTATATATATATATATATATATATATATATATATATATATATATGCCTGTGTGTGTGTATATGCCTGCATGTGTTTGTGTGTATGTATTTGAGTGTCAGCATGTCTACGTGTGTATATGTGTCTTCACACATGTGTGCGTTCTTCCCTGCATGTCTGCATTTTTGTGTGTGATTGTCTGAGTGTGTCTGTGCATGACTGCCTGTGCATTTCTGCGTGTGCTTGCTGTATGTGTACGTGTCCCCATTTCTGTGAGTGTGTATCTGCGTGTGGATATTAGGGCTCTTTCACATGTCCTGATATTTACGGGACTGGAGATATCATTGTCCACCTGTGTGTCATCCGTGTGACACGTAGCAGCGCTTGGGAATCAGTGTACAGTTGGCGCTGTTCCCAAGAGCCGGGTGCTGAGCGCTGCCCTCATCATAGATCCCTGCCGGTGCTGCAATCAGCAGAAGCCGGGTCAATGATGAGAGTAGTAGTCTACTCATGCCGTGTCCAACTGTAAAAATAGGAATAAAATAAAAAAAATCCTTATACTCACCTCTTCTAAGTGTCACTCGCTGTAATCCGTGCGAGTGCTCACGCCGAGGGGAATGACTCCTGCAGCGAGCGGGCCCCGGAGCTGCGCTCAGTGATTGACAGGGCACCGCTTGTTGAGCACAGCTCCGGGGCCCACTCGCTGCAGGAGTCATTCCCCTCGGCGTGAGCGCTTGCACGGATTACACTGGGTGGCACTTAGGAGAGGTGAGTATAAGGATTTTTTTATTTTATTCCTATTTTTACAGTTGGACACAGCGGGAGTAGACTAAAATTCATCATTGACCCTGCTGCTGCTGATCGCAGGACCGGCAGGGATCTATGATGAGGGCAGCGTTCAGCACCCGGTGCTTGGGAAGAGCACTAACTGTCATCAGTGTGCTTGACGTTTTGCTGGAGGTGCAGCAGGTAAAAAACAGACATGTCAGCGTGTTTTGCCCACGGACACCACATGGTCTGTGGAAAGTGGAAACACACTGACCTGTGCACATTCATTTGAATGGGTCTACATGTACCAATGTCTCTGGTACGTGTGGAAACTGCCACCGCATGTACTGACGTGTGAAAGAGCCCTTAGTATGTGTCTGTGTGCGCTTGTGTTCGTGTGTGTAAGTGTGCTTCTGCATGTCTGTGTGCTCTTCCAAAGATTTATTATATTTAGGGAGAGATGGGAGACAAATTTTAGGAGACCGAATGGGGACATGTGTGAAGAAACAGTATGGTGAACTAGGGGAGGGGTGGGAATGAGTGCAGGAACAGAATACGGAAGGGGGATGTGTGAGGAAACAGTATGGAGAGTGGGGGAATAGTGTGAGGAGACAGTATGGAGGGAGAAAAGTGTGAGGTGACACAGCACAGAGACTAGGTAGTGTGGGGGAAGGTACAGAGATGCGGCAGTATGGGGGGAACAGTGTGAGGGCACAGCAAGGAGGGAACAGTATGCTGAGGATGGGGAGTGTGATGAAGGGGCACAGTATAGAGACTGGGCAGTATAGGGGGGACACAGTGTGAGAGAACAGTGTGAAGAGGGGGCCCAGTATGGTAAGGAGAGTACAGTGTGGAGAGCAGGTACCATAAGAGGGGTAGAGTGTATGTCATGTTTTGTGCAGGGAGCATTGTAAGAGTTAGGTTTATTCAGGGGCTCAGTGTAGATATTTTTATTCAGGAGCATTATAATGACTCTGCTATCTTTAAGGGCATCGTGTCGGGATGTGCTGCAGAAGACCAGAGAAGATGGAAGTCTGCAGAGACGAGCTGTGGATGAGAAAAGTCATCATGGAGTCTGGACAAGAGGAAGAAAAGAAAGAGAACGACTCTAATCAGAGAAGACGTCTCGGGTAAGATACCTGGATGTAAATATTCATTTGTGATCCTGCCTGCGTCTCATCAGTACTGTGGTTCCTGTATGGTCCGCAGTCTGATGATGACTGATAACTCCCAGTATCTCTATTGTTAATTACATACTGGGAGTTGTAGGTTTATGCGATACAAAGATATATGGGGCTGACCTGACATTACAATTGATGGTGGTTCAGATGATGTATTCATGTACTGATGTGTTTGTGCGCGTCTGCGTATCTGGAATAATATGTATTTTTGTAAGATGCGTGTATGTAACTGTGCATTGTGGTGTGTAATAACATTCATACGCTTGGGGCACCTTTACTAAATCTTTTAGGTCTCTTTCACATGTGTTAGGGAATTCCATTTGTCTTTCCACATTTAGGAACAGACAAGTGAAATTTGCTAACCTTGTCATAACTGTCACCATTGGGATGTGCTTGTATGGAGCGGGTTCAGGAGCTGAGCCTGCTCCATACCGGGCAGATGTCGGCTGTGTTACATAGCCGGCGTCTGCCTGTAACTACAAAGTGAGGGTGCTGCAATAACGTCCGGCACCTTGATTGTGACACTTCCATGGAGCCCAACCTCAGGCTGAGCTTCATTGAATGACTAACATCGCAGCAGCACCTGGCAACTAGTGCTAAGTGAGTGTGGTCGGATAAGGTCCCCAGGGTAGCATGTTTTGCAGTGGTAGACAGACGCAACACATGCAGGAATTGCCTGTTTGTTAGGTAATCCCTGCATGTGTTGCTTCTGTCTACCGCCGCAAAACATGCTACCCCGGGGACTCGAGCATATTAGCAGAGCACTACAAGATACTCAGATAACACCCAAGCATGCTGGAATCACACCTTATCCGACCACGCTCGCTCAGCACTAGTTGCCAGGTGTTGCTGCCATGTTAGTCATTCAATGAAGCTCAGCCTGAGGTTGGGCTCCATGGAAGTGTCACAATCAAGGTGCCGGACGTTATTGCAGCACCCTCACTTTGTAGTTCGTGGTGACTGTAATGTCTCCCTCCTTGCACCGACCCAATAACAGGAAGCGAGTGGCGACAGGGAGAATAAAATGTAATTTTCTCCCTGTAGCCAATGCTTTTCCATTAAGCCGTCTAACCAGGCTTTAAACCCTATTTACCTGCAGATTACCCCTATATCTGCAGATAAATATCATTTTTCAAGATGACAAGTTACCATTAAAGGGACTCTGGCAGTACGGAATGACTGTTCGAACAAAGTCCTGCCGCTTGGTGCTCCACATACGGCCAATCATGTAATTATAGTAGATTATAGAAAAGCATAACAAGTAATAAAACAGTTTATGGTGGGCTGTAGTGTGGGCCCCTAGAGTCAGTTCCCCTGGTGGGCCCTAGGCACCCCAGTCCGACCCTGCACTCATATTTAAGTCACATGCTGTCCATTTCCTTGTGATTCTCCTTGAGATGGTTTACTCCTTCATTGGAGTCCAGCTGTGTTTAATTAAACTGATAGGACTTGATTTGGAAAGGCACACACCTGTCCTTTTACCACTGCAAGCAGCTGAAGACACCGGAGAAGGAGACCAGGGGCCATCAGAAGGTGAGCATATGTTTATTTTTTATTTTAATTCTTTTTTTAACTACAGGTACTATGGTACCCAGGTCTGGAGGAGAGTCTCCTCTTCTCCAGACCCAGGTACCATCCACGCATTGAACCGCATAATATCTGCATGTGCACGTGTAGTCATGCGGATGTTATGCGGTCCAATGCAAGTCAATGGCGGCTAAAAAGCCACGATTCCGCAAAACTAATGGATGTGCTGTAGATTTTTCCGCAATGATAATCCTCAGCGGAAATTTCCGCAGCATGTGCACAGCACATGCGGATTATCATTGGGGAGCATTGCAGACCTATTAACAAGCGTTTTTTAAGCGTTTCCACGGTGGAAATTACGCTGCGGAAATGCTTAAAAACCGCATAGTGGGCACGGATCCTAACAATGTTTTGAAGTTTTGACTTTCAGGCTCCATATCACACCATCCAGTACTGCTTCTAACGTGAGACTACCATCATTGTTGCCCTCTTGCTCCGCACTGTATATGCAACCACTAGAAACCCTTTGGGGCACAGTTGTTGGAGTAGCATGGTTGTCATAGAGGATATTATAGGCTTATGTTATCTACAGGCACTAGTGTATTGATTGCTGTTTATCATAGCAATAGACTTTTCATACCTATCAATGTTTTGATCTTATATACAAGTGTGCCTAAATGGGATTTTTGGAGTGCTACTTGTAACACACTATCACTGTCTAGGATATCTATGAAGGGCACACACATCAAACTATAAAAAATACTATTTTTGTGTATGCTTTGTGCCTAAGGCTTATACCAGTACCATGCAATAATGTACTTTAGATGTACTACCTGGACAATGCAAACTTTATACTGATCAATGCTTAACCATTTGTGATCATAACAGCATACATGTCACATTGCTGAATTTCTTTAAATCTGCATGCATATGAATTGATGAAATAGCATTTAGGGCATATTTATTTAAGGATAATCAGCATGGTTTATATTAGTGGTATTATAGGCTTATGACATTTATAGGCACTATTGTAGCTATTGCCGTGCATCATAGCAATATACACTGTGTTCCAAATTATTATGCAAATAATATTTTCTCAGATTTTCCCAAATTACCTATATGAATTGCAGTCATTGTAATTTTCCAGTCAATTAACTATTAGAGTACAACTGAAAGGTTTTTGTACAAACTGCCTATGATAACAGTATATTTTTAAAAAAATAAAAAGCTCAAACTGCACTCAAAATGCATGTTGCAAATTATTATGCACAGCAGAGTTTTCAACCTTTTCATTTTAATAAAGAACAAAAAAATGGTCATTTTTGAAATTATAAGCATTAGCAGGTTATTACAAACTGAAATCAAACAGTTTTTAACTCAAAACTTTATTCTAGGTGATGTTACATTTGCACATAGGACCACTTGTTCGAAAGGAGCTTCTGAACTTTCTCATCCATTGAATTTGTCAGGTTTTGGATGGTTTCTGCTTCAATTGTTTTGCATGAGGACAGAATACCCTCCCAGAGCTGTTGTTTAGATGTGAACTGCCTCCCGCCATCATAGACACTCCTTTTGATGATGCTCCAGAGGTTCTCAATGGGGTTGAGGTCAGGGGAGCATGGGTGCCACACCATAAGTTTGTCCCCTTTTATGCCCATAGCAGCCAGAGATGCAGATGTGTTATGTGCAGCATGAGACGGGACTTGAAAAATGATTTTAAAATCCGAAATATTGGCCTACTGAAATGTATGTTCAGTAAATGCACTCAATACTTGGTTGGGGCTCCTTTTGCGTCAATTACTGCATCAATGCGGCGTGGCATGGAGGCGATCAGCATGTGGCACTGCTAAGATGTTATGGAAGCCCAGGTTGCTTTGATAGCAGCCTTCAGCTCGTCTGCATTGTTGGGTCTGGTGTCTCTCATCTCCCTCTTGACAATACCCCACAGATTCTCTATGGGGTTAAGGTCAGGCGAGTTTGCTGGCCAATCAAGCACAGTGATACTGTTGTTTTTAAACCAGGTATTGGTACTTTTGGCAGCGTGGACAGGTGCCAAGTCCTGCTGGAGAATGAAATTTCCATCTCCAAAAAGCTTTTCGGCAGAGGGAAGCATGAAGTGCTCTAAAATTTCCTGGTAGACAGCTGCGCTGACTTTGGTCTTGATAAATCACAGTGGACCTACACCAGCAGACGACATGGCTCTCCAAAGCATCACTGATTGTGGAAACTTCACACTAGACCTCAAGCAGCTTGGACTGTGTTCCTCTCCACTCTTCCTCCAGACTCTGCGACCTTGATTTCCAAATGAAATGCAAAATTTACTTTCATCTGAAAACAACACCTTGGACCACTGAGCAACAGTCCAGGTCTTTTTCTACTTGGCCCAGGTAAGACGCTTCTGGTGTTGTCTATTGGTCATGAGTGGCTTGACCAAAGGAATGTGACACTTGTTGCCCATGTTCTGGATACGTCTGTGTGTGGTGGCTCTTGCAGCAATCCACTCCTTGTGAATCTCCCCCAAATTTTTGAATGGCCTTTTCTTAACAATCCTTTCAAGGCTGCGGGTATCCCGGTTGCTTGTGCACCTTTTTCTACCACACTTTTTATCTTATATATTTTTAATTGCTAAAATAAACGTGAAGCTTTTTAAAGATCCTTGACTCTGGAATGTACCCTTCTTTTCCTATATTATCCTGCGGCACTACTGGTTCTGAGCCTCGGACTTCCACGTGGGTTAGCTGATTTGTTCTTTTCTTTTGAGTACTATGTGTTGAACACCTGTAAAGCAGGTTTTGATTTGGCTCATGTGTATGAGTTTACATGAATGTTTATAGCACAGCATATCTTAGACTATATAGCTCTCTTCTGTGACTCGTGTGATATAAATGTAATGCAGGATACAATATTGTTCATTCCACCAACTACATACCCTGCAGATTTTTTGGGTGTTTGTTTTTTTTATTAGCTCGTAAGTTTCATCTACTCCTAAACCAGTCATTAATTTCCCATCCCTCTATTACTCCCTGTTTCAACCGACTATGGATTCATAGAAACCGTATAGGGATTGACTACTCGTAAGTGGGAGCGCCTTTGTCATACTATTTTAGGTGCCAAACCCCACAGTCAGAAGGGGTTGGAGCAGGGATATAATAGATACCAATCCCCCTTCCCCATATTGTCGTATATCTATGTCTGTTTGACTATGGTCTGAATTTGACAAATTGATTGTGAGACGCCACCCTTGACCTGAAGGCGCTCACTAATGGCATTTGGGAGAAGAAGTACTGACCCCCTTCCCTAATTTGTCATCTTTGATTATTTTAGTGTGACTATCTGTATATGGAGATGCCATTTTTTTTATTTGAGGATGCTCACAATTGGCATTTTTTGAACTGATGCAGGTAGATACTCATTGGATTAGACCTTGTTATACTATTAAATCAGTCATAGGGACCCTAGGGGTTTCCTAGGAGAAGATAACGTACAGCGGGGATGCCATTATCACAATTTCTTAGGGTGCCAACCTCCCTCCACTGTTCCACTGTTAGGAAGGGTTATGATAGATGACAGTAGGGAGAGTTATTTCATATACAGTTATATGAAAAAGTTTGGGCACCCCTATTAATCTTAAGCTTAATGTTTTATATAAATTGGTGTTTTTGCAACAGCTATTTCAGTTTGATATATGTAATAACTGTTGGACACAATAATGTTTCTGCCTTGAAATGAGGTTTATTGTACTAACAGAAAATGTGCAATCTGCATTCAAACAAAATTTGACAGGTGCATAAGTATGGGCACCCTTATCATTTTCTTGTTTTAAATACTCCTACCTACTTTTTACTGACATATTAAAGCACTTTTTTTGGTTTTGTAACCTCATTGAGCTTTGAACTTCATAGCCAGGTGTATGCAATCATGAGAAAAGCTACTTAAAGTGGCCACTTGCAAGTTGTTCTCCTGTTTGAATCTCCTCTGAAGAGTGGCATCATGGGCTCCTCAAAACAACTGTCAAATGATCTGAAAACAAAGATTATTCAACATAGTTGTTCAGGGGAAGGATACAAAAAGCTGTCTCAGAGATTTAACCTGTCAGTTTCCACTGTGAGGAACATAGTAAGGAAATGGAAGAACACATGGACAGTTCTTGTTAAGGCCAGAAGTGGCAGGCCAAGAAAAACATCAGAAAGGCAGAGAAGAAGAATGGTGAGATCAGTCAAGGACAATCCTCAGACCACCTCCAGAGAGCTGCAGCATCAACTTGCTGCAGATGGTGTCACTGTGCATCGGTCAACTATACAACGCACTTTGCACAAGGAGAAGCTGTATGGGAGAGTGATGCGAAAGAAGCCGTTTCTGCAAGCAAGCCACAAACAGAGTCAGCTGAGGTATGCAAAAGCACATTTGGAGAAGCCAATTTCTTTTTGGAAGAAGGTCCTGTGGACTGATGAAACCAAGATTGAGTTGTTTGGTCATACAAAAAGGCGTTATGCATGGCGGCAAAAAAACACAGCATTCCAAGAAAAACACTTGCTACCCACAGTAAAATTTGGTGGAGGTTCCATCATGCTTTGGGGCTGTGTGGCCAATGCCGGCATCGGGAATCTTGTTAAAGTTGAGGGACGCATGGATTCCACTCAGTATCCGCAGATTCTTGACAATAATGTTCAAGAATCAGTGATAAAGTTGAAGTTACGCAGGGGATGGATCTTTCAGCAAGACAATGATCCAAAACACCGCTCCAAATCTACTCAGGCATTCATGCAGAGGAACA
This sequence comes from Phyllobates terribilis, assembly GCF_046119375.1. NCBI lineage: Eukaryota > Metazoa > Chordata > Amphibia > Anura > Dendrobatidae > Phyllobates > Phyllobates terribilis. The sequence goes on along the minus strand of NW_027362763.1, from coordinate 512,886,083 downwards.
ATTACAATGTTCTGGAATGGCCATCCCAATCCCCAGACCTGAATATCATTGAACATCTGTGGGATCATTTGAAGAGGGCTGTCCATGCTCGGCGACCATCAAACTTAACTGAACTGGAATTGTTTTGTAAAGAGGAATGGTCAAAAATACCTTCATCCAGGATCCAGGAACTCATTAAAAGCTACAGGAAGCGACTAGAGGCTGTTATTTTTGCAAAAGGAGCATCTACTAAATATTAATGTCACTTTTCTGGTGAGGTGCCCATACTTATGCACCTGTCAAATTTTGTTTGAATGCAGATTGCACATTTTCTGTTAGTACAATAAATCTCATTTCAAGGCAGAAACATTACTGTGTCCAACAGTTATTACATATATCAAACTGAAATAGCTGTTGCAAAAACACCAATTTTTATAAAACATTAAGCTTAAGATTAATAGGGGTGCCCAAACTTTTTCATATAACTGTTTATACTCGTATATTCATCATGTATAATAATGTCGTTATCTATGTACACTTAGTATGTCCTATTGAACATATATATTTCTTTGTTGTTGGTATTTTTCTTGTGGACCATTTTTTAACAATACCTAATAAAGATCATATTTTAAGGGTTATTTCTGATGTAAGTCCACCAAAATTTGTCCCACATAGCCATATGGCAAGACTTAGGAGGGACGGAGCACTATTTGCCTCCTGGAGTGCAGTTTTTCCTAAAATAGTTTGCAGACTCCATATACAGAGACCCTAAGCGCTAAAAGAGCAGATTTCCTCTCAAGTGACTCCATTTTGGAAATTATATCCCTTTGGGAATTTATCTACAGGTGCAGTAATGATTTTGACTCCATGGGTGTTTTCCAGAAACAAGCAGCAGTGGAGGTTGCTGAGTGAAAATTGCCAACTGCCATTGTAGTGCCCAGTACATTGAAGTGTGCAGTACTTTATGCCCAGCTCATGCTTCTGGATACACGCACCCGTAAATTAGACGGGCTGTCATTGCTACAGAAATGCCAAACATGTGGATGCTAAATGTGGGGCTCAGAAGGGAGGGGGGCATTTGGATTTGAGAGCACAGAATTTGGAGAATTTCTTTTGAGGGCCGAGAAGCCATTTAACTTTTCCAGAGCATTTGTACCACCAGTAACATGGAGGCCCCCTATATTTCCGTTAACAGATGACGGACCAGAGTGGGGACTTGACTTTTATGTGGATTGATTTGAAGCTTTTGTTGGGGACATTTTACATAACATTTTAGATCACATTTATCCTGCGCTCAACGCTGAGCACTTACTTTGGGGTTTCAATCTAAATCTCTGAGTGGTGTGATTCAGATGAAACCCCTAATGGAACCATTTATTATAATGAGGTAGTAGAGTTACTCTGGACTCCATCTGGTCTCTATTCAGTGTTTTCCTTATTTTCAGAAGTGCACAAAACTGTTGCCAATGGCACTTTTATGCACGCCTAAAGAGACAGACAACGCCATAGTGACTCCATCTGCCTCATTATAGGGAATCTTCCTTCAGGGGTTCCGCCTGAATCACGTATTTCAGAGATTTACTTGGAAACCCCAATGTAAGCACTCAGCGTAGAGCGCAGGATAATTGTGAACTGAGCCTTACGGTGATCTTTGGGAGGCAGAATGAAAATATCAAGAGCAGGTGAAGAATTGGTTTTATTTATTTTTTACACCATTTCTTGTGTGGTATAAGTGATTAGACGACTTTATTCTTTTGGTCGGTGTGATTACAGCGATACCAGATTGATATTATTTTGTTTATGTTTGGAGCTTTTACACAATAAAAACAATTTTATAGAAAAAATATTTATTTTTGCATCGCTGTATTCTGAGAGCTCTAACTTTTTTATTTTTCCACTGGCGCCTTGTTTTTTTGCAGGACAAGATAACGTTTTCAGCTATACCATTCTTAGGGGTTTTTTTATCGTGTTTTACTCCACTTTTTGTTCAGCAGTATGAAGAAAAATCATATTTTTTACGGTGTTCACTGAAGGAGTTAACTAGTGTGACAGTTTTATGGGGTGAGTCGTTTCTGACGCGGCAATACCATACATGTGTACTTTTTTTGTTTTTACATAAAAATACTAATTTAAGGGGACAATATATTTTTTTTATATTATTTTGTGATATTTTTTTTTTCCACAATTTTTTTAGACTTTTTTTACTTTCTTACTTAGTCCCTCTAAAGGACTTTCACCTTCACAGCTCTGATTGCTGTTATAAACCATTGCAATGCACAAGTGTCAGTGCTGCATTGACACAAGCCCCTTAGACCATGCTCTGCGCATTATTATTTGTTCATTCTGCCTCCCAAAAATCAGAATAAGGCTTGATTCACATTTATCCTTTGCTCTACACTGAGCGCTTGCCCCAGGATTTCCGTGTAACTACCCAAGAAACATGATTCAGATGAAATCCCCAACAGAATCATTCACTATAATGAGGCAGATGGAATCACTTCAGTCTCCGTCTGGCCTCTGTTGCAGCAGTGTCCGTCGTTTTAGCATATAAAAGTCAAAAGTGTAGTCGACCACAGTTGTGTGCACGGAAAGGAGGACCACATGAAGCCCAAAGTGTCTCCAAATGCCTCCTTGTAGTCAATGATTCCATCGGTTATTGTCTCAATTGCAAATTTGGCGGATTTAGATGGAAACCCCGCGTAAGTGCTCAGACTAGAGCCCAGGATAAATGTGATCCGAAACTCACATTGAAAGCGATCAAAAATGTTATGTAACCCAAATTGTTACCAAGAAAACTTAAAGGGAACCACGGGTTCAGTCATTTCTCTGAAAATACAGAGCGGCCGCTGTAACCGTGCCCTTACCGACACTCCCTCTACATTGCGGCCGGCTATCAGTTTGAGCTGGGAGCCTCTGTATTCTCAGAGTGATGACTGAACCAGTGCGACTCCCACCCCCATAACTGAAACCGAATGCTGGCCGGAAAATAAAGTAAATTTTCTTCCCTCTGCATTAGGCTGCATGGAGACATCATAATAATATTAATTGCGTATCTGCAGGTTAACAACGTAATTTCTGGTGACAGGTTCCCTTTAAACTTATTCAGAAAAAATAAATTCCCACTCAGGTCCACTTTCTGTCAGTGAAAATATACAGTGTGTGAAAAAGTCTTTGCCCTTTCCTGATTTCTTATTCTTTTGCATGTTTGTCACACTTAAATGTTTCAGATCATAAAACTAATTTAAATATTACATAAATATAACACAAGTAAACACAATATGCAGTTTTTAAATGAAGGTCTTTATTATTAAGGGAAAAAGAAATCCAAACCTACAGAACCCTGTGTGAAAAGGCCTGATTACTGCCACACCTGTTCTCAACCAAGAAATCACTTAAATAGGACCTGCGTGACAAAGTGAAGTAGACCAAAAGATACTCAAAAACTACACATTATGCTGGGATCCAAAGAAATTCAGGAACAAATGAGAAACAAAGTAATTGAGATCTATCAGTCTACAAAAGGTTCTAAAGGCATTTCTAAAGCTTTGGGATTCCAGTAAACCACAGTGAGAGCCATTATCCACAAATGATGAAAACATGGAACAGTGGTGGACCTTCCCAGAAGTGGCCGGCCGACCAAAATTACATCAAAGAGCGCCGCAACGACTCATCCAAGAAGTCACAAAAGACCCCTCAACAACATCCAAAAAACTGCAGGCCTCACTTGCCTCAGATAAGGTCAGTGTTCATGGCTCCACCATAAGAAAGAGACTGGGCAAAAATGGCATGCATGGCACAGTTCCAAGATGAAAACCACTGCTGAGCAAAAAGAACATAAAGGCTCATCTCAGTTTTGCCAGAAAACATCTTGATGATTGCCAAGACTTTTGGGAGAATATTCTGTGGACTGACGAGACAAAAGTTAAAATTTTTGGAAGGTGTATGTCCAATTACATCTAACGTAGAAGTAACACAGCATTTCAGAAAAGGAACGTCATACCAACAGTAAAATATGGTTGTGGTTTTGTGATGGTCTGGGGCTGTTTTGCTGCTTCAGGACCTGGAAGACTTACTGTGGTAAATGGAACCATGAATTCTCCTGTGTACTAAAAAATCCTGAAGGAGACTGTCTGGCCATCTGATCGTGACCTAAATCTGAAGCGCACTTTGGTTATGCAGTGTAACATACCTGGCGGCGTCCTTGCATAGTGGTCCATCTCCCACTGTGCAAGAGTGCGCACTTGATCTCCTGTCCAGAATGTCTCTCTGGCTTCCCTCCATGCTGTCTGTTTGTGTCTGTTTCTGCTGCTTAAGGGCGGCGCCCGATCACTTCCTGCTTTTTGTACCTGCTGTGGGTCACACCCCTTGTGCGTCCTCAGCCTATTGCTGTCTGTCACCTGGTATATAGCTCAGCTGCTCCCATCTATCCCTGCCTGAGCATAGTGTTTCATTCAGTGTGTGCTTGCACTCTGAAGGTGCCAGGCCCCGTTCTGTGTTCTCTTGTCTGCCTATCCTGGAGGCTGTATTTCCAGGCCTGTCTGAACACGCTCCTAGCCTGTTCCTCCTGCCTTCTAGGGGCCGATTACCTAGACCTGTTCCTGTATCTTGTCTGACCTGTCTGAACACACTCCTAGCCTGTTCCTCCCGCCTTCTAGGGGCTGATTACCTAGACCCGCTCCTGTATCTTGTCTGTCCTGTCTGAACACGCTCCTTGCCTGTTCGTCCTGCCTCTCTGGGGGCCGTATTCCCAGACCCGCTCCTGTATTCCGCTGCAGTGTCGGTCTCCTCCATACACTCAGTTCCAGTCTGAACTCTCTCCTATCCTTTACCTGTTTTGCCTCTATGTCCGTTCCCTTCCTTTTTCTGCAGAGTCTGAACTCGTACCTAACTCCTGCTTGTTGTCTCTGTACTCCCGTTTGTGAGTTTGTGGTCCACTCGCTACTTCTCTGCTAGTACCCTGTGGGTGTCTGGCTCTGCCTTTCCCTTCCTGTCTGTTCCGTGTGAACAGAGCCCTGTCCCCCCTACTCAGCCTTGCCTGCTCTGACTCCTTTGCTCACCGCTCCGGCGGTTCTAGCCTGCTCTGACTCCTTTGCTCACCGCTCCGGCGGTTCTAGCCTGCTCTGACTCCTTTGCTCACCGCTCCGGCGGTTCTAGTCTGCCCTGCTTCTGCCCGCTGCTCCGGCAGTCCTGTCCTGCCCTGCTTCTGCCCGCTGCTCCGGCAGTCCTGTCCTGCCCTGCTTCTGCCCGCTGCTCCGGCAGTCCTGTCCTGCCCTGCTTCTGCCCGCTGCTCCGGCAGTCCTGTCCTGCCCTGCTTCTGCCCGCTGCTCCGGCAGTCCTGTCCTGCCCTGCTTCTGCCCGCTGCTCCGGCAGTCCTGTCCTGCCCTGCTTCTGCCCGCTGCTCCGGCAGTCCTGTCCTGCCCTGCTTGTGCTCGCTGCTCCTGCAGCCCCGTCCTGCTCTGTTCTTGCCCACCGCTTCGGGCGTTCCCTCTTTGCTGTGGTTGTCTACCGCATCTGCGGTTCTGTGACCCAGTCTGTACTGGGTCCTATCCCGCCTGTGTTCCTACCTGCTAGTGCCTCCCTGTCTGCACTCTAGCTGTGCTTGCCTGTACCCCTCTACCTGTATTGTTCCTGAGTCCCAGTGTATACTGGGTCCTATCCCGCCTGTGTTCCTACCTGCTAGTGCCTCCCTGTCTGCACTCTAGCTGCGCTTGCCTTTACCCGCCTGCCTGCATACCAGTCGTGCCTGCCTATACCCTCCAGTCTGTGCGCCAGCCTAACCAGCCTGATCCAGTAATCCCTGTGTGGGTCAACCCCCGTGTCCGGAGTTTGACCTGGAGTAGCACCTGGTCCCTCTGCCCGGTTTCTCCCTGGTGCACTGGCGTCGTATGCCGTCGTGCCATCTTGGTCGGATCGGCCAGATACTTAGTCACGCCCCTCCAGGCACTCTCCGGTTCATGGTCCAGTGGAATCACTACAATCACACGCACACGCCGCTCAGCCCGGGCGTGTGCATAACATGCAGCAGGACAATGATCCAGAACACACCATCAAGTCCACCTCTGAATTGCTTAAGAAAAATAAAACTAAGACTTTGAGTGGCCTAGTCAAAGTCTTGACTTTAATCTGATTGAGATTCTGTAGCATAACCTTAAAAAGGTGGATCATGATTAGAAACCCTCCAATGTGCCTGAATTACAACAATTTTGCAAAGATGAGTGGGTCAAAATTCCTCCAAAGCTTTGAATGCAGTTGTTGCTGCTAAGGGTGGTCCAACCAGTTATTAGGTTTAGGGGGTAATCACTCTTTCACACAGGGTCCTGTAGGTTTGGATTTCTTTTTCCCTTAATAAAGACCTTCATTTAAAAACTGCATTCTATGTTTACTTGTGTTACCTTTGTCTATTATTTAAATTTGTTTTGTGATCTGAAACATTTAAGTGTGACAAACATGCAAAATAATAAGAAATCAGCAAACATTTTTTCACACCCAAGTGTAAGCATTTAAGTTTTGAAAATGTTTCTAATCTTGGATGCTCTGCAGAGCTGAATATGCACTTATATGTGGGCATCTCTTGGGACCTGGCATCCAATACTCCCTAAGATAACATCTGAAGGAGTTTGCATATCTGCGCGAGCCAGTGATGCTGCTGCGCAATCAACATCCACATTAATCAAAACTGGAGGATGGCGAGTAGCAGTAAATAGGAGCGAAATACGCCGCAGCAATGATGTCCATCAGACAAGACCATCCGATTTACATACAGCGCGGGAACAATTCAAAAGTTTTTTTATACGGGTATACAGGGAGGGTCAGGAGACAATAGACAACTTTGTGGAATGCAGTACCTGAGCTGTAAAAGGTGGTGGATTTTCTTCAGACACTAAAAAAACTGGTGACAGGTTACCTTTAATTTGTCGACAGACACAAAAAAGCTGTTTTAACTTCATTAAAACAAATACTGATTTATTGGTTAACTTGTTTAAACAATTACTGAGCTGTGCCAACAGTGGAACCTGTGCAAAGTTTACTCAGAAGGAAAATTAATGAAAATCTTCATGTACATGTATGCCACATACAAATAAAATATTAACTCATATTAATAATTAGTTCAACTTTTGACTATGGCTATTGCAGGTCATAACTTCATAGGGAATCGAAAGTACCCTAGGTAACTGTTTGATAAATACTGCTTAGTCTAGGATGCACATGTTCTCAATGTGGAAAAGGGAAAAAGTGCTGTCATACAGCTTTATTGGAAGCTAATCTATAGGATTTGGGTATGCTAAAATATAAAATGAGGAATCCTTCTTTCCACTAACATCTGTTGTCAGAGTAGAGTTAGGGCTCCCTTGTACCGCTGAAATTGTCAGTTTCAGTTGTTAATCTAATATATATTAGGACTATAATTTCCATTGCTGATGTTTCTAATTCACAGTGCATCAATCCCAAGCACCATTACCCCGATTGCCAACGCACCAGGGCATCGAGGAGAGCCAAAACGAATCGCCAGAATTGAAGCATCTCATGTGATGTTTCACTTCTGAGGTGGCTGGAGGCTGGTATTTTTAGACTGGGAAGGTCCCAATAACCGTAGACCTTTCCAGACTGATAATATCAGCTCATAGCTGTCTTCTTTACCTTTGCTGGTTACCAAAAATGGGTGGGACCTCACATCATTTTTTTTCATTTATTTATTTTTGCAAGCTACACATGCAAGGCACAAATTATATATCTCACGGATATCTATTTATCTATAATTTATCTTTATCTTTGCACATCTTTAACACATAAAAATCTTTTATTTCTATTCTGGATATTATTCCAGTATGTGCTACATGGATGGCACATGGTTGGTACACACTGTGGCAGGACGACTCGATCTGCCACTTCCGGAAGTAGACTCAGGAACCCAGGTTTTCTTTGCAGGCTTTATTAACAGCATAAAGCTCTGCACTTCAGCAAAATAAGCACAGCCTTACTTGGCAAAACAACAAAACAAAAGATAAACTATTAGTGTCCATATATGTGTGTGCGGTTTACGCACACAGTTTATGTCCAGCCTTCAGCTCCCTCCTGAGCTATGGCTGTCCAGTCTTGAGGCCTTGCCTCTCCAAACACAACACAGAGAAAAAAAAAACAGAACTGAACATTTAAACATTGCTCAGCCACACCCTGAAGTGGAGCTATGGGGAATGACATCCCTCCCATCTCTAGGTCATTCCCCTAAAACCACGCCCTTTAAGTGAGTTAACCCTCCAGCATATAACATGCTGGCAGAAAGTTTATTGATTTCAGTTCACACAGGCTAGCAACCTGTGTGACACATACTTCCCCTCATAAATCATACCAGTGACTCTGTCGCAACACATACAAAAGGATGGTACACACGTACACAAGGACAGCCAACAAAAAAAACACACAGATAGTAAAAGTGGACCATTTCATGAGTATATTTTTTTAAGCAGATGTGTGAAGGGGGCCTAAGGCTGCTTCATGTGTTTCCTGATGGTTTCTGAAGACTATGCTAAAATCTACAAAACTTAGGGTTGGACTCGATGACTAGCATCTCCTTGGAATTATTTTCAATTACGAGTGTTTTTTAAAAACTAGGTTTTGAATATCTAAAATAAAATAGTTCCATTGGAAACCATAGTTGGATGGTGTGCAGTATGTTCTTCATTTACTGTTAGGTTTATCTACAGAGGGTGTATGCGATCAACTGGGTAACTGACAGATAGTCTGGGAGAGGTGCCCCTATGTATAGTGGAAGGCGAGAACATAGGATCACCAACAACTACCTACCTAGATTCTCCCTTGAGGATATGTAATGTGGTAGCCATATAAGTGACCTCTTGTTTGCAAAACAACATGTTATTACAAAGGGAGTTTGCTCCACTAACTTATAAAAGGCTCCATTAATGTATGAAAGACATCATACTGATAATATGTATCTTCATTTGAGAAAATCAGATCAATTATGCAAATGACTCTCTAATCAAACGCTGACAAGAGTGTGAGCATAGTGTGATCTGATTTTCTTGGATGTTGAAAAGATGGAGAAAAAAAATTCTCTATGTTTTCCATTCTGTGAGTGTGGGGCATTCGGACTGCAGTGAGATGTCATCCGAGTGCAGTCCGATGTTTTCCACGCCCTCATAGACTTGCATGGCCAAGTGCAATCCAACTATCGGGTTAAACTTGGCCATGCAGCGATGTATGGCCCTATAGTCTAACATTGGTCCAAGTGCGATCCGATGTTTTGTCGGATTGCACTCGGACAGCAAACACTCTCATCTGCACCTTTCCTAAGAATGAGTAGGGATTTAAATACATACAGTAAATTACAATGTATGCTAGATCTTTTTTCATAAAATTAAATATGAATCTGCTCAGCTTCTTCTGCTCTAAATCATAATGCCAGAATAGGCTCTATCTTAAACAAAGTGTTCCCCTGGCCAAAAATTAAAAGTGTTAACATATTGCACCATCAGATAGAAACATTTAAGATACAACTGCAAGAGCCAATTTCAACCTTTGGACAAGCACTGATCAACTATATTGAAGTCGATAAGCAATTGTTTAACTCCCTCTTTAAGCAGGCTGATGAAGAGTGATAGAGACAGAATGATGGCTAATATAACATTCTGTCCCCATTCTGAAATATTATCGGCATCATGTCTTGTTTACACAGGCAATGTGCAGCCAAGAACAATGATTTTTGTTCCAGCGTAAATTATCACATCACCCTATGAATAAGCGTTTTGCTTGTTTGTTAGGTAATTGCCAACATGTTTACACTTAAAGGGGTTGTCCAATCTAAAATGACAAGTTTGCAGTCACTCTATGTGACTGCACACTTGTGAATCCTAACAGCACACATACTGTTTGCTGTTAGAATTCACCGGTGTCAGCGCTGGGAACGACGGTCACGTGACCGCAAATATGCGATATGCATACTCCCGGCCATAATCCAACTACACTGTTTCCAATTTGCGAGTCATAGAGTGACTGCAGACTTGTCATTTTAGACTGGACAATCCCTTTAAGAATGCTTGTCTATAGGGCCGGTATTTTTAAATGTAGATACTATACATTCCCACACTCAATGCTAAGCACACATACTGTATGTTGCACACACACTACAAGTTTCACAAGCTCTACGTGTTACACACACTGCATATTACACATGTACACTGCATGTTGCACACGCACACTGCTTGTTATGCACACTGTCTTTTACACACATTACATGTTACACAAATACACACTGCATTTAACACACACACACACCCACACTGAATGTGACACATACACTGCATATTACACACATTCACATACTGCATGTTACACACACATACATACTACATGTCATACAGTACATATTACACACAATGTATGTCACATACACAAAATGCATATTACACACATACAAACACTGCATGCTAAATACACATACTGCATGTTATACACACTGTAGAACACATACTATGCTGTATCTCTTCAGTTCCTCCACTCTCCTACAGGTTGAAAGCCCTTTGGTGACATAACCATGATGTCATCAAAGGTCTCCCATGTGATGTACAGTGGGTGACATAGGTATTGAACACATCACCAATATTCTAAGTAAATATATTTCTAAAGGTGCTATTGACATGAAATTCTCACCAGATGTCGATAATGACTAGTGTTGAGCGAGCACTAAAATGCTCGGGTGCTCGAAGCTCGGGCCGAGCTCGCCGTGATACTCGGGTGCTCGACCCGAGCAACGAGCCCAATGTTAGTCTATGGGAGACTCGAGCATTTTTGCGGTGGCACCCCCGGCAGTCTTTTAAAAGCCTAACAAGTGCCCAAAACGATAGTGACAGTGCTCAAATGACATGGGAACAGCATGGGGATCGCCCCAGGAAGCATTTCTGACCCCCAGGTCACTGCTGTCAACAACATGGTCAGAGGTATTAAGCCACTTTTACGGGCTCACAATAAAACGTTCAAAAACGAAAGTGAAACTTTTTTCCTGTGAAATATGTTAAGGAACATCCTTTCCAGGGATAAGACTTGTGTACAAGTTAAAATAAATGACCAAAAACAAAAATACTCCTCCACACCTTCGGCTATGTTCACAAGTAGCATTTTTTATGCGTTTTTGCACTTTTGTATTGCTTTCAACTATGACAAATGCATTCACCGGGAAATGTCATTTTAACATTTTACAACCTTATCTGGCCATGTGCTGTGTGACACATGCATAAAGTGCTGAAAAGACATGAGAACAGCATGGGGAAGACCCCTGGAAGCATCTCTGACTCCCAGGTCACTGTCTAAAAGTGTGCCCATCATAAGTGATCCTTGCCGCATCAGAAGATGCAGACTTACAACTATCCCCATGCAAGTTCTAGTCCCAGGGCAGTGTTCAATTGTACCTCCCCCATTCCTTGCAAAGCAAGCGCAAGTATGCAGCCTGCCACCCACCCACCCCCAGGCTGCAATACCATACTGCTTGCTTGCTTGAACTTGAAATTGGGCCTTTTAGGCATGTGGAGGCAGAATCTGGCCACCACGTCATGGCTGTGTTGGCGGCATGGAATCCATACTCAGTCCCCAGCTGCCCGGCGGCCGGGTGTCCATACTCGGTCCCCAGCCGTCCCGCGGCCGGGTGTCCACACACGGTCCCCAGCCGCCTGGGGGCAGCCGGGTGTCCATAAACGGTCCCCAGCCGCCCCTATTTCTCCTTGGAACATCCCCCCACACACTTTTATTAGCCCGGCCTGCTTTAGGCAGCATTGGACGAGCCCACCAGAGAATCAGACTCCTCCGGTGGGCCCTGACTTCTCCATCGGTGGAGTTGAGAGTGCCAAGGTGAGGAGCATGATGATGATGACAGAAGTTAGCATCTGCTATGTTTTCTTTTAATGCAAGTGAAAGTGTGCAGCCTGCCACCCACCCACCCCCAGACTGCAATTCCATACTGCTAGCTTGCACTTGAAATGGGGCCTTTTAGTTTGGAGGAGGCCAAAGCTGGCCACTACCTCATGGCTGCTTCGGCAGCGAGGTATCCATACTCAGTCCCCAGCCGCCCCTATTTGTCCTGTTGTGCCTTATACATAAGATTAAGAGCGTATACCAAAACATTACCTGTGCCCTCCCCAGTGCATTTAGTGGGAAGGAGAGCCTATTCCGCTGTAGTGTGTGCATGCCAAACCCCTGTTCATGGTACATGCTAAGATGCCTCCCACCTTGCACCTGTCGTTGCAGACTTGCAACTATCCCCATTCAAGTCCTTGTCCCAGGGCAGTGTTCAATTGTACCTCTCCCATTCCTTGCAATGCAAGCGCAAGTATGCAGCCTGCCACCCACCCACCCCCAGGCTGCAATACCATACTGCTTGCTTGCTTGCACTTTAAATTGGGCCTTTTAGGCATGTGGAGGCGGAATCTGGCCACCACACCATGGCTGTGTCGGCGGCCTGGTATCCATACTCAGTCCCCAGCCTCCTGGTGGCCGGGTGTCCCCGCTTGCTCCCCAGCCTCCAGGGGGTGACCGGGTGCCAATACTCGGTCCCCAGCCACCCCTATTTGTCCCGGTAACCTTTCCCACACTTTTCTTAGCCTGGCCTGCTTTAGGGCAGCATTGGCCGAGCCCACCGGACTATCAGACTCCTCCGGTGGGCCCTGGCTTCTCCATCAGGGGAGTTGAGAGTGCCAAGGTGAGGAGCATGATGAGGATGATAGAAGTTAGCCTCTGCTTTGTTTTGTTGTAATGCAAGCGCATGTATGTAGTAGCGGCTAGGCCTGAGGTGGTCAGCGTTTTGGCGCATATCCTACCTCCTCCGAGGATTGCTGGATGTTTTCCTGCTACTATCCCAGTTCTATGACTCCCGTTAAAACAAAGCTTCAGGTGATAAATGATGGATGAGGTAGTGGCAAAGGAGAAAGAGCAGGAAGAACAGGGACCATTCACATCAGTATCAGGCCAGTCAACCACATACGTCTTGTAGGATATGCTTCTGTAGCAAAAGGAGCGGTTCGGCTACACAGTTATAGGGCATACAGTGAGTGCAATGCCTACCAAAAATTTCGAGGCACTCCAATGCCCCTTGGAAATGACATGGAGGTCAGAGGGCGTTAACTAAACCTTTTTTTCCATTTATAGCAACTGGGTCTCCTGTGCACTGTTGGCCTAAGCAGTGAATGGAAGGCTTTCCAAAAATTAAGAGGAACTGCAATGCCCCTTACAAGAGCCATGTGTGGCACCCCAGGGGTCTGGTCACCACAGTAATAGAGATATTACGTCGGAGAGCAAGTGGGAGGTTTCCTGGTCAGGATCCCTTAAACATGCAACATCCTCCTGCCCCAGTCCTGGGAGGGGAGAATTCTGCCCTTATAAACTGGATCTGGGGCGAGGTTGAGTGAGTCAGAGAACAGAGAACAGTCAGAGTCAGAGTGAGAGCAAGGAAAAGTAACAGCAAGGAGCTCTGTAGGAGCTAGGAGCTAAAGACCAGGGGCTGGAAGCTGAGCAGAGCTCGCCCGCCCTGGCAGAAGACAATAGGAACCGGACACAGGAGTCCGAGGTTGTGAGGACTTATATATCCAGCAGCAGAAACCAGCCAGCAGGGGATTTCAGGTCCTCTGGCCATAGAAGCCCGGAGGCTCAGTCACAAGCAAGGGACCAGCAATGCCGTCGTGGAGTGGAGGCTAACAGAAGGCCCCAAGTCACCAGCCATACGGGTGAGCACTACACGGTACACTCAGGGACGTGGGCTACTTCTACCCACTTACAGCAAGGTAGCCAGGAAGAGTGCAGACAGACGGGGAGGCCTACAACTCCACCTGGCCAGGGGAACTCCTGCTTGCTCACAGACTGACCAGGCCTCTTATGCTAGCCTGTACTCCCGGGAGGGTCTACCTTATAATCATCAGTAAAGACCCTGAACTGCACTGCAAAGACTCTGAGTCGTTCCTGCTGCGCTCGTGCACCATCACCCCCATCATCCACACTCACTGCCCTGAGGCTATACTCCTCCCGTGGGGAGTTATCCCATTCTCTGCTGCGCACACAACACCAGCCTCAGCGGTCTGCCTCGCAGCGGTGGTACTCCCTGACCGCAATCCACGGGTGGCGCAGTAGGACAATTAACCTCAAAACCTAAGAAAGACTGCCACTGGTTTGACCAGCCTGAGCCACGGGACCGGGTCACCGCCACGGAGACTACAGACCCCAGAGACCCGGCACCGGGTATCCCACACACGTGTACACACGGCCCAGGGGGCGCGTCACATGCAGTACAGCATATTACAAACATAAGTCCCATTATTGGGGAGTGGGTGTCCCATAGTATTTGCTTATGCCTTGCAAGCAAAAGCTGCCAAAAATTAGGACGGAGCATCTTGCCATGCCCCTTACAAGAGCCATGCAGTACAGCATATTACAAACATAAGTCCCATTATTGGGGAGTGGGTGTCCCATGGTATTTGCTTATGCTTTCCAAGCGAAAGCTGCCAAAAATTAGGACGGAGCAACTTGCAATGCCCCTTACAAGAGCCATGCAGTACAGCATATTACAAACATAAGTCCCATTATTGGGGAGTGGGTGTCCCATAGTATTTGCTTATGCCTTGCAAGCAAAAGCTGCCAAAAATTAGGACGGAGCAACTTGCAATGCCCCTTACAAGAGCCATGCAGTACAGCATATTACAAACATAAGTCCCATTATTGGGGAGTGGGTATCCCATAGTATTTGCTTATGCTTTCCCAGCAAAAGCTGTCAAAAATTAGGACGGAGCAACTTGCAATGCCCCTTACAAGAGCCATGCAGTACAGCATATTACAAACATAAGTCCCATTATTGGGGAGTGGGTGTCCCATAGTATTTGCTTATGCTTTCCAAGAAAAAGCTGCCAAAAATTAGGACAGAGCAACTTGCAATGCCCCTTACAAGAGCCATGCAGTACAGCATATTACAAACATAAGTCCCATTATTGGGGAGTGGGTGTCCCATGGTATTTGCTTATGCCTTGCAAGCAAAAGCTGGCAAAAAATTAGGACGGAGCAACTTGCAATGCCCCTTACAAGAGCCATGCAGTACAGCATATTACAAACATAAGTCCCATTATTGGGGAGTGGATGTCCCATAGTATTTGCTTATGCTTTCCAAGCAAAAGCTGCCAAAAATTAGGACGGAGCAACTTGCAATGCACCTTACAAGAGCCATGCAGTACAGCATATTACAAACATAAGTCCCATTATTGGGGAGTGGGTGTCCCATGGTATTTGCTTATGCCTTGCAAGCAAAAGCTGCCAAAAATAAGGACGGAGGAACTTGCAATGCTGGCACCCTGGTGGTATAGTGGTGGTAGAGGCTGAGGATAAGGAGAAGAAGATAAAACAGCCGAAACGAGGAAGCGTATACCCTTTGTGTGGGTGTGAAGCGGTGCATGTGAATACACCTCCCGAAATAACACAGTGGATTTGACTTTATGTTACTCTGCTGTCATTTGGTGGTGATGAGAAGTCTGGCCCAATCCAGCCCTTGTTCATTTTGATAAGGGTCAGCTTCTCAGCATTGTCAGTTGACAGGCGAGTGCGCTTATCAGTTATAATTCCCCCAGTGGCACTAAAAACACGCTCCGATAACACGCTAGCGGCAGGGCAGGCCAGGACCTCCAAGGCGTACAGAGCGAGTTCATTCCAAGTGTCCAGCTTGGATACCCAATAATTAAAAGGCACAGAGGCAAGATACTCCCTCACCATCTTTTGAAACTTTCCACTGCTTGTGAGAGTACCCCGCGCCTCATGGCCTGTAAGCTGGGCGGGTGTCAGAAAACTGTCCCAGAACGTTGACAGTGTTCCCCTGCCTCTGCTGGATTGGAGTTGCATCTCTCTCGCCTGTACGCCTTGGTTGGGCAACGAACTGTGACCTCTGCCGCTAGCGTGTTCAGATGGGAATTTTTTTAAGAGTTCTGCAGCAAGGGCCTTCTGGTACTGCCCCATTTTTGTAGACATCTCCACCTCAGGAATAAGAGAGTGAAAGTTCTCCTTGTAGCGGGGGTCTACAAGTGTCACCAACCAGTAATGACTGTCACCCAACATTTTGACAACGCGAGGGTCACGGTTAAGGCAGCGTAACATAAAGTCAGCCATGCGTGCCAGACTGGTAACGGGCAAGATTTCCGTGTCCTCACCAAGATGACGACTGACCATGCTCTCCTCCTCCTCCTCTTCCTCCTCTTCCTCCTCCCCCCTGTCCTCAGGCTACCCACGCTGAACCGACGGTATGACACTTGTACAGGTACTACCGTCTACAACGCATGATAGCAGCTCCTGTTCTTCCTCCTCCTCCTCCTCTTCCTCATTGTCCCCCAATGCACGTTGGGATGAGATGAGGCTGGGCTGTGTGTAATCGCCCGCTACGGCTTCTTGATCCATCTCATCATACTCTGGCTGCAATGCCTCCTCTTTAATTCTCTGCAGAGAGCGTTGCAAAAGAAAGACAAGTGGGATGCTGACACTAATGATGGCGTCATCGCCACTCACCATCTTGGTGGCCTCCTCAAAGTTTGTCAGGATGGTACATATGCCAGACATCCAGGTCCACTTTTAACATTTTACAACACAGCAAGGGCGGCGGAAGCTGTAGCCGACTTGCGAAAATGAGCTGACAGGCGGCGTACTTTCACGAGCAGATCTGGCAACTCGGGGTACGATTTAAGAAACCGCTGAACCACCAGGTTACGGCCATTGTCACACACGACCATGCCGGGATGTAGGTTCAGCGGTCTCAGCCACAGATCTGCCTGCTCTTTCACAGCTGTCCACAACTCACAAGCAGTGTGAGGTTTATCACCTAAGCTTATGAGTTTCAGCACAGCCTGTTGCCGCTTGGCGGAGGCAGTACTGCAATGCTTCCAGCTTGTAACTGATGTGGTGATATCTGAGATGGAGGCTGAACATGAGGAGGAGGAGGAGGATGCGCAGGAGCTGTACACTGTGGGGGCAACTCTGACTGACATAGGGCCCACAATCTTCAGTGTGGGGAGGATGTGTTCCGTCCCAAGGTCCGACTGGGTCCCGGCTTCCACTATGCTTACCCAGTGTGCCATCAGAGAGATGTACCGTCCCTGGCCACAAGCACTTGTCCACGTGTCCGTTGTCAGGAGGACTCTCCCAGTAACTGCATTGTTGAGGGCATGGCAGATGCTTTGGGACACGTGCTTGTGTAGTGCGGGGATGGCACACGGGGCAAAATAGTGTCGGCTGGCGACTGAGTACCGAGGGACGGCCACCGCCATAAAATTGCGGAAGGATTCCGTCTCCACCAGCCTAAAAGGCAACATTTCCAACGCAAGCAGTCGTGAAATGTGCGAATTTAGGACTGTGGCCTGTGGGGCGTTAGCTGCGATTTCCGCTTTCGTTCAAAGGTCTGGGATATGGACAATTGAACGCTGCGGTGGGACGTGGACTTGGACGTTGATGCTGTTTCTTGAGAAACTGCCATAACAAGTGAAGACTGAGAGGAGGGGGCATCTTTACATGCAGTATGGACAGGGGATTGCCTTGCACACACAACAGGGGGTTCTATTGCACGCACAACAGTGGAAGAAGCAGTGGTGACACCCGCTGACACTGGTCGTGGACCCTGGGTTTCGCCCCACAAAGTCGGGTGCTTTGCTGCCATGTGCCTGATCATGCTGGTGGTGGTCAGGCTGGTAGTTTTGTCACCCCTGCTGATGCTGGCATGGCAGGTGGAACATATGACCTTTTTGGGGTTATCAGCAGAGTCTTTAAAAAAATTCCAGACTCTGGAAGACCTACCGCTTGTACTGGCAACGTCCCTCGTGTTGGTGTTACGGGGAACGGTTGCCTACCTTCTGTCTGTGGCCACCACACTGCTTCTTCCTGCCTGTTGGGGTACTCTGCCTCCCTCCCCCTGTGTGCTGCTGGCCTCAATCTGCATGTCCTCCTTCCACGTTGGGTCAGTTACTAGATCATCCACCACCTCCTCCTCTTCCACTTGCACACCACGATCCTCCTCCTCACTTCCTGGCAATTGTGTCTCGTCATCGTCCACCTCTTGTGACAGATTGCCAATGTCGACTTCCTGTGGCCGTGGCTGTTCAAATATTTGGGCATCGCAACATGGGATCTCCTCTTCCACCACTTCAAGCGTATCAGGCGAGGGGCCCAAATATGGAAATGGACCAGTGAACAGCTCTTCAGAGTGTCCAAGTGTGGGATCACTTGCTGTCTGATGACACTCGGCATGGTGGGAGGAAGGAGCATCAGGGCGAGGAGGAGTATGCGGTCGAGACTCACGGCTACTAAGAGTTGACCGTGTGGAAGACAGACCGGAGGTGGTGGTGCCCAGGTAACTGGAAGTATTTTCTGCTATCCAATTAATAACCTGTTCACACTGATCAGTTCTCAATACTGGTGTTGTTCTGTGCTTCCCTAGTAATTCGGTCAAGAAGTGGGAGCGAGAAGATGTGGCTGTTGGTTGTGGCACATTTTCACCTTTGCCACGGCCCCGTCCTCTGCACGAACCATCACCAGAACGTCCACTTCCACGTCCCTTGCCACGAGCCTTGCCCATTGTAAATGAAGTAAAATAGCTTACACTTGCACTATCAATGGAAAAAGGGTAATAAAGAGTAGATTAGAACCGTGGAAGAGGAAAACCACAGTTATTGTTTACTGGGGTATACCACACTTTTTTAAATAGAGATATTTGCGGCTGAACAGTGAGCGACACACTCAAACTGCTTTTTTTTTAGATACCAAAGGCCCAAAACTGGATAGTACAGCGATTTGACCCGTGGAACTGCGAAACCACACTGGGATGTTGGGCCTACACAAGACTATTTTCAACAGATATATTTTTGTGTCACAACAGTCAGGAGACACTACTGTTTTTCTTTACGGAAAAAACTACCAAAAGTTGAATAATAGAGATTTTTTACCGTGGGATGGCAAATCCACAGTTATTGTTTACTGGGGTATGCCACACTTTTTTAAATAGAGATATTTGCGGCTGAACAGTGAGCGACACACTCAAACTGCTTTTTTTTTAGATACCAAAGGCCCAAAACTGGATAGTACAGCGATTTGACCCGTGGAACTGCGAAACCACACTGGGATGTCGGACCTACACAAGACTATTTTCAACAGATATATTTTTGTGTCACAACAGTCAGGAGACACTACTGTTTTTCTTTACGGAAAAACTACCAAAAGCTGAATAATAGAGATTTTTTACCGTGGGATGGCAAAACCACAGTTATTGTTTACTGGGGTATACCACACTTTTTTAAATAGAGATATTTGCGGCTGAACAGTGAGTGACACACTCAAACTGCTTTTTTTTTAGATACCAAAGGCCCAAAACTGGATAGTACAGCGATTTGACCCGTGGAACTGCGAAACCACACTGGGATGTCGGGCCTACACAAGACTATTTTCAACAGATACATTTTTGGGTCACAACAGTCAGGAGACACTACTGTTTTTCTTTACGGAAAATATACCAAAACCTAAATAATAGAGATTTTTTACCGTGGGATGGCAAAACCACAGTTATTGTTTACTGGGTTATACCACACTTTTTTAAATAGAGATATTTCCGGCTGAACAGTGAGCGACACACTCAAACTGTTTTTTTTTTTAGATACAAATGGCCCAAAATGGATAATACAGAGGTTTGAACTGTGGAAGTGCAAAACAACACTTCTGTTTCTCTAGCCTACACCAGACTATTTTCAACAGTTATATTTGTGTCTGAAAAACCAGAGACACGCTTTTTTTTTGGGGGGGGGGGGAACACCAAAAGGTTCACAGGACGGGTATTTGTACAGTGTGAAGGAGGAAAAAAAAGGCAGATTTAGATGAAAAAAAAAAGGATTTTTCCTGGCCCCCGACGCCTGGTGCTAAGTCCAGCAATTTCAGCAACAGGAGCACACAGGACTGTAATGCAGCGTTTGCTGGTATAACCACTGTGTCTCCTATACAGCCTGCGTGCCTGGTATCTGGGATGGATATTAGTCCTGAAAAGGACTGTTTGTTTGTTCTGGCAGCCTTTACAGACCCTACACTAACTATTTCGCAGTTTATATCTCTCCCTAAATCAGCAGCACTGTCCCTACACTGTCTAATCCGGAGCGACTGTGTCCAAGATGGCGGCGCCCGGTTTTAAATACTCGAGGTGACGCTCTGCGGCCAGCCAATCACTGTAATGCCCACAACCAACATGGCTGCAGCATTACAGTGACTGGCTGGCAATCCCTGCATGTTCATTGGCTCTGTAAAGAGCGCCAAACATGCAGGGCGGAGACCCGAGTTCCCGCCTGAGTAACCCGGAAATGCTCGGTGTTCGCCGAACATCCCGAGTAGCGTGATGCTTGGGCGAGTACCGAGCAGTGTCGAGCATGTTCGCTCAACACTAATAACGACCCATCCAATCCACACAGGCAAAGAAAGTCGACTGTGCTCCAGACCGACACAAATTTGGAAAATCAGTTGCAAGCAGCAACATCATCCATAGCACCTAATATCACAGTCGCACCAAAGAGAAGCAGCTCCAGCCATCACATTAGGGGTGAGTTCATTGTTTGGCCACCAGATGATGGTATAAATATCCAAATGGTCCTTGGCAGAAAAAAGGATCTCTAGCCCTGCCATAAATATTTATATATAGTATAAATTATATATTCTATGTAATGTAAGAATTTATTAGTCTTTGCACACAGCTTCATCAAAGCTA
This sequence comes from Phyllobates terribilis, assembly GCF_046119375.1. Classification (NCBI taxonomy): domain Eukaryota; kingdom Metazoa; phylum Chordata; class Amphibia; order Anura; family Dendrobatidae; genus Phyllobates; species Phyllobates terribilis. Next base: position 512,865,355 of record NW_027362763.1, on the reverse strand, counting down.
CTGACTGTGGGGGCACACAGAGCCTCTATGACTGAATTTTGTAACAGGAGACACTGCATTCTTCTGTACAATTAATACACTCCAATAAGGTCCAACAATAATTGCTTCCCAATCATCATATAACCACAATCAGAAACCAGCACCAATTTCAAGAGCAAGAAGATACAAAGATAACTAACATAATTTTAAAATGAATATTTTTATTTCAAAATAGTTTAAAATAAATATTAAATTTCCAGGTACTTTCGAATTACAACCACCACCAGTCACAGGCTGATTTTATTATGACTTTTATATATTTATTAATACTCCATCAATTAATATTCTAATATTTTATTGCACCTATCCCCATATCAAAAGTGCAGATAGGCTGCAAAGTGCAAATGCCAGGTTTTCAATAACTCTTTTATACCCCTCTATACAAATGACCATTAAATAATGATTCCATGTACGGATAAAGTGCAAATGCCAAACTCTATTCCAATCTCAGTCATGGAGTACTCAAGGGAGCGCGACCTTTTGGAAGAAGCCCAAGGCGAAACGGCGTCGTCGGGGTAAAGACTTGCACCACCATCCACTCTCTGATATTGCTTACTTGTAAGTATACCTTCCATATCAACACTTATACAAATGTAAATATGGTAGAAATACTAATGAAAGACCCCAGCCTGACCGTGGGATAATTGAGTACTCCATGACTGAGATTGGAATAGAGTTTGGCATTTGCACTTTATCCGTACATGGAATCATTATTTAATGGTCATTTGTATAGAGGGGTATAAAAGAGTTATTGAAAACCTGGCATTTGCCCTTTGCAGCCTATCTGCACTTTTGATATGGGGATAGGTGCAATAAAATATTAGAATATTAATTGATGGAGTATTAATAAATATATAAAAGTCATAATAAAATCAGCCTGTGGCTGGTGGTGGTTGTAATTCGAAAGTACCTGGAATTTTAATAGTTTAAAATAAATATCTTTAAATAAAAATATTCATTTCAGCAGCAGAAGGGAAGGAAGGGAGACACAGACTTCATTACTTAGTGGGTAGGCGGAGCCCCACAGGGATAGTTCACCTCAGATTAAGAGTGACGACCGGCCCCTCCAGTATAAAGGCTCCTCCTACTCCCATGTTCTTCAGTCTTAAATTTGAGGTCGCAGAGGATAGTCGCTGCCTTTGCTGCTCCTCAGAAGATTTTTTTGTTTTTTTCCAGGGAGACCTGGGCCCCCCGTGGTCTAGAGGTCTAAGGGGGTCTCGGCGCTGCCGGGACCCCTGACCCTCCCCTTACAGTCCTGCATACCCCTTAAGGAGGTCCCTGCTGAGACCTCTCGGCCCCGGGGGATACAGGGCGCTTCCTGGCGGGGTTGCACACCGCCTGTGCGGTCCCTGCGCGCTCCGCCGTGGAGGGAGCAAGGGCCACAGCGCCACACATCCCTGGGGGTCCCTGTGGCGCACAGCAGGGTGAGTGCTCAGTAATGTGGAGTGCTTCAGCGGTTGCTGCCACTGTTACTTATCAGAGTGTGACTGCCTTTCTTGTCCCTTGCAGGTGCTGCATATGGACAAGGGCTGGCAGGGGAGCAGAGAGGGGCGTGGGCTCCGTTTGTTTAGAGTCTGGCTGGGAGTGATAGTCCCTTGGTTGGGCAGACAGCTGTGGGGGCGTGGCTCGCCCATTTTTTTGTTTTCTTCCGGGCCTCTTAGTCAGGCAGGAAGCTCTGGTACCGCGCGCTTACTGAAGCTCTGCCCCTTCCTCCTCTGGGCTCCGCAGTCGGCTTCTCCTCGACAGATCTTTCTGCCTTCTGCTCGCCTGCTCCCCGTTCTCTGCCACACCGCACACTCACTCTGGAAGAGCAGTCTCCGCGGCTGGTAAGTCACTCCTGCCTTTTAAGGTGGAAGACTGTCTTTTTTCTATTACAGCGCGGGGGCACTTTCCTGCTTGTCTATTAGGGCAGGCAGGGTGCGATATATGTAGCACCCTGAGGATTCGGCTGCTACAGGGGTATTACACCTCAAGCCAGAGGTGTGGTATTCCACTCCCGGGTAAGGATGGAGTGTGGAACTGAGCTCAGTTAGCTGCATGCACTACACACATCCCATTTCCGAGGAACAGACCGACGGTACTCCCACTAGAGAAATGTGCAGGTACGACAGAGTCTGTTCCTGGCTGGAGTGGGAGGGGGGTGGAACATCCCAGTAGTGTAGGGGCAGATAGGGGGAGCAGCCTGGGTAAAGTTAGGAGCTCATTGGGTGCTGGTCACCTGAGCTCACACATAGAGGGAGTATATAAGGTGGGCACCATCTTAGATCAGGGTCGGTCTTTTGCAGAGTGAGGTCGGTCAGTCTTTTGCAGAGTGAGGTCAGTCTGTCAGTCTTTAGCAGAGGAGAAGAGCAGCTCCAAGGCCTAGAGAGAGAGAGGAGAAAGAAAGACCCAGAGGGGGAGAAAGAAGGAACTCCAAGAGCCCAAATTAGACCAGAGGGTGAAGAGTTGGCAACAGGGTACCGGATCCCAAGCTGGCAGAGGCTACAGCACACCTTAGCCAGGAACCGGAGGTCATGGGCAGGATCGATCTGCCACGATCACCCACTAAATCCACCCGGAAGGCAGACCAGGAATAGGGTCAGGGAACCCAGAGACAAGGGTTTACCACCAAGAGGCCCGAGGGAGCCGGACATAGGTGGATCCCTGGTGGGGAAGGCCAGAGAAGAGGACAGGACAGAAAGGGAGCTCAGGACCATGCTCCAGAATCACCTGGGGGTTGGCTGAGTCCAGGACCTGGTGGACGCAGCACGGCTCGGGTGGTCACTTAAGGCCGGAGTGACCAGAACAACTGCAGTAAGTAAACAAACCCTGAACTGCACAGCCCGACTCTGAGTCTCATTTCCATCCTCGCTGCACCACCACAACCCCCATCCTCTGCAACTGACCCCCTGAGGCTATACCCCTCCCGTTGGGGGTTATACTACCTGAGCTGCACATACATCACCAGCCTCAGCGGACCCTGCTGCAGCGGCGGCCGTATTGACCGCAATTCAACGGGTGGCGTAGTCGACACAAAAGAACATCTAGTAACATCATAAGGACTGCCACACACTGAGCTTGACACCCTGGGCACGGACCGGGTCACAGCCACTCGGAGACTACAACCCCCATCTGATCCGGCTCCGGGTATCCCCAACAACACTGGCCCAGGGGGCGCGTCAACTTTGGCGTAGTCGGCAGGATAACGTGCCCGCAACAACCGGGTACTGCGTGCCTGAAGAAAAGTACACCGTTACTTTAAAAAGAAGTCTCCCGCCGGTTCCGGAGGGTCCCCGCCAACGGACCCCATCACAGGTCGTTTCCCGCCGGTTGTCCGCCATTTGCAGCTTTTTCCCGCCATCCATGGAGTTTCCCGCCACTGGGAGACGATTCCCGCCATTTCCAAAGATTTCCCGCCTTGGAAGAGCGGACGCCATTATGGGCGTGCCAGAGGGTGGCAAAAGGCCACCTCCCATCGTGGGCCAGGTCGAAGAATGGCGCCAAAAGCGGAAACCGCGCCCACCAACAGAGACTGTGATGCTGGAAGTGTCCATCAGCGTGAGAGAACTGCCCCTGGAACTGAAGTTGCCCCGGGACCACCCTCGATGTGGGCGGAGACAGAAGAAGAGAGCAAAGATGGGTGTCGCCTGGAGCAGTCTGGAGAGAGCGCACCCGGAGACAAGACGTCTGGAAGAGAGTCCAGAGAGAGCCTACCCGGAGATGGAGGGAGAGTCAGGCAGCACCGACCCAGTGGTCAGGAGCCTGTTGCAGGTCGCCACTCCAGAAGGCCTGCTGGAGATCCTAGCACAGCTCCCCCGAGACCGGGAGTGTGCACAGACCGCGCTGGAGGGCCACGCACGGAGGATGGCCCGGGTACAGCGAGAGACGTTGGCGGAGTGGAGCCGAGAGATGGCCCAGCAGACCGAAACCCGTCAGCGGAGCACGCCACCCGAGACGAGGAGACAGACCGCCTCTGAGGATGGCGCAGGAGGAATGAAGGCAGGAGACGGCGCCGAGAAGGGAGCTGAACGGACGGAGGCAGGTAAAGGGGACGTCTCTACCCCGAGCCGGGAAACCGCGTGCCTGCCCCAGCTCCCCGTCGCAGAGCCCGAAATTCCCCCTGCCGTGCCCGTCGCTGCATCGTCACCGCCGCCGACTAGGCCTCAACCGGAAACTGCGGCCGCGACCCCTGTGACGTCACACGCCTCGACCTCGAGAGTGGCCAAGCAGGAAATACCACCGGCCTGGTCGCAAGGCCTAGTACCCCCGGGCGCCGCAATACCAACAGCGCCCCCTACCTCCGCGGAGCCACCGGCCTGGTCGCAGGGCCGAATAACCCAGGGCGCCGCCGTTCTTACGGTGCCCTTTGCCTTTAGGGTGCCCCAAGCCTGGTCGCAAGGCCTGGTCAACCCAGGCGCCGCTACCATCAACGCGCCCTCAACATCTAGAGTGCCGCACCTGGGTGAAGACCTGTTCGCCCAGCATACGTGCCCGGATGGGCAGCCCTTTATATGGCCACCGGAGTTTCACCATCCCCGACTCCGGAAAGAGAGACCCCTAGACGAACCCCTGATTCCGGCTCCGAAGCCCGTAAAGAGGACCTCACCCCCGCTGGAGGAGGCACAGTTCGAGTGGGATCCCACTGGAGAAGACCTCATGGGGTTCACTCAGGAGACTCGGGCGGCCGCAGCAGAGCGTGCAGAGTGCTGCCGGCAGCAGCTCGAGGTCTTCGAGAGGGAGTGGAGAGAGAGGCGGGTCCGGGAACAGCAAGCGCAGATAAGGAGCGCGGAGCAGAAGAGCCGGACCAGGAGGAATCCCCGTGCAGCACATGGTCCCCCTTCCACCGGGACTGTGATAAAGTTCAATATGCAGCACGGATGGGGCTTTATTAGAGACCATCAGACCCCCGGCGACGTCTTTGTAACCCGCAGAGACGTAGAAAGCCATCTGCCGGAGGGACACAGAGGTCGTGACCTGTATGTAGGGGACGAGGTCACCTTCACCCGGCACAAGTGTGCCAAAGGACCCTACGCCCTCCATGTGCATCGCCTGACGGAGGAGGAGCTGCGGTGTGAGGAGGAGCAAGAGGACCCGGACGGGTCTGAAGAATCTAAAAAAGGAGCAGGAGGACGCCGTCGTTGAAGTACGGTAGAGAGAGACTGTATAAAGTTACCCGTCAGGGTATAAGAACTGTTCTAGTTAAAATATAGTCCCCGTTGGGACCAGCCAAGAGTGAACTGTTAACCCCGTGTGTCCCTATTCCCACTGACCGAGGACTGAGAGCGGTCAATCCTCCCTAATACCTGGCCGAGGACTGAGAGCGGCCATATCCCCTTGTATATAGTTGCGCTTCCTAAAGCGCCCCCTACCGGTTTTATAGGAAACTGTTTTTCTTCCAAGAGAGACTGTCGCACTTTACCCGGTCACAAGTTGCACCGTGACCGGAGGAACCAGAAACAAGAATGTTTATATGAAAAGTTTATTGCTGCTGATGATGTTTTATATGTTTTATATGTTTATGTTTTATGAAAAAAAATGTATGTTTGTGGATGTTTATATCTTACAGCCCGAGGACGTGCTGTGATTTACCAGGGGGGAATGTAGCACCCTGAGGATTCGGCTGCTACAGGGGTATTACACCTCAAGCCAGAGGTGTGGTATTCCACTCCCGGGTAAGGATGGAGTGTGGAACTGAGCTCAGTTAGCTGCATGCACTACACACATCCCATTTCCGAGGAACAGACCGACGGTACTCCCACTAGAGAAATGTGCAGGTACGACAGAGTCTGTTCCTGGCTGGAGTGGGAGGGGGGTGGAACATCCCAGTAGTGTAGGGGCAGATAGGGGGAGCAGCCGGGGTAAAGTTAGGAGCTCATTGGGTGCTGGTCACCTGAGCTCACACATAGAGGGAGTATATAAGGTGGGCACCATCTTAGATCAGGGTCGGTCTTTTGCAGAGTGAGGTCGGTCAGTCTTTTGCAGAGTGAGGTCAGTCTGTCAGTCTTTAGCAGAGGAGAAGAGCAGCTCCAAGGCCTAGAGAGAGAGAGGAGAAAGAAAGACCCAGAGGGGGAGAAAGAAGGAACTCCAAGAGCCCAAATTAGACCAGAGGGTGAAGAGTTGGCAACAGGGTACCGGATCCCAAGCTGGCAGAGGCTACAGCACACCTTAGCCAGGAACCGGAGGTCGTGGGCAGGATCGATCTGCCACGATCACCCACTAAATCCACCCGGAAGGCAGACCAGGAATAGGGTCAGGGAACCCAGAGACAAGGGTTTACCACCAAGAGGCCCGAGGGAGCCGGACATAGGTGGATCCCTGGTGGGGAAGGCCAGAGAAGAGGACAGGACAGAAAGGGAGCTCAGGACCACGCTCCAGAATCACCTGGCGGTTGGCTGAGTCCAGGACCTGGTGGACGCAGCACGGCTCGGGTGGTCACTTAAGGCCGGAGTGACCAGAACAACTGCAGTAAGTAAACAAACCCTGAACTGCACAGCCCAACTCTGAGTCTCATTTCCATCCTCGCTGCACCACCACAACCCCCATCCTCTGCAACTGACCCCCTGAGGCTATACCCCTCCCGTTGGGGGTTATACTACCTGAGCTGCACATACATCACCAGCCTCAGCGGACCCTGCTGCAGCGGCGGCCGTATTGACCGCAATTCAACGGGTGGCGTAGTCGACACAAAAGAACATCTAGTAACATCATAAGGACTGCCACACACTGAGCTTGACACCCTGGGCACGGACCGGGTCACAGCCACTCGGAGACTACAACCCCCATCTGATCCGGCTCCGGGTATCCCCAACAACACTGGCCCAGGGGGCGCGTCATATACAGCGCTGCTATTTTCTCTGCCAGGCACACCCTTGTCTTTTAGGGCAAGGTGTATTGCGTGACTTCAGCATATTAACCTCTTCTGAACAGGACCTGCTCATCAGAGTGGTTAACTATTTCTGGTGCACACTTTGTTTCCAGTTTTGTTAAGTTAACTGTTTTTTTGCCCAGCAGTGCTGGGGTATCTCTTGCTAAAGGAGAGCTTTAACCCTTCAGTGCCTTATAGAGTGGGAAGAGGAAAAAAAAAAAGAAGATTTTTTTTTTTTTTTCCTTTGAAGCAGGCTGTGTTGGTTGAATTCACACACTCTAGGTTGCCATACGCATTATAACAGGCTGGCATCTGGTGTGGGGGGCATGTCGGATCAGGGACCAGGAGGCGCGGGCCTCTCTCCCGATCCGTTCTTGGTTCGGTCGGGCGTTTCTGGTACACCTAGGCCCTCGACGGCATCAAGTTCGACCCTTAGTGATGCTAAGGTGGAGGCGCTCACTCGCTCCATTGATGGTCTTTCTGACCTACTGGGTCGTTGGGTGTCGGCTAAATCGCAACCAACGACTCGAGGCAAGAAGCGCTGCAGGACTGTGGTGGCGCTGTCTTCTCCGCACAGCACATCAGAGGCTTCAGATTCACCAACAGGTTCGATGGGTGAAATCTCCGACTCTGAGGTAGAGGATCGGCAGAGTTGCTCTGCTTCGCTTTCTAGCCGCGTGGATGCTCTTATTGGGGCCATACGGGAAACTTTACAGCTGTCTGAAGAGCCGACTAAACCTTGTAAGTCGGCCCGGCTGTATCAAGATTTGCGTCGGGCTCGCTCATTTTTTCCAGCGCATGATGAACTTAACGAGGCAGTGGAGAAGGAGCGCCGGGGGATGCGTTTTTTTGATGCTCTGTATCCCTGCGCTATGGAGACTATCGCTAATTGGGTTCCCTCCCCTGAGGTGGATGTATTTCTGTCTCAGCTGAGCAGGTCTTCCTTGCTTCCTGTTAAGGGGAAGGCCAGTCTTCAGGATCCCCTGGACAGAAGATCAGAGTCAGCGGCGAAGTCCATCTATGAAGCCGCAGGTCATGGTTTTCGGGCGGCCTTAGGGGCCATGTGGGCCAGTGAGGCTTCTCTGCGGTGGGTGGATCAGCTGCGGACGACATGGCAGGATGGGACTCCGCTGTTGGAAGTAGAAAGGCTTTTTCAACTTGTGGAAGATGTATTACGTTATGGCAGGGATGCAGTACTGGACACTGCTTCTGTTCTGTCTAAAGCTCAATCTTCAGCGGTCACAGTCAGGCGAGCACTGAGGCTCAAACAGTGGACCGGGGACGCTGTATCCAAGCAAGGTCTGCTTAGTCTGGCATACAGGGGTGGTCAGCTTTTTGGTTCAGACCTTACAGAGCTGATTGCCAAGGCCAAAGCTAAGGATGCTGCTTTGCCTCAGAAAAGGGCAGCAGCATCCACATTTGGCAGGGCAGGGACCAGTAGAGGTCGTCGGTCCTTTCGGACCAGGGGATGGTTCGGTCAGCCCTCTGGGAGATCGAGCCGTCCCTCATCTTCTGGTAGATCCACCCAGAAATCCCGTGTTCCGTGGAAGCAACATTCCCGTCAGGACAGACGGGAGATTGACAAGAAACCCGCTAAGGCTGACTGACACCAGAAATCCCCCCGAGGGCTCTCGAGTGGGAGGTCGTCTGCTACAATTCGGATCAATTTGGGCATCCCACATATTAGACGCCTCGGTGACGCGGGTTATGTCAGCAGGCTATTTCATTGAGCTTCATTCTCAACCTCCAGACAGGTTTCGTCAGTCATGCATTCCGTCCGTGCCAAGGCTGGCTACCGCTCTGTTACGGGAGGTCGACTCTTTTCTACAGCAAGGTGTAGTGGTTCAGGTTCCTCCGGAGGACCGGGGAAGGGGTTTTTACTCCAACCTGTTTGTGGTCCCCAAAAAGGAAGACAGGTTTCGCCCTGTGCTGGATCTCAGAGATCTGAATATTCATGTCCGGACCCGGAAGTTCCGCATGGAGTCTCTCCGCTCTGTGGTAGCGGTCTTGTCGCAGTTCGACTTCTTGATTTCAATCGACATTCGCGACGCCTATTTGCATGTCCCTATCGGCAGGGCTCACCAGCGTTTTCTGCGTTTCACCATAGGTCAGGCTCATTACCAGTTTGTGGCCCTACCATTCGGGTTGGCCTCGGCTCCCAGGATCTTTACAAAGACTCTGGCTCCTCTCATGGCGCTTCTTCAAAGACAGGGGGTTACGATTCTCCCCTACCTGGACGACCTGTTGATAGTGTCGCCCACAGCGCAGAAGGCGATAACATCCCGCGACCTCTCCCTTCAGTACCTGGAGGACTTCGGGTGGCTGATCAATTGGGAAAAGTCGTCATTGGAACCGGCGCAGTCTATCCTGTTCTTGGGGATGCACTTCGATACAGTTCGGGCAGTGGTGTCCCTGCCTCCTGTCAAACAAGCAAACCTTCGTCGCCAGGTCCGGCTTATAAGGTCGGCGTTGGCATTGTCCCTTCGGGAATGCATGCGCCTTCTGGGTCTTATGGTGGCGGCTATGGAAGCCGTACCATTTGCACTATTTCATTCCCGAGATCTCCAAAATCTTATTCTGACTCGTTGGGATCGATCACTGGCTTCGCTGGATCACTCTGTCATTATCTCCCGCAGGGTGCGAGAGTCTCTTGGATGGTGGTTACGTCCGGAGACTCTATCCCTGGGGAAATCCTTCCTTCTCCCGAGGTGGTCGGTGATTTCCACCGATGCCAGCCTGATGGGCTGGGGGGGGAGTTTGGAACGACCTCTGGGTTCAGGGGGTCTGGTCGACAGAGGAGTCATCTCTCCCGATCAACATTTTGGAGTTGAGAGCAATTTTTCTCTGCCTCCAACATTGGACGGTCCTGTTGAGCGGTCTGCCCGTCCGGATCCAGTCAGACAATGCGACGGCTGTCGCGTACATCAACCATCAGGGCGGGACGAGGAGTTCCAGTCTCATGACGGAGGTCTCTCAGATCCTGGTCTGGGCCGAGTCCAGAGTTCCAGCAATCTCTGCAATTCACATCCCAGGGGTGTTGAATATCTCGGCGGACTTCCTCAGTCGCGAGCAGGTGGACCCTGGGGAATGGAGACTCCATCCAGAAGTGTTTTCACTGCTGTGTTCCCGTTGGGGGACTCCTCAGGTGGACTTGATGGCATCCAGGCTGAACGCCAGGGTTCCGACGTTCATGTCCAGGTACAGGGACCCGGAGGCTGTGGCGGTAGATGCTCTAGTGGCCCCGTGGGGTCAGTTCAAGCTGATCTATGCGTTTCCACCGATATCCTTACTTCCTCTGGTGATCCGACGGATCAAACTCGAAAAGGTATCAATAATTCTGATAGCACTGGATTGGCCGTGGAGGACGTGGTATTCGACGCTGGTGTCTCTTCAGGCGGCGCCTCCGTTTCCGCTGCCCCTTCGCCCGGACTTGCTAACCCAGGGGCCCATTCGTCATCCGGACCTGAGGTCTCTTTGTTTGACGGCGTGGCTCTTGAGACTGAGATCTTGACCCGTCACGGTTTTTCGCCCGAGGTCATTGCTACCTTGCGGGTGGCCAGGGGTCCAGCTACGACTAAGATTTATCACAGAACTTGGGAGTCTTTCTATTCATGGTGTTCTGAATCGTCAAGAAACCCGAGGGATTTTCCGTCCCCAACCTCTTGGCTTTTCTGCAATATAGCTTGACCAAAGGTCTAGCAGTTAGTACCATACGGTGTCAGGTATCTGCACTATCCGCGCTTTTTCGCAAGGCTATTGCCTCATGCAGGGACGTGCGTTCTTTTTTTCGCGGAGTTGCACATCAGTTTCCGCCTCAGAGGGCGGTTGTGGCTCCTTGGCGGCTCAATCTAGTCCTGGAAGCTCTTCAGCATAGGCCTTTTGAGCCTATGGATTCTGCTAAGCTTTCGTTACTTTCCAGGAAGGTGGCCTTCCTGGTGGCAGTCACCTCTTTGAGAAGGGTTTCGGAGTTGGCGGCACTGTCTTGCTCGCCCCCTTTTCTGGAATTTTTTCCGGATCGTGTGGTGCTTCGTATCCATGGAGATTTTTTACCTAAGGTGGTGTCGCATTTCCACATTAATCAGGACATCGTGTTGCCTTCTCTCTGTCCGAAACCAAACAATCCAAAGGAGCGGGCCTTGCACTCATTGGATTTAGTGCGGGCTTTAAAGTTCTATCGTTCGATCACGCAAGGTTTTAGGAAGTCGGACTCTCTTTTTGTGATTCCTGCTGGTCGTCGGCATGGTCAGCGTGCTTCCAAGGACACTATAGCTCGGTGGATACGCTCGGCTATCCTGGAGGCGTACCGGCTCAAGGGCGAGCCTTGTCCGGTTAAGGTTCAGGCTCATTCCACGAGAGCCGTTGGCTCATCGTGGGCTTTTCGTCAGGGGGCCTCGGCAGTGCAGCTCTGCCGGGCGGCCACCTGGCGCTCCGTGTACACCTTTACTAAGTTTTATAAGGTGGACGTGAGTGCTTCTGCCGATGCGGCCCCTGGGACGCAAGGTTCTGCAGGCGGCGGTGGTGTAAATTATTTCTTTATTTCCCTATTATTTTCCTTTATTCAGCGCGGTTTGCGCACTGGCCTAAGTTACGGGGTGTTGGGGATGCTGCCACTATTTCCCACCCTTAAGTTTTGTACTGCTTTGGGACGTCCCACTAAGTAATGAAGTCTGTGTCTCCCTTCCTTCCCTTCTGCTGCTGAAAGATGGATTTTGGTAAGAACTTACCTGTAAAATCCTTTTCAGTGAAGGAAGGAAGGGAGACACAGCACCCTCCCATGGCAGAGTTAGATTTTTTTGTGTTTTCTAGATGCTGCGCGACTCCTTCCTGATGACGGTCATTTGGACTGGGTTTAGCGCTCTACGGCTCTTTTTCCAGCATCGCCAGCTCTACACAGTTGTCAGGTCCAGTAAGGTATGCCTAGGACTGTGTGTTTTTTGTTACATAACCTGTTTTCTCTCATTTCTGAACTTTCAGAAGGGGATGTGTTGTTCTGCTGGTAGGGTCTGCTCTTCCTTAGCTTGTGTACGGACTGAAGAACATGGGAGTAGGAGGAGCCTTTATACTGGAGGGGCCGGTCGTCACTCTTTTAATCTGAGGTGAACTATCCCTGTGGGGCTCCTCCTACCCACTAAGTAATGAAGTCTGTGTCTCCCTTCCTTCCTTCGCTGAAAAGGATTTTACAGGTAAGTTCTTACCAAAATCCGTCTTTTAAAATTATGTTAGCTATCTTTGCATCTTCCTGCTCTTGAAATTGGTGCGATAGCACGCTGTTTTTTGATTGTGGTTATATTGTTCTGTACAAACAATGTTTCTAGGGGAAAGTTGTACTGTAATACCACGTGATGGGCATACCACATTATTTGGGGGGATCCCTACCAATTCTGGGTAAAGATAAAGAGAGTTTATTACAGATCCATACAACACAAATCCATAATATGACCATGTGCATAAAGCTAGTAACGCTTCATACTTTTTACTTGATAAATAGAATTTCTGTCATCTTTTATTTGAAGACACACAAACAGAACAAACAGCTTTGAAGTTCTGCAGAATGCTAGATGACTGTAATTAGTAATACCTAACGTCAAAAGTTACTCAGTTTTTTCACAGCATAAAACAATATAAATGTATTTTAACTGTGAAATAATAATTATCCCAGTGAGGGTGAACCTGGTGTTTTTAAACCACTTACCTTTTTAAGAAGCTGTACACAAGAATTATAATTGCACTTCCATTCATTTATATGTGAATATCTGTAAAGACATTTGGCGTCTCATCAGCCGAAACAGCAGATGGAGAGAGTCTCTCCTACGTGCTTTGTCAAGGGAATTACAAGTTTAAGTGTTTTAATAGACATTGAGGATTAACTGATGTGCACAAAATTGCATGTCTTCAACCGTGGTGATTATATGTGTATGTAACCATTAATGTAAGGAATGGAAAGAAACAATTACGTTTTAGATTACTCTGTTGCATTATGTGGGATTTCATGGAGGTCTATTCTCAAGTCTTAGTTTAAAATCGTACTTTGCAGAAGTCATTTTTTGGTAGACCTGGGTACCAATTCATTAAGACTTGATGCGCCAGTCTTATAGTGGGGAACACAGAAATCAGATACACAAAAATGTAATAATGAATTTGGTGCATCTTATCAGTGGCGTGAGAAATATTTTATCAGGGATTAGAGTAACATTTTTGGCTTAAAATAAACTCCTTCATTTTCCATTAATTTGAAGGGTGGATATAGCCACGCCATGTCCCGCCCCAGCTCCTCCACAGCTCCAACTGTTTTGGTGAAGCTGCTTGAAACTGGCATGAAAACATCAAAATTCACAGATACACTAATAGCTCAGTGAACATTGATTTGGTAGTGGAACCAATGGCATGGCCATTTCCCCAAAATATCCCATGTGCCATTTTTCAACACAACAATGCCAGACTGCATGTTGCTCATGTTAATGTGTGCAGCCTGATTTGCCTATGCGTGCTACCATGGCCTGCAGCATATTCGGACTTGTCTCCCATCATGCACATCTGTGATGTCATTTTTCGGCAATTGCAAAGGGAGCTGGCAGCAGCAGATCTTGATGACTTGCGTGCGTACGTTCATTCAGTGTGGTAGAACATTCCTCAGACTACCATTAGTACATTTAATGAAAGCATGCCATAATGTGTAAGTGTGTGAATTTCTGAGAGTGATGCTCATATCTGATGCTGAATAGATTGAGATTTGAATTTTTTTGTTTGTTATTAACATGTCTATCAATCAGAATTCCACAACTATTCCTTCTTGCTGTTGCAAATTCGTTGTTGAGGAATGTATGTTTAGCATTTTTAGGAAAGAGAATGTTACATTATTTAGCCGCACATTCACTGTAATCTAAATCTGCAAGATACATTGCTTGAAGCAGAAAAGTATCTAATATTATGTGATTGAATATGTTGCAAAACTATAAAACTTACAAAAAGTAATTTCTATGCCACATTTTTGTATGCAATGAAAAGAAGCACTTTTGTTGGGATGATCTAATATTATGGGAGCCTTCCAATTCTTACCCAAAGGCAGATGTCAGGGTAAAGGACAAGGCATGTTGGATTTTAGAATTATTTTTATATTTTTTTCTCATTAGAAAAAAAAACTAAGAACCAGGAGATACTTTTGCTACCGCTAATCTGGGGTTCTAGCCATACTCTAAATAATTGTGGCTAAATTAAGGAGCTAAAATAAGGCCAGATGTATCTAGTCGTACTCTATGCGGCACGTACTACAACCTCTTCTTGCAAAAATTAAAGAGGCTCATGCCTCATACAGATAGGGACACCTCTTTCATCTTATTGTATGTAAAAGTGACTCAATTTTTCACCTGAAAAAGCATGAAGATCTCCCTAGACTGTTCGACTTCCTGGGATTTGATCATGTTGTGGTTCCAGATTGGCTCTCGTTGGAGTTCTAAAAGGTCCTTCCTCAGAGGGAAAGAAGACGCAGGTTTAACACTCTCTCATCTGCCAAGACAGGTCTTCCTCCCTAGTTCAATTTTCCTGTTGGTTCATTGGAACTTCCGATGGAAAATTGACTGTGTTATTTGATCTTGCAATATCTATATGGGTATGATGTCCCAGATGTGTTATTTAAACTCACTGATATCCCACATATTATTATTTGAGATTTGTCAGGATCGATTGTTTCTATGTTATTTGATAAATTGCCTTTTTTTGTCTTTCGAATAATGGAGTTACCAATTGTAGATCTCACTCTAATTGAAAAATGGAGTGGATACCCTTCAAGTTCGCTTTCTGGCAAGAGTTACTTAAGATTATTCCCTCCCTCATATAGGTGTTACGGAAGTGTTTATTTCATTCCTTACTCACGGACCTTCAGGCTCCGCCCTCATTGCACGACATGCTTCCTACTTAACCCCCATAGGTTTTTCATTGGCTGGATCTAAGACTGACTTGTTTTTTGTAAGCTAATTCTTTCTTTTCTCCCCCTCGCCTCTTTTCTGCCCTTTTTCCTTGTCAGCTATACTTTTCTCTTTCTTTCCTTTTCCTTTTTTCCTAGCTCTCGTCTCCCCCACCTTGGATTTTTTTACTTCTCTTTTTCCCTTTCTCTCTTTTCTCAAATCATTGGTTACTCTGATCACGACTATGCAAGCTCAGTCTGAACTATGCGTGGGCTCCCTGAATGTCAAAAGTATTCTCAGCTTTGGGAAACAGTCTATTCTGCTGAATCTTCTGAAGAGTAGTTGACCACAGGTTACTTTTTACAAGAAACAAACTACTGCTCAAGTAAAACCTACAGGCTTACAGATAGGCGGTTTCCCTTGGTGTAGCATTCCCCCTCCCCTGACACAAAATGTAGGGGGACTAGCATTTTTATTTCTAACTCACCTTCCTGGGAGTTTATGAATCGGATTTCCTCTGAAATATACACATTGGCATCTCTGTATCTGCCCAACTCGGGTCAATGTTCTACTCTTCTGTGCCACCTTGAGTCTTTAGATTAGTTTTCCAAGGGTATGTTGGTGTTAGGAGGTGACTTTAATGAGGCGCTAGACTCCCTACAAGGATGTTTGTAAGGGGATTTCATAAATGTCTCAAGCTGTCTTATGGCACATTAGGCGGCGGTTACATGAGCACCAATTAATTGATATTTAGCGGCTTCTGCATTCTTCTGACAGAGTGTATTTCTCTCTGGTTTATGACACATATTTCCATCCAAATAACTTCTTTATTAGGCACTGTTATTGTTACTTTCATTCCCTTATAAATGTCCCTATTGACAGTATCTCTTTCTCAGACCATGCTTTGGTTATTCTGTCCCTCTCTCTCTCTCAAACCCCATTTCCTGATAACAGCAATGGAAAATAAATAAGTCTCTGCGAAACGATCCAATTGTAGTGCACTGAGCTCCAGCCTCCCACCACTGAAGAGTGATGATATTATTGCCCTGGAGAGTCCTATCTCTGAATTGGAGTTAGAATGGTGGTTACAAACTCCCCTACAGGCAAGGCCCTCGGTCCTTACGGCTTAGCACTTGTATATTATAAAACATTTAGTGACTTTTTATTTTCTCCTCTCCTTTCTGCCACTAATAACATATCCACTTACTCGGTCTCACTGCTTCCTAAAGATGCTTTACATGGCACTATTACTGTAATACCCGAAGAATTGAAAGATCCTGTTCAACGTTCTAGTTATCACCCAATTGTTTGCTCAATGTAGACCTCAAATTTTTACCAGGATACTGGCAACCAGGCTGGCACCCTTGCTTGGAGACATCATTCATCCTGATCAGGTGGGTTTTATGACTAGCAGAGAGGTGAGAGATCACACTAGTAAGGCTTTGTACCTTATGAATAGAGCCAAAACTGATGACACTTCCTTGACACTCTGATGACCTTTCTCAATGATAATAACAGTAGCAATAACACAAATGCCTGTAGGAAGGCATTTGTATTATTGCTATTGTTATTATTATTGATGACACATACACTTTCTGATTAGATAAGGCGGTCATCAGCCTTATTGTAGGCATGTCCGTGGGTATTTTTTCATAGCTGTTTTTGGCTTGTTAAATCTTTTTATTACATTTTGGCTTATGTTTCAATAAATAATTATTTATTATTGTTAGGTGATCCGTTTTGTGGATACTTCTTTTTCTTTTAGGGTTCAGTCTATTTTTGTAAAGAATACCACAAGCATTTTGAATTTATAATAAATCAGACATCATCGGTCATGTAATGCATGCATGCATTAGTACACACTCTAAAAGTGTACACTATTCAAAGGAGGAACAGAAGGATTGTTTCTTTAAAAAATATAAACTTTATTGATTTCATAAAGAAAAACATCATGTTAAAAATAGGAGCATAAAGGGTGGTAATACGCACAGGACGTACACAAAAATGGGAAGTACTGCAGACAGGGCCGGCGTCAGCACCCGGCGCACCCGGGCAAGTGTTGGGGGCCTGAGCATGCGGGGGGGCCCACTCGCGTTGAGCACCCCGCCGTGCTATGGGACCCATGAGCGGAGGAGAGCGGCGTCAGCTCCCTGCCCCCCCCCCGCGCTTGCTCAGGGCCCCGGCACCCGGCGCAATACTTACCTCTCCCCGCGCCTCCGCAGCAGCTCCAGTGTCTTCCGCGGCTGCTGCACAGTGACGTCTCAGGTCAGAGGGCGCGGTGACGTCTTTATACTGCGCTCTCTCCTGAGCCAATACAGCGCAGATCGGGAAGACGCCGGCTTGCGTGAGGAGTCCGGAGCAGCGGCAGCAGGTGAGAAGTGAGGTGAGTATTTGATTTTTTTTTATTGTATGGAGGCATGGGGCATTATATGGGGGGGTGACATCCTGCATGGGGCATTATATGGGGGGGTGGAGGGGTGTGACATCCTGCATGGGGCATTATATGGGGGGCGGGGGAGTGTGACATCCTGCATGGTGCATTATAAGGGAGTGGGGTGTGTGACATCCTGCATGGGGCATTATAAACGAGGGGGGGTGTGACATCCTGCATGGGGCATTATATGGTGGGGTGGGGGGTGTGACATCCTGCATGGGGCATTATAAGCGAAGGGAGGTGTGACATCCTGCATGGGGCATTATAATGGAGGGGGGGTGTGTAACATCCTGCATGGGGCATTATATGGGGGTGTGGGGGGTGTGACATCCTGCTTGGGGCATTATATGGTGGGGGGGTGACATCCTGCATGGGACATTATAAGCGAGGGGGGGTGATATCCTGCATGGGGCATTATAAGGGAAGGGGGGTGTGACATCCTGCATGGTGCATTATAACGGAGGGGGGGTGACATCCTGCATGGGGCATTATAAGCGAGGGGGGGTGTGACATCCTGCATGGGACATTATAAGGGGGGGTGACATCCTGCATGGGGCATTATAAGCGAGGGGAGGTGTGACATCCTGCATGGGGCATTATAAGGGGGGTGACATCCTGCATGGGGCATTATAAGCGAGGGGGGTGTGACATCCTGCATGGGGCATTATAACGGAGGGGGGTGACATCCTGCATGGGGCATTATACGGGGGGGTGACATCCTGCATGGGGCATTATAAGCAAGGGGAGGTGTGACATCCTGCATGGGGCATTATAACAGGGGGGGTGACATCCTGCATGGGGCATTATAAGGGAGGGGGGGTGACATACTGCATGGGGCATTATAAGGGGGGTGACATCCTGCATGGGGCATTATAAGTGAGGGGGGTGACATCCTGCATAGGGCATTATAAGGGGGGTGACATCCTGCATGGGGCATTATAAGGGAAGGGGGGTGTGACATCCTGCATGGGTCATTATAAGGGGGGTGACATCCTGCATGGGGCATTATAAGGGGGGGTGACATCCTGCATGGGGCATTATAAGGGGGGTGACATCCTGCATGGGGCATTATAAGGGAAGGGGGGTGTGACATCCTGCATGGGTCATTATAAGGGGGGTGACATCCTGCATGGGGCATTATAAGGGGGGTGACATCCTGCATGGGGCATTATAAGGGGGGTGACATCCTGCATGGGGCATTATAAGGGGGGGTGACATATTGCATGGGGCATTATAAGGGGGGGTGACATCCTGCATGGGCATTATGTGGGGGTAACAGCCTGTGTGCGGCATTATGTGGGGAGAACAGCCCGCATGAGGCATTATGTACACTCTGCACCCCATCTTGACTGAAAAAAATAGAAATGTAAAAATTTTTGCAAATTTGTTAAAAAAGAAAAACTAAAATATCACATGGTCATAAGTATTCAGACCCTTTGATGCAACAGGTTTTTCACACCTGGATTTGGGGATCCTCTGCCATTCTTCCTTGCAGATCCTCTTCAGTTCCGTCAGGTTGAATGTGTTAGAACCTTGCTCTTAGGTTTTTTCCTTTGCTGGTCACATGACCTTGTTGGCCTATTTAATCCTGCTCCGCCCTTCTGGCTTTGCTGGACTTCATTGTATAACTACTTTCTAGCTAGCCTGTGCTCTGTATCTAACTCTGTTAGTTTGCTTGGTCTACGGACCTCAGTGTTCTATATATTTTGTTTGTTTGTCTGTCTGCTACTATTTCTGTTAGGAGGTGTCCCATTTTCCTCCCAGTCCTTAGTACTTGTAGGGATTCCTTCCCCACATCTATAGGTCTCCGTACAGACTAGCTTAGGACTTTAGCAGGTCTGATCGCAGGATCAGGTCCCCTGTTACATCGTAGGGATAAAGCTGAGTTCTATCGTAGGGACAGATCTCCTCTCTTTCCTTAGCTCTGGTAGCAGAACATAACAGTGGTGAACCGATGGAGATTGGATCGGTGGCACCTCGCTCTCAAGAAAAAGACCGTAGATTTTTTGAAGGCTTGTGTTTCTATTGCGGAAAATCTGGTCATTTGATTAAAGGCTGTGAGCTTCGTATGAAGAAAGAAAAAAAAATGGTCAGTCATGCCCGTATTGCCTGTTTAAATTCCAAGGGTGTATTTTTAGCTGCTTCCACGATTGCTCAGGAAAAATTAATGGAATTTCGGGTGTTTGTCGATTGTGGGTCTACTCTGAATGTAATTGATGGGGGATTCTTGGAAAGACTCAATTTAAAACCCGAACCTTTATCATCCCCCATTGCTGTGGTTTCTGTGGATGGTTCCCCTTTGAAGAATATTACTCTCAAGGTCTGTGAAATTTCCTCTCACTATTAATGGTGTTCACCATGAGAAATTGGATTTGGTGGTTTTGAATGGCTTGCCTTCTCCAGTGGTATTGGGATTGCCCTGGTTAAAATTTCACAATCCTGTACTGGATTGGTCTACCAGTGAAATTAAATCCTGGAGCCATAAATGTTATGACAAGTGTTGTAACGGGCGTATTGCAGCTTTGGATAGGGGAGAATTGCCTGTTCCTATTCAGGATTTTTGGAGAGTTTTTTCTGAGAAGGAATCGCAGGTTTTGCCTCCCCATAGAGACTATGATTGTTCTATTGAATTTGTCCCTGGAGCGACTCTTCCTAAAAGTCGTTTATTTAACCTTACTATTCCTGAGAGGAAGGCTTTGGAGGAATACATACAGACAAGTTTGGCCGCCGGTCACATTAGGCCTTCTAAGTCTCCTGTGGCGGTTGGATTTTTTTTTGTAAAAAAAAAGGACGGCGGTTTACGTCCTTGTCTGGATTTTCGTGAGATTAACAAAATTACTGTACGCAATCCTTACCCACTGCCATTGATTCCTGATTTATTTAACCAGTTAATGGGGGCCAAGTGGTTCTCTAAAATTGACCTTAAGGGGGCATACAATCTGTTGCGCATGAAGGAGGGTGACGAATGGAAGACTGCTTTTAACACTCCTGTGGGTCATTTTGAGAATCTGGTTATGCCTTTTGGTCTTACTAATGCTCCTGCATTTTTTCAGAATCTTATTAATGACATCCTTAGACCTTTGATCGGCAAAAATGTGGTTGTGTATTTGGATGACATTTTGATTTATTCGCCGGATCTGGAGTCTCATTGGCGGAGCGTACGTGAGGTATTACAGTTGTTAATGGACAATTCGCTTTTTGCTAAGCTGGAGAAATGTGAGTTCGCTGTACAGAGAATTAGTTTTTTGGGTTACATTATCTCCAGCGAAGGTTTTGAGATGGACCCGGTTAAAGTTCAAGCTGTACAGGAATGGCCTAGGCCTATTGGTTTGAAATCGATACAGAGGTTTTTAGGTTTCGCCAATTATTACAGAAAATTCATAAAAAAAATTTCTAGTATTGTCAAACCTCTGACCGATCTCACCAGGAAAGGTGCTGATGCGGTTCAGTGGTCTTCTGAGGCTATTGAAGCTTTTGTGTATCTCAAGGAGAGGTTCACCTCTGCTCCCATCCTTATGCAGCCTGATGTGACTAAGCCGTTTTTGGTTGAGGTTGATGCTTCCTCTGTGGGGGTTGGCGCAGTATTGTCTCAGGATAACGGGGATGGATTACATCCCTGTGCCTTTTTTTCAAAAAAATTTTCGGAGACTGAACTGAATTACGATATTGGTAATCGGGAATTATTGGCTATTAAACTCGCATTTGAACACTGGCGCCACTTCTTGGAAGGTGCGGAATTTCCCGTTCAGGTTCTTACGGATCATAAAAATCTGATATATCTTGATGCTGCCAAGCGCCTGAATGCCCGTCAGGCTAGGTGGGCACTGTTTTTCTCGCGGTTTAATTTCTCCGTTACTTACATCCCTGGTACTAAGAATGTTAAGGCGGATGCCTTGTCTCGCAGTTTTTCTCCCATAGTCGGTGCTGAGAAAGAGGAGAACATTTTACAAGAAGGTGTTGTGATAGCTGCTTTGGACTCCGTTTTGGAAGATGAGATTCTTAAAGCACAGGAGAATGCCCCATCTAACACTCCTCATGGGAGGTTGTTTGTGCCTGGGACCTTTAGGAGAGATTTGTTTGTTGAGTGTCACGAATCTCGGTTGGCAGGTCATCCCGGAATCTCTGAGACCAAGAGACTGGTGGGTCGCAGTTTTTGGTGGCCTGGATGGCAGAAGGAAGTCATTAAGTGGGTGCGTCAATGTACTATATGTGCTAGATCTAAGTCCTCACATACTCCTGCTGCGGGGTTGCTTTGTCCTTTGGAGGTTCCCAGTGCTCCTTGGACACATTTGGCTATGGACTTTATAACTGACCTTCCCCCCTCTGAGGGTTTTACTGTCATCTGGGTGGTCGTGGACCGTTTTAGCAAGATGTGTCACTTGGTTCCCTTCGTCAAACTGCCCTGCGCTAAAACTCTCGCTAAGGCCTTTGTCAAGGAAATTGTCAGACTTCATGGTGTTCCTACTGACATTGTTTCTGATAGGGTCCTCAGTTCGTGGCTCGTTTTTGGCGTGCCTTTTGTGACAGGTTGGGAGTTCATTTATCGTTCTCGTCCGGATATCATCCTGAATCTAATGGCCAGACAGAAAGGAAAAACCAGGATGTTGAGCAGTTCTTGCGTTGTTTTGTGGCAGACAAACAAGAGGGGTGGTCTGAGTTTCTGCCACTTGCTGAATTTGCTCTGAACAATCATACATCTTCTTCTGCTGGTTGTTCGCCTTTTTTTTGTTGTTCTGGGAGACATCCGTCGTTTGGGTCGTTCTCCAAGTTGGGATCTGCCGTGCCTGAGGAGGAGAATTTTTCCGGTGATTTGGAGAGAGTTTGGACGGATGTGCGTGGTAATCTTCAGGAGGCCAACAGAAAATCTAAAGACTACTTTGATAGGAAACGACAGGAGGTTTTGTTCGCTGTTGGTGACATGGTTTGGTTGTCCTCTAGGAATCTGCGGTTGAGGATTCCTTCTAAGAAATTGGGTCCCAAGTTTGTAGGGCCCTTTAAGGTGCTTCAGGTTGTCAACCAATCTGCTGTTAGGTTGGAGGTTCCTACCTCCTGGAGAATTAATCCGGTATTTCATGTCTCTCTGTTAAAAAAAAGCTGTTGTGTCGGATGGTGACGCCTCTGCCTCTGTTCCTGCGGTGGTGGAGGACGGGGAATATGAAATTTCTCGCATCCTTAACTCTAGACGGTATAGAGGTAGTTTGCAGTATCTTGTGGCCTGGAAAGGTTTCGGACCCGAGGATAACTCTTGGGTGAGGTCAGATGATGTTTCCGCGTCCAGACTTATCAGAGAGTTTCACAGGAGATTTCCTGATAAGCCTGGTCCTAGGGGATCCGGAGGATCCTCTTAGAAGGGGGGGTACTGTTAGAACCTTGCTCTTAGGTTTTTTCCTTTGCTGGTCACATGACCTTGTTGGCCTATTTAATCCTGCTCCGCCCTTCTGGCTTTGCTGGACTTCATTGTATAACTACTTTCTAGCTAGCCTGTGCTCTGTATCTAACTCTATTAGTTTGCTTGGTCTACGGACCTCAGTGTTCTATATATTTTGTTTGTTTGTCTGTCTGCTACTATTTCTGTTAGGAGGTGTCCCATTTTCCTCCCAGTCCTTAGTACTTGTAGGGATTCCTTCCCCACATCTATAGGTCTCCGTACAGACTAGCTTAGGACTTTAGCAGGTCTGATCGCAGGATCAGGTCCCCTGTTACATCGTAGGGATAAAGCTGAGTTCTATCGTAGGGACAGATCTCCTCTCTTTCCTTAGCTCTGGTAGCAGAACATAACAGAATGGTGAACATTGGTGGACAGCCATTTTCAGGTCTCTTGAGAGATGCTCAATTGGGTTTAGGTCAGGGCTCTGGCTGGGCCAGTCAAGAATGGTCACAGAGTTGTTCTGAAGCCACTCCTTTGTTATTTTAGCTGTGTGCTTAGGGTCATTGTCTTGTTGGAAGGTGAACCTTTGACCAAATCTTAGGTCCAGAGCACTCTGGAAGAGGTTTTCATCTAGGATATCTCTGTACTTGACCGCATTCATGTTTCCTTAAATTTCAACCAGTCGTCCTGTCCCTGCAGCTGAAAAACACCCCCATAGCATGATGTTGCCAACACCATGTTTCACTGTAGGGATTGTATTGGGCAGGTGATGAGCAGTGCCGGGTTTTCTCCACACATACCGCTTACAATTATCACCAAAAAGTTCTATGTTCGTTTCATCAGACCAGAGAATCTTATTTCTCATAGTCTGGGAGTCCTTCATGTGTTTTTGAGCAAACTCTATGCTTTCATATGTCTTACACTGAGGAGAGGCCTGACTGGTGGAGGGCTGCAGTGATAGTTGACTTTGTGGAACTTTCTCCCATCTCCCTACTACATCTCTGGAGCTCGGCGACAGAGATCTTGAGGTTCTTCTTTACCTCTCTCACCAAGGCTCTTCTCCCACGATTGCTCCGTTTGGCTGGACGGCCCGATCTAGGAAGACTTCTGGTGGTCCCAAGCTTCTTCCATTTAAGGATTATGGACGCTACTGAGCTCTTAGGAACCTTGAGTAATGCAGACATTCTTTTGTAACCTTGGCCAGGTCTGTGCCTTGCCACAATTCTGTCTCTGAGCTCCTTGGGCAGTTCCTTTGAGCTCATGATTCTCATTTGGTCTGACATGCACTGTGAGCTGTGAGGTCTTATATAGACAGGTGTGTGCCTTTCCAAATCAAGTCCTATCAGTTTAATTAAACACAGCTGGACTCCAATGAAGGAGTCGAACCATCTCAAGGAGGATCACAAGGAAATGGACAGCATGTGACGTAAATATGAGTGTCTGAGCAAAGGGTCTAAATACTTATGACCATGTGATATTTCAGTTTTTCTTTTTTAATAAATTTGCAAAAATTTCTACATTTCTATTTTTTTCAGTCAAGATGGGGTGCAGAGTGTACTTTAATGAGAAAAAAAATGAACTTTTTAGAATTTACTAAATGGCTGCAATGAAACAAAGAATGAAAAATTTAAAGGGGTCTGAATACTTTCCGTACCCACTGTATAACCTCCAAATCAACAGTATATCAAGAATCATTGGGGCTAGACATGGGTACATAAACTAGTGCCGGTCGCTTGATATAGCAATGTGCCACGATTACCACATAAACAGTTTCTTTATAAATAGTTAACCCTTACCCATGTTGTGAGCAAGCCTCCCGTGAGGTATGGACAGAAAGGAGTATCCCCGGCGCGCGTTTCGCGTGCTAAGCCGCACGCTTTCTCAAGGGGGCCGTGGGTGCAAATTGAGCAGAGTTTGTCGCTACTCTCCCTATCAGCTTTTCCATAGCTATCAAACATTAACCTTTCATTTTTGAAGTCTCATTATACTGTCAGCACTATGCTCCATTGCTGCTCCAATTCAGATATATACGTAAACTTCTCTTACCCATCCCTTCTTCTTTATCTTCTATCATTGGTTCACCTGAGATTCATCCAAGCTTAACAGATCCAGTGTTTCAACTCTGGATCTCCAAGGGGAAGTTTGAAACTAAGCAGATTGGT
This sequence comes from Phyllobates terribilis, assembly GCF_046119375.1. Classification (NCBI taxonomy): domain Eukaryota; kingdom Metazoa; phylum Chordata; class Amphibia; order Anura; family Dendrobatidae; genus Phyllobates; species Phyllobates terribilis. Next base: position 512,840,607 of record NW_027362763.1, on the reverse strand, counting down.
GTGGATATGGATTGGCCTTCCTTAGAGGCCTTATAGAGTATTTGGTGGTTTCTTCAACTGCGGCATTTTCTCTGCTCGCTCCCAAATTATGCTCATTATGTACGTAGTCTAACTATATTTGAGAATCTCTGTGGGAGAATGTATAATCCACTTACACTCTCTACTATCTACTCTCTGCTTGTTAATCCATTGGATCAGCCTCTGCCTGGATCATTGACCCCCTGGGTGGTTCATATGGTCATTTCTGTCTCTTCAGATCAGAGGGCTAAGGTTTTGTCCTTGGCTCATAATAAGTTTACATCTGCAGGAATCAAATTGTAAACTCCTGCCCAGGTGGTACAGGGTTGTGACTAAATTGAACAAAATGTTCCCATTCATTGATCCCATGTGCTAGAGCTCCAGATGTCACAGGAGTAAATTTCTCCATATCTCTTGGTCCTGCCAAGTTTTCCAACCCTTCCGGACTAAAGTGAAAAGCATAATCCAGTTGGTCACTGGTCATATATCAGAAATGGGTCCAGAATAATTAATTCTTCAGCTTTGCGAGACTATAAATGTTCGCTCTTAAGATTTTTGGAGATGACTGCCGTAGCATGTATCCCTCTACATTGGAATACTACTAATCCGCCCAGCATATACAGTACCTCTGGATTTCCAAGGTCAATGACTTAATGCACATGTAAGACCTGCTGGCTTCTCTTTAAAATAAATATGATGCCTTCTTGGTTTTACTGGATAGAGTTTCAACATTCCAGAGAATATGTAAACCTAGTTCTCTCTGATACCTCTACTTCATTGTATTTCTATATTCTTGTTGAATGGACATCTAGTTTGTTACCAATGCTAATTCCTACCCCTCCTCCTTTACCTCCAACCCCATTTTCTTCTTGCCTTGCTTTCTTGCTTCTTCTATTTTTCTATTTCTTTCTTTATTAAAGACAAAATTTGTTTGAGGAACCTCATTTTATATCGCGATTGCCTCTACACTTTCTTGGGAGTCTTGTGTTTTTCTATTTACTGCTTGGCATACGGCTATTGTAATTTGATGTTTTATTTTATTGTTGTAAATAATGGTTTGCTAATTTCAATTATGCTTTGTTTTTGGTTCTCGCATAAATAAAGAATTTAAAAATAAAGTAAAAGGCTGCATATACCTTTATTACTCATGGTACCACTAGCTTGACAAGGGTAATTGCCAGTCATGTGAGTAAAAGAAGATTAGTACCTTAATAGTACCAAATCTTAAAACGTTCCCAACCACTTACTTATTAACAAAATACAATACACATATTGGATTTTAAATGGCCACAGCAGCCGTTTCTTTTCTTAACAAAATTAGTAAAAGAGTAAACAAATAACCCAAAAAGAGGGGTGGTCCTCGAAGCCCCAAAAACCAAATGAACAATTCACCATACCCCACCTTGGCCCCAGGTCATAATTTGCCTCTAGCTGCTATGCACCAGCTCAGAGGCACTTAAAATAACCTGGCCATTGAAAAAACAGTGAGCTGCAGGCCCGTGAAATCACTCCCTCTGTATTTTAAGGCCCCTTTACCACTCAATTCCATTAGGGGGGGTCCAGAACCTCATGAGATTCTTTCCCCCTCACCATTCCGCCATTATCCAGCTCCACCAACTTCGAGGACATCCCCCCCATGTCACGCTGCTGTGACGAATGAACCGTGAACAATAACTAGCAATAAATAACATGAAATAAACCCTGACTTAATTAAACCATCATGTTAAGTCCCTCGAATTGACATTACACAAAACTTAAAGGGTGTGTAGGTGGGAGATCTGATCCCAGTCAGTGGCCACCTCAAATGGTGGACAGTTGGCACATGACCCTTGTATAAATCCAGTCACCTCCTACCCCATCTCCCTCCTTCTTTTGCTTGACCCACAGCTCTCCTCCATAACCCATTAATCCTAAATACCCCCTATAAACCCTGTCATGACGGCCTTCCCTTAGACCAGGAGCCCTGTATGGCCTCTTCTATTCCATGTTGGTAGTCCAGATCGTATTACAAAGGTATGTCACTGGTCTCCATAATGCTTTGATTTGCTCTACATGCATGCAGAAGAGGAAGTCAAGTGATGGAGAGCATCTAACATCACCACCATTGCGTTTCTTCCAGAGCCTGGACTTTCTGAAGGTGCATGAATGCTGGTATATAACACATTCTTAAAAGGACAATGTCCCATAATAGCTGGCCTGTAGTCACATTCATTAGAATATAAATAATAAGTTATATGCAATATAGTTAATTAAAACTCATCTACAATTATAAAATGTACTAAACTAATACAAAGAATTACACAAAATCATATTTACAAATGCAAATCACATGTAAAGAAAAGAAAAATTTAAGGGAAACCACTCAATTTGATTTCAATGCTAAGGCCTCGGCCCCACTGTCAGTATTTGGTCAGTATTCGGTCAGTATTTTTTCTCAGGAATGGGAGCCAAAACCATGAGTGGGTGATAAATGCAGAATTGGTGACTTGTTTCTATACTTTTCTCTGATTGTTTCTCACCTGGTTTTGGCTCCCACTCCTGAGAACAATACTGACCAAATACTGATAGTGGTGCCGTGGCCTAAGGCCAAAGTGTAGAGTATAGTTAATGAATGAATCCACATGGCTTCCTTTTGGAGTAACAAAAAAATCAGCATCTCCTCCACGGTTACTTATATTGAACTGATAAATTCCCATTAATTGAAAGCCTGAAAGAGATTTACTATGATGTTGTATAAAATGATGCAAAAATGTTTTTTCAACTTTTGAATTTCTGATATTCCTTAAATGTTCATTCATTCTCACCTGCAACTCGCACTTGGTCTTGCCAACATAGAATTTAGCACTCAGACATCTAATATAAACTACCATAGAGGATAGACAGTTTAGGAAGCACTGAATAGTATAGGTTTTTGTATTTTTGCAATTGGAAAAGGAAGTTATTCGCAATATGTACTGTATTGCATATAATACAAGGTTGCCCGCATCTAGAGGTTCTTGTAAATTCACTTGTAACTAGCAAATCACATAAGTTAGGGCCTCTTCCAGCAACTATGTTTGGATTTTCACCCACCCAATATCCTTAATTTCATCACACAAAGTGGGGAATACACAATTTTTTATAGATTTTTCGGAGTTCATTCCAATAATGACCATACCATGAAAATCAACCGTGGGCTGTCATCTGTTCTTGTTTTTCAAAATTGCTCACCAAATGAAAACTCCTTCCGATTTGAACCCAAGGCTACCTCTCTTGATACTTTTTTTGCTATAGTCTTGGCACATAAAGCAAACACATCAATCTCTATGCCTTATTCAATGGATTTCTCCCTCTTAGAGCAGTTCCTCTGAATTTGAAGGAACTGTCCAACAGGTAGATTTCCTTATGTATGACTAATCAAATAGTCATCCTTTTTGGTGCTCTGTAGAGCAAAGAATGTGATTAGGATCAGACATATCTAAACCTGAAGTTCAAATCATTAATATTCAGCTACCCAAGAAAATCAAGCATGCTTGCTTTCAATGCCTGTCCATATAACAAAAGAGTTGTCTATGTACTGCAGCCAGACAGCACCAAAATTGTATCAATTGCTGCGGTGCACGAAAAGTTCTTCTCACCTCCCTCAGGTCCAGGCAAGCATATGAGGGTCTCATAAAACATACCCCATCACAATCGCTTGCACCTGCAGATAGTATCTACCATCAAATGATAAAATCAAAATGCTTTAAAATAAATTCAAGCATTTCAAGGATTCATATATATTCAATTACCTAATCCAGGTATCTTTTTTTCTAAATAATATTGGTCCACTCACAGATATTTTTCATGAGGGACTGATGTATAGAGAGATTAAACATCAATCCCACAACAAGGCAATGTTCAAGTATTTTTAAATCAACCAATCTCCTAAGCACATTGCCCATATATGAAACAAATGAAAATGGAGACCTAAACAAGATTGTAATTTAAGGTCTACATATTTACCCAAACAATCTGTTGGTCCATCATTACTTGAAAAGATTCGTCTATCGGGGAACATTATCATAGGTATTGTAGGGGCCTTGTTCTTTTTCCCCTTGCATGTGGACGCCTGCTTATGATTGGCAGAGTTGGCAGCACTATCAAAGGAGAGCTACTAGATGTGTTTGTATCCAGTTGGATAAACACGTAGGTGGGCTGCGCTACTGAAGTAAATCAATTCTTCAGAGATGATGATGATGATGATGATGATGATGAAAAGGCTTTTTATTAACTACGCGTTTCAACGCCGTACCGGCGTCTTTATCAAGTAAAAAAAACAAACGTCATTTGTATTTTGTACTTGAAAAACATGCCGGTACGGTGTTGAAACGCGTTGTTAATAAAACGCCTTTTCATCATCATCATCATCTCTGAAGAATTGATTTACTTCAGCAGCGCAGCCCACCTACGTGTTTATCCAACTGGATCCAATATCTCCTGGAGGATTTATCCACCAGCCACGGGGCAGCAGTAGCTGGTTTTCTTCATGCCTTCATAGGAGTTGTGCCTGTCACAACTCCACCAGATGAGTGTAACCAGCACTCTCCTCCTCTCCCTCCATAGGGTATCACCCTATTGTGCGCTCTGTTCCCCACATTTAGAGCTACATAGATGTGTTTGTAATGAGACTGGAGGAGTGTCAGGATTACTGTTATCCATCTGTGTATTGACCACTAGTGACAGCTATTGTTAACCTTGATAATTGTGTTGCATTTCCCACACCTTACCACTGGAGGCTGCTGTTGTGTTCTGCAATCGCCCTCTACTAAGATGGCAGATTCTGAATCTATAAATGCAATCATGTTTCCTGTTTGGACCTACTTAAAGACACGTGGAACATTCACTCAATGCTTGAGTATTGTATCTAGCAATTTAATCTAGTTCAGTCTCCTGCTCCTTATTCTGAGAACTCTTTTACCCAGATTGTTCCTACTCTTATCTGGATTATTGCTTCAACTTCTACCACTACCTGCTGTTTCCTGCTAGTGCTTCCTCTGCCATTGGTTTCCAGTCGTGCGTTCCTAGTATCGTAACACAGAGATGAGGCGAATGTATCCTGGAAGTTGAGAGTCTCATAATTTTCCTCGTCACTCCTTGGAGGGGCAGCTAACTGTGGGTCCTGTCCGTTTTGTTTCTGGAATACGTCCCTTCATAAATCTGAAGCCATTGCAGTGACGTCAGGTTTAGTCATTTTCTTTTGTTTATCCTTTTATTTTATGTAATTGTATATGCTGTATTGTTTTGTCCCCTTTGTAAAAAAATTTGCATATTTTTATAAACACTGCCTATCTTTTTGGATTAAATATGAAATTGAATATTTCTGTTCCTCTTACTCTGTAAACTGAACCCCAAAGCCATACGCTAACTGTAACAGGTGACCAATCGGCCTCTAAAATGATTGATGGTGGCAGGTAATAATCTTTTCTGGGTTATTGTGGAGCTGGCAGTGACTGTACCGAGGTGTATATATATATATATATATACAGTACAGACCAAAAGTTTGGACACACCTTCTCATTTAAAGATTTTTCTGTATTTTCATGACTTTGAAAATTGTACATTCACACTGAAGGCATCAAAACTATGAACTAACACATGTGGAATTATATACTTAACAAAAAAGTGTGAAACAACTGAAAATATGTCTTATATTCTAGGTTCTTCAAAGTAGCCACCTTTTGCTTTGATGACTGCTTTGCACACTCTTGGCATTCTCTTGATGAGCTTCAAGAGGTAGTCACCGGAAATGGTTTTCACTTCACAGGTGTGCCCTGTCAGGTTGAATAAGTGGGATTTCTTGCCTTATAAATGGGATTGGGACCATCAGTTGTGTTGTGCAGAAGTCAAGTGGATACACAGCTGATAGTCCTACTGAATAGACTGTTAGAATTTGTATTATGGCAAGAAAAAAGCAGCTAAGTAAAGAAAAACGAGTGGCCATCATTACTTTAAGAAATGAAGGTCAGTCAGTCCGAAAAATTGGGCAAACTTTGAAAGTGTCCCCAAGTGCAGTTGCAAAAATCATCAAGCGCTGAAAAGAAACTGGCTCACATGAGGACCGCCCCAGGAAAGGAAGACCAAGAGTCACCTCTGCTTCTGAGGATAAGTTTATCCGAGTCACCAGCCTCAGAAATCGCAGGTTAACAGCAGCTCAGATTAGAGACCAGGTCAATGCAACACAGAGTTCTATCAGCAGACACATCTCTACAACAACTGTTAAGAGGAGACTTTGTGCAGCAGGCCTTCATGATAAAATAGCTGCTAGGAAACCACTGCTAAGGACAGGCAACAAGCAGAGGAGACTTGGTTGCGCTAAAGAACACAGGGAATGGACATTAGACCAGTGGAAATCTGTGCTTTGGTCTGATGAGTCCAAATTTGAGATTTTTGGTTCCAACCACTGTGTCTTTGTGCAGCGCAGAAAAGGTGAACGGATGGGCTCTACATGCCTGGTTCCCACCGTGAAGCATGAAGGAGGAGGTGTGATGGTGTGGGGGTGCTTTGCTGGTGACACTGTTGGGGATTTATTCAAAATTGAAGGCATACTGAGCCAGCATGGCTACCACAGCATCTTGCAGCGGCATGCTATTCCATCCGGTTTGCGTTTAGTTGGACCGTCATTTATTTTTCAACAGGACAATGACCGCAAACATACCTCCAGGCTGTGTAAGGGCTATTTGACCAAGAAAGGGAGTGATGGGGTGCTACACCAGATGACCTGGCCTCCACAGTCACCAGACCTGAACCCAATTGAGATGGTTTGGGGTGAGCTGGACCGCAGAGTGAAGGCAAAAGGGCCAACAAGTGCTAAGCATCTCTGGGAACTCCTTTAAGATTGTTAGAAGACCATTTCCGGTGACTACCTCTTGAAGCTCATCAAGAGAATGCCAAGAGTGTGCAAAGCAGTCATCAAAGCAAAAGGTGGCTACTTTGAATAACCTAGAATATAAGACATATTTTCAGTTGTTTCACACTTTTTTGTTAAGTATATAATTCCACATGTGTTAATTCATAGTTTTGATGCCTTCAGTGTGAATGTACAATTTTCATAGTCATGAAAATACAGAAAAATCTTTAAATGAGAAGGTGTGTCCAAACTTTTGGTCTGTACTGTATATGTGTCACCCTGGCCTGGATGCCACAAAATGTAATAAAGCTGTGTCTGAGAGCAAGGGGGAGGTTCTCTAGTCAGGGGAACATTAGCATGCAGTACCTCCTGTCTCAGGCCAGTAGGGGGAGCAGGCTGCCCCTATAAAAGCTGGTGCTGGGGGCAGGGTTAGAGAGGCCTGTCTCAGCACTGAGACGTGTCCCGGAGCAGAGCAGGGACAGAAAGTTGTATTGCACCTAAGAGGAAGTGTGGCAGGAGGAGAGCCACAAGCCAGAGACAAGAGGTGAAGTGAGCCTGTCTTGGCAGATAGAGGACTTAATTTACCAGACTTTGGTGTCTGAGGCTGGGAGGATTCTACATCCCCCAGCAGATAACCAGTCCGCAGGGGACTGTATATTCCTTGGCCTAAGAAGCCTGGAGGCCCTGCCACAACAGAATGGACCAGCAAAGCCGTACAAGGCTGGGAGCAGAAAGGAACCCACGTCGCAGGCCATACAGGCGAGAATACACGGAAAGCTCAGAAACGTGGGCTGTTACCCTATAACGAGGAGATAGCCAGAAGGAGCACAGAAAGCACGGTAGGCCTACACCCTCACCCTGACCAGGGCCAATTTCCCCGTTGCTCTCAGACATCCAGGTCCCCTCCTAGCTGGGACTGTTTGTGGGTCAGTTTACCTGTTCTAGTAAAGACCCTGGACTGCAACCTGTTGTCTGCGTGCTCCTTGCTCCTCCAGCACTATCAGCACTGGGACTCTCACTACCATCACTCCCAACATCCACTACACTGCCCTGGGGCCGCACTCTTCCCGTGGGGAGTCACACCATCCCAGCTGCATACATCATCAGCCCCAGCGGTCTGCCTTGCAGCGGCGGTTCCTAATGACCGCAAATCCACGGGTGGCGTAGTCGGACATAAACATCAGCACATAACGGACTACCACTGGCCTGACCACCCTGAGCCACGGAACCGGGTTGCCACTACTACTCCCATCGTTCCCCTATTGCCCGGATCCGAGTGCCCCACAGCCCAGGGGGCGAGTCAGCTTTGGCGTAGTCGGCAAGATTGTAACCAACCCGCCACAAACGGGTATTGCGTGCCTGAAAAAGACTTTGCACTTACCTGAAAAGAGGTTTCCTGCCTTCCGGAGCCGTTTCCCGCCATTTCCAGCCGTCTCCCGCCATCTTCCATCGGTTCCCGCCATCTTCAGCCGTTTTCCCGCCATCGGACACCATCTTCAGGACGCTGTACGGGAAGAAGAGGGGCGTGGACGTCCAAAGCGCGCGAGAACCGAAGCTCCGCCCCACGCACCGACGCTGCGCAAGGTCCTGGAAGGGAGAGAGAGCGACGCTGACGTCATCAGGACGCGACGCAAGGTCCTCATCCAGAGCAGCAGCAGCGGAGCCACGGCCTACAGAAGAGGATCGTCGGAAGGTAGGCCACGCTTAACTAGGGGGGAGGAAGATGTCGGACACAGAGGCGCCCACTACCACCAACGCAGCTGCAGAAGCGGTGATGCCTTTTTCCCTGCCCTACATCCCTGGAGCGGCCTGGCTGCCCAAGTACTCAGGGGAGCCCCATGCCCTAACTGACTTTAAGGAAAGGCTGTACAGTTTGTTCCAGGTTTACCCCCTGACAGAGGAACAGAAGGTCAGCATATTGACAGGGCAGTTAACTGGCGCAGCCCAAAGGGAGGTAAAATCATGGCCCACTGAGGAGAAAAGGACTGTGAAGGGTATTCTGGCCCGGCTGCGGGGTACCTTTGACACACATACCTCCGCTGAAATTAAAATGAGGTTCTATGGATGTAAGCAGCGGGCACAGGACAGCATTAGAGACTATGCCCTAAATCTGCAGGAAGCCTTGAGGGCTATTCAACCAACTGACCATGGCAGCGTGCAGGATACGGATAAGCTGCTAACAGAACAATTCATAGAAGGTCTGCTGTCTAGCGCCCACAGGGCCCAACTGCGCCTCATGTTCTTTCAGAACCCCGACCTGACCTTTGCACAATTTATGGACAGGGCCATAAGGGTGCTCCGTGAATCTGCAACCAGTGGCGCTATAAACCCCCGGCGCCCTGCTCTCACCTACCACCAGGAGGCGGCGCCCTCCTCTATGGACCCCGTGGGGGCTGATGCACAGGCCCTGAACCAAGCCCCGTCGAAAGACCTGCACCACCAAGTCCAGGAGCTGACCAGGAGCGTCGCGGCGTTGACCAGGACCGTCCAGGCGTTGCAAGTGGACCCGTCAAGACCCATCGAGTTGGCTTCAAGTCCGGAGGATGTCCCGTGGCGTCGACAGAGGAGGATCCCGTCGTTCCGAGGGAGGCCCACAGACCGCTACGCAGAGAATGGACAGCCCATTTGCCGTCGATGCAACCAGCCCGGACACATTTCCAGGTACTGTAATTTAAACGGGTCCAACCTGGGGCAGAGGGCCAACCCCCAGGCATAAGATCACCAGGCCCTTATAATTGGCGTGAGAAGTACGTTGGGGGGCGCCCGGTTTTACCCGTGGTGCTGGACGGTATCCCCATGAGCGCCTTGCTGGATACTGGGTCACAAGTAACCACTATCCCTTATGTACTTTTTAAGCAGTATTGGACTGATGCTGATATCACACGGTATTCAGACAGTAACTTGAGCATCATCGCCAGTAATGGCTTGCCTGTGCCGCAGATGGGGTTCAAGGAGATGACCATTAAAATTGGTAAAGTTGAACTACCGGCACAGGGAGTAATTATTGTGGACATTGACCGTCGTGAAAGTCACCCTAAAATAACTGTGGGTACTAACGTGATCGAAAATTGTCTTTCAGAAGTAATTGCAATTCTACAACAGGTGGCGGTGAATGCTAGTTCCAGCCAAGAGAGAGTCCTCAACAAGGAGATAAAAGTCCTGATGAGACGGCAGCAGGTAGAACTGCCTGGTGGTGAGATCAGTAGCATAAGACTGAGTGACCCATTCCCCATTTCCATGCCTCCCAAAAGTGAAATGATGATCTGGTGTCGGACTGCAATCGGGTTGAGAGGTAGAGACTACCAAGCCATGGTAGAACCCGTGTACTCAGACAGCAGGCCCACCATTTTGACAGCCCGGGGGGTGGTTGATGTCCGTCATGGGAGGGTGCCTGTCCGCATCCTCAACATTGGGGAGAGGGAAGTACACTTACCCAGGTACGCTACACTCGCCAAACTGTTTGTTGTCGAGCACAAAGCTATCAGGGCCGTGGAACCCTTGCCTCCATCTCCACAGGCGGAGGGTAATGGCTCCCAGAAACAAAAGGAGGACTGGTGCCAGAAACTCCATGTGGGTGCTGACTCCACTCCCCTGCACCAAAAACAAGGAGTCTACCGGGTGGTACAGGAGTACGAGAGAGTCTTTAGTATGCACCCGTTAGACTTCGGCAGAGTAAAGGGGATAGAACACCACATCCCCACAAGGAGCCACCCACCGATAAAAGAAAGACACAGACCTGTGCCCCCTGCACATTATCAAAATGCAAAGGGCATGCTAAGAGAAATGAAAGAAGCTGGGGTCATTCAAGATAGCTGTAGCCCCTGGGCAGCCCCCTTGGTTCTGGTAAAAAAGAAAGACGGCACCATGAGAATGTGCGTGGACTATAGACAAATCAACCGTATCACCCACAAAGACGCATACCCGCTGCCCAGAATAGAGGAGTCTTTGGCCGCACTAAAATCAGCTAATTTCTTTTCTACTTTGGACCTTACTAGTGGGTACTGGCAGGTTCCTGTGGCAGAGGCTGACAAGGAGAAGACCGCCTTCACCACCCCGATGGGACTGAGAGAGTTCAACTGTATGCCTTTCGGGCTCTGCAACGCACCAGGGACCTTCCAGCGGCTGATGGAATGCTGTCTAGGGCACCGAAACTTCGAGACGGTCCTCCTTTTCCTGGACGACGTGATTTTCTATTCGAAGACCTACGAGGACCATCTCAAACACCTGGCTGAGGTGTTCGAAGCCCTGGCAGGCTATGGCCTGAAGGTGAAACCATCGAAGTGTCATCTGCTGAAACCAAAGGTCCAGTACCTAGGGCACGTGGTAAGCGCGGAAGGAGTGGCCCCCGACCCTGACAAGGTCACGGCAATCAAGAGCTGGCCAAGCCCCTCGAACATCAAAGAGGTGAGACAGTTTCTCGGGTTGGTAGGCTACTACCGAAGGTTCATCCCCGGGTTCACTAAGATGGCAGCTCCTATGCAGGACCTCCTGATCGGACAGTCTAAGTCCCGAAGTCAAAAGCCACCCTTCAAGTGGGATAAACCGGAAGAGGAGTCCTTCCGCCTGCTAAAGATGGCCCTCACTGGGGATGAGATCCTGGCCTACCCTGATTACGGCCAGCCTTTCATTCTCCACACAGACGCCAGTAATGTGGGACTGGGAGCCGTACTGTCCCAAAACCAACAGGGCAGAGAACGGGTGATCGCATACGCCAGTTGGAAGCTGAGGCCCACCGAGAGGAACCCGGAGAATTACAGCTCCTTCAAGCTAGAATTCTTGGCGGTGGTGTGCGCCGTGACAGAACGCTTCAAGCATTACCTGGCCTCTCCAAAGTTCACCGTGTACACGGACAACAACCCGTTGACACACCTGGACAATGCAAGACTGGGTGCCCTGAAACAGCGGTGGATGGCCCGTCTCTCCAACTATGACTTCGTGATCAAGTACCGGGCAGGCAAAACCAATGCCAACGCTGACGCCCTATCAAGAATGCCTCACTTACCTGAGGGTGACGAAGACCCAGAAGAGCTGGAGGAGGTAGAACTCCCCGCGTTTCACCAGTATGGAGCCGCTCAACACTCTCACCGCGTGAAGGAGGAGGATCTAACAACTGTGATGATCAATCCCCTACCTCACCACAGCTGGGCCGAGACCCAAGATGGTGACCCTGCCATCCGCCTGGTGAAAGAACTGCTGACCCAGGAAGATGCCCGCATAGATTCTGATGCTCCAGAGGAAGCCAAGCAGCTATGGAAAGAGAAGAGCAAGCTGTTCCTCTACGAAGGCAAGTTGTGCAGAAGGATTGTCAACCACCGGACGCACGAGCTGACCTGGCAAGTCGTGGTCCCAAGGCGAGATGCAGCTATGGTCCTGGGGGCTTACCATGACAGAGCGGGACACTTCGGTTGGAAGAAACTGGAGTTCCTACTAAGAGGAAGGTTCTTTTGGGTCGGCATGAGAGGAGCTGTAGAAAAATGGTGCACAGACTGTGGCCCTTGTCACCTAAGGAGGAAGGACCGTGCCAGCCATAAGACACCCTTGAGGCCCATCATCACCACGCAGCCTCTTGAGCTGGTAGTGTCACGGGTGTGTCGCCACGAAGATCGTCACGATTACACAGCCTGACTTCTCGCAGCTGAGGTTTTGGTGCTTTGTGTTTTTTGGCAGTGAGGGAGTTAACTCTCTCTCTGTGCTAGACGAGGTCCAGCCTCACCCAGCTGCAATCAATGCTGCTGTAGTGGGACTCCTTCAAATGCCTGCCGGTCTGTTAGGGAAGTGTCAGTGAAAGCATTTCATGCAGACTAACAGAGCGGATCGTGGTATTTGGAGTTTCAGAGCTAAGTGTATTTGGAGTGTTTTTTCCCTTCCTCACTTTATCATTTATCTCCTTTCCCGTTGGTGTTCCCTCTGTTGTAGTTGTGTAGTTTTTGTATGCAAGGTGGTTTTGGTTTTACCCTTGTACTGTCTCGTTCGTCTAAGTACTGAGTGTGGGCATATTATTACCTGTCCCCTTTTGTTGTGATCAGGGGTCCTTCTCAGGACTAGATTACTTAGGTGCAGGGATCCTCAGGAGGTAGGGGTTACGCTGGCGGCCTGGACCTCTGTACCTTTAACAGTACCTCCAGGTAGAGGGATTAGTCAGGGCCCCAGCTTAGGGTCAGCTTAGGCCCCCTACCTCCAGTACACAGAGACAGCGTGACAGGTAGCTCTGGACCATGTCAAATTGGCTCCCAGCCGGTCAGGATACATCTATGCCCTGACAATCGTGGACCACTATTCCAGTTTTCTAGTGGTGGTCCCGGTAAAAGACTTGACAGCCCAAACAGTGGCCAGAGCCTTCCAGCAATACTTCTGCCATCCACACGGGTATCTGGAACAAGTCCTGACAGACCAGGGTCCAGCGTTCGAGGCTGAAATCTTCCAGGAGTTCTGCAACCTCTATGACTGTAAGAAGATTCGTACAATGCCTTACCACCCCCAAACCAACGGGATGTGTGAGAAGATGAACAATATAGTCATTGATCTCCTAAAGACACTGCCCCTGGAGGAACGCAGCCTGTGGCCAGAAAAACTGCCGGATCTGATAGACTTATACAATCATATCCCGGTGAATGCTACAAACTGCACCCCGGCTTACCTGATGCGAGCCAGACCAGGTAAGCTGCCCGTAGACCTGGAGATGGGAGTCCTAACACCTGAGGACACCTCCCCGGATGCGGACTGGGATACGGAAAGGCAATTGCAGTACAAGAAGGTACAGGAGAGTGTGGAGAAGAGCCTGGCCCAGGTGAGAGAAAGGCAAGAAAGACTCTTCAACCAACACGCCCCTGCTGGTCCCCTAGAACCTGGTGAGCAGGTCCTGAAGCGGAAGAGAAGGCTACATAAGTTGGACAACCAGTGGGAAAGGGAACCCTACACTGTACTGCAGTCTGATCACAACAACCCAAAGGTGTGCGTGATCACCAAGGACGGAGGAGAAACCACTAGTACCGTCTCCTCAAAAGGTGCCCCGAGCAACTCCGTAGTGCAGAAGAGGATCAGAGTGACCTTGAACCCGCAGAGGACAAGGAAGAAATGATCAGCACCATTCTCGGAGAGTTCCCTCAGTCCTGGACTCGCATAAATGATGCCATAGTGGTACCTGTCCTGCATTTCCTGCAACCGGCCCAGCAACAACCAACACCAGAGCCGGAAGGTGAAGAGGAGCAAGCGGTTCCAGAGGCAGAAGAGCCTGTACCAGCAGCCCAGGAGAGTCAACCCTCTGCTGACAGTGAGCCTGCCATGCCTGCGGTAAGCCAAAGAACCCGCAGACAGCTGCCTGCCCTACCTGTACACCCAGCTGGTAGCTGCACCCCTAACGCTAGTGGGGAAAGCCAAGTCAGTCCACCACCAGACAGTGGGTTAAGGAGGTCAACCAGGAGAACAAAGGGGCAGATACCCGCTCGCTGGAAAATATAGAGCGCGCTAAGATTGTAAATGACCCTGTTGCCAAATGTTGAATTGTTTGCAAAGTTACATGCATGTTTGGTAATTCTGTGTTTCAGTTTCTTGCAGCTACCGTAAGGACTCAAAGGTTATGGACTTTTTTATAACCGGGACCTTGTATGGACTGCGTTTGGAGCCTAACCCAGGAATGAACTAAGACTGTAAAGGACTTGGGGTAGGACAGACCCCCACCTGGTTAAGGCTCCCCGTTGTGCTGGTGATATGTACACCCGGTCACAGACCACACTGTGACCTTAAGAACTCAATCTGTGCGTCGTCTGTCTGTTATTGTTTTATGGTATGCATATTGTCTTTGTTTATTGTTTAGTCCCGGAGTACTAAATTTCACTAGGGGGGAATGTGTCACCCTGGCCTGGATGCCACAAAATGTAATAAAGCTGTGTCTGAGAGCAAGGGGGAGGTTCTCTAGTCAGGGGAACATTAGCATGCAGTACCTCCTGTCTCAGGCCAGTAGGGGGAGCAGGCTGCCCCTATAAAAGCTGGTGCTGGGGGCAGGGTTAGAGAGAACTTGATGGCCTGTCTCAGCACTGAGACGTGTCCCGGAGCAAAGCAGGGACAGAAAGTTGTATTGCACCTAAGATGAAGTGTGGCAGGAGGAGAGCCACAAGCCAGAGACAAGAGGCGAAGTGAGCCTGTCTTGGCAGATAGAGGACTTAATTTACCAGACTTTGGTGTCTGAGGCTGGGAGGATTCCACATCCCCCAGCAGATAACCAGTCCGCAGGGGACTGTATATTCCTTGGCCTAAGAAGCCTGGAGGCCCTGCCACAACAGAATGGACCAGCAAAGCCGTACAAGGCTGGGAGCAGAAAGGAACCCACGTTGCAGGCCATACAGGCGAGAATACACGGAAAGCTCGGAAACGTGGGCTGTTACCCTATAACGAGGAGATAGCCAGAAGGAGCAAAGAAAGCACTGTAGGCCTACACCCTCACCCTGACCAGGGCCAATTTCCCCGTTGCTCTCAGACATCCAGGTCCCCTCCTAGCTGGGACTGTTTGTGGGTCAGTTTACCTGTTCTAGTAAAGACCCTGGACTGCAACCTGTTGTCTGCGTGCTCCTTGCTCCTCCAGCACTATCAGCACTGGGACTCTCACTACCATCACTCCCAACATCCACTACACTGCCCTGGGGCCGCACTCTTCCCGTGGGGAGTCACACCATCCCAGCTGCATACATCATCAGCCCCAGCGGTCTGCCTTGCAGCGGCGGTTCCTAATGACCTCAAATCCACGGGTGGCGTAGTCGGACATAAACATCAGCACATAACGGACTACCACTGGCCTGACCACCCTGAGCCACGGAACCGGGTTGCCACTACTACTCCCATCGTTCCCCTATTGCCCGGATCCGAGTGCCCCACGGCCCAGGGGGCGAGTCATATACACTGTTCAAAAAAATAAAGGGAACACTTAAACAACAGAATATAACTCCAAGTAAATCAAACTTCTGTGAAATCAAACTGTCCACTTAGGAAGCAACACTGACTGACATGCAATTCCACATGCTGTTGTGCAAATGGAATAGACAATAGATGGAAATTATTGGCAATTATCAAGACACCCTCAATAAAGGAGTGGTTTTGCAGGTGGGGACCACAGACCACATCTCCGTACCAATGCTTTCTGGCTGATGTTTTGATCACTTTTGAATGTTGGTTGTGCTTTCACACTCGTGGTAGCATGAGACGGACTCTACAACCCACAGAAGTTGCTCAGGTAGTGCAGCTCATCCAGGATGGTACATCAATGCGAGCTGTGGCAAGAAGGTTTGCTGTGTCTGTCAGCGTAGTGTCCAGAGGATGGAGGCACTACCAGGAGACAGGCCAGCACACCAGGAGACGTGGAGGGGGCCGTAGGAGGGCAACAACCCAGCAGCAGGACCGCTACCTCCGCCTTTGTGCAAGGAGGAACAGGAGGAGCACTGCCAGAGCCCTGCAAAATGACCTCCAGCAGGCCACAAATGTGCA
The DNA here is from genome assembly GCF_046119375.1 of Phyllobates terribilis. NCBI lineage: Eukaryota > Metazoa > Chordata > Amphibia > Anura > Dendrobatidae > Phyllobates > Phyllobates terribilis. The sequence continues at coordinate 512,824,247 of NW_027362763.1, read as the reverse complement.
TGTGTTTGCACAAACAGTTAGAAAGCGACTCCATGAGGGTGGTATGAGGGCCCGACGTCCACAGATGGGGGTTGTGCTCACAGCCCAACACCGTGCAGGAAACTTGGCATTTGCCACAGAACACCAGGATTGGCAAAGTTGCCACTGGCGCCCTGTGCTCTTCACAGATGAAAGCAGGTTCACACTCAACACATGTGACAAAAGTGACTGAGTCTGGAGATGCAGTGGAGAGCGATCTGCTGCCTGCAGCATCCTTCAGCATTACCGGTTTGGCAGTGGGTCAGTAATGCTGTGGGTGGCATTTCTTTGGAGGGCCGCACAGCCCCCCATGTGCTCGCCAGAGGTAGCCTGAATGCCAGTAGGTACCGAGATGAGATCCTCAGACCCCTTGTGAGACCATATGCTGGTGCGGTTGGCCATGGGTTCCTCCTAATGAAGGACAATGCCAAACCTCATGTGGCTGGAGTGTGTCAGCAGTTCCTGCAAGATGAAGGCATTGAAGCTATGTCTGTTCCCTAGACCTGAATTCCGATTGAGCACATCTGGGACATCATGTCTCGCTCCATCCACCAACGTCACGTTGCACCACAGACTGTCCAGGAGTTGGCGGATGCTTTAGTCGAGGTCTGGAAGGAGATCCCACAGGAGACCATCCGCAACCTCATCAGGAGCATGCCCAGGTGTTGTAGGGAGGTCATACAGGCACGTGGAGGCCACACACAATGCTGAGCCTCATTTTGACTTGTTTTAAGGACATTACATCAAAGTTGGATCAGCCTGTAGTGTGTTTTTCCAATTTAATTTTGGGGGTGACTCCAAATCCAGGCCTCCATTGGTTAATAAATTTGATTTCCATTGATGATTTTTGTGTGATTTTGTTGTCGGCACATTCAACTTTGTACAGAACAAAGTATTCAATGAGAATATTTAATTCATTTAGATCTAGGATGTGGTATTTGAGTGTTCCCTTTATTTTTTTGAGCAGTATATATATATATATATATATATATATATACATATATACATATATATATATATATACAGTACAGACCAAAAGTTTGGACACACCCTCTGATTTAAAGATGTTTCTGTATTTTCATGACTATGAAAATTGTACGTTCACACTGAAGGCATCAAAACTATGAATTAACACATGTGGAATTATATACTTAACAAAAAAGTGTGAAACAACTGAAAATATGTCTTATATTCTAGGTTCTTCAAAGTAGCCACCTTTTGCTTTGATGACTGCTTTGCACACTCTTGGCATTCTCTTGATGAGCTTCAAGAGGTAGTCACCGGAAATGGTCTTCCAACAATCTTGAAGGAGTTCCCAGAGATGCCCGCGACCAATCACCGATTTGGGCGCCAAATTTAAATATCGGCCGCGACCAATCAGTACAGCGGTGTTTAAATGTGGAGCCAAGATCGGTGATTGGTCGCGGCCGATATTTAAATTTGGCGCCCAAATCGGTGATTGGTCGCGGGCACCGCCAGCGACCAATCAGCGATTTTTAACACAAATGTCCGGATCTTTGTAACACCATGCGGATACTGTGGGGACATCAGCGGCTAGGGTGTGAAGGGAGGACCGGGGAGCGGCGCTGCAGGTCCGGATACTTCTGCTCCGAGCGCCCGCTCATGTCCCGGGTTCTCGCAGCGGAAGTACCCGCACAGGCAGCGGCGCTTCCCGGTCCTCACTAATACGATTCCGCTCCCCGCTCCTCACCAATAAGATTCACTGATTGGTTGCACTCTCCACACGCGACCAATCAGTGATCTTGGCGCTAAAGTTAAATACCGCTCTGCTGATTGGTCGCGGCCGGTGCCCGCGACCAATCACCGATTTGGGTGCCAAATTTAAATATCGGCCGCGACCAATCAGTACAGCGGTGTTTAACTGTGGAGCCAAGATCGGTGATTGGTCGCGGCCGATATTTAAATTTGACGCCCAAATCGGTGATTGGTCGCGGGCACCGCCAGCGACCAATCAGCGATTTTTAACACAAATGTCCAGATCTTTGTAACACCATGCGGATACTGTGGGGACATCAGCGGCTAGGGTGTGAAGGGAGGACCGGGGAGTGGCGCTTTTGGTCCGGATACTTCTGCTGACATCCAATTTAAATGTGCCGCACAAATCGGTGATTGGTCGCGGTCTTGGTCCGCGACCAATCACTGATCTTGCGGCTAAAGTTAACCACTTTCTTGTAGTGTTCTCATGACCTTTATAAGAATTGGCTCATTGGTTTATAATTATCATACTTGTCCTATGTCTGTACACAAAATAAAGTCCCAATATATCACCACCAGGAAACTCCCTAAGTTCACCATGACCTGGACTGTATTCAGTATTATCAGTGAGAAAGGATGTTGGGAGTATCATACATCATGAATATCCTGCAGAAGTATTGACAAGCACCTGTTATTTAATTATTTTACGCCAAGGATAACATATTATTTACATAATCTCATACGCATGTATCGAAGCACAACCCACGTTGATTGGGGTATATAATTACATTACATCTTAAAATAAACAGAATAATTTTTCCTGAGACAGTCTGTAGTGAGTGTCTTATTTGAAGCGTCATTCCTATAGGAAATCTATATAGTTAATCTCTTTTGTCTACCTGAGAAGAAGTGAGATCCCCTCCCGTCTTTAACAGTGCTGATTGGTCGCGGACGCTGCCCGCGACCAATCACGATTTGGGCGCCAAATTTAAATATCGGCCGCGACCAATCACCGATCTTGGCTCCAGATTTAAACACCGCTGTGCTAATTGGTCGCGGCCGATATTTAAATGTGGCGCTCAAATCGGTGATTGGTAGCGGGCAGCGTCGGCGACCAATCAGCACAGCGGTGTTTAACTTTTGCTCTAAGATCAGTGATTGGTCGGGTCCGAAGACCGCGACCAATCATCGAATCGTCTTTGTGAGGACCGGGGAGCGCCGCTGCCTGTGCGGGTACTTCCGCTGTGAGAACCCGGGACATGAGCGGGCGCTCGCAGGAGAAGTATCCCGACCTGCAGCGCCGCTCCCCGGTCCTCCCTTCCGCATGGAGGTCAGTGGCGCCGGCGGTCCTTCCGCTGCTACCGGCCGGGAGATGAGCGCCTCGCGCCGCTCATCTCCCTGCTGCATCTCCGTCCCGCAGATGGGTCCGGCGGTCGGGTTCCTTCTGCTGTTGCCGGCCGGGAGATGAGCGCCTCGCGGCGCTCATCTCCCGGCTGCATTGCCACTGAGCCGCTAACGGCCGCCATCTTTTTTCAGAAATCCCGCGGCGCTGATTGGCCGCTGCCGGACCAATGAGCGACGTGGGATTTCCTGGACAGACAGACACACAGACACACAGACAGACAGACAGACAGACAGACGGGATAAGACGATTATATATATATAGATATATATACACATATATATATATATGTATATATATATATAGTACAGACACAAGAAGATCCCTGTCTATTACTAAGATATATATATATATATGTATATATATATATATATATATATATATACAGTACAGACCAAAAGTTTTGACACACCTTCTTATTTAAAGATTTTTCTGTACTTTCATGACTATGAAAATTGTACATTCACACTGAAGGCATCAAAACTATGAATTAACACATGTGGAATTATATACTTAACAAAAAACTGTGAAACAACTGAAAATATGTCTTATATTCTAAGTTCTTCAAAGTAGCCACCTTTTGCTTTGATGACTGCTTTGCACACTCTTGGCATTCTCTTGATAAGCTTCAAGAGGTAGTCACCGAAAATGGCCTTCCAACAATCTTGAAGGAGTTCCCAGAGATACTTAGCACTTGTTGGCCCTTTTGCCTTCACTCTGCGGTCCAGCTCACCCCAAACCATCTCGATTGGGTTCATGTCTGGTGACTGTGGAGGCCAGGTCATCTGGCGTAGCACCCCATCACTCTCCCTCTTGGTCAAATAGCCCTTACGCCCTTATGTATATATATAAATATATATATTTTCCTTGGATTGAAATCAGTTGTATGTATACAATACGCATACTGTGAGTTCCACAATAAGCCTAGTAGTGGAAACAGCCACGGCCTCCTCCTCTAATTGTCATCAATTACGTAATTGTCCTGATGATAGGGGCAGCAGAAGGCTGTTCATAACAAAAATGTAACAGCAGGTAGATCTGCGCAATCCCCCCGGCTGTGTGATCCTTGACAATTGGTGGCAGCGGTGGTATCTGCGCAATCCCCTCCTCCCTCCCAGTTGTGTGATCTTTGATAAAATTGATACAAAATGGGAGCAGAACAATACAATATATACAATTATATAAATAAGGAATAACAAAAGAAACTATGAAACGTGGTCACAGAAATGTCTGAGTTTAGTGAAGGGAAGCACTTTGATTGAGAGAATGGACAGAACCTCCACAGCAAAGTATGACTTCCAAGGACTAACTGTAACATCCCTGGCGGCGTGCTTGCATGGCTTACCACCTCCCACCATGCAAGACCACAATCTTACCTATCAGGCCAGGCTGCACACTTTGCTCCAGTACCTGCTGTTTGTATGTCTCTTGTCTGCTGGCTTAGGGCGGCGGCGCTGTTACTTTCTGATTCTTAAAGCTACAGTGTGCACAGTCCTAATGCGTCCCCAGCCTATTGCTGTGAGTCACTGGATACTTAAACCCCCTCCACCCAGTAGGAGGTGCCTGAGCAACACTTTCATTCAGTGTGTTCTGTGCAACTGAGTTGCCAGGTCCCGTCCTGTATTTTGTCTGTTTCCGCCCCTGGGGGCTGTATACCCAGGCCTGTTACTTATCTGTGACTTCTAGTCTGTTTCTGCCACCCTGGGGGCTGAGTTCTCAGGCTCGTTCCTGTATCTTGTTCCTGGTTCAGTTCCTGTCTGAACAGTGTCCTAGCCCCTTACCTGTTTGTCTCTATGTCCGAACCTTCCCTTTTCCTGCAGTTTCTGAACCTGCACCTAACTCCAACTCGTTGTCTCTGTACTTCTGTTTGTGAGTTTTGTGTCCACTTGCTACTTCATTGTAAGTACCTTGTGTGTATCTGGTTCTGCTTGTCCCCCTTCCCTGCCTCCGTATCTACCTCCTGTGTTCTAACCATCTTCCTGTATTTTCCAGTCTGTTCCATGTGAACAGAGCCCTGTCCTGACTGCCTGCACCTTCTGCTGTGTTCTGCTCTGCTTGTCCACCGCACCTGCGGTTCCGCTCTGCTCTGCTTGTTCACCGCACCTGTGGTTCCACTCTGCTCTGCTTGTTCACCGCACCTGCGGTTCCGTTCTGCTCTGCTTGTTCACCGCACCTGCGGTTCCACTCTGTTTGTTCACCGCACCTGCGGTTCTGCTCTGCTTGTTCACTGCACCTGCGGTTCTGCTCTGTCCGGCTTGTTCACCGCACCTGCAGTTCCGCTCTGCTCTGCTTGTTCACCGCACCTGCGGTTCCGCTCCACTCTGCTAGTTCACCGCACCTGTAGTTCCGCTCCGCTCTGCTTGTTCACTGAACCTGCAGTTCCGCTCTGCTCTGCTTGTTCAGCGCACCTGCGGTTCCGCTCTGCTCTGCTTGTTCACCGCACCTGCGGTTCCATTCTGCTCTGCTTGTTCACCGCACCTGCGGTTCCACTCTGCTTGTTCACCGCACCTGCGGTTCCGCTCTGCTTGTTCACCGCACCTGCGGTTCCGCTCTGCTCTGCTTGTTCACCGCACCTGCGGTTCCACTCTGCTCTGCTTGTTCACCGCACCTGCGGTTCCGCTCTGCTCTGCTTGTTCACCGCACCTGCGGTTCCACTCTGCTCTGCTTGTTCACCGCACCTGCGGTTCCGTTCTGCTCTGCTTGTTCACCGCACCTGCGGTTCCACTCTGCTTGTTCACCGCACCTGCGGTTCCGCTCTGCTTGTTCACCGCACCTGCGGTTCCGCTCTGCTCTGCTTGTTCACCGCACCTGCGGTTCCACTCTGCTCTGCTTGTTCACCGCACCTGCGGTTCCGCTCCGCTCTGCTAGTTCACCGCACCTGCGTTTCCGCTCTGCTCTGCTTGTTCACTGAACCTGCGGTTCCGCTCTGCTTGCTCACCGCACCTGCGGTTCCGCTCTGCTTGTTCACTGCACCTGCGGTTCCGCTCTGCTCTGCTTGTTCACCGCACCTGCAATTCTGCTCTGTTCTGCTTGTTCACCGCACCTGCGGTTCCGCTCTGCTCTGCTTCTTCACCGCACCTGCGGTTTCGCTCTGCTCTGCTTGTTCACCGCACCTGCGGTTTCGCCCTGCTCTGTTTGTTCACCGCTTCGGCGGTTCTGCTCTGCTTGTTCACCGCACCAGCGGTTTCGCTCTGCTCTGCTTGTTCTCCGCATTGGCAGTTTCGCTCTGCTCTGCTTGTTCACCGCATCTGCAGTTTAGCTCAGCTCTGTTGTCCACCGCACGTGAGGCTCCATTCCTGTGTCCCAGTCTGTACTGGTCCCTATCCTGCCTGCGTTCCTACCTGCCCGTACCCGCCTGTCTGCATACCAGCCGTGCCTACCAGTGTCCACCTGTCTGCATGCCAGCCGTGCCTGCCAGTGCCCACCTGTCTGCAAACCAGCCGTGCCTGCCAATACCCACTTGTCTTCATACCAGCTGTGGAAGCCAGTACCCACCTGTCTTTATGCCAGCCTAACCTGCCTGTTCCTGCATTCCCCGGTGTGGGTCAACAACTGTGACCAGGGTCTGACCTGGAGTAGCACCTGGTCCCTCTGCTCGGTTCCTCCCTGGTTCGCGGAGTGACCTTGGTCGGACCGAGTTGATACTTAGTTGCGTCCCTCCAGGTACTCCTCGGCTCATGGTCCAGTGGGATCACTAATCAAGCTAACGCCAGTCAGTCCAGGCGCGAGCGTAACACTAACAAAGACAGAGACCCAAACTTTCATTTTTATTAGCTCAATGCAAAGGACACATAGCTCCTCTTGTTGACCTCATGTGGGAGCTGTTTGTTGGATGTTCTCACTCCTTCAAAATTTTATGATATCCCCACGATATCTTTGCCTCTGAAGGTCCCAGGTGTTGGATATCTTACTTCCCCATATGTTCAATGTGAAGGCCTACTTCACAAGGTTGAATTGTCAGCTCCTCTCCTTTCTCTGGAGATGACTGTATGGATTTTAATTTTTGCTCTATGACACTATTGTATTGGTTTGTTCTTCTTTCCCCAATTTGTTGCTGCCTGCTTATATTGGTCAGCATCAGAAAGAGGAAGACGTGCATGGCTCCAGTGAAAACTCTATGACAATGACCATTAGGACTTAAAAAGATTAACTATTTAGGTGGCAAATACTTTTATTGCTAATATCTCAGCAGTAAAATGAAAAAAATGTTTTATGCTGTTCTACAGTGCCTATCACATTGTGTAACCCTTTCAACATGAAACATTTGGTGAAAGGTCCTCTTTAAAGATGGAAAATTCATTAGCTCGAATCATGGGGGAAAATCTTAGACTCTTTTTTTAGGACAGATAGATGTCCAGGGTTTAAATTGAAATTAGTAAATTTCACAACAGTATCACCTTATAGATTTTTTTTCTTTCACATTATTGTCTGTGTTATTACCCCTCTTTCTTCCTCAGCCCTTACCCCTATGTGGGCATTTTTTCTTTGATATAAATATATATTCTTTACTCACTAGCTGGTACGAATCGCAGTCACGGATGGGAAAACATATTCACAATCACTTGTATACACATCCACAGAGGACTCAAGGTTAGAAATTACAGTATCTGAATTTATTAAATTTTTATTACTTTTATTCTTACTTTCCATTTTTATATTTTTTAAACCTTCCATATTGTTGGCCTATGTGTCAACCAGTAGAATTGAATAAATTACTTTCTTCAAAATCAAGGACTTTGATATTTAATCATTTTCCTTTCTATTATGTCATATTGTTCATTTTCAACCTCCTACTTTAGAGAACAGTTCAGTCTTTCAAATATGGGTGTGTTTGAAACCATCTAATTTTTTAACACTCTCATCTATTTCTTTTCTTAAGTCAATTAATTGCATATTTTTCCTCTTCAATAATAAGATGCATCAATCTGAGAAAATGCTCCTTATATAACTCATCCCATTTAGACAAAAATGATTCATTACACAAGTGAGAAGCTGGAAGAAACCGTTCACTCACACCTTGTTGTGTAATATTAACCTGAAAAAAAGTCTTCTAAACTTTTTCTATACTTATACACTGTGTTCAGAATTATTAGGCCAATACTTATTTTGATCACTTTGATACTTTTTATACATATTGTCCTACTCCAAGCTGCATAGGCTTGAGAGCCAACTACCAATTAAGTAAATCTGGTGATGTGCATCTCTGTAATGAGGAGGGGTGTTGACTAATGACATCAACACCCTATATAAGGTGTGTTTAATTATTAGGGAACTTCCTTTCCTTTGGCAAAATGGGTCAGAAGAGAGATTTGAAGGGCTCTGAAAAGTCCAAAATTGTGAGATGTCTTGCAGAGGGATGCAGCAGTCTTGAAATTTCCAAACTTTTGAAGCGTGATCACCGAACAATCAAGCGTTTCATGGAAAATAGCCAACAGGGTCGCAAGAAGCGTGTTGGCCAAAAAAGGCGCAAAATAACTGCCCATGAATTGAGGAAAATCAAGCGTGAAGCTGCCAAGATGCCATTCGCCACCAGTTTTGCCATATTTCAGAGCTGCAACGTTACTGGAGTATCAAAAAGCACAAGGTGTGCGATACTCAGGGACATGGCCAAGGTAAGGAAGGCTGAAAAACGACCACCTTTGGACAAGAAACATAAGAAAAAACTTCAAGAATGGGCCAAGAAATATCTTAAGACTGATTTTTCAAAGGTTTTATGGACTGATGAAATGAGAGTGACTCTTGATTGGCCAGATGGATGGGCCAGAGGCTGGATCAGTAAAGAGCAGAGAGCTCCACTCCGACTCAGAAGCCAGCAAGGTGGAGGTGGGGTACTGGTATGGGCTGGTATCATCAAAGATGAACTTGTGGGACCTTTTTGGGTTGAGGATGGAGTGAAGCTCAACTCCCAGACCTACTGCCAGTTTCTGGAAGACAACTTCTTCAAGCAGTGATACAGGAAGAAGTCGGTATCGTTCAAGAAAAACATGATTTTCATGCAGGACAATGCTCCATCACATGCATCCAACTACTCCACAGCATGGCTGGCCAGTAAAGGTGTAAAAGAAGAAAAAATAATGACATGGCCCCCTTGTTCACCTGATCTGAACCCCATAGAGAACCTGTGGTCCATCATAAAATGTGAGATCTACAGGGAGGGAAAACAGTACACCTCTCGGAACAGTGTCTGGGAGGCTGTGGTGGCTGCTGCACGCAATGTTGATTGAAAACAGATCAAGCAACTGACAGAATCTATGGATGGAAGGCTGTTGAGTGTCATCATAAAGAAAGGTGGCTATATTGATTACTAATTTTTTTGGTCTTTGTTTTTGCATGTCAGAAATGTTTATTTCTAAATTTTGTGCACTGATATTGGTTTACCTGGTGAAAATAAACAAGTGAGATGGGATTATATTTGGTTTTTATTAAGTTGCCTAATAATTCAGCACAGTAATAGTTACCTGCACAAACAGATATCCTCCTAAGATAGCCAAATCTTAAAAAAAAACACTCCAACTTCCAAAAATATTAAGCTTGGATATTTTTGAGTCTTTTGGGTTGATTGAGAACATAGTTGTTGATCAATAATAAAAATAATCCTCTAAAATACAACTTGCCTAATAATTCTGCACACAGTGTAGATATAACATAATGGACAAACAGGAGATGTGTGGCTGTCGACTGGGAGTGGCAGACAGGAGATGTCTGGCTGTGTGGGGTCAGCAGCACTGGGGGGCAGTAGAATTTATTAGAATAGAACACAAACGACAGGCAGGCAGATGGTAGAACCAATATGATCATTGGCATCAAACATAGGTGAATGAAAATCAACACTAATCCATAATTGATTAATTGCTGAATATCCCTTCTGACAGTACTTTAGATTCATCTCAAGACAGGATGGTTATGGTAATCTAGGCCAATTCTTGCTACTGGTCCAATCTGCTGAACCAGAAGCTCAGGGGGCTGAAGCTCATGGTAGCTACCAGAGAAACGACAGTCAAGGTATGTCTCTGTTTGCTGAAGTGTGTCAGGTTGGAGTGGCAGCAAAAAAAATATCTAGGTCCCGATTCATCGAGACCAGCGATTTTTTTGGCAGGTCTCGATGAGGGCTAGTAGTGGAGTCAGACGCACCTGATTCATGAAGATGTGCACACTTCTTCATGAATCAGAAGCATGTGAGGAATGGTGTACGCCTCTGTATGTGAAACCAGAAATCTCACTCCAGTCAGCGACTGGAGTACGATGTCTGTTGTAGGGAACTCCACAGCTCCTCATGAATTAGACAAGCTGTATTATCACACCCCCAAGTTGCTCCAAAATTTTGCAACTTTTCAAAGTTTTTACTCAACTTTTTGGCAGTAAAAGTTTTGATGATTTGCGGCAATGGTCTATCATGCCATAATTGTTTCAGCAATAGAGCTGGCAGGAGCGGACATATCGCCGGTGGTGCGGGGGGCCCTGCGGACATAGGCAACTATTTCAGCTGGATGTGCGGACGCATATTCAGCCAAAATTTATTGCGGCGCAGGGGTCCCTCCTGCTCCCTGTGCTGCAATAAAAGCCACCGGCCAGTCAGAGGCCGACAGCTGACGTCAGCATGCCCGCGATCTCATGACGTGATGCGCCATGGTGGGGATGTTGACGTTAGCTGTCGGATCCTGCACTGGCTGTAGAAGAGTACTGCACACGGTGTGGGAACGGAGGAAGGTGAGTGGAATTTTAACTATAAAGGAGAACAGGGAACTTTTTATTAGGAAATGGCCACGATGGGACACAAGAGGCCCAGCAGGGGGCACCAGAAACCCAGGAGAGGGCACTGTACCCCAGTAAGGGACCAGGATGGGGCACAATAACCCTAGGAAGGGGCACAATAACCCCAGGAAGGGGCTAGGATGGGGCACCAGAACCCCAGGAGGGGGAATCAGAACCCCATGAGGGGGTACCAGAACTCCAGGAAGAGGCCAGGATGGGGCACAGTACCCCAGGAAGCATCCAAGAGGGGACACAATAACCCCAGGAAGGGACCCAGAGGGCATACAATAACCCCAGGAGGGGACACAATAACCTCAAGAATGGGCCAGGATGGACACATTACAACAGGAATGGACACATTATTACTGAAACCTTGATTATTACCTGATAGCATACTCTCGCACTCCCCATTTCATTATTCAACCCTAATAACTTCTCTCCCACCCTCTAATTCATTTTAATGTTATCATGAACTTATAATGAATTTATGTGTGGGGGAGAGGACACAGGATAGGGACTAAGACTATGTGCACATGTTCAGGATTTGCAGCAGAAAATTCTGCTGTATATCCTGATGTGTTGGCAGGAAAATACGCTGCGTATAATACATGTTTTTGCCATGCATTTTACATGCATTTTTGTTGCGTATTTTCCCCAACTCATTAGTATGGGTGAAAAACGCTGAAAGAATTGACATGCTGCATATTTTAATTTGCTGAAAATCTGCAAGGAAAACAAGCAACGTGTGCATGAGACCTCAGAAATCTCATTAATTTTGCTTGTACTCTAAAATGCTGCATCATTTCCACAACAAATCCATGTGGAAAAAAAGGAATAAAAACATAACGTATGCACATAGCCTTCAAATCAATTGGGGGAGAGTCACAGAGATTGATTAATTTACTCTATATTTATTGAGAGGTGGAGATTATAGTTAAAAGGGGGCACAGTGTTGGCTAATCAGTTTATATTTTGAATGGTGCATGACTAATAGTATATTAAGGGTGGGGTACATATTTATATTGAAAGGTGCAGTGTGGGGGATTTTTTATTCAGGAACAAATATATATATAATGTGACCTTGTTATTTTTAGGGCTGTGGTGATAAGTCTGACAGAGATGTCAGGCTAGGAGACGTTGACATGAAGGTCTGACCAGATGGAGAAGAAACAACAGAAAATGGCTCTAATGACGAGACGTCAGCGGGCACTGGATGTAAGTATTAATTCTTTTATTCTTTATAGTGTATAACTTGGAGTAATTTTGTTGTTTGTAAAATCCCTTAGGCCACATTCTCACATTCGTGTGAAATGTCCATGTGCTGCCAGATTTTTTTATCGAATGGCACACGGACTCATAGATTTTCATAGACCAATTCACATATCTGTGAAAATCATGGATCCAAGAATGAGACTCAAAGCATGTCTATTTCTGATTAGATCTTCAGGATCAGAATAGGACATAATCAATTGTTCTGTGACCTGTCCGAGAAAGAAATTGGGCAGCATGCTGACACTTCACAGGGATGCAAGAATGTAGCATTATTATTTATCGTACAGTCCCTTAGTGTATAGTGTACATTTTAGTTATATATAGTTAATTACATAGTTTAATCTTTTATTATATATAGCACTGTCTCTTATTACATAGCATCCTCTCTAGTTATGTATAGCGCCCTCCCTTATTACGTAGCATCCTCTCTAGTTATGTTTGGGGCATTTCTTTATTATATACAGTATAGACCAAAAGTTTGGACACACCTTCTCATTTAAAGATTTTGCTGTATTTTTTTGACTATGAAAATTGTACATTCACACTGAAGGCATCAAAACTATGAATTAACACATGTGGAATTATATACTTAACAAAAAAGTGTGAAACAACTGAAAATGTCTTATATTCTAAGTTCTTCAAAGTAGCCACCTTTTGCTTTGATGACTACTTTGCACACTCTTGGCATTCTCTTCATGAGCTTCAAGAGGTCTATCTAACAAGAGAGGACACTATGAAATAAAGAGCAGTCATTATAATTAACAAAAATAAGAGAATCTGATATGTAAGAGATGGTGCTGTCCATAACAAGAGAGGGCACTGTGTAATAAGAGGCAGCAATATACATAATTAGAGGTGACTAATATATATAATCTATCGATTGGTCGCCATAAAAGGAGGGTGGCCCAAACATATTTCTTGCACAGGGGCCCCAAGCTGTTAGTGTCCACGCCTGAGTGCTGGCATAGGTGAGGCACGGTAGACATGCAAACAGCATGTATCTGTTCAGCTAACAGCTTTGCCAAACAGGGAACACAGCATATCCTGCTAATGCACCAATTTTAACTCCCTTTTCGAAAGCCAGAAAAAAAATCTCTACTTTGCTATTATAGCGAGTGCATAAAATCATGGCTATCCAATAGATTTCACTTTGCTTAATGCTCACCACCTGTCAGCCCAAAAACAATCAAGCGTGCAGGTTCACTTGCCATGCTCACCAGCACTACTCAGTCCCTTGTAGGTTCACTTTGTACTTCAGACTTGTACCCGAAGGCCAGACAACTCCTTTAATGTTTTTTGTTTCTCTCCCTATCTCTATTCTGTGATTTGCGTTGTTCTCTCTCTATCCAGATTCACCCCAAAATAGCTGCTGCAATCCCTGTGTCAGTTTTTATACAGCTTATGATAATCACTACTAACTGGCTGTGCTATATCATGTGATGTGATAGCTGCAGGGCATTATAGGGAAACCGGCTTGTCCTATCCCAAGGTCATGTGAGCCTTTTCTTGCTGATACAATCTTCCGCATTGTGTAAAATGGCTGTGGGCATTTTTGGCAATTTGTGCTAATCGAATTCCAAATAGTTCAAATTTGCAAGATCCAAAAATTTACAAAAAATTAATTAGTTCATTCATTAATTTACAAAAAATTAGACATGAATTCAATTTGCATCTAAACGATGTGCTCATCTCTAGAAACTTGAGTTATAGTTACATTGGATGAATGTATTTGGCTACAAAGTTACCACTAATCAATATCTATTGTACAACATAGCTCATTGGGTTCTATGATATCCATATACACAAGACTATAATAATTATTATTGGTGGCTTTTAGATTATGAGCTGATATACAGCCAATGGCAACATTTCATTACATTAATAAGATTATCAATTGTTGCTTTATGCATATATTGGATGGTGATGGTGACGCGCCCCTGGGCCTGTGTCGCGCTGCGTTGCGCACGCGGGAGCTTACCCGGAGCCGGATCTCTTGAGGGTTGTAGTCTCGTGGCGGTGACCCGGTCCGTGCCCAGGGAGTCAAACTGAGCGGCGATGTAACAGCGGTAGATGCAGGACGACTACGCCACCCGTTGAATGCAGCTATGGAGCTGCCGCTGCAGGACAGTCCGCTGAGGCCGGTGGATGGATGGTGCAGCGTAGATGGTATAACCCCCAACGGGAGGGGTATGGCCTCAGGGCAGCAGATGTGGATGATGGGGGTAGCAGGAACCACTCAGAGACGGTGCGGTGTAATTCAGGGTCTTTACTGGTAACAACGATAGACCCTCCCGGAGTACTTGCTAGTGAACGGGGCCTGGTCAGTCCTTGAGCAGATGGGATCTCCCCTGGCCAGGCGGAGTTGTAGGCCTCCCAAACTGACTGTACTCTTCTGGCTACCTTGCTAGAAGCGGATATAAGTAGCCCACGTCCCTGAGTGTACCGTGTGGTGCTCACCCGTATGGCCGGTGACTCGGGGCCTTCTAATGGCTTCCGCTCCACGATGGCGGTGCTGGTCCCACGCATGTGACCGTGCCTTCGGGTTTCTGGGCCTGAGGACCTGAAATCCCCTGCCGGTCGGCTTCTGCTGCTGGGTAAGAGTTAGTCCCCACAGCCTCGGACGCCGGGTCCGGTAAGAAAGCTTCTCAGTCAGGGCGAGCTCTGCAGCTGCCAGCCCCTGACTCGTAGTAGTATTGCTTCTGCTGTTTCTTGTCTCTACTCTCCTTGACTCCAGGCTCAGGCCCCTGGACAGGGCCTGCCTGTGGAGCAGAGCCCATAGAGCAGCTCTGATCCCTGTCTTCTCCTCTCAGAACTCCCTACCCTGCCTCAGCCCCAGGTTTATATAGGGGAAGTCCTTCCCCTCCCAAGACTGGGCAGGAGGTGTGGCATGCACAGGATCCCTGACCAAAGGACCTCCCACCTGCTCTCAGACGTAATATCTCTATCACTGTGGCAACCAGACCCCTGGGGTGTCACATTGGCAGATACAATCATATTACAATGATTGTAAATTTGCTGCCATCTGTATAGACCATATCTGTCCTCCTCTCCACATAAGGGGCAATAATCCTACACCGGATAGTTCCATCTAATCAGCTGGGAATAACAATATATTTAGGAACCTTCCCTTTCCCTAAAACAATAATTGCTGTGTCTAAAGAAAGGGGCTGGAAGCAAGGGAAGCTGGATGGAAGCCCCACATGACCGGGATGGGCCACGAGGGTGGAATTTTTTGAGATAAAGGATCAGGATTGGGTATTAGAGCTGAGGGGCGGGCAGTTGGTGGTGGGAGGGTGAGTATATCAAGAAAAAGTGCGGGAAATTAGTCAGTCCGGCAGGGAAGTTACAGGAGAAAGTTCACCAAAAAAAAAAAAAAAAAAAATTTTAATATCTGCTCACCCATTGTTCTGGACACTGACCGGGCGTTATGGAGACCGTGGAATCTCTGTTTAGCAGACTGTGGGATGCGGCTCGATCCAGGCGTGGAGGGTGGCTGGAGGCAAAGCTTTAAGGGTTGCTGCATGGCTCATCCGAGGAATCGGCGGCGGGGTCAGGAAGAAGGGCAAGGAGAACGCGGCCCCCTGAGAGGCTTTTGCCAGAGACTCCCACGTGCTGCAGACGCAGGCTGCGGAGCCCCTCATGGGACCCTGAGCCAGGTGAGCCCGGCGGCGGAACCCCCCTGCCGCTGCACCCGCCGCTGCAGGAATCCGCCCAGCCGGCCTGTGGGCGCTTCCGTCAGCGGATCGCTAGCAGGGTCTGGACCGAGGGCCCCACCGGAAGTGCGGCCTGCTCCGGCGGCGCGCCGCAGTAATAGAGCCCGGGCCACGCCGGAAGCAAGGCCCGCACTAGAGCCGCGTCACCAGTCCGGGGGCGTGGCTTCGCCGGAAGTTCGGCCCGCGTCACTTCCTGACACGTGACCAGGCCGGACAAGAAGTTGTGGGGCAGCGATGACGCTGGCCCCCGTAAACAGGGCCAGCAGCGGTTCACGGCGGCGGACGGCCGTTATAAAAAAAAAGAAAAAAAAAAAAAGAAGGGCCAGGAGGAGCAGCAGCGCGGCAGGCACACCTGGCGATGTACCACTCGGGGTGCCTGCCAGTCAAATCGACAGTGGAGGACAGTATGGCGTTTTTCGGGCAGGCAGCGGCAGTTTGGAGACCTGTTGCCTGGCCCCAGTCACCGGAGTCACGGTAGCAGAGCGGCGGGGAGCAGCATGGAGCTGCCTGGCAGCCCCCCCCCACAGATCAGCACAGACTGGGCTGGGGGGCCCAGGTCTAGAGGTCTTGCTGGATCACGGACGGCAGGAAGGATCGGTGCAGAAACGTGCAGCGGACGAGCTGCGGGGGCATCGGCACGTGCTCAGGTCCCCCCTGGTGACGAGGAGGCCAGGGGCGCGGGCCTTGAGCAACAGCGAGAGGGAGGATCGGAATACGGAGAGGATCAAGACGACCCAAGGAATCGGCAGGACTCAGGACGTACGGCTGGCGGGGACACAGCACCTGCGCAGCTCCGTGAGTATGCGTCTATGTTTGTTTTGTCACCCACTGGGTCTGTAGCGGATGGGGTAGGGGATAGGCAGTTGGCAGGGCCCTGTGGTGTAAATGTTAGGGGGAGGCGTGGTTAGATGTCGTGGGGCTCAGGGATAATTTGGCAAACATGTCACAAATTCTGGCTAGTTTAGGCACTGGTGGAGCCAGTGAGGCAGGGTTATCTCCGATGGGGGCTTGGTTGCCCGGTCGACGTGTGGCGTCGCAGGTGGGGAGTGAATCGGCAAGGGCGGCGGTGTGTACTGAGAGGGACTTTAGGGGGTATCGGTTTCTGTACAGACAGAAAAGGATAAAGCGGATGCCGTAAAACTGGATGATAGGGCGAAAGGGGAGGTATACGGGTGCTTTGAGGGGCAGCTGGGCACATTTAAAAAAATAAATAAATAAAGAGGTTAAAGAAAAAATTGGGTGGGATGAATTTGTAGAATTTTTTTCCCTACTTTCTCTTGAAATGTTTAATTTGGACAAGGGAGAAAAGGACGACAGCAAAAAATAAATAAATAAATAAATAAATAAATAAAAAAAAATAATAATAATAATAATAATAATAATAATAAAATGGAGGAAGAAAAGCGTAGGTGGAGGTTCATTCCTCAGACGTTTGTTAATTGGTTGCAAGCTTTTGCAATAATGGCTAGTGTCATTGGGAAAAAAGCTCCGGATAATTCCTCAGGCTTATTTTGCTACCTGGATGCTATAGGGGAGGCTCATCGCACATAGGGGGGCCAGACATGGTTACGATACGACTAGCAATATCGGCAGAGGAAGGCAGTCCGCCCGGAGATTAGATGGGATCAAAGGACATCGGGTTGTGGCTGAAAGTTGTGACTCCGGTGAGGTATGGGCAGTCCTTTCACGGGAGCAGCGGTAGTGGGAACTAATCGGCAGGACACGGGGGAAGTAGTCAGAGTGCACAAAGAAGGAAGCGGGATCTTGCTGGCAATTTAATGATGGCCAGTGTAAGTACGGGAACTCCTGCAAATTTAAACATGTGTGCTCCCATTGCAACGGTATTTCACACGGAGCATCTAAATGCTTTAAGAAGGGTAATGGAAAAATGCCAATGGGTACCGGTCAAGGGGGTGACTCCGGTGAGGGTTCACGAGATGGCCCCCTTTCGAAGTAGGTATCCAGATCAGTTGAAGGCTAAGGCCATTTCAGATGGTCTTTTTTGGAAGGTTTTAGAATTCCTCCTCCTGATCATGAGGTCCCCTTTTCTCTTAAAAAAGTGATGTCGGCTTCCCTTCATCCGGAAGTGGTTAGCTTGAAACTGGCAAAGGAGGTGGAATTGGGCAGGATGGCTGGTCCGTTTCAGGATTTACCTAGCAGCAGGGTGATTGTTTCGCCGTTGGGGGTCGTGCCCAAAAACAGGCTAATAAGTTTCATTTGATTCAGCATTTGTCATACCCTAAGGGGTTTTTTCGGTGAATGATGGCATTGCTCAGGAATTATGTTCGGTGGATTATTCAGCATTCGATGCGGCGGTGGGATGGGTGTGGAGATATGGGCCAGGATCGTTGCTAGCTAAAACTGATATGGAATCGGCATTTGGATTGCTGTCAGTACATCCGGATAGCTTCCCATTGTTAGGTTGTTTTTGGAAAGGGGAATACTACGTGGACAGGTGTTTGCATATGGGCTACGCAATTACGTGTTCCCAGTTTGAAACGTTTAGTACCTTTTTGGAATGGGTGGTGAGGGACCTGGCATCAGTTCAGTCGGTCATTCATTATTTGGATGACATTTTGTTTATAGGCCCTCAGCAATCGTTGTTGTGTAGGACTTTGTTAGGAACTATGGTGTGGGTAGCGGAGCATTTTTGGCATACCTTTGGCAGGAAATTAAAAAAACAAACAAAAAAAAAAAAAACAGAGGGACCTTGCACCTTGTTAATTTTTTGGGCATCCTAATTGATACGGAGAGGATGGAGTGTCGGTTACCTGATGATAAATTGAGTTTGCTCAAGCAGGAGGTCGATAGAGTCAGGAGGTTGCGTAAGGTGACGCTGAAGGAGCTCCAATCCCTGTTAGGTCATTTGAATTTCGCATGCAGCATTATGCCAATGGGCAGGATATTTTGTCGCGGGTTGGCAAGGGCGACAGCAGGAGTGCGCGCCCTCCATCATTTCATTCGTTTAAATAAGGATCACAAGGAGGATTTGAAGGTTTGGAAAATGTTTTTTTGGAAAATTATAATGGCAGGTCGTTAATTCAGCACGAGTTTTTGAGCAGTCGTGATTGTGAGATTTTTTACAGATACTGCAGGAGGTGCTGGTGTAAAAATTCCTTCGCAGATGCCTTGTCTCGTTTTCAGTGGGATCGTTTTTCGGGCGCTAGCACCAGAGGCGGAGGACGTGGTACAGGAATGCCCTTCGCATTTGTGGCAGCTGGTTATGGAGGAGTGGGGACGTTTAATACGAGAGTCCATTACGAGGCAGACCTGGTCCTCATACGAGGCATCGTGGCGAGTATGGAAATGTTGGATAATGCAGTGGGGTTTGGTGGAGAATGTCGGTGATGGGGAGACGGCGGTGTTCTTTCTTGTAGGTAGGGCAGCGGAGATTGGATGGTCTGTTTCAAAAGTGGGGATAAGAGATGTTACAAAGTCCTTTTTAGTGTAGCAAGCACTTAGGGGCTTTAGGAGAGGAGATAAGGTGCTGGATAAAAGAAGACCGGTGACTTTTAAAATCTTGGAACGTTTGGGTTTATTGTTAGACGAAACTTGTTGTTCAGTTGTGAAGCTACATTGTTTAGGTTAACCTTTTCGTTAGCGTTTTTTGGTGCGCTGAGATTGACTGAATCGGTGGCACCAAGTAGACTGGCAATTTTGGCCTGGGCGAGTGGTTTCCTTATTATGTCATGAAAATGGGGACTTTTCTTAAATAGCAGTATTTAAGAAAGGAGTTTGGGAGTTGGGGCTTTCGCCCGGAGGTGTACGGGTCACATTCTTTTAGAATTGGCGCGGCGTCAGAAGCCAATGGCTTGGGCTTAGGCAAGGATGTGACAAAGCGGATAGGGAGGTGGAGTTCTGATCGTTATTTGTCCTTTGTGCGGCATTAGGTACAGGGGGCTGAGGTTTGTTTTTCATCTTGTTAAGTATTGAATACATTGTGGTTGTTTGTTGCAGATGGTGTCCCATTGTTAGCGTGGATTCTGGGACATTCCTTCGTCCACTGGGGGTGTTGCGAGCGGACGGGAGGCCAGACGGTAGGCAGTTGGGTTTTAGGAGAGAGCAAGTTGTGGTTCGGTGGCTCGTCTCCAGAGGCATGGTATGGAGAAGGGTGCTGCCTGAATTTCATAAGGCAGCCCGTTTGGTTCGGACGCTGGATATTTTGGTGGTGCATATGGGGGGGAATGACTTAGGGGCTCGCCCGGTCAGGGAACTGATGAGGGACATTCGATTTAATTTTTAAGGTTATGGACATCCTTTCCTGTGGTGTTGACGGTCTGGTCTGACATTGTGCCAAAAAAAAAAAAAAAAAAAAAGGTGGAGGGAGGCTAGATCTTTGAAGGGGATTAATAGGGTGAGAGTGAGGTTAAATAGAGCCATATCAGCCTTTGTGTCCAGGAACGGGGGAGTAAGCGTTCGACATTTTGAACTCGAGGCGGGAGTTGGAAATTTTTGGGCAAATGATGGTGTACATTTGAATTGCATTGGTACCGATTTGTGGGCATTGGTTATACAGGAGGGGAATGAGAGGGCTTTGGCGATTTTTTGGGGCACTCACGAGCCTGAGGTGGTCAGGGCTGTTCGTTTGTGGCGGGGGGTGGGGTTCTTGGAGTTGGCACAGAAGTGTCGGTGGGAATAATTTGGCTAAAATTACAGCCAATTGGTTAATTGAGCGGGGTGATCTGGCATTTGGTTTTTGGGCTCTGGACGGGGTTTTACCCTGGGAGCTTTTGGTGCCCTTGAGCTGGTGATGGACGGCTGAGGGTAATATGGTGGTTCCAGTTCGGTTTAATTTATGCCAGATCTAATTTTTAACTCCAAGAACCCTCCCTTCTTATTTATTTATAACACTGTTAATGTGTTAATGTTGTTTGTTAATAAAATGGCCGCTGTGGCCAAATTTATCCAAAGAAATTACAGGTGCAGTGTTTTTATTTGTGGGAAAAGGTGAGTGCTGGAAAATGGGAGGAACAGGTTAAACGGTGGAACCCGGGTTGGCCGTACACGGTCATGATGGACAGCATAGTGACTCAGTGGTTAGCACTGCACCCTTGCAGCGCAGGGGTCCTGGGTTCAAATCCCACCAATGACAACATCTGCAAGGAGTTTGTATGTTCTCCCCGTGTTTGCGTTCTCCGGTTTCCTCCAACACTCCAAAGACATACCTATAGGGAATATAGATTGTGAGTCCCAATGGGGACAGTGCCGATAATGTCTGTGAAGCGCTGTGGAATTAATGGCGCTATATAAGTAAGTAAAATAAATAAATTATAGAAAAAAAATTGAATCTAAAGATTCACATTTATTTACCCCACTTTGCCATTCTCTATACATGTACAGTTTGATCTAGTGATGTGCACTACATGTGAATATCCATTCGGAAGTTTAGTGTGTATAGAGAGGGAGCAATGTGGGGGGGTCAGTATGAACAAATGGAAGTGTGTGGGGTGGACAGAATGGTGGTACTGTATGGAGAGGTAAAAGCATGAGGTGACAATATGGAGAGCTGGGAGCATTGCAAGGACAGTACTGAAAGGTGTGAGCATAAGAGATTATCTCTCATCATGGCAACTTTAATCAGAGAAAAAAATTGTCATATGTAAGGTACCTGAATGTAAGTTTATTTGTGATACTGGCTGTTTCTAATCAGTACTGTCGTTCCTGTATGGTCTATAGTCTGACAATGACTGATAACAACTTCCAGCATCTCTTTGCCATTGTTAAAGACATACTGGGAGTTCACAAAACAAAAATGTATATGGTGGGAGCTGACCCAACATTTCAATTGACCAAAGTACTAAGATTTATGCTACATTCATGTACTGATGCTGGTTCTGGTGCTGTGCTCATGTACTGATGCTGGTGCTGTATTCATGTACGGATGTTGGTTCTGGTGATGCATTAATGTACTGATCATGGTTCTGGTGCTAAATTCATGCTCTGATGGGGGTTCTGGTGCTGGAATCAAGTACAGATGATGTATTCATGTACTAACAAAGATTTGATGCTGAAGTCATGTACTGAAGGTGGTTCTGGTGATGGATTCATGTACTGACAATGGTTTTGGAGGTATATTTAAGTACTAACAATAGTTCTGTTTATAGATTAATGTACTAACTATGGTTCTGATCCTTTACACCTATACCAATCCATAACTGGTCAGATGAAATGATACATGGCTATGTTGAAGCTCAAAACTCCTCAAAACTTGGAATTTTTAGATTTTGAAGAGGATTTGGAGAGTCTCTGCTTAATTTCTGCTACAAAAATCCAGGGTAGATTAAGGTGTATTCACATTATCCCCTTTACAACCTATGACGTATAGATATGTCATAGGTCACCCCCCCTTTTTGGGCAGGGCTCTGGCAATCAAGATCCACTCACGTCAGTTACCATGTTAAATGTCACTGTTTATCTCTCTGGCATTTAACATGATCGCACCGGAAGCTGGGCGCCAATGGATTGGCATGACAACCCGGGGACTGCAGGTGACCCCTGTAGTTGTCATTGTCGAACTGCTATGAGCACCGCCCGAGGTCGGCGCTCATAGCAGATGAGTATTATTGTTACACATAGCAGGGCTACAGCCCTGCTATGTGTAATACAAGCAATCTGATGATCGCAGCTTCAAGTCTCCTAAGGAGACTATTGAAGCAAGTGAAAAGTAAAAAAAAAGGTTTTTAAAAAATATAATAAAAAATAAATAATATATATATATATATATATGTGTATATATATATATATATATATACATATATTTATATGAGAAAAATAGTAGAAACAGCACTCCAAAAATAGATGATTTCTTAGCTCAGCAAGAGCTGTGGCAACGTTTCGGCTGAATACAGCCGAAACGTTGCCACAGCTCTTGCTGAGCTAATAAATTTTTGGAGTGCTGTTTCTACAATTTTTTTCATATGTAAGAAGGTTTGGTATTTACCTGGAGGAAGGGCACCCACCCATTTACAAGTTGTTTGTCTTGGTCTTTTTCTTTTTTTTTCTATGTATGTATATATATATATATATATATATATATATAAAAGTTGCAATCACCCCCCTGTTGCCCCATTAAAATACACATATTTGGTATGGCCACATTCAGAATCACCCGATCTTTCAATATATAATAAGAATTAATCCGATCAGTAAACGAGAAAAATAAATCAAAATGTCAGAATTATGTTTTTTTGGTAGCCGCAACATTGCAATAACGGGCAATCAAAACATCATATCTATCCCAAAATGGTATCAATAAAAACATCAGCTTAGCACACAAAAAAGTAAGACCTCTCCCGGTTCCATATCCCAAAAAATAGAGACGTTATGGGTCTCAGAAAATGGCACTTTTTTTTGTTTGTTTATAAACTTTAGATTTTTTTTCATCACTTAAATAACAAAGAACCTATACATGTTTAGTATCTACAAACTTGTAATGACCTGGAGAATCATAATGGCAGGTCAGATTTAGCATTTAGTGAACATGGTTAAAAAAACAATTGTGGAAATGCACTTTTTTTGCAATTTCACCGCACTTCGAATATTTTTCCCATTTTCCACTACACTATATGGTAAAATCAATCATGTCGTTCTAAACTACTACTCGTCCTGCAAAAAACAACCCTCACATGGTCGTATTGACAGAAAAAAACACAAAAACGAAAAAACCCAAGGTTTAAGTTTTGTGTGGGGACACAGAGAGCAGAAAATTTCCAAATCCTCCCCAAAAACTCAAAATCTGGATTTTTGAGAGTTTGAGGAGGATTTTTGGAGCTTCTGTTTAGTTTCTGCTTGAAAACCTCAGTGTACATTAGAGCTTGTTCACACTGAGTTTTTGGAGCAGAAACTGAACTGAAAGTCTCCAAGTCCTCCTCAAAAACTCAAATCTTTTCAAAACATGCTTCTGTTGATATATTTATGTAAAGACAATGGTTGTGGTCTGGTGATTTTAAACGTTTAGTTTCTTTGTGGTCCATGGCTTATGTTCAGAATGACAATTTGGTACTTGGGACAAAATATTTTGTACACCCCTGCATTAACCACTTCACTGCCCTATATAATTATAAAAACAAGGGAGACCCTTTCCCTTTGTTATTTATTTTTCACAAATTCAAAGTACTACTCCAGCATGTTTATTTATTACAGCGCTGGATTGGTACTTCTAATCTAAATTTCCTGCCCTTACTGTCATACTTACTCACCACCATCTTCACCTTCTATCACCACCGCTCCCGTCGGTCTCCAGCAGTTTGTTTGATGGAGCGAGCTGGAAGCCACTTTCCAATACAAGTCTATTAGAGCCTCCTTCTCTAACAGAAGTTGTCATAAGATGGGGCCGTAGGACCGGAGCGATGCCGATAGAAGATGAAGATGCTTGTGGAAAAGTATTTGGCTATATAAAGATAGAAAATAATGTGTAAGATAAAATATATTACATGAGGTAGTGGAAGAAGAAGGAATTCCTAGTGGCAGCAAAGTGAATGAGATTCCTGAAGTCTCATGCACACATTGCTTATTTATTCCTTGCAGATTTGAAGCAGTTTCAAATATGCAACATGTCTATTCTTTCAGTGTTTTTGTGCATTCTTCACCTATCCTTACAAAGGGGACAAATGCATCAGAAATGCATGGAAAAGAAGTGTCAAAAACGTACATACAGTGGGTACGGAAAGTATTCAGACCCCTTTACATTTTTCACTCTTTGTTTCATTGCAGCCATTTGGTAAATTTTAAAAAAGTTTATTTTTTTCTCATTAAAGTACACTCTGCACCCCATTAAAGTACACTCTACATTTCCCCAAAAAAACAGAAATGTAGAAATGTTTGCAAATTTATTAAAAAAGAAAAACTAAAATATCACATGGTCATAGGTATTCAGACCCTTTGCTCAGTATTGAGTAGAAGCACCCTTTTGAGCTAGTACAGCCATGAGTCTTCTTGGGAATGATGCAACAAGTTTTTCACACCTGGATTTGGGGATTCTCTGCCATTCTTCCTTGCAGATCCTCTCCAGTTCCGTCAGGATGGATGGTGAACGTTGGTGGACAGTCATTTTCAGGTCTCTTCAGAGATGCTCAATTGGCTTTAGGTCAGGGCTCTGGCTGGGCCAGTCAAGAATGGTCACAGAGTTGTCCTGAAGCCACTCCTTTGTTATTTTAGCTGTGTGCTTAGGGTCATAATCTTGTTGGAAGGTGAACCTTCAGCCAAGTCTGAGGTCCAGAGCACTCTGGAAGAGGTTTTCATTGAGGATATCTCTGTACTTGGCCGCATTCATGTTTCCTTCAATTGCAACCAGTCGTCCTGTCCCTGCACCTGAAAAACACCCCCATAGCATGATGCTGCCAACATCATGTTTCACTGTAGGGATTGTATTGGGCAGGTGATGAGCAGTGCCTGGTTTTCTCCACACATACCGCTTAGAATTATCACCAAAAAGCTCTATGTTCGTCTCATCAGACCAGAGAATCTTATTTCTCATAGTCTGGGAGTCCTTCATGTGTTTTTGAGCAAACTCTATACGGGCTTTGAGGAGAGGCTTTCGTCGGGCTGCTATGCCATAAAGGCCCAACTAGTGGAGGGCTGCAGTGATAGTTGAATTTGTGGAACTTTCTCCCATGTCCCTACTGCTTCTCTGGAGCTCAGCCACTGTGATTTTGGGGTTTTACTTTACCTCTCTCACCAAGGCTCTTCTCCCACGATTGCTCAGATTGGCTGGACGGCCAGGTCTAGGAAGACTTCTGGTGGTCCCAAACTTCTTCCATTTAAGGATTATGGAGGCCATTGTGCTCTTAGGAACCTTGAGTAATGCAGAAATTCTTTTACAACCTTGGCCAGATCGTTGCCTTGCCACAATTCTGTATCTGAGCTCCTTGGGAAGTTCCTTTGAGCTCATGATTCTCATTTGGTCTGACATGCACTGTGAGCTGTGAGGTCTTATATAGACAGGTATGTGCCTTTCCAAATCAAGTCTTATCAGTTTAATTAAACACAGCTGGACTTCAATAAGGGAGTAGAACCATCTCAAGGAGGATCACAAGGAAATGGACAGCATGTGACTTAAATATGAATGTCTGAGCAAAGGGTCTGAATATTTATGACCATGTGATATTTCAGTTTTTCTTTTTAAATAAATTTGCAAAAATTTCTAAATTTCTGTTTTTTTTCCGTCAAGATGGGGTACAGAGTGTACTTTAATGAGAAAAAATGAACTTTTTAGAATTTACCAAATGGCTGCAATGAAACAAAGAGTGAAAAATTTAAAGGGGTCTGAATACTTTCCGCACCCACTGTATTTTGCTCTGCGTTATTCCTGCCAACACATGAGTATTTGCAGCAGATTTTTGTGCTGCAAATACTAAATGTATGTCAGGGGTGGTCTGGGCTGGAGGACAAAAGAGGCATATGCCCACCAAGCCGCTCCCCCAGCAGCAGTTGCTTTATCTTACCGGCCGGCACTGCGCCTTGAAATGTATTCAGGGTCGGGGGACATTATTACAGGAAGGGACTCATGATGTGTGACATTTATTCAGGAAGGGGTCAGGATTTCACATTATTACAGGATGAGGCCAGGATGAGGGACATTATTACATGGGGGTTGAACTCATATGTTTTTATAGGATCTAGAATGCTACAAGAGCCTATACACTGTTCAACATTCAGATGGGGGCCCGGGTCCAAATTTTGTATTGGACTCTAGTTACCTGGCTCAATTTGTTTGCGTGTCGGTCTGGTTGCATCACAGTTAGCAGACAAGGCTGCACAGTACGCTGTGCGCTGCCATGTCTGCTAAAGTGATGTAACAGTGTTACTAAGAACCCTATTTTATTTAAATGCACTTTTGATTTTTATTTATTTACAGCAGGGTTTTTGTTCATTTTGCTTCTTGAAGGTTTTTCTGATTCATGGCCATTGTGAAACATGCACTTATGTGCTGCATGTATACCATCTTAAACCCAGCTCAATTTGTGTTTTTTTTATTTGTATTTTTTGTATTCTGTGCAAACCTGAGTGTGGCCTCCCTTTCTTGAGCTGGATAATTCCTTTTAGTAAGCTTCCCTTGGCTGGTGTTCATAGTTTGGGGCTTGGGCCTTTGTCTGCCCTTACTCACACTTAGGTCAACTTTGACACATGGTAAGGTTTTTAGTATTAGACAGAGTAGGTCCTATCCTGAACTGGTTCACCTTGTCGCTGGTGGGATAGCTTTCATACTATTTTTGATCAAAAACAGTGTTACTAAGAATCCTATTTTATTTAAATGCACTTGCTTATTTACAGCAGTGTTTTTGTTTATTTTGCTTCTTGTAGGTTTTTCTAAAGTGATGTCATGCGGCGTGCCCTGCACAGCCACCTTCCTACTGCAGAGGAGCTTTAATCAAGCCATGTGGGCCAAACAGGAGAAAACCCGAGGGATGGCGAGTGCTGCATTGCCAGCTTACCTAATGTAAAAACACACTAATATTTGCATGCATATATGATATTGTATGTCTGTGTATATTTATATTATGCACCTTTATATTAATTTAATGCTAAAGGTGTACGGTCTGGCACATGGAAAGGTAGGACATAAGTGATAGGGGCCATCCATATCCATACACCTTGACTTGGTCAAATGGCTCGTGTGCTCTTGGATCAAAAAACACTAAGTACCTCACGTTTTGATTACAGCAATAGTGGAGTTCATGCATTCATTAATCGCAGTGTGCTGATGCCAAGAGTGTGCAAAGCAGTCATCAAAGCAAAAGGTGGCTACTATGAAGAACCTAGAATATAAGACATATTTTCAGTTGTTTCACACATTTTTGTTAAGTATATAATTCCACATGTGTCAATTCATAGTTTTGATGCCTTCAGTGTGAATGTACAATTTTCATAGTCATGAAAATACAGAAAAGTCTTTAAATGAGAAGGTGTGTCCAAACTTTTGGTCTGTACTGTAGGTCCACAGGTTATGGTAGTAAACAGAAAAATGTCAGTCCATATCAATTATATATTAGAATGATCACAAATGACCATATTTGTCTACAGACCACAAAGATTGTGAAACATAAAACCACAAAAGGACAGATAGTAAATAATCACAAAGTAAGGTATGATGTTACAAATACAAAGTGTGGTTGAGGAATACCATGCCCAACTTAGGCAAAGTGTAGCGCCATTCATGGACCCCACCGTGGAAGAATCCCCTGCTTACAAACCCTAACGTACATTTCCTCTTTGAGTTATAGCTTAATCAGGGGGGAATATGATGAGCCCCAGGTCACATCCTCTTTATATACCTTGTGGCATTGTAAAATGCCATATGCCGGACACTCTGTAGCGCTACGCCACTTCCTGTCTCTCACCTCCGAACCGGAAGTACAACTGCGTCACCGCGGCAGGAAGTGCGCGCACGTCCAGTAGTAGGGATGCGTCACCATGATTCCCTGGCATGCGCACTTGCGTTCCTAGAGAAGGTATTCCTCAACCACACTTTGTATTTCTAACATCATACCTTACTTTGTGATTATTTACTATTTGTCCTTTTGTGGTTTTATGTTTCACAATCTTTGTTACATTTTTTGGATCTTAATCCTCATTATTTGCTTAATAAGCAATTCAGAGAACACAGTTTTTCTGCACCATTTGCTTGTTGGCACTGCAGAATACAGCCAGGTCCTTTCCATCAGGGGCGGAACTACCGCCCGTGCAGCCGGTTCATTGAACGGGGGCCCCGAGGGAGAGGGGGCCCCTTCAGCCTCCAGCAGGGCCGCCATCAGGGCATGACTGCCCTGACTCCAGTATGGGGCCCAGCCGGTAGGGGCCCCCTTGGGGGCCCCCCTCTTGTGCGTCTCTCTCCTCATGGGGCCCCCGGCCCCATGCTAAGCGCCGGGGCCGGAACATCTCAGCGCTGCGCTGCTGCGGCAGCGCTTTCATGATTCCCCTGACTTCCGGTCATGTGACGGCACCGTCACATGACCGGAAGTCAGGAGAACCTGGTGTCATCGATTTGGACGAGCGCCAGGATTCTGCAGGGATCGCATGGGGGTAAGTATAACAAGTTTTTTTTTTTTTTTTAAATACAATTTACTAGGAGTGGGGGGAATGGGAGGTGCACATGTGGGGGAGGGGAATGAGAGAGGTGCACATGTGGGGGAGGGGGATGAGAGGTGCACATGTGGGGGAGGGGGATGAGAGGTGTGCACATGTGGGGGAGGGGAATGAGAGAGGTGCACATGTGGGGGAGGGGGATGAGAGATGTGCACATGTGGGGGAGGGGGATGAGAGATGTGCACATGGGGGGGGATGAGAGAGGGGCACATGTGGGGGAGGGGAATGAGAGAGGTGCACATGTGGGGGAGGGGGATGAGAGAGGTGCACATGTGGGGGAGGGGGATGAGAGAGGTGCACATGTGGGGGAGGGGGATGAGAGAGGTGCACATGTGGGGGAGGGGGATGAGAGAGGTGCACATGTGGGGGAGGGGGATGAGAGAGGTGCACATGTGGGGGAGGGGGATGAGAGAGGTGCACATGTGGGGGAGGGGGATGAGAGAGGTGCACATGTGGGGGAGGGGGATGAGAGAGGTGCACATGTGGGGGAGGGGGATGAGAGAGGTGCACATGTGGGGGAGGGGGAATGAGAGAGGTGCACATGTGGGGGAGGGGGGATGAGAGGTGCACATGTGGGGGAGGGGGATGAGAGGTGCACATGTGGGGGAGGGGGATGAGAGAGGTGCACATGTGGGGGAGGGGGATGAGAGAGGTGCACATGTGGGGGAGGGGGATGAGAGAGGTGCACATGTGGGGGAGGGGGATGAGAGAGGTGCACATGTGGGGGAGGGGGATGAGAGAGGGGCACATGTGGGGGAGGGGGGTGAGAGATGTGCACATGGGGGGGTGAGAGCTGCACATGGGGGAATTGGGAGAAAATGAGCTGCACATGGGGGAATTGGGAGTAGGGGGATAATGAGCTGCACATAATGAATGTGGGGTGGGGGACAGTAAATGATAAATGATGATGGGGTGGGGAGAGCAGGACATGATATAATGAATTGGGGCAGGGGGTGCATGTAAATAATGAATGCGGGGAGCAGGAAGTATAGAGTAGGGGGCGTTGCGGATGCAGGAGTGTAACTGGTAACAAATTGGCGGAAAGAGTAGAGGTTCTAATTAAATTATATATTAAGTGCCTATTTACAGTTAATGGGGGCACCGTGGTGGATTACAATTTATATTTGGAATGGTAGGTTGTATAATAACTAACCATATATTGATGGTGGATACACGTCTGTATTCAGCTGCGTAATGTAGAAGTTGGGGAATGTGCTCTAGATAACTGTGTTATTTTATGCAGAGACGAGTCCTGGCTGGAAGACGTAATGGCGGTCTGTGCTGGATGAAGGAGAAAAGCGTAGCTGAAGGACTTCACCTAGAGACGTCACCAGTGAGTCAGTGTATTACATGTACACTTACACTATATACTATGTACCGGGCTCCTGTGTATAATGTCACTGGTGATCACTGTATTACCTGTACACTGACACTATATACAGAGCTCCTGTGTATAATGTCACTGGTGATCACTAGATTACCTGGACACTTACATTATACATACCATGTATAGAGCTCCCGTGCATAATGACACTTATGGTAATATTAGTAATGTGGTGGTAATATTAGTAATGTGGTGGTAATATGTGGTCTGGTCATGGTGTGGCAGTTTTTCCCCCTTCTGTGTGGTATTATTCGGTCACTATGTTGTGGTAATATGTGGTCTGGTCATGGTGTGGCAGTATTCCCTGTATGTGGTATTATTGGTCATTTTTAAAAAAAAATGTATATGACACATTCCCTTAAAGAAAACTAAATAAAAATATATCTAAAAAGAGTATTGGATATTTTAAGAAAATTTTAATAGGTTAGAGTAGGGCCCTGCCAGAAGAGTCTACCTTATCGTGGTGGCGGCTTTAAAAATCTTTTGGCCAAAACAAAAGCTGATGGCTATGCATGTGGCACCGTCTGGTGGCCGCGACGTGGACGAGCGCCAGGATTCTGCAGGGATCGCATGGGGGTAAGTATAACAAGTTTTATTTGTTTTAAATACAAGTAGTTAACTAGGAGTGGGGGGGATGAGAGATGCACATGGGGGGGGATGAGAGATGCACATGGGGGGGGTTGAGAGATGCACATGGGGGGGATGAGAGATGCACATGGGGGGGATGGGAGATGCACGGGGGGGATGAGAGCTGCACATGGGGGGGGGATGAGAGCTGCACATGGGGGGGATGAGAGATGCACATGGGGGGGATGGGAGATGCACGGGGGGGATGAGAGCTGCACATGGGGGGGATGAGAGCTGCACATGGGGGGGATGAGAGCTGCACATGGGGGGGATGAGAGCTGCACATGGGGGGGCGAGAGATGCACATGGGGGGGGGTTATGTTTAGATAACTTTGTTGCCTTATGAAGCGCAGGGGGGGGGGGGCCCAAAAAATTTCTTGCACAGGGGCCCACTACAGTCTGTGTCCGCCCCTGCTTTCCATATTACAGCGCTAAAAATCCAGCTATTTAAAGCTGTCTTTTCTCCGTCACACGGATTACATATACGGTACATTTTCAGAAAATACTGCCATTTCTGGCCTCCATTAAATTTTTTTTTCAGTGTGTCAGCAAAGTTTTTGACACAGGTTTGCTGTTCAAACTACATTTTCAGAAAATACTGCCATTTCTGGCCTCCATTAAAAATTTGTTTTCAGTGTGTCAGTGAAGCAATTCACACCAGATTGCTGTTCAAAATAGTTACCTACAGGCCAGGTATTTAAAAATGTGTTTTCTCCATCACAAGGATCACATATACGTTTTCAGAAAATACTGCCATTTCTGGCCTCCATTACATTTTTTCAGTGTGTCAGCAAAGTTTTTGACACCGGTTTGCTGTTCAAAATAGTTACCTACAGGCCAGGTATTTAAAACAATGTTTTCTCCATCACACGGATCACATATACGTTTTCAGAAAATACTGCCATTTCTGGCCTCCATTAAAAATTTGTTTCAGTGTGTCAGTGAAGCAATTCACACCAGATTGCTGTTCAAAATAGTTACCTACAGGTCAGTCATTTAAAACTGTCTTTTCTCCATCACACGGATCACATATACGTTTTCAGAAAATACTGCCATTTCAGGCCTCCATTAAAAATTTGTTTCAGTGTGTCAGTGAAGCAATTGACATCAGTTTGCTGTTCAAAATAGTTACCTACAGGTCATGTATTTAAAACTGCGGTTTGTCCGTCACACGGATCACATATAAGTTCGCTCCAAATTCAGTCATTTGTTGTGAGGGTGGAAGATATTGTCCTCCATTTAAAATGGGCAAGGCATGTGGCAAGAGACTGGGAACTGGACATGATGGTGATGATGGTGCATGCAGAGGCCGAGACCGTGGGCAAGCTGAAATTGTGCCACAACAAACACCCACATCTTCTCGCTCGACCTTCCTGTCCCAATTAATAGGGGACCGCAGAACACCACTATAGAACACAGAGCAGTGTGAAAAGGTAATTGGTTGGATAGCAGATAATGCTTCCAGTCACTTAGCCACCACCAACACCACCTTGTCTTCCACACGGTCAAGTCTCAGTGGCTTTGAGTATGGACCACATATTCCTCACCCTGAACCTCCTTCCTCCCACCATGCCGAGTGCCCAGAGACAACTGATCCCACACTTGGACACTCCGAAGTGCTGTTCACTTTCCCATTTATTGATTCGGGCATCTCGCCGATCCACTTGAAGCGGGGCAAGAGGAGATCGCACGTAGCAATGCCCAAATATTTGAGCAGTCACGGTCACACGAAGGCGACGGTGGGAAAGTGTCACAAGAGGTGACGATGATGAGATACAATTGCCAGAAAGTCAGGAGGAGGACCAGAGTGCGGAAGTGGAAGACGAGGTGGTGGATGATATAGTAACTGACCCAACCTGGCAGGAGGACATGCAGAGCGAGGACAGCAGCACACAGGGGGAGGGAGGCAGAGCACCCCAACAGGCAGGAAGAAGCAGTGTGGTGGCCGCAGAAAGAAGGTAGGCAACCATTCCCCGTAAGACCAACACGAAGGAAGCTGCCAGTACAACTGTTCAGTCTTCCCGAGTCTGGTTGTTTTTTAAAGACTCTGCCGATAACCCCAAAAAGGCCATTTGCACCACATGTAAGGCCAGCATCAGCAGGGGTGGCAAAACGACCACCCTGACCACCACCAGCATGATGAGGCACATGGCAGCAAAGCACCTGACTTTGTGGGCCGAACCCCAGGGTCCAGGAATAGTGTCTGCAGGTGGCACCATTGCCTCTTCCGCTGTTGTGCATGCAAGCCAATCCCCTGTCCATGGTGCAGGCGAAGATGCCTCCTGCCGTTGCACACTCTCAAGTAGCAGCATCAGGAAACACGTCCACGTTCTTGTCGCAGCGCAGCACTTAGTTGTTCATACCCCAGTTCTTGGAATGCAAGCGCAAATAAGCAGCTAACGCCCCACAGGCCACAGTACTAAATTCCCACATTTCACGACTGCTTGTGCTTGAAATGTTGCCTTTTAGGCTCGTAGAGATGGAAGCATTCCGCAACCTGATGGCGGCCTCCGTCCCTCGGTACTCGGTCCCCAGCCGACACTATTTTGCCCGGTGTGCCATCCCCGCACTACACAAGCACATGTCCCAAAACATCTGCCGTGCCCTCAATAACGCAGTTACTCGGCGAGTCCACCTGATAACGAACACGTGGACAAGTGCTTGTGGCCAGGGACGGTATATCTCCCTAATGGCACACTGGGTAAACATAGTGCAAGCCTGGACCCAGTCGGACCTCGGGACGGAACACATCCTCCCCACACCGAGGATTACGGGCCCTATGTCAGTCAGAGTTGCCCCCACAGTCTACAGCTCCTGCGCATCATCCTCCTCCTCATGTTCAGCCTCCATCTCAGATATCACCACATCAGTTACAAGCTGGAAGCACTGCAGTACCAAGCGGCAACAGGCTGTGCTGAAACTCATAAGCTTAGGTGAGAAACCTCACATTGCTTGTGAGTTGTGGACAGCTGTGAAAGAGCAGGCAGATCTGTGGCTGAGACCGCTGAACCTACATCCAGGCATGGTCGTGTGTGACAATGGCCGTAACCTGGTGGCGGCTCTGAGGTGAGGCGAGATCACACACGTACCATGCCTGGCTCATGTGCTTAACCTTGTGGTTCAGCGGTTTCTTAAATCGTACCCCGAGTTGCCAGATCTGCTTGTCAAAGTACGCCGCCTGTCAGCGCACTTTCGCAAGTCGGCTACAGCTTCCGCCGCCCTTGCTGTGTTGCAGCAGCGTTTGCAGCTTACGTCACACCAACTGGTGTGTGATGTCCCCACACGTTGGAACTCTACCCTCCACATATTGCAAAGGATTTGTGAGCAGAAG
Organism: Phyllobates terribilis; assembly: GCF_046119375.1. Lineage (NCBI taxonomy): Eukaryota > Metazoa > Chordata > Amphibia > Anura > Dendrobatidae > Phyllobates > Phyllobates terribilis. Next base: position 512,789,949 of record NW_027362763.1, on the reverse strand, counting down.
AGAGCAGTTGTGGAGTACCAGCTGCAACAAGGCCGTCGATATTCAGGTCAGACTCCACACATAAGACCTCAGGAGTGGACCTGGATGTCTGACATATGTACCATCTTGACAAACTTTGAGGAGTCCACCAAGATGGTGAGTGGCGATGACGCCATCATTAGCATCAGCATTCCACTTGTCTGTCTTTTGCAACGCTCTCTGCAGAGAATGAAAGAGGAGGCATTGCAGCCAGAGTATGATGAGATGGATCAAGAAGCCGTAGCGGTCGATTACACACAGCCCAGCCTCATCTCATCCCAACGTGCATTGGGGGACAATGAGGGAGAGGAGGAGGAGGAAGAACAGGAGCTTGTATCATGCGCTGTAGACGGTAGTACCTGTACAACTGTCATACTGTCGGTTCAGCGTGGGTGGCATGAGGACAGAGGGGAGGATGAGGAGAGCATGGTCAGTCGTCATCTTGGTGAGGATTTGGAAGTCTTGCCCGTTACCAGTCTGGCACGCATGGCTGACTTTGTTACGCTGCCTTAACCGTGACCCTCGCGTTGTCAAAATGTTGGGTGACAGTCATTACTGGTTGGTGACACTTTTAGACCCCTGCTACAAGGAGAACTTCCACTCTCTTATTCCTGAGGTGGAGAGGTCTACAAAAATGGGGCAGTACCAGAAGGCCCTTGCTGCAGAACTGTTAAAAAAATTCACATCTGAACACGCTAGCGGCAGAGGTCACAGTTCGTTGCCCAACCAAGGCGTACATGCAAGAGAAACGCAACTCCAATCCAGCAGAGGCAGGGGAACACTGTCTACGTTCTGGGACAGTTTTCTCAGGCCCTCCCTTCGGACACACCCTGAGGCACGGGGTACTCTCACAAGGAGTGGAAAGTTTCAAAAGATGGTGAGGGAGCACCTTGCCGACCATACCAGCATCCTCTGTGCCTTTTAATTATTGGGTATCCAAGTTGGAATGAACTCGCTCTGTACGCCTTGGAGGTCCTGGCCTGCCCTGCCGCTAGCGTGTTATCGGAGCGTATTTTTAGTGCCGCTGGGGGAATTATAACTGATAAGCGCACTCGCCTATCAACTGACAATGCTGACAAGCTGACCCTTATCAAAATGAACAAGGGCTGGATTGGGCCAGACTTCTCATCATCACCAAATGACAGCAGAGTAACATAAAGTCAAATCTTCTGTGTTATTTCTGGAGGTGTATTCACATGCACCACTTCACACCCACACATAGGTATACGCTTCCTCATCTTGACTGTTTTATGTTCTTCTCCTTATCCTCAGCCTCCACCACCACTATACCATCAGGACGACCGTGGTCCATGTTGCCATTATTGAAAGTTCATCCGTCCTTATTTTTGTCAACTTTTGCTTGGAAGGCATAAGCAAAGACTGTGGGAGACAAACTCCCCAATAATGGGAATAATATTTTTAAGATGCTGTACTGTATGGCTCTTGTAAGGGGCTACTGGGACCTTCACGTCTCTTCCAAGGGGCATTAAAACCGTCTTGTTAAGCTACTGAGATCTCCACGTCTCTTCCGAGGGGCATTAAAACCGTCTTGTTAAGCTACTGTGACCTCCACGTCTCTTCCGAGGGGCATTAAAACCGTCTTGTTAAGCTACTGTGACCTCCACGTCACTTTCGAGGGGCATTAAAACCGTCTTGTTAAGCTACTGTGACCTCCACCACTGTTCAAAGGGGCATTAAAACCGTCCTGTTAAGCTACTGTGATCTCCACCACTTTTCCAAGGGGGCATTAAAACCGTCTTGTTAAGCTACTGCGACCTCCACCACTTTTCCAAGGGTCATTAAAACCGTCTTGTTAAGCTACTGGGACCTCCACGTCTCTTCCGAGGGGCATTGAAAGCGTCTTGTTAAACCACTCTGAACTCCACAGCACTTCCAAGGGGCATTGAAATGTTGTTTTTAATTAACTCTAACCTCCACGACTCTTCGAACGGGCATTGCATTTCCTCCTAATTTTTGGCAGCTTTTGCTTGGAAGGCATAAGCAAAGACTATGGGAGACCCACTCCCCAATATTGGGAATAATGTTTGTAATATGCTGTACTGCATGGCTATTGTAAGGGGCATTGCAAGTTCCTCCGTCCTAATTTTTGGCAGCTTTTGTTTGGAATGCATAAGCAAAGACTATGGGAGACCCACTCCCCAATAATAGGAATAATGTTTGCAATATGCTGTACTGCATTGCTCTTGTAAGGGGCATTGCAAGTTCCTCTGTAGAGATGAGCGTTGTTCTACTCGAACTGTTCGCCAATCTCAAATTCGAGCTGTTTTGGGCGGTGTTCGAGCCGTTCGGCGAACACGAACGATTTGAGAAAAATTCGGCTGTTCGAGGTTATGTTCGATAACTGTTCGTGCACCAAAATCATAACTGGATTTTTTCTCAGTAATGATGAAAATTAATGTTAATACGCAGTTTGAGTGTACAGCGGGGTGGGGGGAGAGGCAGGGGATGGATCTCTGCAGGAATAATGAAGATCTCCATTTTTTTTTCTCTTTCCCGCATTTACAGTGGGGAGGTGCAATCTGTCAGCCTATCAGCAGCGCACACACGGAGCGAAGTGCTTTTTTCACACAAGCAAGGGCATGTGTCATTGGCAGTGTATGTCACATGTCCTTGCCCTATAAGACCAAGCCATTTTCCCCGTCGCCACCATTTTCTCACTGCTGCAGCTGCGTGTTAGACGGCACCGCTGTTGCTGTGTGCACTATACCTTGTTAATTTCAAGCCAATTTTCGCACAAATCTACAGATAGCTTGGGAGTAGGGAATAGTTGTGATTGCAGTCCTTTTAAGGACTAGGTTACAGCATTTCCTACGACTTTTATCAGGCAGGTCTGTGCTCTTAAATAGATAGATTGTGGGAGTAAAGACTAATTGTAATTGCAGTCCTTTTCAGGACTAGGTTACATCAGTTCCTATCAGTTTTTGCCAGGCAGGTCTGTGCCAGTGCTGTGCAAGTTTTTTTCACAGCATTTGGCTGAATCTAGCAAAGCTAATCCTTTTTGGCCTATTGCAGAGTGTGTTAGTCAGTGGAGTAGCCTATCTGTGTTGCAAGATATACCACCTGTGTATAAAATACCAATTTTTTTACTGCACCTAGTGAAGTAAAATCTTTTGGGCATAGCATCATTCTATTAGTCCATCTATACTGACCTCCATCAGGTTGCAAATTGAATATAATTTTTTTCTGCATCTAGCTCTGAAAAAATATTTGGGCTTCTAGCAGTGTGTGGGACTTGTTCTATTAGTCCATCTATACTGACCTCCATCAGGTTGCAAACTGAATATAATTTTTTTCTGCATCTAGCTCTGAAAAAATATTTGGGCTTCTAGCAGTGTGTGGGACTTGTTCTATTAGTCCATCTATACTGACCTCCATCAGGTTGCAAACTGAATATATTTTTTTTCTGCATCTACCTCTGAAAAAATATTGGGCTTCTAGCTATGTGTGGGACTTGTTCTATTAATCCATCTATACAGACCTCCATCAGGTTGCAAACTGAATATAATTTTTTTCTGCATCTACCTCTGAAAAAATATTTGGGCTTCTAGCAGTGTGTGGGACTTGTTCTATTAGTCCATCTATACTGACCTCCATCAGGTTGCAAACTGAATATATTTTTTTTCTGCATCTAGCTCTGAAAAAATATTGGGCTTCTAGCTGTGTGTGGGACTTGTTCTATTAATCCATCTATACAGACCTCCATCAGGTTGCAAACTGAATATAATTTTTTTCTGCATCTACCTCTGAAAAAATATTTGGGCTTCTAGCTGTGTGTGGGACTTGTTCTATTAGTCCATCTATACTGACCTCCATCAGGTTGCAAACTGAATATATTTTTTTTCTGCATCTACCTCTGAAAAAATATTTGGGCTTCTAGCTGTGTGTGGGACTTTCTCTATTAGTCCATCTATACTGACCTCCATCAGGTTGCAAATTGAATATAATTTTTTTCTGCATCTAACCCAGCCAATAGTTTTGGCCTAATACCACAGTTTGGCCACTCAGCTCTGCTCGGTTCCCATCCATTGTTTTTTTGTGCAAACAACTCCAGAGTTGTGAATTAGTTAACCACCAAAATGAGTGGAAAAAGGCCTGCTGCTGGTGGAAAGGGGAATAGGCGTGTTGGGAAGGGGAAAAAAGGTTGTGTCCGTGGGGTTGGTGTTAAAGCAACAGTAACATCTGCAGAAGAAAGACCATCTTCCAGCCAAACTAAAATGTCTACTTCTTTTAGCGGACAATTTGATAAGATCCCTTTCTTACGGCCACGCCAATCGCTACAAATTCCAGATGAGGCACAAAAACAGCAGGTGCTTCAATGGATATCAAGTGCTCCTTTAAGTGGGCTCTCCTCCACATCAACTTCAACATCACAAATACTCCAGTCCTCAAAGGTGTCACCCCAATCGCACTTGCTTCCTCACAGCTCCCAAATCTCCAGCTGCCCGTCTGAGTATGAGGTAGAACAGATGGTTGAGTCTGCAGAGCTGTTTACTCATACTATAGCCTGGGAATCAGAGGTCGACTCCAGCACTTCTGTGAATCCAGACGAGGAAATGATCTGCACTGATGCCCAGAATCTTTATGAATCGGATCCAGGACCAGACGCAGAAGGTTCTGACCATAATGTAGACCCTCATTCCCAAACTGTAACTCCTGTTGGTGTAGACAATGAGGAAGACGATGATGAGACTCAAATACCTGATTGGAGCGACAACTTTAGTTTTTTGTCAGGGCAGGAACAGGTTGGCTCTGAGGACGACGGGTGTGATAACGCACAGGGTGATGATGATGAGGTTGGAGATCCCACTTACTGTCAACCCACAGTCAGCCAAGAGATGAGGTCAGCAGAGGAGGTGGAGGAAGATGCTAGTGACGACGAGGTCAGGTTGCGCCTTCCTGGACAGAGACGTAGTACTGGAAGCACGTCAACAACTGCATCCTCAAACACAACTCTGCCTCTCACCACAAGTCGTGGTGGCTCTTCAGGTCGCATGGGTGCTAAGCCTTGCATAGCCTGGGCATTTTTTCAGATCTGTAACATTTGTCAGCAAAAGCTAAGTAGAGGCCAAAAAATACATAGTTTGAGTACTTCATGCATGAACCGGCACATGGACATGAAGCATAAGTTGCAGTGGGAAGCTCAGTGTGCTACAATGCGGCCTAGCCGGCCGGGCCAACCACCGTCTGCCATATCTTGTGCATCCGCGACCTCTTCATCCTCTGTGACTGGGGGGACAGCAGTCACACCTGTTTTGGGGCGCAGACCTGCCACCTCTTTACCCGCAACAGCCAGCGTGATTGGCAGGTCATCATTTTCTTTGGAGGTGGTAACACCAGCTGGTGTTGAGCGCTGTCCGACATCGATAGCACCACCTTTGGATCAAGGCAACCTAACATGTCCGCCTGCATCTTCCTCACAGACCGGCAGTTTGCCGGGGACACCCTTATCAACCCCGTCTAAGCACAATAGCCAGCCCTCGGTCCCTCAGATGTGGACAAGTAAAAGACCATTTCCTCCTAGCCATGAGAAAGCTAAGAGGTTGAATTTCACCATCTGCAAGCTCTTGGCTACAGAAATGCTGCCTTTCCGCCTGGTGGACACAGAGGATTTTCGAGACCTTATGTCCGTCGCAGTGCCCCAGTACCAGATGCCCAGTCGGCACTACTTCTCAAAGAAAGGTGTGCCTGCGCTCCACCAGCATGTCGCACACAACATCACCGCTTCTTTGAGAAACTCTGTGTGTGACAGGGTGCATTTCACCACAGACACTTGGACGAGTAGGCATGGACAGGGGCGTTACATGTCGCTGACTGGGCACTGGGTAACTATGGTGGCAGCAGGACAAGGGGCTGCTGTCCAAGTCTTGCCGTCCCCACGAGTTGTGCGGCAATCCTCTTTATGTCAAAGTTCCTCCACTGCTTCTGCCTCCTCAACCTCCTCTCGGTCTTCCACCTGCACCCAAAGCCTGTCTGGTCATGCCACAAGCTTTCTAACTGCGCAGAAGGGATCCTGCACACCTCCTTACTATGCTGGCAGTAGGGCTCAACGTCATCAGGCGGTTTTTACTTTGAAATGTCTGGGAAATGTGAGTCACACAGCTGAGGAGTTGTGGTCAGCTCTGGAGAACCAATTTCATGAATGGTTGTCTCCACTGGACCTGAAACCAGGGAAGGCCGTGTGCGACAATGCTGCAAACCTGGGTGCGGCCCTTCGCCGGGGCAATGTCACACACGTGCCTTGTATGGCTCACGTGTTGAACCTGGTTGTCCAGCAATTTTTAGCCCACTATCCCAGACTAGATGGCCTTCTGCAGAGGGCACGGTCGCTGTGTGCTCACTTCCGCCGTTCGCATCCCGCAGCTCAGCGACTTACATCTCTACAGAAGTCGTTGGGCCTGCCACTTCACCGGCTAAAATGCGATGTGCCTACCCGGTGGAATTCAACTCTGCACATGTTGCAGCGACTGTGGCAGCACCGACAAGCCCTGGTGCAATACGTTCTGACATATAGCCTGGGCCAACGAGATCCGGAGGTGGGGCAAATCACGCTGGAGGAGTGGTCTCAGATCAGGGACCTATGCACCCTTCTGCACAGTTTTGAAATGGCGACGAAGATGTTTAGTGCTGACGATGCCATTATCAGCATGACTATTCCGGTGATTTACATGCTGGATCACATGTTAAACAGAATTCAGAGTCAGGTGGTGGCACAAGAGGAGGTGGAGGAAGTAGAGGAGGAGGAGTTGTATGCGGAAGGGCTAACATCTGCAAGGTCCAGACGGTCGGCAGCACCAAGGCGGCAGGCATGTGAGGGTGGGGGAGATGGTTTTACCAGGGCGCATGGTAGCAGCCAAACTAGTGAGGAAGGTGCAGGAGCCCAGGAAGAAGTGGAGGACGAACTGATGGAAGACTCATCAGATGAGGGAGACCTTGATCACATTTCTGTTGTGCGAGGTTGGGGGGAGAGGACAGAGGAAGGAAGCATGATTGTTACCTCGCCACCAACACAACAGGGACTTGGTGCTCCTGGATGCGCAAGACACATGAGTGCCTTCTTGCTGCACTACCTGCAACATGACCCTCGAATTGTGAGAATTAGAAATAATCCTGACTACTGGGTTGCCACACTGTTAGATCCCCGGTACAAAAGTAAATTTGCAGAAATTATTCCTGCCATAGAAAGGGATGCACGCATGCAGGAGTATCAGCAGAGACTGTTGCAGAATCTTACATGTGCTTTTCCACAAAACACCAGTGGTGCACGTAGTGAATCTCACAGTTCCAACTTGCCAACCGTGGGACCGTCAAGTGTTCAGCACTCAAACCGTAACAGAACCACAGTATCTGCTGGTAACATCAATTTTGCGGAATCATTTCACCACTTTTTTAGCCCATCCTTTGCAAGGCCACAGGAGACAAGAAGTCTGACACATAGTCAACGCCTAGAGACGATGGTACAGGAGTATCTCCAAGTAAACATTGAAGCCATGACTGTGTCACTGGACCCTTGCTCTTTTTGGGCTTCCAATCTGGATAAATGGCCGGAGCTAGCCACTTACGCCTTGGAGATCTTGTCATGCCCCGCAGCCAGCGTTCTGTCTGAACGTGTGTTCAGCGCTGCAGGTGGTGTGCTGACAGATAAGCGCACGCGGCTCTCCACTGATAATGTAGACAGACTCACGTTCATAAAGATGAACAAATCATGGATCCGAAACGACTTTTCTACCCCTGTGTCATCCTGGGGAGAGTAAAAGCTTGATGATTGGTTAAAATCACCCTACCAACCGTTTTAAGCTTTCAAATTACTAATCATGTTTATCTGTATCTTGACTGGAAAATAATTTGGGCTTTGTAGCAGTGTGCAGCACTCATCCTATTAGCCCATCTATACTAAGCTCCACCAGATTTAAAATTAATAATAATTTTTAGCTGCATCTAGCCCGGAAAATAATTTTGGGGCTCCGAGATGCGCAAGACACATAAGTGCCTTCTTGCTGCACTACCTGCAACATGACCCTCATATTGTCAGAATTCGAAGTAATCATGACTACTGGGTTGCCACACTCTTAGATCCCCCAAACTTTTCGATCAACCTTTTCATTTTAATAAAGACCAAAAAAATGGTCATTTTTGAAATTATAAGCATTAGCAGGTTATTAGAAACTGAAATCAAACAGTTTTCAACTCAAAACTTTATTCTAGGTGATGTTACATTTTCACATAGGACCCCTTGTTCGAAAGGAGCTTCTGAACTCTCTCGTCCATTGAATTTGTCAGGTTTTGGATGGTTTCTGCTTCAATTGTTTTGCATGAGGACAGAATACCCTCCCAGAGCTGTTGCTTAGATGTGAACTGCCTCCCGCCATCATAGACACTCCTTTTGATGATGCTCCAGAGGTTCTGAATGGGGTAGAGGTCAGGGAGCATGGGGGTCACACCATAAGTTTGTCCCCTTTTATGCCCATATCAGCCAGAGATGCAGATGTTTTATGTGCAGCATGAGATGGTGCATTATCATGCAAAAAAATGATCTTGCTGTGAAATACATGGTTCTTCTTCTTGAACCATGGCAGGAAGTGCTGTTTGAGAAAATCCACATACATTATGGAGTTCATCTTTAGCGCCTTCAGGGATCCTAAAGGTCCCGACAATCTCTCTCCCCATGATTCCAGCCCAAAACATTACTCCACCTCCTCCTTGTTGGCGCTGTAGCCGTGTTTGCGTGGGGTGTCCATCAACCAGCCATCCTCCACTCCATCCATCTGGACCATCGAGCGCTGCACGGCACTCATCCGTGAACAAAACAGTTTTGAAATCAGTCTTCATGTAATGTTTGGCCCACTGGAGCCGTTTCTGCTTGTGTGAAGTGGATAGAGGAGGTCGACAGGATGGCATATGAACAGCTGCAAACCTCTGAAGGACCCTGCATCTTGTTGTTCGGGGGACGTTGGAGGCACCAGCAGCTTCAAAAACTTGTCTGCTGCTATGACAAGGCTTTTTTGCCGCTGCTCTTTTAACCTGACGTAATTGCCTGTAGGAAAGAGTCCTCAATTTGCCCTTATCAGCACGCACACGTGTGTACTGTGAATCAGCTACATACTTCTTGATTGCCAAGACACTTCATCCTGATCATCGCACAATGTTGATTGTAGTCATGCCTTGACCTAAACACTCCACAATTTGTTGCTTCTCAGCAGCCGACACTTCCTTTTTCTTTCCCATTTTGGCAGAAAATGTAGGCTGCTTAATAATGTGAGACAGCTTTCTTAAGTAGTCTTGCCTTTCATTGGACACACCTGCCAAACTAATTAGCACAGGTGTCTGCAATTGCTTACAGTGATATAAAGAGCCCTGACACACATCACCATCAATGAGTTTAACTGACAAACAAACAAATTCTTCCCTTATCACTCCTAAACACTTTTTGCATAATAATTTGGAACACAGTGTACATGTGCTTTTCCACAAAACACCAGTGGTTCACGTAGTGAATCTTACAGTTCTAACTTGCCAACCGTGGTCTGTATGGAGTTGTTCAATAAAGGGCCCAAAATTAAGATAACATAGATGGGAGAGGTCTCTATGAATAGGAATTCCTAAGTATTTGATACCCTGTGAGGGCCAGGCAAAGGGAAAGTTGGACTGGATGGAATCCTATATGGATTTGGGGAGGGAGACATCGAGGGCCTCAGACTTCGCTGCATTGATTTTAAAATTTGACCATGTAACAAAGTGATCTATTTCAGCCATAACAGCATGGATGGATATATGTGATTGAGTGATATATACTAGTACATCATCAGCAAATAGAGAGCACTTGTACTCGGTGCCTCCCACCTCAATCCACCTAATATTGGGGTTATGGCGAATTGATGAGAGCAGGTGCTCCGTCACTAGGATGTATAAGAGAGGGGACAGAGGACATCCCTGCCTTGTCCCATTGGTGATTGTGAAAGGTGATGAAAATGTTCTGATGCACCCCCTGGGCCTTGGGACACCCGGAGCCGGACCCTTTTTGGTGGATGCTGGTGGTTGTAGTCTTCGTGGCGGCGACCCGGTTCCGTGGCTCAGGGTGGTCAAACCAGTGGCGGAACTATTTATGTGGTTTTGATGTTTAAATGTCCGACTACGCCACCTGTGGATTGCGGTGAGAGTGAACCGCCGCTGCAGGGCAGACCGCTGAGGCTGGTGTTGTGGGTGCAGCAGAGCGTGGCATAACTCCCCACGGGAGGAGTATAGCCTCAGGGCAGTGTATGCGGAGGATGGGGGTGATGGTGCAGGGCAGCAGCAGTAACGACACGGAGTCAGTGATGCAGTCCAGGGCCTTTACTCACAGTTCTTATTATCCAGACCACGTCTGCAGGTAACGGCTGCCCACGTCGTACTGTGCTCACCAGGTGAGGGGCTCAGACAACTCCCAGATAACTTTGGAGCGCTTCACAGGACCCCCTTTGTGTGTCCTTTGTCTGGCCTTTCTTACCAACCCTTCTGTCCGGCTGCCTCGGGCCTCCTCTTGGTAAACTTGGCGCCAGTTTCCCTGACCCTATGTGCTGCCCTCCTAGCGGGTGTAGCGAGGGGCTGCGCCACATAAAATGTCACAGCCTACGGTTTCTAGCTGAGGGTCGTTTCCTGCCTCCACTAGTTTCGGGGACCGGTCTCCCCCTTTGGCCTGACCCCTCCATGCAGGTGGATTCGGGCGTGCGGTGGCGACTCGCCCGTCCGCACCCCTGGGATCCCTTCGTTCCTCGTTCCTGGAGCCTTCTCCGCTCCTCTTCCTTCCTTCTCCCTCTTCCAGGCCTGGGCCTCTGTTACTAGGCCCGCCTCCGGAGCAGAGCTCATGCAGAGCCCCTGCTCCCTGCCACTTCTGCTCAGACTTCTCTGCACTGAACTAAGATGGTGCCCACCTTTTATACTCCCTTCTCAATGCACCCAGGAACTGCTTCCTCCCTGCTCCTGCACTACAGGGTTCCCCTTCCTCAGTGTTCCCTCCCCCCACTCCAGCCAGGGACAGGGACTGTCGTGCCCATCTCAGGGGCATATTGGTCGCCCTGCCCCACGGCAATGTGGTGTAATGCATGCAGGTGTCGGGTCCTGATCCACACTCCATCCTTACCTGAGAGTGAGATATCACACCTCTGGGTGAGGTGCAATACCTCTGTAGCAACCGAGCCCTTAGGGTGCTACAGTTCCATTTATCTTCAGCCTAGGTGACGTATTGCGATACAGGGCCGTGATTTTGGCTATAAAAGGGTCCCCTAGACCCCTATCCCAAGCTTTTTAAGAGAATCATATATGGCGTGCCAGGAGACTCTATGGCATGCTTTCTCAGCATCCAACGAGAGTATCTAATTACAAATTTTTAACTGCATCTAGCCCAGGAAATACTTTGTGCCTAGTAGCAGTGTCTGCTAGTCAGCGGATTATCCCGGCTGTTAAGCAAGCTACACCACCTGTAGTTTGGACACTTAATTTTTTCAAAGGAAATGCTTCGGGACCACGGGATACTCAGTGAAGAGCATCAGGAGGCACCCCAAGGCATAGGGGCTGGGACTGGCAGTAGGATGCCTTGCGGTGGACAGCCGAGCTCGATCCTTATAAAAGCTTTTTAACTGCAGCAGCTTTAGTGGACGCTACTGGAGCTGGAATTACGCGGCTGCTGGCATGAGACTTATCATAGAATCATAGAATCATAGAATGGTAGAGTTGGAAGGGACCTCCTGGGTCATCTGGTCCAACCCCCTGCTCAAAGCAGGATTCACTAAATCATCTCAGACAGATGTCTGTCCAGCCTCTGTTTGAAGACGTCCATTGAAGGGGAACTCACCACCTCTCGTGGCAGCCTGTTCCACTCATTAATCACCCTAACTGTCAAAAATTTTTTCTAATATCTAATCTGTGTCTCCTCCCATTTAGTTTCATCCCATTGCTTCTAGTCTTTCCTTGTGCAAATGAGAATAAAGATGATCCTTCTACAATTGCCCTCCAATAGATCCTTGTAAATGGATTTAAAGTGTATTCATTCAAATTAGAGAGACAATTTAAATTAAAAAGCTTACAGCTGCCTCCACCAGAGGGGGGCTCGCTCGACCCACCAGAGGACAGGCACCAGTATTGGGAGAGGGGGGCTGGCCGTCAGGGTTCACCGCGGCTCTGGCACAAACCCGGCGACACAGAGGTGGCACGGGCAGGAGCGGACTGAACGTGTCGGCTTCTCACTTTTTGGATTTTAGAAGGGCATGACATGCCTATATCTGTGTGTCCCCCTCCTTTTACTCCTCCACCTCTTTTCTTTTCTCATGACTATATGTACTTGTCACTTTTCCATGTGTTAGTTGTGTCTTCTGAGCAGTTTGTCAGCTTTTGGACACCTTTGAAGGTGTTTTCTATGTGTTTCTATGTGTTTTTGTTTGCCTGCCATTGGTTTTAACGGTGTTCGAAGGTGTTCGACAAACAGTTCGACGAACAGTTCGGCGAACACACGGGTGTTCGACGAACCGAACCGAACTCGAACACTACGGGGGTGGCTCAACACTATTCCTCTGTCCTAATTTTTGGCAGCTTTTGCTTGGAAGGCATAAGCAAAGACTATGGGAGACCCACTCCCCACTAATGGGAATAATGTTTTTAAGATGCTGTACTGTATGGCTCTTGTAAGGGGCATTAAAACTGTCTTGTTAAGCTACTGGGACCTCCACGTCTCTTCCAAGGGGCATTAAAACCGTTTTGTTAAGCTACTGGGACCTCCACGTACCTTCCGAGGGGCATTAAAACCGTCTTGTTAAGCTACTATGACCTCCACGTCTCTTCCGAGGGGCATTAAAACCGTCTTGTTAAGCTACTGTGACCTCCACGTCTCTTCCGAGGGGCATTAAAAGCGTCTTGTTAAGCTACTGTGACCTCCACCACTTTTCCAAGGGACATTAAAACCGTCTTGTTAAGCTACTGCGACCTCCACCACATTTCCAAGGGGCATTAAAACCATCTTGTTAAGCTACTGTGACCTCCACGTCTCTTCCGAGGGGCATTAAAACCATCTTGTTAAGCTACTGTGACCTCCACGTCTCTTCTGAGGGGCATTAAAACCGTCTTGTTAAGCTACTGTGACCTTCACGTCTGTTCCGAGGGGCATTAAAACCGTCTTGTTAAGCTACTGTGACCTCCACCAGTTTTCCAAGGGGCATTAAAACTGTCTTGTTAAGCTACTGGGGCCTCCACGTCTATTCCGAGGGGCATTAAAACCGTCTTGTTAAACTACTGTGACCTCCACGTCTCTTCCGAGGGGCATTAAAACTGTCTTGTTAAGCTACTGTGACCTCCACGTCTCTTTCGAGGGGCATTAAAACCGTCTTGTTAAGCTACTGGGACCTCCACGTCTCTTCCGAGGGGCATTAAAACCATCTTGTTAAGCTACTGTGACCTCCACGTATCTTCCGAGGGGCATTAAAACCGTCTTGTTTAGCTACTGTGACCTCCACGTCTCTTCCGAGGGGCATTAAAACCGTCTTGTTATGCTACTGTTACCTCCACCACTTTTCCAAGGGGCATTAAAAGTATCTTGTTAAGCTACTGGGACCTCCACGTCTCTTCCGAAGGGCATTAAAACCGTCTTGTTAAGCTACTGTGACCTCCACGTCTCTTCCGAGGGGCATTAAAACCGTCTTGTTAAGCTACTGTGACCTCCACGTCTCTTTCTAGGGGCATTAAAACCGTCTTGTTAAGCTACTGTGACCTCCACCACTTTTCCAAGGGGCATTAAAACCATCTTGTTAAGCTACTGGGACCTCCACGTCTTTTCCGAGGGGCATTAAAAGCATCTTCTTAAACCACTCTGAACTCCACAGCTCTTCCAAGGAGCATTGAAATGTTGTTTTTAATTACCTCTAACCTCCACGACTCTTCCAACGGGCATTGCATTTCCTCCTTATTTTAGTCAGCTTTTGCTTTTCAATGCAAAGGCGAAAACTAAGGGAGACCCACTCCCCAATAATAGGTAGAAGGTTTTTAGTACGCTGTAATCCACGTCTGTTTCAAGGGGCATTGCAGTTCCTCATAATTTTTGGAAAGCCTTCCATTCACTGCTTAGGCCAACAGTGTACAGGAGACCCAGTTGCTATAAATGGAAAAAACGGTTTAGTTAAGGCCCTCTGACCTCCATGTAATTTCCAAGGGGCATTGGAGTGCCTCGAAATTTTTGGTAGGCTTTGCACTCACTGTATGCCCTATAACTGTGTAGCAGAACCGCTCCTTTTGTTACAGAAACATATCCTACAAGACATATGTGGTTGACTGTCCTGATATTGATGTGAATGGTCCCTGTTCCTCCTGCTCTTTCTCCTTTGCCACCACCTCATCCATCATTCATCACCTGAAGCTTTGTTTTAACGGGAGTCATAGAACTGGGATAGTAGCAGGAAAACATCCAGCAATCCTCGGAGGAGGTAGGATATGCGCCAAAACGCTGACAACCTCAGGCCTAGCCGCTACTACATACATGCGCTTGCATTCCAAGAAAACAAAGCAGATGCTAATTTCTATCATCATCATCATGCTCCTCACCTTGGCACTCTCAACTCCCCTGATGGAGAAGCCAGGGCCGACCGGAGGAGTCTGGTTCTCTGGTGGGCTCGTCCAATGCTGCCCTAAAGCAGGCCAGGCTAAGAAAAGTGTGTGGGAAGGTGACAGGAGAAATAGGGGCGGCTAGGGACCGTTTGTTGACACCCGGCCGCCCCCAGGTTGCTAGGGACCGTGTGTGGACACCCGGACGCGGGGTGGCTGGGGACCGAGTATGGACACCTGGCCGCCCCCTGGTGGCTGGGGACCGAGTGTGGACACCTGGCCACCGGGCGGCTGGGGACAGAGTATGGATACCAGGCCGCCAACGCAGCCATGACGTCATGGCCAGATTCCGCCTCCACATGCCTAAAAGGCTCAATTTAAAGTGCAAGCAAGCAGTATGGTATTGCAGCCTGGGGGTGGGTGGGTGGCAGGCTGCATACTTGCGCTTGCATTGCAAGGAATGGGAGAGGTACAATTGAACACTGCCCTGGGACAAGGACTTGAACGGGGATAGTTGCAAGTCTGCAGCGACAGGTGCAGGGTGGGAGGCATCTTCGCATGTACCATGAACAGGGGTTTGGCATGCACACACTACAGCGGAATAGGCTGTCCTTCCCACTAAATGCACTGGGGAGGGCACAGGTAATGTTTTGGTATGCGCGCTTAATCTTATGTATAAGGCGCACCGGGACAAATGTATGGATACCTCGCTGCCGAAGCAGCCATGAGGTAGTGGCCAGCTTCGGCCTCCTCCAAACTAAAAGGCCCCATTTCAAGTGCAAGCTAGCAGTATGGTATTGCAGCCTGGGGGTGGGTGGGTGGCAGGCTGCACACTTACGCTTGCATTCCAAGAAAACAAAGCAGATGCTAACTTCTATCATCATCATTATGCTCCTCATCTTGGCACTCTCAACTCCTCTGATGGAGAAGCCAGGGCCCACCGGAGGAGTCTCTGGTTGTCTGGTGGGCTCGTCCAATGCTGCCCTAAAGCAGGCCAGGCTAAGAAAAGTGTGGGGAAGGTTCCGGGGACAAATAGTGGCGGCTGGGGACTGAGTATGGAGACCTCGCTGCCGAAGCAGCCATGAGGTAGTGGCCAGCTTCGACCTCCTCCAAACTAAAAGGCCCCATTTCAAGTGCAAGCTAGCAGTATGGCATTGCAGCCTGGTGGTGGGTGGGTGGCAGGCTGCACACTTACGCTTGCATTAAAAGAAAACAAAGCAGATGCTAACTTCTATCATCTTCATCATGCTCCTCACCTTGGCACTCTCAACTCCCCTGATGGAGAAGCCAGGGCCCACCGGAGGAGTCTGGTTCTCTGGTGGGCTCGTCCAATGCTGCCCTAAAGCAGGCCAGGCTAGGAAAAGTGTGTGGGAAGGTGACAGGAGAAATAGGGGCAGCTGGGGACCGTTTATGGACACCCGGCCGCCCTCAGGTGGCTGGGGACAGTGTGTGGACACCCATCCACGGGGCGGCTGGGGACCGAGTATGGACACCCGGCCGCCGGGCGGCTGGGGACTGAGTATGGATACATCACTGCCGAAGCAGCCATTTGGTAGTGGCCAGCTTCAGCCTCCTCCAAACTAAAAGGCCCCATTTCAAGTGCAAGCTAGCAGTATGGTATTGCAGCCTGAGGGTGAGTGGGTGGCAGGCTGCACACTTACGCTTGCATTCCAAGAAAACAAAGCAGATGCTAACTTCTATCATCATCATCATGCTCCTCACCTTGGCACTCTCAACTCCCCTGATGGAGAAGCCAGGGCCCACCGGAGGAATCTGGTTCTCTGGTGGGCTCGTCCAATGCTGCCCTAAAGCAGGCCAGGCTAAGAAAAGTGTGTGGGAAGGTGACAGGAGAAATAGGGGCAGCTGGGGACCGTTTATTGACACCCGGCCGCCCTCAGGTGGCTGGGGACAGTGTGTGGACACCCGTCCACGGGGCGGCTGGGGACCGAGTATGGACACCCGGCCGCCAGGCGGCTGGTGACCGAGCGTGGACACCTGGCCGCTGGGCGGCTGGGGACTGAGTATGGATACCTCACTGCCGAAACAGCCATGAGGTAGTGGCCAGCTTCGGCCTCCTCCAAACTAAAAGGCCCCATTTCAAGTGCAAGCTAGTAGTATGGTATTGCAGCCTGAGGGTGAGTGGGTGGCTGGCTGCACACTTACGCTTGCATTCCAAGAAAACAAAGCAGATGCTAACTTCTATCATCATCATCATGCTCCTCACCTTGGCACTCTCAACTCCTCTGATTGAGAAACCAGGGCCCACCGGAGGAGTTTCTGGTTGTCTGGTGGGCTCGTCCAATGCTGCCCTAAAGCAGGCCAGGCTAAGAAAAGTGTGGGGAAGGTTCCCGGGACAAATAGTGGCGGCTGCGGACTAAGTATGGAGACCTCGACGCCGACGCAGCCATGAGGTAGTGGCCAGCTTCAGCCTCCTCCAAACTAAAAGGCCCCATTTCAAGTGCAAGCTAGCAGTATAGTATTGCAGCCTGTGGGTGGGTGGGTGGTTGGCTGCATATTTGCACTTGCATTGCAAGGAATGGGGGAGGTACAATTTAACACTGCCCTGGGACAAGTACTTGCACGGGGATAGTTGCAAGTCTGCATCTTCTGATGCGGCAAGGATCACTTCTGATGGACACACTTTTAGGCAGTGACCTGCGTGTCAGAGATGCTTCCAGGGGTCTTCCCTATGCTGTTCCCATGTCTTTTCAGCACTGTATGCATATGTCACACAGCACATGGCCAGATAAGGTTGTAAAATGTTAAAATGACATTTCCCGGTGAATGCATTTGTCACGGTTGAAAGCAATAAAAAGTGCAAAAACGCATAAAAAATGCTACTTGTGAACATAACCCAAAGTTTGGAGGAGTATTTTTTGGGGGGGTTATTTATTTTACCTTATATACAAGTCTTTACCCTGGAAAGGAACTTCCTTAACATATTTCACAGGAAAGCAGTTTCAGTTTCGTTTTTGAACGTTTTATTGTGAGCCCTTAAAAGTGGCTTAAAACCTCTGACCACGTTGTTGACAGCACTGACCTGGGGATCAGAAATGCTTCCTACGGCGATCCCCATGCTGTCCCCATGTCATTTGAGCTCGGTCACTATTGTTTTGGGCACTTGTTAGGCTTTTAAAAGACTGCCGGGGGTGCCGCCGCAAAAATGCTCGGGTCTCCCATAGACTAACATTGGGCTCGTTGCTCGGGTCGAGCACCCGAGTATCACGGCGAGCTCGGCTCGAGCTTCGAGCACCCGAGCATTTTAGTGCTCGCTCAACACTAGTCTTTAAATTGTTAGTGGGGTTTTTCCTAAATTTCGTCAGCCGTTGGACTCACTGCATAACCTATAACAGTATATCAGACCCTCTCCTTTCTATTGGGAACATGTCGTACTTGTTACTGTGGCACTGCTCTATGTGTCTTTAAATTTTTAGTGAGATTTTTCCTAAAATTGTTCAGCTGTTGGACTCACTGCATACCCTATAACTGTATAGCATACCCTATCCTTTCTAATGGGAACATGTAGTACTTGATACTGTGGCCCTGCTCTATGAGTCTTTAAATTCTTAGTGGGGTTTTTCATAAAATTGGTCAGCCGTTGTACTCACTGCATACTCTATAACTTTATAGCAGACTCTCTCCTTCCTAATGGGAATTTATCGTTACTGTGGTCCTGCTCGATGTGTCTTTAAATTCTTAGTTGGATTTTTCCTAAATTTGGTCAGCCGTTGGACTGACTCATACCCTATAACTGTATAGCAGACTCTCTCCTTTCTAAAAGGAATTTGTCATTACTGTGGCCCCGCTCTATGTGTCTTTAAATTCTTAATGGAGTTTTTCCTAAATTTGATCAGCCGTTGGACTCACTGCATACCCTATAACTGTATAGCAGACTCTCTTCTTTCTAATGGGAATTTGTCGTTACTGTGGCCCTGCTCTTTGTGTCTTTAAATTCTTAGTGGGGTTTTTCCTAAATTTGATCAGCCGTTGGACTCACTGCATACCCTATAACTGTATAGCAGACCCTCTCCTTTCTAAAGGGAACATGTAGTACTTGATACTGTGGCCCTGCTTTATGAGTCTTTAAATTCTTAGTGGGGTTTTTCCTAAATTTGGTCAGATGTTGGACTCACTGCATACCCTATAACTGTATAGCAGACTCTCTCCTTTCTAATGAGAATTTGTCGTTACTATGGCCCTGCTCTATGTGTCTTTAAATTCTTAGTGGGGTTTTTCCTAAAATTGGTCAGCCGTTGGACTCACTGCATACCCTATAACTGTATAGCAGACTCTCTCCTTTCTAATGGGAATTTGTCGTTACTGTGGCCCTGCTCTATGTGTCTTTAAATTGTTAGTGGGGTTTTTCCTAAATTTCGTCAGCCGTTGGACTCACTGCATACCCTATAACAGTATATCGGACCCTCTCCTTTCTATTGGGTACATGTCGTACTTGTTACTGTGGCACTGCTCTATGTGTCTTTAAATTCTTAGTGGGATTTTTCCTAAAATTGTTCAGCCGTTGGACTCACTGCATACCCTATAACTGTATAGCAGACCCTATCCTTTCTAATGGGAACATGTAGTACTTGATACTGCGGCCCTGCTCTATGAGTCTTTAAATTCTTAGTGGGGTTTTTCATAAAATTGGTCAGCCGTTGTACTCACTGCATACCTATAAATTTATAGCAGACTCTCTCCTTTCTAATGGGAATTTATCGTTACTGTGGCCCTGCTCCATGTGTCTTTAAATTCTTAGTAGGGTTTTTCCTGAATTTAGTCAGCCGTTGGACTCACTGCATAACCTATAACTATGTAGCAGACTCTCTCCTTTCTAATGGGAATTTGTCGTTATTGTGGCCCTGCTCTATGTGTCTTTAAATTGTTAGTGGGGTTATTCCTAAATTTGGTCAGCCGTTGGACTCACTGAATACCCTAGAACAGTATAGCAGACCCTCTCCTTTCTAATTGGAATTTGTTGTTGCTGTGGCCCTGCTCTTTGTGTCTTTAAATTCTTAGTGAGGTTTTTCCTAAATTTTATCAGCCGTTGGACTCACTGCATACCCTATAACTGTATAGCAGAGCCTCTCCTTTCTAAAGGGAACATGTAGTACTTGATACTGTGGCCCTGCTCTTTGTGTCTTTAAATTCTTAGTGAGGTTTTTCCTAAATTTGATCAGCCGTTGGACTCACTGCATACCCTATAACTGTATAGCAGACTCTCTTCTTTCTAATGGGAATTTGTCGTTACTATGGCCCTGCTCTTTGTGTCTTTAAATTCTTAGTGGGGTTTTTCCTAAATTTGATCAGCTGTTGGACTCACTGCATACCCTATAACTGTATAGCAGACCCTCTCCTTTCTAAAGGGAACATGTAGTACTTGATACTGTGGCCCTGCTTTATGAGTCTTTAAATTCTTAGTGGGGTTTTTCCTAAATTTGGTCAGACGTTGGACTCACTGCATACCCTATAACTGTATAGCAGACTCTCTCCTTTCTAATGAGAATTTGTCGTTACTATGGCCCTGCTCTATGTGTCTTTAAATTCTTAGTGGGGTTTTTCCTAAAATTGGTCAGCCGTTGGACTCACTGCATACCCTATAACTGTATAGCAGACTCTCTCCTTTATAATGGGAATTTGTCATTACTGTGGCCCTGCTCTATGTGTCTTTAAATTGTTAGTGGGGTTTTTCCTAAATTTCGTCAGCCGTTGAACTCACTGCATAACCTATAACAGTATATCAGACCCTCTCCTTTCTATTGGGTACATGTCGTACTTGTTACTGTGGCACTGCTCTATGTGTCTTTAAATTCTTAGTGGGATTTTTCCTAAAATTGTTCAGCCGTTGGACTCACTGCATTCCCTATAACTGTATAGCAGACCCTATCCTTACTAATGGGATCATGTAGTACTTGATACTGTGGCCCTGCTCTATGAGTCTTTAAATTCTTAGTGGGGTTTTTCATAAAATTGGTCAGCCGTTGTATTCACTGCATACCCTATAACTTTATAGCAGACTCTCTCCTTTCTAATGGGAATTTATCGTTACTGTGGCCCTGCTCTATGTGTCTTTAAATTCTTAGTAGGGTTTTTCCTGAATTTGGTCAGCCGTTGGACTCACTGCATACCCTATAACTATGTAGCAGACTCTCTCCTTTCTAATGGGAATTTGTCGTTATTGTGGCCCTGCTCTATGTGTCTTTAAATTGTTAGTGGGGTTATTCCTAAATTTGGTCAGCCGTTGGACTCACTGAATACCCTAGAACAGTATAGCAGACCCTCTCCTTTCTATTTGGAATTTGTTATTGCTGTGGCCCTGCTCTTTGTGTCTTTAAATTCTTAGTGAGGTTTTTCCTAAATTTGATCAGCCGTTGGACTCACTGCATACCCTATAACTGTATAGCAGAACTTCTCCTTTCTAAAGGGAACATGTAGTACTTGATGCTGTGGCCCTGCTTTATGAGTCTTTAAATTCTTAGTGGGGTTTTTCCTAAATTTGGTCAGAAGTTGGACTCACTGCATACCCTATAAATGGATAGCAGACTCTCTCCTTTCTAATGAGACTTTGTTGTTACTATGGCCCTGCTCTATGTGTCTTTAAATTCTTAGTGGGATTTTTCCTAAAATTGTTCAGCTGTTGGACTCACTGCATACCCTATAACTGTATAGCTGAACCTATCCTTTCTGATGGGAACATGTAGTACTTGATACTGTGGCCCTGCTCTATGAGTATTTAAATTCTTAGTGGGGTTTTTCATAAAATTGGTCAGCCGTTGTACTCACTGCATACCCTATAACTTTATAGCAGACCCTCTCCTTTTTAATGGGAACATGGCGTACTTGTTTCTGTGGCCCTGCTTTATATGTTTTTAAGTTCTTAGTGGGGTTTTTCCTTAATTTAGTCAGCCCTTGGACTCACTCATACCCTATAACTGTATAGCAGACTCTCTCCTTTCTAATGGGAATTTGTCGATACTGTGGCCCTGCTCTATGTGTCTTTAATTTCTTAGTGGGATTTTTCCTAAATTTGGTCAGCCATTGGACTCACTGCATAACCCATAACTGTATAGCAGACTCTCTCCTTTCTAATGAGAATATGTCGTTACTGTGGTCCTGTTCTATGTGTCTTTAATTTCTTAGTGGGGTTTTTCCTAAATTTGGTCAGCCGTTGGACTCACTGCATAACCTATAACTGTAGAGCAGACCCTCTCATTTCTAATTAGAACATGTCGTACCTTGTTACTGTGGCCTTGCTCTATGTGTCTAAATTCTTAGTGGGGTTTTGCATAAAATTGGTCAGCCGTTGGACTCACTGCATACCCTGTAACTGTATAGCCGACTCTCTCCTTTCTAATGGGAGCTTGTCGTTACTGTGGCCCTGCTCTATATGTCTTTAATTTCTTAATGGGTTTTTTCCTAAATTTGGTCAGCCGTTTGACTCACTACATACCCTATAACTGTAGAACAGACCCTCTCCTTTCTAATGGGAGCATGTAGTACTTGATACTGTGGCCTTGCTCTATGTGTCTAAATTCTTAGTGGGGTTTTTCATAAAATTGGTCAGCCGTTGGATTCCCTGCATACCCTACAACTGTGCAGCAGACTCTCTCTTTTCTAATGGGAATTTGTCGTTACTGTGGCCCTGCTCTATGTGTCTTTAAATTTTTAGTGGGGTTTTTCCTAAATTTGGTCAGCCGTTGGGCTCACTGCATGCTTTATAACAGTATAGCAGACCTTCTCCTTTCTAAAGTGAACATGTCATATTTGTTACTGTGGCCCTGCTCTATGTGTCTTTAAATTCTTAGCGGGGTTTTTCCTAATTTTGGTCAGCCATTGGACTGACTGCATACCCTATAACTGTAAAGCAGACTCTCTTCTTTCTAATGAGAATTTGTTGTTACTGTGGCCCTGCTCTATGTGTCTTTAAATTCTTAGTGGGATTTTTTCTAAAAATGGTCAGCCGTTGGACTCACTGCATATCCTATAACTGTATAGCAGACCCTCTCCTTTCTAATAAGAACATGGCGTACTTGTTACTGTGGCCCTGCTCTATGTGTCTTTAAATTCTTAGTGGGGTTTTTCCTAAAATTGGTCAGCCGTTGGACTCACTGCATACCCTATAACTGAAAAGCAGACCCGCTCCTTTCTAATGAGAATTTGTTGTTACTGTGGCCCTGCTCTATGTGTCTTTAAATTCTTAGTGGGATTTTTTTCTAAAAATGGTCAGCCGTTGGACTCACTGCATATCCTATAACTGTATAGCAGACCCTCTCCTTTCTAATAAGAACATGGCGTACTTGTTACTGTGGCCCTGCTCTATGTGTCTTTAAATTCTTAGTGGGGTTTTTCCTAAAATTGGTCAGCCGTTGGACTCACTGCATACCCTATAACTGTAAAGCAGACCCGCTCCATTCTAATGAGAATTTGTTGTTACTGTGGCCCTGCTCTATGTGTCTTTAAATTCTTAGTGGGATTTTTCCTAAAAATGGTCAGCCGTTGGACTCGCTGCATATCCTATAACTGTATAGCAGACCCTCTCCTTTCTAATAAGAACATGGCGTACTTGTTACTGTGGCCCTGCTTTATGAGTCTTTAAATTCTTAGTGGGGTTTTTCCTAAATTTGGTCAGACGTTGGACTCACTGCATACACTATAACTGTATAGCAGACTCTCTCCTTTCTAATGAGAATTTGTCGTTACTATGGCCCTGCTCTATGTGTCTTTAAATTCTTAGTGGGGTTTTTCCTTAAATTGGTCAGCCGTTGGACTCACTGCATACCCTATAACTGTATAGCAGACTCTCTCCTTTCTAATGGGAATTTGTCGTTACTGTGGCCCTGCTCTATGTGTCTTTAAATTGTTAGTGGGGTTTTTCATAAAATTGGTCAGCCGTTGTACTCACTGCATACCCTATAACTTTATAGCAGACTCTCTCCTTTCTAATGGGAATTTATCGTTACTGTGGCCCTGTTCTATGTGTCTTTAAATTCTTAGTAGGGTTTTCCCTGAATTTGGTCAGCCGTTGGACTCACTGCATACCCTATAACTATGTAGCAGACTCTCTCCTTTCTAATGGGAATTTTTCGTTATTGTGGCCCTGCTCTATGTGTCTTTAAATTGTTAGTGGGGTTATTCCTAAATTTGGTCAGCCGTTGGACTCACTGAATACCCTAGAACAGTATAGCAGACCCTCTCCTTTCTAATTGGAATTTGTCGTTACTGTGGCCCTGCTCTTTGTGTCTTTAAATTCTTAGTGAGGTTTTTCCTAAATTTGATCAGCCGTTGGACTCACTGCATAACCTATAACTGTATAGCAGACCCTCTCCTTTCTAAAGGGAACATGTAGTACTTGATACTGTGGCCCTGCTTTATGAGTCTTAAAATTCTTAGTGGGATTTTTCCTAAATTTGGTCAGATGTTGGACTCACTGCATACCCTATAACTGTATAGCAGACTCTCTCCTTTCTAATGAGAATTTGTCGTTACTATGGCCCTGCTCTATGTGTCTTTAAATTCTTAGTGGGGTTTTTCCTAAAATTGGTCAGCCGTTGGACTCACTGCATACCCTATAACTGTATAGCAGACTCTCTCCTTTCTAATGGGAATTTGTCGTTACTGTGGCCCTGCTCTATGTGTCTTTAAATTGTTAGTGGGGTTTTTCCTAAATTTCGTCAGCCGTTGGACTCACTGCATACCCTATAACAGTATATCAGACCCTCTCCTTTCTATTGGGTACATGTCGTACTTGTTACTGTGGCACTGCTCTATGTGTCTTTAAATTCTTAGTGGGATTTTTCCTAAAATTGTTCAGCCGTTGGACTCACTGCATACCCTATAACTGTATAGCAGACCCTATCCTTTCTAATGGGAACATGTAGTACTTGATACTGTGGCCCTGCTATATGAGTCTTTAAATTCTTAGTGGGGTTTTTCATAAAATTGGTCAGCCGTTGTACTCACTGCATACCCTATAACTTTATAGCAGACTCTCTCCTTTCTAATGGGAATTTATCGTTACTGTGGCCCTGCTCTATGTGTCTTTAAATTTTTAGTGGGGTTTTTCCTAAATTTGGTCAGCCGTTGGGCTCACTGCATGCTTTATAACAGTATAGCAGACCTTCTCCTTTCTAAAGTGAACATGTCATATTTGTTACTGTGGCCCTGCTCTATGTGTCTTTAAATTCTTAGCGGGGTTTTTCCTAATTTTGGTCAGCCATTGGACTGACTGCATACCCTATAACTGTAAAGCAGACTCTCTTCTTTCTAATGAGAATTTGTTGTTACTGTGGCCCTGCTCTATGTGTCTTTAAATTCTTAGTGGGATTTTTTCTAAAAATGGTCAGCCGTTGGACTCACTGCATATCCTATAACTGTATAGCAGACCCTCTCCTTTCTAATAAGAACATGGCGTACTTGTTACTGTGGCCCTGCTCTATGTGTCTTTAAATTCTTAGTGGGGTTTTTCCTAAAATTGGTCAGCCGTTGGACTCACTGCATACCCTATAACTGAAAAGCAGACCCGCTCCTTTCTAATGAGAATTTGTTGTTACTGTGGCCCTGCTCTATGTGTCTTTAAATTCTTAGTGGGATTTTTTTCTAAAAATGGTCAGCCGTTGGACTCACTGCATATCCTATAACTGTATAGCAGACCCTCTCCTTTCTAATAAGAACATGGCGTACTTGTTACTGTGGCCCTGCTCTATGTGTCTTTAAATTCTTAGTGGGGTTTTTCCTAAAATTGGTCAGCCGTTGGACTCACTGCATACCCTATAACTGTAAAGCAGACCCGCTCCATTCTAATGAGAATTTGTTGTTACTGTGGCCCTGCTCTATGTGTCTTTAAATTCTTAGTGGGATTTTTCCTAAAAATGGTCAGCCGTTGGACTCGCTGCATATCCTATAACTGTATAGCAGACCCTCTCCTTTCTAATAAGAACATGGCGTACTTGTTACTGTGGCCCTGCTTTATGAGTCTTTAAATTCTTAGTGGGGTTTTTCCTAAATTTGGTCAGACGTTGGACTCACTGCATACACTATAACTGTATAGCAGACTCTCTCCTTTCTAATGAGAATTTGTCGTTACTATGGCCCTGCTCTATGTGTCTTTAAATTCTTAGTGGGGTTTTTCCTAAAATTGGTCAGCCGTTGGACTCACTGCATACCCTATAACTGTATAGCAGACTCTCTCCTTTCTAATGGGAATTTGTCGTTACTGTGGCCCTGCTCTATGTGTCTTTAAATTGTTAGTGGGGTTTTTCCTAAATTTCCTCAGCCGTTGGACTCACTGCATACCCTATAACAGTATATCAGACCCTCTCCTTTCTATTGGGTACATGTCGTACTTGTTACTGTGGCACTGCTCTATGTGTCTTTAAATTCTTAGTAGGGTTTTTCCTGAATTTGGTCAGCCGTTGGACTCACTGCATACCCTATAACTATGTAGCAGACTCTCTCCTTTCTAATGGGAATTTGTCGTTATTGTGGCCCTGCTCTATGTGTCTTTAAATTGTTAGTGGGGTTATTCCTAAATTTGGTCAGCCATTGAACTCACTGCATACCCTATAACTGTATAGCAGAACCTCTCCTTTCTAAAGGGAACATGTAGTACTTGATACTGTGGCCCTGCTTTATGAGTCTTTAAATTCTTAGTGGGGTTTTTCCTAAATTTGGTCAGAAGTTGGACTCATTGCATACTCTATAACTGTATAGCAGACTCTCTCCTTTCTAATGAGACTTTGTTGTTACTATGGCCCTGCTCTATGTGTCTTTAAATCCTTAGTGGGATTTTTCCTAAAATTGTTCAGCCGTTGGACTCACTGCATACCCTATAACTGTATAGCAGAACCTATCCTTTCTGATGGGAACATGTAGTACTTGATACTGTGGCCCTGCTCTATGAGTCTTTAAATTCTTAGTGGGGTTTTTCATAAAATTGGTCAGCCGTTGTACTCACTGCATACCCTATAACTTTATAGCAGACCCTCTCCTTTTTAATGGGAACATGGCATACTTGTTACTGTGGCCCTGCTTTATATGTTTTTAATTTCTTAGTGGGATTTTTCCTAAATTTGGCCAGCCATTGGACTCACTGCATAACCCATAACTGTATAGCAGACTCTCTCCTTTCTAATGAGAATATGTCGTTACTGTGGTCCTGTTCTATGTGTCTTTAATTTCTTAGTGGGGTTTTTCCTAAATTTGGTCAGCCGTTGGACTCACTGCATAACCTATAACTGTAGAGCAGACCCTCTCATTTCTAATGACAACATGTCGTACCTTGTTACTGTGGCCTTGCTCTATGTGTCTAAATTCTTAGTGGGGTTTTGCATAAAATTGGTCAGCCGTTGGACTCACTGCATACCCTGTAACTGTATAGCCGACTCTCTCCTTTCTAATGGGAGCTTGTCGTTACTGTGGCCCTGCTCTATGTGTCTTTAATTTCTTAATGGGTTTTTTCCTAAATTTGGTCAGCCGTTTGACTCACTACATACCCTATAACTGTAGAGCAGACCCTATCCTTTCTAATGGGAGCATGTAGTACTTGATACTGTGGCCTTGCTCTATGTGTCGAAATTCTTAGTGGGGTTTTTCATAAAATTGGTCAGCCGTTGGACTCCCTGCATACTCTTTAACTGTGCAGCAGACTCTCTCCTTTCTAATGGGAATTTGTCGTTACTGTGGCCCTGCTCTATGTGTCTTTAAATTTTTAGTGGGGTTTTTCCTAAATTTGGTCAGCCGTTGGGCTCACTGCATACTTTATAACAGTATAGCAGACCTTCTCCTTTCTAAAGTGAACATGTCATATTTGTTACTGTGGCCCTGCTCTATGTGTCTTTAAATTCTTAGCGGGGTTTTTCCTAAGTTTGGTCAGCCATTGGACTGACTGCATACCCTATAACTGTAAAGCAGACTCTCTTCTTTCTAATGAGAATTTGTTGTTACTGTGGCCCTGCTCTATGTGTCTTTAAATTCTTAGTGGGATTTTTCCTAAAAATGGTCAGTCGTTGGACTCACTGCATATCCTATAACTGTATAGCAGACCCTCTCCTTTCTAGTAAGAACATGGCGTACTTGTTACTGTGGCCCTGCTCTATGTGTCTTTAAATTCTTAGTGGGGTTTTTCCTAAAATTGGTCAGCCGTTGGACTCACTGCATACTCTGTAACTGAAAAGCAGACCCGCTCCTTTCTAATGAGAATTTGTTGTTACTGTGGCCCTGCTCTATGTGTATTTAAATTCTTAGTAGGATTTTTCCTAAAAATGGTCAGCCGTTGGACTCACTGCATATCCTATAACTGTATAGCAGACCCTCTCCTTTCTAATAAGAACATGCCGTAATTGTTACTGTGGCCCTGCTCTATGTGTCTTTAAATTCTTAGTGGGGTTTTTCCTAAAATTGGTCAGCCTTTGGACTCACTGCATACCCTATAACTGTAAAGCAGACCCGCTCCTTTCTAATGAGAATTTGTTGTTACTGTGGCCCTGCACTATGTGTCTTTAAATTCTTAGTGGGATTTTTCCTAAAAATGGTCAGCCGTTGGACTCACTGCATACCCTATAACTGTATAACAGACTCTCTCCTTTCTGATGGGAATTTGTCGTTACTGTGGTCCTGCTCTATGTGTCTTTCAATTCTTAGCGAGGTTTTGCCTAAAATTGGTTAGCCGTTGGACTCACTGCATGCCCTAAAACTGTATAGCAGACTCTCTCCTTTCTAATGGGAATTTGTCATTACTGTGGCCCTGCTCTGTGTCTTTAAATTCTTAGTGGGGTTTTTCCTAAATTTGGTCAGCCGTTGGACTCACTGCATAACTTATAACTGTAGAGCAGACCCTCTCCTTTCTAATGGGAATTTGTCGTTACTGTGGCCCTGCTCTATGTGTCTTTAAATTCTTAGTGGGGTTTTTCCTAAAATTAGTCAGCCGTTGGACTCACTGCATACCCTATAACTGTATAGCAGACCCTCTCCTTTCTAATGGGAACATGTCGTACCTTGTTACTGTGGCCCTGGTCTATGTGTCTTTAAATACTTAGTGGGGTTTTTCCTGAATTTGGTTAGCCGTTGGACTCACTCATACCCTATAACTGTATAGCAGACTCTCTCCTTTCTGATGGGAATTTGTCGTTACTGTGGTCCTGTTCTATGTGTCTTTAATTTCTTAGTGGGGTTTTTCCTAAATTTGGTCAGCCGTTGGACTCACTGCATAACCTATAACTGTAGAGCAGACCCTCTCATTTCTAATGAGAACATGTCGTACCTTGTTACTGTGGCCTTGCTCTATGTGTCTAAATTCTTAGTGGGGTTTTGCATAAAATTGGTCAGCCGTTGGACTCACTGCATAACTGTATAACAGACTCTCTCCTTTCTAATGGGAATTTGTCGTTACTGTGGCCCTGCTCTAAGTGTCTTTAAATTCTTAGTGGAGTTTTTCCCAAATTTTGGCAGCCCTTGCTGTAACAGCATGGGCATTACCACTATAGGAGACCCGCTCCTTTTATAATGGGAACATTTTTTTTACTGAGACCCACCTCTATGTCTCTTTTTAGGGGTATTGGGTTGCGTCCAAATTTTTGGCAGCCCTTGCAGTCACTGCATACACAATAATAGTATAGGAAACCCACTTGTTAATAATGGGAACAACAAAGCATAGCCGGCTGATGGCTCTCTATCAATAGCGAGGGCTGACTGCTGGCCTTTTAAGAATAGTAAGGGCCGTATGATGGCCCTATGAAAAAAGGCTTTATGACTTTCAGAGTCCCTCCATCATAAATAAAACAGGATGTGTCTGATGATGTGTCACACACCACATTGCCAGATAAAGTAGTAAAATGTTAAAATGACATTTCCCGGTGAATGCATTTGTCTTAAAAATAATGTAAAAAAATAAAACAGTAGGATCTTTCTTTAGTGTAAGAAACAGCGTCACCAATTTAACCTCAATATAATCACATTGTTTAGCTCCTGCACCTCCTCCTCCATCTCCGAAATGACCACATCAGTCACAAGCTGACAGCACTGCAGCACTGCCTTGGCCAAGCGGCAACAGGCTGTGCTGAAGATAACATGCTTAATGCTTAGGTGAAAAACCGCCCAGCACTGCAGAGTTGTTTAAAGCTGTAACACAGCAGCCTGATCTGTGGCTCTCACCACTGAACATACAGCCAGGCATGGTCGTGTGTGACAATGGGCGAAACCTGGTGACGGAGAAAAGACAGCCGGAGTAGATATGGTTTCCCTCTATGCCAGTCCTTTTACCGAGCTAAAGAATATGGCTGTGGTGAAATACAACTCCCACTGACAAGCTGTTTCAGATTGAAAAACATTGTGCACACCAGTGGATTTGATTCTGAGGGCTTACCTTTCTCCCCTACTCAAGAGCCCCATAGCTGCTGCAAAGTTAGCGCTATCATGAACTCTCCTGAGGTAGAAGCCAGGGCACACCAGAGGATTCTCTGGTTGGACCGTCCAACCCTGCTGAGAAGCAGTCCTGGCTAAGAAAAGTGTGGGGGAAGGTTCCCGGACACTCTATGGCTGCTTTTTTAATGTGGATCGGACGTGCTTATGCATGTTATTTCTCAAACCGCATTGCAGATCAGGCCATTGCCCAACTCTGTAGTCATGAAATTAAATGCGCAAAGAAATATGTTTGTGTGTCAAAGCACCACCGACAAGTGCGAGTTGATGTTGGAGGGGCTGTCATTCCTTCTGCAACAAGCTGCATTAGAGGACTTCCTGGGAAAAATGACACCCAGAGTAGATACGGTTTCCCTCTATGCCAGTCCTTTCACCGAGCTAAATACAACTCAGCAAAAAAAGCTGTGGACTGGCTCCGTACCGTCCCTGGCCACATTCACCTGTCCACGTGTTTGTGGTTAGGCGGTCCTTCCCAGTAAGTGCACTGGGGAGGGCATGGGTAATGTTGTGGGACCCATGCTTTTGGAAGTCGGAGACGATACCGGGAAAAATAGTGGCGGCTGGGGACTGAGTATGGATACCCGGTCGCCGCCACCATAAGATTGTGGACAGCTTCCATCTCCACGAGCCTAAAATGCCACATTTCAAGTGCAAGTGACTGGCCCCCTGGGCTGTGGGGCACTCGGAACCGGGCAGTAGGGAGACGATGGGGGTAGTAGTGGAGACCCGGTCCCGTGGTCAGACCAGTGGCAGCCTTTTAGATGTTTCAGATAATGTCCGACTACGCCACCCGTGGATTGCGGTTATTAGGAACCGCCGCTGCAGGGCAGACCGCTGGGGCCGATGATGTGTGCAGCTGGGATGGTGTGACTCCCCACGGGAAGAGTGCGGCCCCAGGACAGTGTAGTGGATGGTGGGAGTGATGGTGGTGAGAGTCCCAGTACCGGTAGTGCCGGAGGGGCGAAAAAGCACACAGACAACGTACTGCAGTCCAGGGTCTTTACTCACGGTTAATATCCAAGTCACTTCTGCAGGGAATGACTGCCCGAGCCGTGCGGCGTTCACCAGGTGAGGGGCTCGGTCAACTCCCAGGCAGTTCAGGAGTATGGCTCAAGACCCCCTTTTGTCCTTTCTCTGGCCTGCCTCACCAGTGACCCACTTTTGTCCAGCTGCCGCAGACTTGTGCGGTTAAACGTGGGCCCCGTCCTCCGCTGTCCTATATGGTGCCTTCCTAGCAGGTTTGATGAGGTGTCGCACCAATAAATGATCACGACGTCCGGTCTTTGGCTGAGGGTAGTTTCTCCTCCACCAACTTGGGATCCGGCACCCTTAATCTGCCTGACCCTTCACCCTGGATTCTCATGGGTTCTTAGGGTCCCTTCCACCTTCTTGTTCCTGAGCCCTTCTGTTTCTCTCTCTTCTCCTTCTTTCCTGTTCTGTCTTCTCCTCCTTCCCTTGGCCTCTTCTCCAGGCCCACTTCTCCTTCTCCTCTCAGACTCTGGCCTTTTCTCTAGGCCTGCCTCTGAGCAGAGCTCCTACAGAGCCTCTGCTCCCTGTCTTCTCTGACTGGACTTCTCTTCTTCTACTCTCAGAACTAAGATGGTGCCCACCTTATATACCTCCCTCTGACCATGAGCCCAGGTGACCAGCAACCAATGGGCTCCTTCCTACGCTCAGGAACCAACCCCTATCTGCCCCTACAGCACTGGGTGTTCCACCCCCCTCCCCACTCCAGACAGGGACATAGTCAGTCGTGCCTGCACTTCGGTCTAGTGGGAGCACCGTTGAGCTCTCCCTCGGAAATGGGGTGTGTGTGCTGTATGCAGCCTACTGAGCCCTGGTCCATACTCCATCCTTACCCGGGAGTGGAATACCACACCTCTGGCAGAGGTGCAATACCCCTGTAGCGGCCGAACACTCGGGGCGCTACACAAGCAGCTGTCAAAAATTTGGCAGTATAGTATTGCAGCCTGTGGAAGGGTGGGTGGCTCGCTGCATACTTGCGCTTGCATTCCAAGGAATGGTGTAGGGACAACTGAACGCTCCACTGGGACAAGGACTTGGACGGTGATTGTTGCAAGTCTGCAACGACATTTGCATGGCGGGAGGCATCTTCGCATGCACCAAGAATCACTTATGATGGACACACTTTTAGGCAGTGACCTGGGAGTCAGAAATGCTTCCAGACGTCTTCCCTATGCTGTTCCCATGTCTTTTCAGCACTGTATGCATGTGTCTGATGATGTGTCACACCCCACACGGCCAGATAAGGTTGTAAAATGTTAAAATGACATTTCCCAGTGAATGCATTTGTCTTGGTTGAAAGCAATGCAAAAAAAGTGCAAAAACACATCAAAAACGCTACCTGTGAACATAGCTCAAGGTGTGGGGGAGTATTTTTGGTTTTGGTTATTTATTTTGCCTTATATACAAGTCATCACCCTGGAAAGGATGTTAATTAACCTATTTCCCAGGAAAATTCATTTTGGTTTAAAATGAAAATGTTTTATTGTGAGTCCGTAAAAGTGGCTTAATACTCTGACAACGTTGTTGACATCAGTGACCTGGGAGTCAGAAATGCTTCCAGGGGTTTTCCCCATGCTGTTCCCATGTCATTTGAGCACTGTTCCTGTCGATTTGGGCAATTTTTAGGCCATCTGCAGACCGCCGGGGGGAGCCACCTGAAAAATACTCAAGTTTCCCATAGACTTACATTGGGCTAGTTGCTCGGGTCGAGCACCCGAGTATTCCAATTTGCTCGACCCGAGCAATGAGTACCTGAGCATTTTAGTGCTCGCTCATCACTAGATAAGAGTTTTTGTAAGATATTTATGTAATAGTGTTGTCATGGCGGTAACCCACATGTCTCCTCAGCGTCTCTCCACTCACAGTCTGATTTCTCCCCGCCTCGAGTCATCCTGCTGAGTCTGCTTCTTGCAGCACTGCTGCTTCTGCTATAGCATTCATTTAGCCTTAGGGGACGTGGTCGATTACTGCAGAAATTTAACCCTGCTGTGTCCTGCAGAGATTAGCTTCCCCGGCCTATCCCATGCTAGCAGGGCCTTTATTATGTAGCTCTGTGGCGCCCCTGCGGGTCAAGTTGCCACAAATGTACTGCATCTCATCCAGAGGTGTGGTACCCCACTCTCAGGTAAGGAGGGAGCACTACCCGGGACCTAACCACTCACATCCAACACACAGCACTCCTGAGGGTCCATTTTCCTGGTTCCAGTCCTTGGAGCAGGAGTACAGTGAGTGAGGACCATGGAGGAGTGGGGTCCAGTCAGAGAGGCCCAGTAGGAGAGTGAGGAGAGAAGACCAGAGCAGTGAGGAGGGCTCCAGGGATTGAAGGGATCCTAGGGGCACGGAGAGTGTGGAGGCCATCCGTGCGCCCGAGTTCACGCTAACCGTGAAGGGATCAGGCTGCAGTAGGGGACCAGCCCCAGACTAGTGGAGGACTGCAAGACTCAGCTAGCAAACCGGTGGTTGCGGTATCTTCATGTGCTGTAGCCAAAATCCACACACATTTTCTGAAAAGGTGGCCTTAAAGGACAAAGGGGACAGACAGGACGTCGCCCAACAAGGCCCATGGCCACTGGCTCGGGACACTGTGTGTGAGGCGAAGGGCAGGAGGGAGAGAGCCAGCGCAGGGAGACGACCTGGAGAGGTCCCGTTCAAGTGCACCCAAGTTGTCTGAGAGTTGGCTGGATCCCTTCCTTGGAGAACACAGGATGACGTGGGCGGTTATAGCCAGCTGCAGCGGTAACCTTGAACTGCCTAAGAACTATGAGTAAAGCCTGAAGACTGCACCCCACTGTGTCACTGATTTATTGCTGTGTCACCGGCTCTGCACTACACTGTCCCTGCCAACAACATCTACCTCATCGAGTCCTATATACTGCACTAGAGCTTAGCTCTGCCCGTGGAGAGCAGAACCATCTTTTGCTGTGTCACCAACAGCCCCAGTGGATCTGAACAGCAGCGGCGACCACCTATAGCCGCATACCACGGGTGGCGTCACAAACTTTATTCCCCCAATTTACTTTTCTTATTGACCGCCCTGGGCCACGGACCGGGTCACTACCACCTTGACTACCCCAAAAAGGACCGGCCCGGCTACCGAGTACCCCATGGCCCCAGGGGGCGCGTCAACTTTGGCGTCACAAACAGGATCAACCGACCCGTTAACCGGGTCCTGTGTGCCACAAAGACTGTGTACAACTGTATAAAATGCAGCCATTACTGTAGCACATGCGGAGTTAATGATATGTGGGTGTCCAATCGTGGGAGGAGCCCCGGAAATGGAGCCAAAATAGGCCCCTCCCACTTGCATAGACTGTACCAGAGTTGTCTGTCACTCAGGCTGAAAGGAAAGGTGCCAGCCTTCCCCTTTGCATCAGACTGAGGGGGGAGATTGTCGCCTTCCCCTGCAGAGGGCTGTGTGATCCCATCCATCCAGCTGCTGCAGCCCTGTGCTGTGTGATCCCATCCATCCATCCCAGCTGCTGCAGCTCTGTGAATACAACACAAGTGTGAGAATGCTGGGCATGGTTGTAAAATTCAACATGGACAAAGGCTGGAGCTTTATCCGGGAGCCTCAGTTAGCCACGAACCTATTTGTCAACCGGCGTGACGTGGAGTCCCATCTACAACAGGGGCACACGGGACGGGATCTGTATCCTGGTGACCGAGTTACTTACACCCGTCACCATGAAGAACGTGGGTGGTACGCCCTAAATGTATACAGGGTGGAAGAGGAGGAGGATGTACCCCTGCCATCTGAAGCTAATGACCCGGCAGGGCCATCCAATGGTGACCAAATGTTTCCCCAGAGGGAGCACCACCACTGAATTGAATTAAGTAACCATCAGAAAAAAAATGTGTATATAGTTACCCGGAAGGGTATTAGTGTCAGTATTGTGTCAGAAAGCTTTATAGTACCCGGTTAAGAAAAAAGACATTGTGGTTGTGGACGTTGAACAGCCAGAACTTTTATTGTACAAAGTTAGCACTTCTTAAGGTGCTTCTTGTTGGTTTTATTGACCATTGAACAAAAACCTGTGGCCGTATACCTGGTCCAACGAGTGGATCAATTATGCCCTGGATCAATTTTTTGTGGATGGGTCCCCCACATTGCACTTACACCAGTGAGATGGACACCCTGATAAGGATCTCACTACAGTCTGCTGGAGTAGTGGATCCACACCCACCAGCATTACAAGTGTATTGCGGTGTGTAAAAACATTAGTATGTTTAGGGGACATTTACCAAATCTAAAAGTGCTCATTCATATCTGTGTTAGAGAATTCCATTTGTCTTTCCATGAAGGCTTGGACTGGCCCACAGAAGAATAGGAGAATCCACCGGTAGGCCCCTGTGCAAGAATGGCCACCACCCTCTTATATGAGCAGTACTTGGCACAATATACTTGACTCACTATGTACAGACAAAGGCAGCATCTTATTCTTTTAACAATCTACCCAGTTCATTGTTATATACATTTGTGATTAATGATAATGTCACATTTGCATGAAGCTGAAAAGTAGGGCTCTGGAGTTGGTTACCGGTGGGCCCTTGGTACCCCAGTCCGACACTGTTTGTGTCTCTTGTATTCGGCAGCTGTGTTCTGGTCTTCAGTCTTCTATCAGGTAGTTTGTTGTGTAGGACATATACTATTTTAGTGCCCTGCCCCTGTGGCGCCCCTGAGGGTTCAGTAGCCACAGAGGTACTGCACCTCACCCAGAGGTGTGGTGTCTCCTTCTCTCCGGTAAGGAGGGAGTGCTGCCCGGAACCCCAACACCTGCATCCAACACTACACTGCTCCAGGCCAGCCGGAAGGGCAAGATGCAATGTGTTTCCTGCTGAGCCCTGTCATTGGCTGGAGTGGGGGGAACCAAAGGTAGGGGGAACCAGTAGTGGGTGTGGGTGGAGGAAGCAGTTTAGGGGAGCACAATAGTAGTAGATATATAATGGGAAGCCATCTTAGGGTGGCAGAGGAGTGAGTGGAGTGAGAGAGGACAGTCAGTCTCGGTGCAGATTCTCTTTAGGAGCTCTGCTCCACAAGTAGGGCCTAGTGCTAGAGGCCCAGGAGGGGAGCAGAGGAGTAGGCTCCGTTGTATTGAAGGGATCCTAGGGGGTACGGCGAGTGCAGGACGGCCCCCCTACGCCCCGACTCTGTCAGAAGACAGAGGGATCGTAGGCCTCAAGAAGTGGACCGGCCCCTGGACCAGCCGTGTTACTCCAGGTCTCGGCTGGAAAAACCGGAGGCTTCTGGCTTTCATAGTCCAGTTGCCAAAGCCTCATTCTAATCTCCGTGAGGGTCAAGCAGGTTTGGGAACTCCAGTTAGACAGGAGGACCTTCAGAGCACTCAAGCGGGGCTGAGAGTGGGGAAGCGCAGGGCAGGAGGGAGAAGACCCAGCATGAAGACGGCCTAGAGAGGAACACAAGAAAGCGGGGTTCTGTCAGGTGCTCTTAAACTACCTGAGGAAGAGCTGAACCCCCGGCCTGGTGAACGCAGCGCGACGTGGGAGGCTGTCACCCGTACAGTGCACCTGTGGAGCTTACATAAGAACTGTGAGTAAAGACTCGGATGATTGCACCGCATTACCTCCGTCCATTATTTCAGCTGCGCCATCTTTCCCCCTGCACTACAATGCCCAGCACAACCAACAACATCTACACTGCCCTGGAGCTAGCTCTTCCTGTGGAGAGCCACACCATCCCTGCTGCAGTAACATCAGCTTCAGAGGACTGCTCCGCAGCGGCGGCTCCCTTTGGCTGCATTCCACAGGTGGCGTCACGAACACTTCCTAAAAACTACAAACCCCTTACAAATAACAAATCCCCTTTTTGTTGACCGCCCTGGGCCACGGACCGGGCCAGCCACAGTGATATCCCCCACCGGCATCCATAGGCCCGGCTGCCGAGTACCCCACGGCCCTGGGGGCGCGTCACCCCCATCATAGTGATTGGCCCCCATGACAGTTGTAATGTAACTTGGGACAGGAGTAGTGATGAACGAGTATGTTCGGTTAACCCTTTCGACAAGCATACTCGGGCAAGTACCGAGTATCTTCAGCGTACTCGGTGATATGTTTGAATCACTCCCTTTGCATGATTTGCGACTGTTTAACAGCTTTAATACATGTGATGAATGCTTGTTTCTTTTGCATGTATTAAAGCTGTCAAACAGTCGCAAATCATACACACGGGAGAGATTCAAACATATCACTGAGTACGCTGAAGATACTCGGTACTCGCCCGAGTATACTCGCCGAAAGGGTTAACCGAACATACTCGCTCATCACTAGACAGGAGCTGACATTAAGATACCACAATGGGTGGAGTCTGACGTCTGGTTCTATTTGAGGAATATTGAGGGTAGTAATGATCACACCCATTATAGTAACTGTGTAAAAAAAAAAAGTCAAGACAAAAAAACTCATGAGACACTTTTATTTTGTTTCTTTTTATCTTTTATTGGAATAGCAATAAGCAACATTGTAATAAAAATATTACTGGCCCTTTAAGAAATTAAACTATGATCGCAATGACTCTTAGGTCGAGCCCCTTAGAGACCACAG
This sequence comes from Phyllobates terribilis, assembly GCF_046119375.1. Classification (NCBI taxonomy): domain Eukaryota; kingdom Metazoa; phylum Chordata; class Amphibia; order Anura; family Dendrobatidae; genus Phyllobates; species Phyllobates terribilis. The sequence goes on along the minus strand of NW_027362763.1, from coordinate 512,752,359 downwards.
AACTGGCTGTGGTCATTGGGGACCTGCTGAGAGACACTGGACCGAAAGATCCAGAGGAAGGCGAAGAAACCCCCCGGAGAGTTCTGCCTCAGAGGGGGAAAAAATTCCTTCCTGACCCCAGTTGTGGCGATCGGATATTTCCCTGGATCACGTCTGTCCTGCTGCATATTGCTGTATATCTGCATGTATTATAAGCTTAGGAGAAGGAAAAGAAAAATACACCCTGCTCAGGAGGAGGAGGACCTTACAATCTAATATATAATATACAGACTGCTCCTGAGGGCATGCAGTATAATGTACACCCTGTCCTAGGAGCTTACAATCTAATATACAATATACATGCTGCTCCTGAGGGCATGCAGAATAATGCACACCCTGTCCTATGACCTTGCAATCTAATATACAATGTACAGACTGCTCCTGAGGCCATGCAGAATAATGTACACCCTGTCCTAGGAGCTTACAGTCTAATATACAATATACATGCTGCTCCTGAGAGCATGCAGAATAATGTACACCCTGTCGTAGGAGCTTACAATCTAATATATAATATACAGACTGCTCCTGAGGGCATGCAGAATAATGTACACCCTGCCCTAGGAGCTTACAATCTAATATACAATATACATGCTGCTCCTGAGGGCATGCAGTATAATGTACACCCTGTCCTAGGAGCTTACAATCTAATATACAATATACATGCTGCTCCTGAGGGCATGCAGAATAATGTACACCCTGTCCTAAGAGCTTACAATCTAATATACAATATACATGCTGCTCCTGAGGGCATGCAGAATAATGTACACCCTGTCCTAAGAGCTTACAATCTAATATACAATATACATGCTGCTCCTGAGGGCATGCAGAATAATGTACACCCTGTCCTAGGAGCTTACAATCTAATATATAATATACATGCTGCTCCTGAGGGCATGCAGAATAATCTACACCCTGTCCTAGGAGCTTACAATCTAATATATAATATACAGGCTGCTCCTGAGGGCATGCAGTATAATGTACACCCTGCCCTAGGAGCTTACAATCTAATATACAATATACATGCTGCTCCTGAGGGCATGCAGAATAATGTACACCCTGTCCTAGGAGCTTACAATCTAATATACAATGTACAGACTGCTCCTGAGGGCATGCAGAATAATGTACACCCTGTCCTAGGAGCTTACAGTCTAATATACAATATACATGCTGCTCCTGAGGGCATGCAGAATAATGTACACCCTGTCCTAGGAGCTTACAATCTAATATATAATATACAGACTGCTCCTGAGGGCATGCAGTATAATGTACACCCTGCCCTAGGAGCTTACAATCTAATATACAATATACATGCTGCTTCTGAGGGCATGCAGTATAATGTACACCCTGTCCTAGGAGCTTGCAATCTAATTTACAATATACATGCTGCTCCTGAGGGCATACAGAATAATGTACACCCTGTCCTAAGAGCTTACAATCTAATATACAATATACATGCTGCTCCTGAGGGCATACAGAATAATGTACACCCTGTCCTAGGAGCTTACAATCTAATATACAATATACATGCTGCTCCTGAGGGCATGCAGAATAATGTACACCCTGTCCTAGGAGCTTACAATCTAATATACAATATACATGCTGCTCCTGAGGGCATACAGAATAATGTACACCCTGTCCTAGGAGCTTACACTCTAATATACAATATACAGTATATACTGCTCCTGAGGGCATACAGAATAATCTACACCCTGTCCTAGGAGCTTACAATCTAATATACAATATACAGACTGCTCCTGAGGGCATGCAGTATAATGTACACCCTGTCCTAGGAGCTTACTATATAATATACAATATACATGTTGCTCCTGAGGGCATACAGAATAATCTACACCATGTCCTAGGAGCTTACAATCTAATATACAGTATACAGGCTGCTCCTGAGGGTATACAGAATAATGTATACCCTGTCCTAGGAGCTTACAATCTAATATACAATATACAGTACATACTGCTCCTGAGGGCATAAAGAATAATCTACACCCTGTCCTAGGAGCTTACAATCTAATATATAATATACAGGCTGCTCCTGAGGGCATGCAGAATAATCTACACCCTGTCCTAGGAGCTTACAATCTAATATACAATATACAGGCTGCTCCTGAGGGCATACAGAATAATATGCACCCTGTCCTAGGAGCTTACAATCTAATATACAATATACAGGCTGCTCCTGAGGGCATACAGAATAATGTACACCGTGTCCTAGGAGCTTACAATCTAATATACAATATACAGGCTGCTCCTGAGGGCATACAGAATTATATACACCCTGTCCTAGGAGCTTGCAATCTAATATACAATATACATGCTGCTCCTGAGGGCATACAGAATAATCTACACCCTGTTTTAGGAGCTTACAATCTAATATACAATATACAGGCTGCTCCTGAGGGCATGCAGAATAATGCACACCCTGTCCTAGGAGTTTACAATCTAGTATACAATATACATGCTGCTCCTGAGGGCATGCAGAATAATACACACCCTGTCCTAGGAGCTTACAATCTAATATACAAAATACAGGCTGCTCCTGAGGGCATGCAGAATAATCTACATCCTGTCCTAGGAGCTTAAAATCTAATATACAATATACATGCAGCTCCTGAGGGCATGCAGAATAATGTACACCATGTCCTAGGAGCTTACAATCTAATATACAATATACAGGCTGCTCCTGAGAGCATACAGAATAATGTACACCCTGTCCTAGGAGTTTACAATCTAATATACAATATACATGCAGCTCCTGAGGGCATGCAGAATAATCTACACCCTGTCCTAGGAGCTTACAATCTAATATACATGCAGCTCCTGAGGGCATGCAGAATAATGTACACCCAGTCCTAGGAGCTTATGTGTCACCCCAGGCCTGGATGCCACAAATATTAAAGGCTGTGTCTGAGAGCAGGAGGGAGGTTCCCTGGTCAGGGACCATTAGCATGCAGCACCTCCTGTCCCAGGCCAGTAGGGGGAGCAGGCTGCCCCTATAAAAGCTGGAACTGAGGGTCGGGTTAGAGAGACCAGGACCCACTTCTGAAGCATCCAGAAGGGTTCCCAGAGGAAAGGGACAGGTCAGCAGCAGCTGAGGAGTCTGGGAGGCAGAGGAGGAACAGCAAGTCAGGGACAGAGACGACGAGACGGTCCTGGCTGAGAGAGAACTACACAACCGGACACTGGGGTCCCAGGCTGTCAGAGTTGCAAGCCCGGCAGCAGATAACCAACCTGCGAGGGATTTCAGGTCCCTTGGCCTGAGAAGCCTGGAGGCTCCACCACACAGAGGGATCGGTACAGCACGGAGAAGCAACAGGCACCTAAGGCCCGAGTCGCAAGCCATACGGGCGTAGTACACGGCCAGCTCAGGGACGTGGGCTATCACACCACGAAAAGGGGGATGGTCAGCAAGGGCAGAGACAGAACGGTAGGCCTACCCACTCACCCTGACCAGTGGAGCTCGCCCGAATGCTCTCAGACACCCAGGCACATTCCAACCCTGTACTCCTGTTGGGTCATTAGTACTAACTACAATAAAGACCCTGGACTGCTTGAAGCAGACTCTGAACCCTTATTATTGCGGCCAGCACCATCACCCCCAGCATCCTATTACACTGCCCTGAGGCTACACTCTTCCCGTGGGGAGTTATCCTATCCCTGTGCTGCATACCAACATCAGCCTCAGCGGTCTGCCTTGCAGCAGCGGTCATCCCTGACCGCAATCCACGGGTGGCGTAGTCGGACATTCAAAACCCTACAAATAGACTGCCACAGCATTTGGTCTGACCACCCTGAGCCACGGGATCGGGTTGCCACTACTACCCCCAACATTGCACTGAAGCCCGGTTCCGGGTGCCCCACGGCCCAGGGGGCGAGTCAGCTTTGGCGTAGTCGGCAGGATTGTGACCAACCCGCCACAAGCGGGGAAGTTTCCCGCCATTCTGAGCCATTTCCCGCTATCTTCAGTCGTTTCCCGCCATCTTCAGCCATTTTCTCGCCATCGGACGCCATCTTCGGGACGCCGCGCGAGAAGAAGAGGGGCGTGGACGTCCAAACCGCGCGAGATCTGAAGCCCCGCCCTACGCACCGACGCTGCGCAAGATCCTGGAAGGAGAGAGAGCGACGCTGACATCACCAGGACGCGACGCAAGGTCCTCGCCCGGAGCAGCACCAGCGGAGCCGCGGCCTACGGTAGAGGATACACGGAAGGTAGGCCACACTTAACTAGGGGGGAGGAAGATGACGGACGCGGAGGGACCTTCTACCACCAGCGTGGCTGCAGCAGCGGTGATGCCGTTCTCCATGCCCTACATCCCCGGAGCAGCCTGGCTGCCCCAATACTCAGGGGAATCCCATACGTTAACTGACTTTAAGGAAAGACTGCACAGTTTATTTAAAGTTTATCCCCTGACAGAAGAACAGAAAGTGATCATTCTGACTGGGCAGCTAACCGGTGCAGCCCAGCGGGAAGTGAAATCATGGTCAGATGAGGAGAAAAGGACTGTAAAGGACTTTCTGACCCGGCTGCAGAGTACTTTTGATACCCGTACCCCAGCAGAAATCAAAATGCGGTTCTATGGCTGTAAGCAGTGAGCCCAAGATAGTATCAGAGACTTTGCCTTGAACCTGCAAGAAGCTCTGGGAGCAATCAAGCAAGCTGACACTGGCAGCGTGCAGGACACTGATAAACTGTTGACTGACCAGTTCATAGAAGGTCTGCTGTCCAGCGCCCACAGAACCCAGCTGCGCCTCATGGCCCTACAGAACCCCGATTTGACTTTTGCGCAGTTCAAGGATAGGGCCATCCGGGTGCTCAGAGAACCCGCACCAAGTGGCGCTGTAGCTTCCCGGCGCCCTGCCATCACTTACCACCAGGGGGCGGCGCCCTACCCCGCAGACCTTGTGGGGGCTGATGCACAGGCCCTAAATCCATCCCAGCCTGCAAACCTGCACCATCAGGTCCAAGAGCTAACAAAGAGTGTGGCTGCACTGACCAGGACCGTACAGTCATTGCAGGTGGAACCGTCAAGACCAATCAAGCTGGCTTCCAGTCCGGAGGATGTCCCGTGGCGTCGACAGAGGAGGATCCCGTCGTTCAGAGGGAGGCCCGCTGACCATTACACTGAGGATGGACAGCCGATTTGCCGCAGTTGCAGTCAGCTAGGACACATAGCAAGGTACTGTACTTTAAATGGGTCCGACCTGGGGCAGAGGGCCATCTCCCAGGCATAAGGTCATCAGGCCCATCTAATTGGCGTGATAAGTACGTGGGGGGACGCCCGGTCTTACCCGTAGTGCTGGACAGTATCCCCATGAGTGCACTGCTGGACACCGGGTCCCAAGTGACTACCATCCCCTACGTACTTTTCAAGCGGTACTGGAGTGACGCTGACATAACCCGTTATCCAGGCGATGACTTAAGCATCATTGTCAGCAATGGCCAACCCGTGACGCAGGTGGGGTTCAGAGAGATGACCATCAAGATTGGTAAGGTGGAACTGCTGGCACAGGGAGTGATCATTGTGGACATTGACCGTCGTGAAAGTCACCCTAAAATAACCTTGGGTACTAATGTGATTGAAAACTGTCTTTCAGAAGAAATTGTGATTTTGCAGCAGGTGGCGATGAATGCGAGCTCCAGCCAACAGAGGGTCCTCCAGAAAGAGATAAGAGCCCTGATGAGACAGCAACAGGTAGAACTGTCTGGTGGTGACATCGGTAGCGTGAGGATGAGCGACCCGTTCCCCATTGCCATGCCTCCCAAAAGTGAAATGATGATCTGGTGTCTGACTGCAATCGGGTTAAGAGGGAGAGACTACCAAGCCATGGTAGAACCCGTGTACTCAGACAGCAGGCCCACCATTTTGACAGCCAGGTGGGTGGTTGATGTCCGCCATGGAAGGGTGCCCGTCCGGATCTTAAACATCGGGGAAAGGGAAGTACACTTGCCCCGGTATACTACACTAGCCAAATTGTTTGCCGTTGAACACAATGCTATCAGGGTCGTGGAACCCTTGCCTCCATCTTTCCCGGTGAAGGGTAATGTCGCACAGAAACACAAGGAGGACTGGTGCCAGAAACTCCATGTGGGTGCTGACTCTACTCCCCTGCACCAAAAACAAGGAGTCTACCGGGTGGTTCAGGAGTACGAGAGAATCTTTAGTAAGCACCCGCTAGACTTCGGCCGAGTAAAGGGAGTAGAACACCACATCCCCACGGGGAGCCACCCACCAATAAAAGAGAGACACAGACCTGTACCCCCTGCACATTATCAGAACGCAAAGGGCATACTGAGAGAAATGAAAGAAGCTGGGGTCATTAGAAATAGCTGCAGCCCCTGGGCAGCCCCCTTGATTCTGGTAAAAAAGAAAGACGGTACCATGAGAATGTGCGTGGACTATAGACAAATCAATCGTATCACCCATAAAGACGCGTACCCGTTATCAAGGATAGAGGAGTCTTTAGCAGCCCTAAAATCAGCTAACTTCTTCTCTACTTTGGACCTTACTAGCGGGTACTGGCAGGTTCCTGTGGCAGAGGCTGACAAGGAGAAGACCGCCTTCACCACCCCAATGGGATTGAGCGAATTCAACTGTATGCCATTCGGGCTCTGCAACGCACCCGGGACCTTCCAGAGACTGATGGAATGCTGTCTAGGGCACCGAAACTTCGAGACGGTCCTACTTTACCTGGACAACATGATCGTCTATTCGAAGACCTACGAGGACCATCTAAAACACCTGGCAGAGGTGTTCGAAGCCCTGGCAGGCTATGGCCTGAAGGTGAAACCCTCAAAGTGTCACCTGTTGAAACCGAAGGTCCAGTACCTAGGACACGTGGTGAGTGCTGAGGGAGTAGCCCCCAATCCCGACAAAGTTACAGCCATCAAGAGCTGGCCAAGTCCCTCTAACATCAAAGAAGTGAGGCAATTCCTCGGGTTGGTAGGCTACTACCGAAGGTTCATACCCGGGTTCACAAAGATGGCAGCTCCAATGCAGGACCTCCTGATAGGCCAGTCTAAATCCAGAGGTCACAAGCCACCCTTCAAGTGGGACAAGCCGGAAGAGGAGTCCTTCCGCCAGTTGAAGATGGCCCTCACGGGGGTTGAGATCCTGGCCTGCCCCGATTATGGCCAGCCTTTTATCCTCCACACAGACGCCAGTAATGTGGGGCTGGGAGCCGTACTGTCACAAAACCAACAGGGCAGAGAAAGGGTGATCGCGTACGCCAGCCGGAAGCGGAGGCCCACCGAGAGAAACCCGGAGAATTACAGCTCCTTCAAGCTAGAATTCTTGGCAATGGTGTGGCCCGTCACAGAGCGGTTTAAGCATTACCTGGCCTCCGCAAAGTTCACTGTGTACACGGACAAGAACCCGCTGACACACCTGGACAATGCAAGACTAGGTGCCCTAGAACAGCGGTGGATGGCCCGGATATCCAATTATGACTTCACAATCAAATACCGGGCAGGCAGGACCAAAGCCAACGCAGATGCCCTATCAAGAATGCCCCACCTACCTGAAGGAGAAGAAGACTCTGAAGAGCTGGAGGAAGTAGAGCTCCCTGCGTTCCACCGGTATGGGGCCACTCAGTATTCTCACCGGGTAAGAGACAAAGACCTAACCACCGTCATGTTCAACCCCTTACCCCACCACGGCTGGGCTGAAATGCAAGATAGTGACCCTGCAGTTCGCCTGGTGAAAGACCTCTTAACCCAGGCAGACGCTAGTCCTGGCCTGGACGCTCCAGAGGAAGTCAAGCAGTTATGGAAGGAGAAAAGCAGGCTATTCCTCTACGAGGGCAAGCTGTGCAGAAGGCTTGTCAACCACCGGACGCACGAGCTTACCTGGCAGATAGTGGTCCCAAGGTGAGATGCAGCAATGGTCCTGGAGGCCAACCATGACAGAGCGGGACACTTCGGGTGGAAGAAACTGGAGTTCCTACTGATAGAGCGGTTCTACTGGATCAGTATGAGAGGGGCCATAGAGAAGTGGAGCAGGGACTGCGGCCCATGCCACCTCAGAAGGAAGGACCGTACCAGCCAGAAGACACCCTTGAGGCCCATCGTCACCAGGCGGCCTCTTGAGCTAGTAGCTCTGGACCATGTGAAATTGGCTCCAAGCCGGTCCGGCTACGTCTATGCCCTCACGATTGTGGACCATTACTCCCGGTTCCTGGTGGTGGTTCCTGTTAAAGACCTGACAGCCCAAACAGCGGCCAGAGCCTTCCAGCAACACTTCTGCCGTCCACACGGGTATCCGGAACAGGACTTGACAGATCAAGGTCCAGCGTTTGAGGCTGAAGTATTCCAGGAGTTCTGCAACCTCTACGGCTGTAGGAAGATTCGGACAACGCCTTACCACCCGCAAACCAACGGGCTGTGTGAGAAGATGAACAGCCTGTGGCCGGAGAAGCTGCCAGACCTGATTGACTTGTACAACCATATCCCGGTGAATGCTACAAATTGCACCCCGGCTTACCTGATGCGAGCAAGACCAGGTAAGCTGCCGATCGACCTGGAAATGGGAGTCCTGACACCTGTGACATGGGCCGCAGTCCCTGCTCCACTTCTCGATGGCCCTTCTCATGCCGACCCAGTAGAACCGCTCACTCAGTAGGAACTCCAGTTTCTTCCACCCGAAGTGTCCCGCTCTGTCATGGTAGGCCTCCAGGACCATTGCTGCATCTCGCCTTGGGACCACTATCTGTCAGGTCAGCTCGTGCGTCCGGTGGTTGACAAGCCTTCTGCACAGCTTACCCTCATAGAGGAATAGCCTGCTTTTCTCCTTCCATATCTGCTTAGCTTCCTCTGGAGCGTCCAGGCCAGGGCTAGCGTCTTCCTGGGTTAACATGTCTTTCACCAAGCATATTGCAGGGTCGCTATCTTGCGTTTCAGCCCAGCCGTGGTGGGGTAAGGGATTGAACATGACGGTGGTTAAGTCTTTGTTTCTTACCCGGTGAGAATGCTGAGTGGCCCCATACCGGTGGAACGCAGGGAGCTCTATTTCCTCCAGCTCTTCCGAGTCGTCTTCTCCTTCAGATAGGTGGGGCATTATTGATAGGGTGTCTGCGTTGGCGTTCGTTCTGCCCGCCCAGTATTTGATTGTGAAGTCATAATTGGATAGCCGGGCCATCCACCGCTGTTCTAGTCTTGCATTGTCCAGATGTGTCAACGGGTTGTTGTCCGTGTACACGGTGAACTTTGCGGAGGCCAGGTAATGCTTAAACCGTTTTGTGACGGCCCATGCTACTGCCAAGAATTCCTGCTTGAAGGAGCTGTAGTTCTCCGGGTTTCTTTCAGTGGGCCTCAGCTTCCGGCTGGCATATGCGATCACCCTTTCTCTGCCCTGTTGGTTCTGTGACAGTATGGCTCCCAGCCCCACATTACTGCCATCTGTGTGGAGGATAAAAGACTGGCCATAATCGGGGTAGGCCAGGATCTTTGTCAGGGTCGGGGGCTACTCCCTCTGCACTCACCACGTGTCCTAGGTATTGGACCTTCGGTTTTAACAGGTGGCACTTTGAAGGCTTCACTTTCAGGCTGTAGCCTGCCAGGGCTTTGAACACCTCGGCCAGGTGCTCTAGATGGTCCTCGTAAGTCTTCGAATAGGTAAAGGAGGACCGTCTCGAAGTTTCGGTGCCCTAGACAGCATTCCATCAGCCTCTGGAAGGTCCCTGGTGCATTGCAGAGCCCGAAGGGCATACAGTTGAACTCGCTCAGTCCATTCGGGGTGGTGAAGGTGGTCTTCTCCTTGTCAGCCTCTGCCACAGGAACCTGCCAGTACCCGCTAGTAAGGTCCAAAGTAGAGAAGAAATTAGCTGATTTTAGAGCTGCTAAAGACTCCTCTATCCTAGGCATCTTTATGGGTGATACGATTGATTTGTCTATAGTCCACGCACATTCTCATGGTACCGTCTTTCTTTTTTACCAAAACCAAGGGAGCTGCCGAGGGGTTACTGCTATCTCTAATGACCCCAGCTTCTTTAATTTCTCTCAGTATGCCCTTTGCGTTCTGATAATGTGCAGGGTGTACAGGTCTGTGTCTCTCTTTTATTGGTGGGTGGCTCCCCGTGGGGATGTGGTGTTCTACCCCTTTTACTCTGCCGAAGTCTAGCGGGTGCTTACTAAAAATTCTCTCGTACTCCTGAACCACCCGGTAGACTCCTTGTTTTTGGTGCAGGGGAGTGGAGTCAGCACCCACATGGAGTTTCTGGCACCAGTCCTCCTTTTGTTTCTGGGAGCCATTACCCTCCGCCTGTGGAGATGGAGGCAACGGTTCCACAGCCCTGATAGCTTTGTGCTCAACAGCAAACAGTTTGGCAAGTGTAGCGTACCTGGGTAGGTGTACCTCCCTCTCCCCAATGTTGAGAATGCGAATGGGCACCCTCCCATGACGACATCAACCACCCCCCGGGCTGTCAAAATGGTGGGCCTGCTGTCTGAGTACACGGGTTCTACCATGGCTTGGTAGTCTCTGCCTCTCAACCCGATTGCAGTCCGACACCAGATCATCATTTCACTTTTGGGAGGCATGGAAATGGGGAATGGGTCACTCATTCTTACGCTACCGATCTCACCACCAGACAGTTCTACCTGCTGCCATCTCATCAGGGCTCTTATCTCTTTCTGGAGGACCCTCTGTTGGCTGGAGCTCGCATTCATCGCCACCTGCTGTAAAATCACAATTACTTCTGAAAGACAGTTTTCAATTACATTAGTACCCACAGTTATTTTAGGTTGACTTTCACGACGGTCAATGTCCACAATGATCACTCCCTGTGCCGGCAGTTCCACCTTACCAATCTTGATGGTCATCTCTCTGAACCCCACCTGCGGCATGGGTTGGCCATTGCTGGCAATGATGCTTAAGTCATCGTCTGGGTAGCGGGTTATGTCAGCGTCACTCCAGTACCGCTTGAAAAGTACGTAGGGGATGGTAGTCACTTGAGACCCGGTGTCCAGCAGTGCACTCATGGGGATACGATCCAGCACTACGGGTAAGACCGGGCGTCCCCCCACGTACTTATCACGCCAATTAGATGGGCCTGACGACCTTATGCCTGGGGGTTGGCCCTCTGCCCCAGGTAGGACCCATTTAAAGTACAGTACCTTGCTATGTGTCCTGGCTGACTGCAACGGCGGCAAATCGGCTGTCCTTCCTCAGTGTAGCGGTCGGCGGGCCTCCCTCTGAACGACGGGATCCTCCTCTGTCGACGCCACGGGACATCCTCCGGACTGGAAGCCAGCTCGATTGGTCTTGACGGTTCCACCTGCAACGACTGTATGGTCCTGGTTAATGCAGCCACACTCTTTGTTAGCTCTGGGACCTGATGGTGCAGGTCTGCAGGCTGGGATGGATTTAGGGCCTGTGCATCAGCCCCCACAAAATCTGCGGGGTAGGGCGCTGCCCCATGGTGGTAAGTGATGCAGGGCGTCGGGAAGCTACAGCACCACCTGCTGCGGGTTCTCTGAGCACCCGGATGGCCCGATCCTTGAACTGCGCAAAAATCAAGTCGGGGTTCTGTAGGGCCATGAGGCGCAGCTGGGTTCTGTGGGCGCTGGACAGCAGACCTTCTATGAACTGGTCAGTCAACAGTTTATCAGAGTCCTGCACGCTACCAGGGTCAGCTTGTTTGATAGCTCTCAGGGCTTCTTGCAGGTTCAAGGCATAGTCTCTGATACTATCCTGGGACCGCTGCTTACAGCCATAGAACCGCATTTTGATTTCTACTGAGGTACGGGTATCAAAGGTACTCCGCAGCCGGGTCAGAATGTCCTTTACTGTCCTTTTCTCCTCATCTGACCACGATTTCACTTCCCGCTGGGCTGCACCGGTGAGCTGCCCCATCAGAATGCTCACTTTCTGTTCTTCTGTCAGGGGATAAACTTTGAATAAACTGTGCTGTCTTTCCCTAAAGTCAGTTAAGGTATGGGTGTCCCCTGAGTATTGGGGTAGCCAGGCTGCTCCGGGGATGTAGGGCATAGAGAACGGCATCACCGCTGCTGCAGCCCCGCCGGTTGTAGAGGGCCCCTCCGCGTCCGTCATCTTCCTCCCCCCTAGTTAAGCGTGGCGTACCTTCCGACGATCCTCTTCTGTAGGCCGCGGCTCCGCTGGTGCTGCTCCGTGTGAGGACCTTGCGTCGCGTCCTGGTGACGTCAGCGTCGCTCTCTCTCCCTTCCAGGACCTTGCGCAGCGTCAGAGCGTAGGGCCGGCCTTCAAGTCTCGCGCGCTTCGGACGTCCATGCCCCTCTTCTTCCCGCGCGGCGTCCTGAAGATGGCGTCCGATGGCGGGAAAACTGCTGAAGATGGCGGGAAAACGGCTGAAAATGGCGGGAAACTGCTGAAGATGGCGGGAGACGGCTGAAAACGGCGGGAAACGGCTCCGGATGGCGGGAAACTTCTTTTTTTAAGGTACGTGTACTCTTTTTCAGGCACGCAATACCCGTTTGTGGCGGGTTGGTCACAATCCTGCCGACTACGCCAAAGCTGACTCGCCCCCTGGGCCGTGGGGCACTCGGGACCGGGCTTCAGGACAATGCTGGGAGTAGTAGTGGCGACCCGGTCCCGTGGCTCAGGGTGGTCAGACCAGTGGCAGCCTTTTATATGTTTTAGGTAATGTCCGACTACGCCACCCGTGGATTGCGGTCAGGGAGGACCGCCGCTGCAAGGCAGACCGCTGAGGCTGGTGTTGGGGATGCAGCAGGGAATAGTACAACTCCCCACGGGAGGAGTGTAGCCTCAGGGCAGTGTAATAGGATGTTGGAGGTGATGGTGCAGGCGCCGCAGTAATCACACAGAGTCCAATAATGCAGTCCAGGGTCTTTTACTGCAGAACTTATCACAGACCCACCAGGAGTACAGGGTAGGAATGGACCTGGGTGTCTGAGGGCATTTGGGTGAGCTCCACTGGCCAGAGTGAGTGGGTAGGCCTACCGTTCTCTCTCTGCCCTTGCTGACTATCTCCCCCTTTAGTGGTATGATAGCCCACGTCCCTGAGCTTGCCGTGTACTACGCCTGTATGGCTTGCGACTCGGGCCTTAGGTACCTGTAGCTTCTCCGTGCTGTACCGGTCCCTCTGTGTGGTGGAGCCTCCATGCTTCTTAGGCCAAGGGACCTGAAATTCCTTGCGGGTTGGTTATCTGCTGCAGGACCTGCAACCCTGACAGCCTCGGACCCCAGTGTCTGGTTGTGTAGTCTCTCTCTGCCAGGACCGGCTCTCGTCGCCTCTGTCCCTGGCTTTCTGTTCCTCCTTTGCCTCCTGGACTCCTCAGCTGTGGCTGACCTGTCCCTCTCTTCTGGGAACCCTTCTGGATGCTTCAGAAGTGGGTCCTGGTCTCCCTAACCCTGCCCTCAGTACCAGTTTTTATAGGGGCAGCCTGCTCCCCCTACTGGCCTGGGACAGGAGGTGCTGCATGCAAATGGTCCATGACCAGAGAACCTCCCTCCTGCTCTCAGACACAGCCTTACAAGTTTGTGGCATCCAGGCCTGGGGTGCCACACATGCAGTATAATGCACACCCTGTCCTAGGAGCTTACTATATAATATACAATATACATGCTGCTCCTGAGGGCATGCGGAATAATGTACACCCTGTCCTAGGAGCCTACATTCTAATATATAATATACAGGCTGCTCCTGAGGGCATGCAGAATAATGCACACCCTGTCCTAGGAGCTTACAATCTAATATATAATATACAGGCTGCTCCTGAGGGCATACAGAATAATGTACACCCTGTCCTAGGAGCTTACAATCTAATATATAATATACAGGCTGCTCCTGAGGGCATGAAGAATAATCTACATCCTGTCCAAGGAGCTTACAATCTAATATACAATATACAGGCTGCTCCTGAGGGCATGCAGAATAATGCACACCCTGTCCTAGGAGTTTACAATCTAATATACAATATACATGCTGCTCTTGAGGGCATGCAGAATAATACACACCCTGTCCAACGAGCTTACAATCTAATATACAATATACAGGCTGCTCCTGAGGGCATGCAGAATAATCTACACCCTGTCCTAGGAGCTTACAATCTAATATACAATATACTTGCTGCTCCTGAGGGCATACAGAATAATATACACCCTGTGCTAGGATCTTAAAATCTAATATACAATATACATGCTGCTCCTGAGGGCATACAGAATAATATACACCCTGTCCTAGGAGCTTACAATCTAATATACAATATACATGCTGCTCCTGAGGGCATGCAGAATAATCTACACCCCGTCCTAGGAGCTTACAATCTAATATACAATATACAGGCTGCTCCTGAGGGTATGCAGAATAATGCACACCCTGTCCTAGGAGCTTACAATCTAATATACAATATACAGGCTGCTCCTGAGGGCATACAGAATAAATTACACCCTGTCCTAGGAGCTTACAATCTAATATACAATATACATGCTTCACCTGAAGGCATACAGAATAATCTACACCCTGTCCTAGGAGCTTACAATCTAATATACAATATACAGGCTGCTCCTGAGGGCATGCAGAATAATCTACACCCTGTCCTAGGAGCTTACAATCTAATATACGATATACATGCTGCTCCTGAGGGCATACAGAATTATGTACACCCTGTCCTAGGAGCTTACAATCTAATATATAATATATAGGCTGCTCCTGAGGGCATACAGGATAATGTACACCCTGTCCTAGGAGCTTACAATCTAGTATACAATATACAGGCTGCTCCTGAGGGCATGCAGAATAATGCACACCCTGTCCTAGGAGCCTACAATCTAATATATAATATACAGGCTGCTCCTGAGAGCATGCAGAATAATGTACACCCTGTCCTAGGAGTTTACAATCTAATATATAATATACAAACTGCTCCTGAGGGCATGCAGAATAATGCACACCCTGTCCTAGGAGCCCACAATCTAATATATAATATACAGGCTGCTCCTGAGGGCATGCAGAATAATGCACACCCTGTCCTAGGAGCTTACAATCTAATATGTAATATACATGCTGCTCCTGCGGGCATACAGAATAATGTACACCCTGTCCTAGGAGCTTACCATCTAATATACAATATACAGGCTGCTTCTGAGAGCATACAGAATAATTTACACCCTGTCCTAGGAGCTTACAATCTAATATATAATATACAGGCTGCTCCTGAGGGCATGAAGAATAATGTACACCCTGTCCTAGGAGCTTACAATCTAATATACAGTATACAGGCTGCTCATGAGGGCATACAGAATAATGTACACCCTGTCCTAGGAGCTTACAATCTAATATATAATATACAGGCTGCTCCTGAGGGCATGAAGAATAATCTACACCCTGTCCTAGGAGCTTACAATCTAATATACAATATACAGGCTGCTCCTGAGGGCATGCAGAATAATGTACACCCTGTCCTAGGAGCTTACAATCTAATATATAATATACAGACTGCTCATGAGGGAATGCAGAATAATCTACACCCTGTCCTAAGAGCTTACAATCTAATTTATAATATACAGGCTGCTCCTGAGAGCATACAGAATAATGTACTCCCTGTCCTAGGATCCAATGTAAGTTTCTCAATCGGTGCATATTAAAGATAGTGTGTCTCTTGCTAAATAGCTAGCACATACTGATGAAAATCAAGGTTGGGTCGTTTGAACATAGTTAAATACTTGAAGAGAAAGAATACGACCATATCAACCCAAAGTTGTAATAAAAATTAACTATTATTCATAAATAGTATAAAAAGTTACTACATAGTCAATATAGGGCACAGTATAAAAACATATATATATCTAGTCCTTCGTCTGTAATGTCAATAAGGAGGACTATCGGATAGCCACAGAGAAATACCCATACACCCCCTGAAGAAGGCAAACGCCGAAACGTGCGTTGGGGTGGGCGAGCGGTCCACGTGGGGGAGCCCCGACATTACAGCTTGTAGCCCAGGTAACCTTTTTGATATTATGCAGTATTTGCCTTTATTCAACTCTACACCTACCTATTTTCATACTGTGCATCTGATATGATGAAAAGCACAGTCTAGTAGTCCACATATGGCATTCAGATAGTACTGATTATGAGTCCCTTCTGAGGAAATCTTCAAGTACTCTAATACTGCTTGTGACATGCATTACTATATGGATATTATTATGGGTATTTCTCTGTGGCTATCCGATAGTCCTCCTTATTGACATTACAGACGAAGGACTAGATATATATATGTTTTTGCTGTGGTGCTGAGGCCCCCCCTTCGTTATTTGTGGACCACATCGTCCCTTCAGTGAGACGGTTTTTTCTACATGTTATATGTCTTTTCGTATTTCTATACTGTGCCCTATATTGACTATGTAGTAACTTTTTATACTATTTATGAATAAAAGTTAATTTTTATTACAACTTTGGGTTGATATGGTCGTATTCTTTCTCTTCAAGTATTTCCCTGTCCTAGGAGCATACAATCTAATATACAATATACAGGCTGCTCCTGAGGGCATGCAGAATAATCTACACCCTGTCCTAAGAGCTTACAATCTAATATATAATATACAGGCTGCTCCTGAGAGCATACAGAATAATGTACTCCCTGTCCTAGGAGCATACAATTTAATATACAATATACAGGCTGCTCCTGAGGGCATGCAGAATAATGTACACCCTGTCATAAGAGCTTACAATCTAATATATAATATACAGGCTGCTCCTGAGAGCATACAGAATAATGCACACCCTGTCCTAGGAGCTTACAATTTAATATACAATATACAGGCTGCTCCTGAGGGCATGCAGAATAATCTACACCCTGTCCTAGGAGCTTCCAATCTAACAATATACAGGCTGCTCCTGAGGGCATGCAGAATAATCTACACCCTGTCCTAGGAGCTTACTGTCTAATATACAATATCTGAAGGTAGCTTCCCGAGGGGTGGCTGCAGTGAAGCGGGGTCACAGGAGGCAGAGCCACTGCTTCAGGAGGCCATTGAGCAGAGACCCTTTTCCCATTAATTGCCCTGCAGTGGGTATTGGAATATGTATGCTGGAGGAGGCACATGTATCTCCCAAGATCTCAATCTGCTCATGCACCCCAATTCCCACAGCAGGTCAATCAATAGGAAAGGGGACTTTGCTCATAGGCGCCGACATCTTATGAGAGCCCAGGGCCCGCAGCATCGCCCCAATCCTGCTGCCGCCAGCCCCCTGAAGCTGCGGCCCTGCCTCTTGTGACCCCGCTTTACCGAAGACACCCACCCTTCCACGGTAACCTACCTTTAAACGGACTATAAGAGGCACCACCATTTTATTTTAAAAAATTATTTTCCACCCCAAAATTTGGGGTCCGTCTTATGGTCCGGTGCGTCTTATAATCCGCAAAATATGGTAATGGCAATGCTAGTCTATGGGTCTGTGGAAAAATTGGACCGCGCTTTGATGACATCTGAGTGTGATCCGATTTTCACCGACTGACAGAAGGGAGAAGGTGAGAAACCTTTTGTTTCTCCTCTCCACGTCTTAGAATCAAAGTCTGATCAAAGTCTGTTGCTCTATTACGCAAGTTGCCGTTGCTTCAATTCTGCTCATGATTTCCTGTGGTCCTAGTTGTGGTCCTCCTGCTGCCATCAAGCTACTACGTTCTCTGTTGTTTCTGCTCGTCCATCCTGCTGCGCCACCGTCATTGTCCGAGACATAACACCTATCATTACAAAAAAAGAGGATTAAATGATAAGGCCCTATTTAAGGAATCATCCTGATACACAAGAGAGAACATGTCACTCAGAAATGTTTGCTGACATTTTTTAGGGGTAAATGGTGCAGTTCTAAACTTCACCACAAACACTCCACAGCTACACAAGGTGTGAATGGGGCCTTAGTGTTCAGTGAACAGCTGCCTACCTGGATTTGTCTTCCTCAAGCTTCTGCCTCTGGGACACAAGATGGTTCAGGATTAGAACTTTATGCATTCTCTACCAATTGTGATGTCATGTGCCCTGTGATGTCATATCCCCTGTGATGTCATAATAACTGCCACTGCTGTGTTATGTATCAAGTTTTCAGCATCAAGGAAGAGTTAAATTAAAAAAAACAAAATCACAGGCTGCAAATAACCACCAGCCTCATTTTTAATTGAGTCATGACGCACATTATCGCCTAAACATTTCCACTCTTTTATTCTAAGCCGTATCAGCTACTGTTCTATGAACTAAAGGAAATCGCAGGACGCCATACTGCAAATCCTGATCACGATAAACAGTCAATTCCCGGTCACCCCTGATCCAGCAGAACCAAGAGAGCTGACAATGCAGAACTCTAGCAGTCTGCAATTACATTTATGTTATGAAAACGCTATGTTTTGACAACATTAATGGCAAAGCTACCCAAAAATGGAACCAAATGGAATGGTCTCAAGTGGCCCACCCCTTTCTATATGCTTTTATTAGAGCACATGGGTGTCATAGACATAGAGGGCAAAACCAGCCGATTGCTGAGGGTCTTGAAGACCTCTCACAGATGATCAGTTGATCACCAGCAAGTCCTCATTTATTGAAGGGGTTGTCCAGATTGGTAACCTGTTAGGCCGAGCTCACACTGGCTTACTAAAGCACCCAAATGGGCAGATTTTCCTTGGAATCTGGTCAATAACATTTTTTTTAAAATCATAGAATCATTATAACAATCACAGCACGGGACACATGATCCAGCGCCATTTGCTGAGATTTTCAGGTTAGTGATGCAGTTCTGAATCCCACTACTAACCCCCCCATCTATACAATGTATGAGTGAGGTCGTAAGTGAAGAGTTCCCTACCTGGACTTGTTTCCTGCAAGCTGCCAGGCTCTAATGAAACAAGATGGCTCAGGTGTTACACTTTGTACATTCTATACCAATTGTGATGTCACATGAGGTCTATGATGTTTATGTGCTTTGTGATGTCATCAAAACTGCCTGTTTAACCCCTTCCAACCCAATGACATACTTTTATTTTATGGACAGGTTATTTGTCTGCAACAGAGCAGACAATGAAGGACAATAGTAATCATCCACAACTATAACTATAGGGTTACACACACACATATACAGTTTAAGCCAGAAGTTTACATACACTATATAAAAAGACACATATGCATGTTTTCTCAATATCTGACATGAAATCCTTTCCCGTTTTAGGTCAATTAGGATTACCATAATTATTAATATTTGCCTTATGCCAGAATAATGAGAGAGAGAGAATGTTTTAAGTTATTTTTATTACTTACTGCAAAGTCAAAAGTTTACATACACTAAGATTACTATGCCTTTAAACAATTCTGGACTGCCCATAGGAGGACATTGTGTATTTATTAGCAGGGCCGGCTCCAGGTTTTCATGGGCCCCGGGCGAAAGAGTCTCAGTGGGCCCCTTTAGCACATACCATGATTCATGAAGCACAGATACGGCGGAGAAATATAGGTGTACAACACAGGGCCCAGGCGGCCCCCTCATCCTTCACATATGCAAACCTGCACACACACACAATACACAGACATGCACGCACACAGTACACAGACATGCACACAGTATGCAGACACGCGTGCGCACACACACATACACACAGTATGCAGACATGCGCACGCACACGGTACGCAGACATGCACACACATGCACATGGTACACAGATATACATGCAAACAATAATCAGACATGCACATACACAAACATATACACAGATACATACACATACATATTTGAATACATTCTTAAAAACACATATAAAACAGACAAATATATATATATAGTCATACACACTGACAAACATAGACATTCACATCATACATGCACACACACATTAGAAATATTTTTAATATGGGGATTGAGGAATCTCGCTCACCTCCCCCCGGCCTGTGTCCTGTCCCGCTCCTCAGTCATGTGGCAGTGCAGGGCCTCTGGCGTGTCACATGGCCCTGGACCATCAGAGGAGCTTATTTGCTGTCGGGGCCCGGGCCCCTTCCCTAGCATCTGTGCAGGGCCGCCGGTGCAGTCCGAGTCCTGCTCTGCTTCATGCAGCAGTGATCAGTGTGCGGTCAGTGTACTGCTGCTCCACCAATCAGGCCCAGTGTCACTTTCCAGACATGGTCGCGCGCTGTATGGCTGTGTCTGGTAGTAATGAAGCAGCAGGTGCGACACACAAGCATAATTAAAGGCACAGCGTTGCCCCTGCGTGTCATTACGACCAGACACAGCCGCACAGCGCACAGCACCTGGCCATGACTGGAAAGTGACAGCACTGGGCCTGATTGGTGGAGCAGCACACTGACCGCTGCTGCATGAAGCAGAGCAGGGCTCGAAAAGGACCAGAGGCCCTGCACAGAGGCCCGGGTCCCGACGGTGAGTGGGCAGCCTGATGGTCCAGGGCCCCGGCACTTGCTGGGTGCGCCGGGTGCTGACATTGGCCCTGGGTGCAACGCTGAGTGGTAATGCTGAGAGTCCCATCCCAGACTGGAAGAAGCTGCTCAACGATGCTCGGTGGCAGGAGTCGGGCAATACTGCCGGTGATGTTGCGGGTCCTGTGCTTGGAGGAGGGTGTGCCCACGAAAATGGCCACGGGAGGCAGCGAATGTGCATATTGAGATCTCTGAGGTGCCAGAACAGCAGAAACCCCCACAGGTGACTCCATATTGGAAACATCACTGCTTAAGGATTTCATCTGGGGGTGTAGTGAGTATTCTGAACCCACCGGTGCCTCACAGAATTTTATAACATTGGGATGTGGAAATATAACATTTTGATGGTAAAAATTTTATTTTTTTGATTTTCTGCAAATTTGTCAGTTACACAATTGATAATAGGTGTAACTAACCCCACAGTTTATTGTGGAATTTCTCCCAAACGTGGTGATGACCTATATGTCGTCGGAAACTACTGTTAGGCCACCCGTCAGGGCTGAGAAGGAAGAGGCGCTATTTGGCTTTTGGAGAACAGATTTTGCTAGAATACACATTTGTGGAGCTCCTAAGTAGTGTTGAGCCACCCCCATAGTGTTCGGGTTCGGTTCGGTTCGTCGAACACCGGTATGTTCGAGGAACTGTTCGTCGAACTGTTCGTCGAACACCTTAGAACACCGTCGAACACCGTTAAAACCAATGGCAGGCAAACAAAAACACATAGAAAACACCTTCAAAGGTGTCCAAAAGCTGACAAACTGCTCAGAAGACACTCTCTTTAAAAAAGCCGGCCGGCAAATTCAGCAGCGGCATACACCGGTACCCGACAATTTAGACAAGAAGGAATAGAGCATCACACATAGATTAGATAGATAGAAACATGTCAGTCACACATATAAGAAGCACAGTAACAGTGTTGGTTACTGCACTTGTCATTTAGTGTAAAGGATTTATTAAAAAAAATATTAGTGTTTTCATGCACCGTCTCTTTAAAAAAGCCGGCCGGCAATTCAGCAGCGGTACCCGACAATTTAGAACAGAAAGAATAGAGCTTCACACATAGATTAGATAGATAGAAACATGTCCGTCACATATATAATAAGTACAGTGACAGTGTTGCTTACTGTACTTGTCATTTAGTGTAAAGGATTTATTTAAAAAAAATAATAGTGTTTTCATGCACCGTCTCTTTAAAAAAGCCGGCCGGCAATTCAGCATCTGTACTCGACAATTTAGAACAGAAAGATAGAGCATCACACATAGATTAGATAGATAGAAACATGTCAGTCAGATATATAATAAGTACAGTGATAGTGTTGATTACTGTACTTGTCATTTAGTGTTAAAATAAAGGATTTATTAAAAAAAAATTAGCGTGGGGTTCCCCGTAATTTTAGTCTCTAGCGGAGGTTAAGCAGACGGCTGGGGCAGATGTTTGAAGCCTGGGAAGGGGGTAATACCCACGGAGCTTCCCAGGCTACTAATATCAGCCCCCAGCTGAATACCTAGCCTTTACTAGCTATTAAAATGGGGGACCCCCCAAAAAAATGACGTGGGGTCCCCCCTATTTTAATAGCTAGCAAAGGCTAGGCAGACAGCTGGGGGCTGATATTAATAGCTCAGGAAGGGTGCCATGAATATTGGCCCCCTCCCAGGCTAGAAACACCAGCCGTCAGCCGCCCCAGAAATGGCACATCCATAGGATGCGCCAATTCTGGCACTTAGCCTCACTCTTCCCACTGCCCTGTAGCGGTGGCAGTGGGGTAATAGGGCTGGGGTTGATCTCAGCTTATAATGCCAGCTGACATCAAGCCCAGGTTAGTAATGGAGAGGCGTCTATAAGACACCCCCATTACTAACCCCATAGTGAAAGTTAAAAAAAACACAAACACCCAGAATAAAGTCCTTTAATTGAAATAAACACACAATTCTTTATTGTTCTAAATTAAACCATACTTACCGTCACGCCCATTCCAGCTGAAGCCAACGATCTCCTGCAATAAAAATAAAATAATAAACCAACATCATCCTTACCTTTCGATGGTTCCCAGGACAGCTCCAGCTCTGCTACATCGAGATGACAGGCTGGACCGCAGCAGAACGCTGCCATCCAGCCTGTCAACCCGCAGACACTGAGAAGAGCAGGCTTGCTTCGCTCCTCAGTGTCTCGCTGTGACGGCATCCAGATGAGCCGAGGTCATGTCCAATGAACTCGGCTCACCTCATGCATGTCACTGACAGCGTGGGAAAATTCTCCTGCACTCAGCGCTTCGCACTATACTTGTGTCCAGTCAGGTGCAGCAGGCAGGAACGGGCTGCCCCCAACCACCAGCTGCCTATTTGTACCTGGCCGGACACAACAATATAGGGAAGCCCTTTTTTTTTTAAATTATTTCATGAAATAATTAAAAAAAAATTGACGTGGGGCTTCGCACTATATTTGTGTCCAGCCAGGTACAGCAGGCAGGAACAGGCTGCCCCCAACCACCGGCTGCCTATTTGTACCTGGCCGGACACAACAAAAAAAGGAAGACCTTTTTTTTTTAATTATTTCATGAAATAGTTAAAAAAAAATTGACGTGGGGCTTCGCACTATATTTGTGTCCAGCCAGGTACAGCAGGCAGGAATGGGCTGCCCCCAACCAACAGCTGCCTATTTGTACCTGGCCGGACACAACAATGTAGGGAAGCCCTTTTTTTCTTAATTATTTCATGAAATAATTTAAAGAAAATTGACGTGGGGCTTTGCCCTGTTTTTGTGTCCAGCCAGGTATAACTAGGCAGCTGGGGGCTGGAATCCGCAGCGCAGGGAGGACCAAGCTTTCTGGGCCACCCCCGCTGCAAATTGCAGTCCGCAGCCACCCCGGAAAATGGCGCGTTCATAGAAGCGCCATCTTCTGGCGCTGTACCCAACTCATCCAGGGCCCTGGTGCGGTGGCTCACTGGGTAATAAAGGGGTTAGGGCCAGCTTGGCATTATCAGCTGGCCCTAAGCCCGAAATTCATGGGGTCACGCCAATATTAGACATGACCACCATGAATTTCTAGTAAAGTATTTAAAAAAAACACAACACCAATAAAAAAGTCCTTTAATTGAAATAAACACACAATTCTTTATTGTTCTAAATTAAACCATACTTACCGTCACGCCCATTCCAGCTGAAGCCAACGATCTCCTGAAATAAAAGAAAAATAATAAAGCAACATCATCCTTACCTTTCCATGGTTCCCATGACAGCTTCAGCTCTGCTACATCGAGATGACAGGCTGGACCGCAACAGAACGCTGCCATCCAGCCTGTCATTCCAAAGACACTGAGAAGCGCAGGCTTGCTTGCGCTCCACAGTGTCTCTCTGTGAGGGCATCCAGATGAGCCGAGTTAATGTCCAATGAACTCGGCTCACCTCATGCACGTCACTGACAGCGTGGGAAAATTCTCCTGCACTCAGCGCTTCAGCGTGGGAGAATTCTCACACTGAGGCACAGAGTGCAGGAGAACTTTCCCACGCTGTCAGTGACGTGCATGAGGTGAACTGAGTTCATTGGACATGAGCTCACCTCATGCACGTCACTGACAGCGTGGGAGAATTCTCCTGCACTCAGCGCTTCAGCGTGAGAATTTTCCCACGCTGTCAGTGATGTGCATGAGGTGTGCCGAGTTCATTGGACATGAACTCGGCTCATCTGGATGCCGTCACAGAGAGACGCTGAGGAGCGCAAGCAAGCCTGCGCTTCTCAGTGTCTGCGGGATGACAGGCTGGATGGCAGCTTTCTGCTGCGGTCCAGCCTGTCATCTCGATGTAGCAGAGCTGAAGCTGTCGTGGGAACCATGGAAAGGTAAGGATTATGTTGCTTTATTATTTTTCTTTTATTGCAGGGGATCGTTGGCTTCAGCTGGAATGGGCGTGATTGTAAGTATGGTTTAATTTAGAACAATAAAGAATTGTGTCTTTATTTCAATTAAAGGACTTTATTCTGGGTGTTTGTGATTTTTTTTAACTTTGACTACGGGGTTAGTAATGGGGATGTCTTATAGACGACTCTCCATTACTAACCTGGGCTTGATGTCAGCTGGCATTATAAGCTGACATCAACCCCAGCCCTATTACCCCACTGCCACCGCTACAGGGCAGTGGGAAGAGCGAGGCTAAGTGCCAGAATTGGCGCATCCTATGGATGTGCCATTTCTGGGGCGGCTGACGGCTGGTGTTTGTAGCCTGGGAGGGGGCCAATATTCATGGCACCCTTCCTGGGCTATTAATATCAGCCCCCAGCTGTCTGCCTAGCCTTTGCTAGCTATTAAAATAGGGGGGACCCCACGTCAATTTTTTGGGGGGGTCCCCCATTTTAATAGCTAGTAAAGGCTAGGCATTCAGCTGGGGGCTGATATTAGTAGCCTGGGAAGCTCCGTGGGTATTACCCCTTCCCAGGCTTCAAACATCTGCCCCAACTGTCTGCTTAACCTCCGCTAGAGCCTAAAATTACGGGGAACCCCACGCCAATTTTTTTTTAAATAAATCCTTTATTTTAACACTAAATGACAAGTACAGTAATCAGCACTGTCACTGTACTTCATATATATGTGACTGACATGTTTCTATCTATCTAATCTATGTGTGATTCTCTATTCCTTCCATTCTAAATTGTCGGGTACCCTGCTGAATTGCCGGCCGGCTTTTTTAAAGAGACGGTGCATGAAAACACTAATTTTTTTTTAATAAATCCTTTACACTAAATGGCAAGTACAGTAATCAACACTGTCACTGTACTTCTTATATGTGTGACTGACATGTTTCTATCTATCTAATCTATGTGTGATTCTCTATTCCTTCCATTCTAAATTGTCGGGTACCGCTGCTGAATTGCCGGCCGGCTTTTTTAAAGAGACGGTGCATGAAAACACTAATATATTTTTTTAATAAATCCTTTACACTAAATGACAAGTACAGTAAGCAACACTGTCACTGTACTTCTTATATATGTGACTGACATGTTTCTATCTATCTAATCTATGTGTGAAGCTCTATTCTTTCGGTTCTAAATTGTCGAGTACCGGTGTATGCCGCTGCTGAATTGCCGCTTTTCATGTTTCACTGTTGGCACAGTTCCCATCGATTTGGGCAATCACTCTAATGCCACAACCACCATGGCTGTGGCATTACAGTGAGTGGCAGACAATCCCTGCATGATTGGTGCTCTAAATAGCGCCAGACATGCAGGACACGCTTTTGGTGCACGAACAGTTATCGAACATAACCTCGAACAGCCGAATTTTTTGCAAATCGTTCGGGTTCGTCGAACAACTCGAACACCGCCCAAAACAGCTCGAATTTGAGATTGGCGAACAGTTCTAGTCGAACACCGCGCATCTCTACTCCTAAGGTGCCAGAACAGCAGAAAAGCCCCAAAAGTGACCTCATTGTAGAAATTGCACCTCTCAATCAATTCACCTATGGCTGCAGTGACTATTTTGTAACCTATTTTGTCTAATCTGTGTTTTTTTCTGGAGAATTACAATCTGCCAGTTTAGTGCATATACAGTATATTGTACTCCCTTAGAGTGTAGTGCCCTCATATATTGTAGTGCCCCCATACATTGTGCCCAGCTTGTGGTTCTGGAAACACGTACCCCATAAATTGTGAAGTGCGCTCTCCCCACTACAATAATGCCAAACATGTGTCCGCATACTGCATGTTTGGGGCTCATTGGGGCTCAGAATGAAGGGGCAATTGGATTTGGGAGCACAGATTTTACTGGATTTAATTTGAGAAAATGGGAAGACATGTCACATTTCCAGAGTCTTTGTTGCACCAGAAACTACGGAACTCCTATATTTCCAGGGACAGATGACGGACCTGTGTGTAAGGTGGTTTTGTGCATGATAAGTTAGAGTTTTTAATGGTAACTTTTGGGGTACATAACATTTTTTTTTATCTCTTTCAGTAACAGGCTGGGATCACATTCTTGTGTTCTACACGGAGCACTTACGTTGGGGTTTCCGTGTAAATCCCACAAAAACAAGATTCAATCAAAACCCTCAATGGAACCACTCACTCTAATGAGGCAGATGGAGACACTTTAGAGTCCGTATGGCATCTGCTCCGGTGGTATCCATTTATTTCGGAGTGCACAGAGCTGTGGTCAACCACAAATCTGAACTCATCATCTTTCCTCCATCTCACGTATATTCCCTACTTGATCTATCACTAGAAATTACATCACGCATACCCCTGTACCGGAAATCCGCTGCCTCGGAGTAATCATTGACTTTGCCTTGTCCTTCCAACTGCACATACAAGCTCTTTCCTCCTCCTGTCACCTCCAGTTCAAAAATATTTGCAGAATCCGTCCTTTCTTCAACCATCAATCTACGAAAATGCTTGAGTATCCCTCATCATTTCCCGCCTCGTCTACTGCAACATCCTCCTCTATGGCCTACCTGCTAACACTCTCGAACCTCTCCAGTCCTTAATTCTGCTGCCCAACTAATCCATCTGTCGCCTCGCTACTCTTACGTTTCTCCCATCTGCAAATCCTTTCACTGGCTCCCAATTCCCCAATGTATCTAGTTCAGACTACTAACACTGACCTAAAAAGCCATCCATAACTCTTCTCCATATATCTCCGAACTAATCTCCAGTTATCTTCCTCACATAATCTCCGATGCTCCCAATACCTACTTCTGTCCTCCATACTTATTCGTTCCTCACCCAATCGCCTGCAAGACTTCTCCCGAATATCCCCATCCTCTGGAATTCTGCGCCCCAACACATCCGATTATCCACAACATTCGAATCCTTCAGACAGAATTTGAAAACCTATGTCTTCAACAAAGCTTACAGCCTGCAATGACCCCTCTGTTGCCTCACCAACATTGGAGCTGCTGCAACCCCCCTCCTACTGTCTCCTTCCTCATCATCCTGTAGAATGTAAGTCCGCAAGGGTAGGGTCCTCTCCTCTCTGTACCAGTCTATCATTGTTAGTTTACTGTAAGTGATATCTGTATTTTATATGTAACCCCTCCTAATGTACAGCACCATGGAATCAATTGTGCTATATATAGTTGTGCTCAAAAGTTTACATACCCCAGCAGAATTTTTCCTTTCTTGGCCTTGTTTCAGAGAATATGAATGATAACAAACAAAAAAACGTTTTCTTCACTCATTGTTATTGGTTGGGTGAAGCCATTTATTGTCAAACTACTGTGTTTTCTCTTTTTAAATCTTAATGACAACCAAAAACATCCAAATGACCCTGATCAAAAGTTCACATACCCCATTTCTTAATACCTGTATTGCCCCCTCTAACATCTATGACAGCTTGAAGTCTTTTGTGGTAGTTGTGGATAAGGTTCTTTAATTTCTCAGATGGTAAAGCCGCCCATTCCTCTTGGCAAAAAGCCTGCAGTTCCTGTAAATTACTGTGCTGTCTAGCATAAACTGCGCACTTGAGATCTCCCCAGAGTGGCTCAATGATATTGAGGTCAGGAGACTGAGATGGCCACTCCAGAACCTTCGTTTTGTTCTGCTGTAGCCAATGACAGGTCGACTTGGCCTTGTGTTTTGGATCGTTGTCATGTTGGAATGTCCAAGTACGTCCCATGCGCAGGTTGCTGGCTGATAAGTGCAAAATTTCCTCCAGTATTTGCTGATAACATGCTTCATTCATCTTTCCTTCAACTTTTATCAAGTTTCCTATGCCTTTGTGGCTCACACATCCCCAAAACATCAGCGATCCACCTCCGTGCTTTACTGTAGCTATGGTGTTCCTTTCATCATAGGCCTTGTTGACCTCTCTCCAAATGTAACGTTTATGGTGATGACCAGAAAGTTCAATTTTGGTCTCATCACTCCAAATTACCTTGCTCCAGAAGTTTTGAGGCTTGTCTCTGTGCTGTTTGGCGTATTGTAGGTGAGATACTTTGTGGCATTTGCACAGTAATGGCTTTGTTCTGGCGACTCGACCATGCAGCCCATTTTTCTTCAAATGCCTCCTCATTGTGCATCTTGAAACAGCCACACTGCTAGTTTTCAGAGAGTCCTGAATTTCAGCTAATGTTATTTGTGGGTTTTTGTTTGCATCCCGAACAATTTTCCTGACAGTTGTAGCTGAAATTTTTGTTGGTCTACCTAACCGTGGTTTGGTTTTTACAGAGCCCCTGATTTTCCATTTGTTAATGACAGTTTGAATGCTGCTGACTGGCATTATCAATTCTTTGGATATTTTTTTGCATCCCTTTCCTGTGTTATACAGTTCAACTACCTTTTCCTGTAGTTCTGTTGACAATTCTTTTGCTTTCACCATGACTCACAATCCAGAAATGTCAGTGGCTGGATGAAAGATGCAAGAGTCTGTCTGTATCCCAGAAACTCACTCAGCTTTTATGCACACACACTGATTACAAGCAAACAGGTCACAAGTGAGGATGTTACCTTTAGTAGCCATTCAAAACCATTTGTGTCAAATTCTGTGCATGTTATTAGACCAAAATCACCAGGGTATGTGAACTTTTGATCAGGGTCATTTGGGTGTTTTTGGTTGTCATTAAGATTTAAAAAGAGAAAACACAGTAGTTTGACAATAAATGGCTTCACCTAACCAATAATCATGAGTGGAGAAAACACTTTTTTGTTATCATTCATATTCTCTGAAACAAGGCCAAGAAAGAAAAAATTCTTGCCGGGTATGTAAACTTTTGAGCACAACTGTAAATAACTAATAATAACCACACTTTTTTGCTAAAAAATACAACTAAAATGACGGAACACCGCCGGAACAGAAGCCAGACAAAGTCCAAAGGGACTACATGTGCATCATAACTGAGTTCTTCCATCTGGATTTTAGTCTGGATCCAGGTTTTAGTTATTTACATAGAAACCCTAACGTAAGGGCTCAGTGGAGAGCGCAAGATTAATAAATTATGCCTAGATTTTTCAGAAGCAGAATGAACAAAAACCAGCAATTCAGTTATTGTTTTTACTTTTTATCTTTTACGCTGTTCATCGTGTGGTAAAAGTGATAAGACTGATGTATTCTTTACGTCAGTACGATTACAGCGATACCAGATTTATATAACTTTTTTTATGCTTTGCTGCTTTTACAGACCAAAAACAATATTTGCCAAAAATGAATTTGTTTCTGCATCCTCATAGAGTTGTAACTTTTTTATTTTTTTTGCCAAATGAGCCATATTAGGGCTTGTTTTTTGCAGGACTGTTTGGTGTTTTCATTTACACCATCTTTTTCTAACTATGACTTTTTGATCGCTTTTTATTAATTTTTTTGTGTCAGTATGATGAAAAAAAAAACATTTTTGGAGTGTTTTTTATTTTTATTTTTTAAGTTGTTCGCCGTACGGAACAATTAACATGACAGTTTTATAGATCGGATCGTTTAGGATGCGGTAATACCAATTATGTGTACTTTCTTTTGTTTATTTTTGTTTTATCACAAAAGCTACGTTTTTAGTGGAAGAACGGCTTTTCATTATTTTTGTTCGCTTTTTTTGTGTTTTTTTCCTTATTACACATTTTATCTAATTTTGTTTTATTTTACCTCTTAGTCCCACTGTGGGACGTGCATATTTTTTACTTTATTTGTTGGTCTCTTGCATTGCAGTACTCGTGTACTGCAGTGCCTGAGACCTGTCAGTGAGTCGCTGACAGAGCCTCTTAGACTCGGCTTACAGCAGGATCTTATAGGCCACCATCATCAGATGACCTTAGGGTACTATGGCAAAGATTGGCACCCGAGATTACGATCACGGGAGTCGATCCTGCCAAAGGGGGTCTTTTAACCCCCTTTTAAACACTTATATACAGCTATCACAATTTTGCAGCGGTATTTCAGGGGTTAATCTGCGCTGATCGGTTTGAAAACTGTTCGGGGCTGATACCGCAAGGTGTCAGCTGTCATGTGTAGCTGTCGCCCATGGGAATTTCAGCCGCAGGGCGATGCTATTCACTAATTCCTCAGCAGCATTAAAAAGTGTTACAAATTTACTTTTTTCTTCTTCATTATATGTAAACTGCTATGATTCTTTGGGTATGATTCAACAAGACCAATGATTCTCTCACTTGTCTTGATGGGCAGTGGGCACTTCTTATTAATTAAGATGTGCACGCCTCTTAATGAATCAGGCAAGGTGCGTAGTGGCGTGCACCACTATGTGCGCTTCGCCACATATTTTACTCCAGCCTATGATGGGGTAAATGCCAGTGATTATCAAGAATTTGTCAAGCGGCGGTTGCCATGCCTCATCAAGCCCTAGCTCCTCCCACTTGGTCGGAGCTAGAGCAAGAATGGTGCATTTTTTTGTGCAACCTCAAGTTGTGCAAAAGAAAAAGACTTTTAAAAGCTTTTTTCATCAGAAATCTGCGGAAAAAAACTTTAATGAACCGCCCCCTATGACTTCTTCCAACCATGACTCGTGTCGAAAGGAAGCAACACCCAGACATCTATGACTGATCACTGCTAGATCACCCTCCCCATTTTGTCCCCCATTTATCCACAAACTTAATAGAACTACAGTGTCTCACTAGTGGTCTACATCTTGAGACCCCATTTGTGGCCTCATACAATAATGCCTCCTTTGTGCCACCATACATTATTAAGGCGCCCTTAGATACACCTTCAGTTAAAAATACCGCTGATCACCAGTGGAACACCCAGTCCAGTTGTAGTCTTACTTTCTACTTTACGAAATCAGCCTTTGTTGAAATGACTCTGTATGTCATATGCTACTACATTGCCATGATTCCAGTGTATATTTCCTACTTCTATGATGCCCTTGGCTCTAAACATGTGGTGGCTACCTCCCCTCTCCCTGAAGTAAGGGATATTATACAATATATGCCTCTTTTCTGAAGCTATAGTCACTGTTATGTAGCTCTTAGCCCTCCATGTCTCTGGGGAGGGTAAGTTTCATATGCTGGACAGCAGATAGCAATTACAGCGCCATCTTACACCTTATAATTCAGGGTCTTCTAAGCAGCAGTAAATCTGGGAGAAAATAAATCAAGGGAACTGGAGTCCTTTACAGTGGTAATTCCGCCTACAGCAAGCCTTGACAGCATAAGAACAACTGCGCTGGGCAAGACAGTAAAAGTGAAAAAGATGTACTTCTGAGTCATTGTCACATCATCTGGTGAGCATTCAGACACAATTAGGTATTTTCTATATTTTTATAGGACTAGAATTTTTTTTTCAACAAAAAAAAAATTAAGCACCTCCAATATTTTACCACTGTATATCCAGAAACACAGATGGAGTACATTTAAAAATAGATTAAGAATTGGGCTATAGATCTAGCAGTTTTATTCTTATAAAAAAATCCCTAAACTAAAGACTGGCAATTGTATTGAACAATTAGAAATGTAACTGATTTTCTTCTTCATGTTGTGGCAGAATCCAGCTAAGAGAAAAATATTCACGTTCTGGATAAGCAACTGAAGAGCAAAATCTGTTCATAATAAAGTGAATATTTGCAATAAGCAATAAGTGTCTGCATCCAAAATAAGTATAGATAATATCTTTTTAATGTATTGTGAAATGTAACATTTTCAACAGATAAAATGTAATACAGTTGTCATTTTCAGCACAATACTTTAACTATCATTTCATTGCCAAACTGTCATTTATATTCAGAGAAAAGAATTTCTAAGTAGTAGGTAGATTGTGTCCATGGACTTGTTTGGATGGGAACAGAAACATTTAGATATGAATACGAACATTGTACAGTTATTAAAGTGCTTTCTTTAAAGTCATGTTAAGTTCTATTAATATATTTTTTTCATTATGTCCTACTGAAAATTGAAAAACCAAGGAAACAGTTATAATATCAACTACGTGTTTGAAAGGCTTTGAATAGAGATGGCAACTGTGTGCTCGGCAATGATAAATGATCATCACAAAAAACATGGTCTGTTATCTAGATAGAAAAAAATACATACAGATATATGTGTGTGTATACAAGTGTGTATGACTATGGAGCAGCCAAAGTCCGCTCAGTGAAGAAAAGACACGTGACATCATTCCAGTCAAGACTCAATTTTTTTCTTGACCTTAGCTGATAACCTGTAGTAAATAGAAAAAAATAGCTTGGAGTTTATTCTTCTTCATCTTCTTTTAAAAACATTGTTTATTGCCAGAGCATAACCTCCATTCATCAATGTTCATAGTTTAGAACACACAATAATAACTCACAGAGCACAGCACAATAATGGATGAACAAAGCAACAGCTCAGTTATTTGTTTATTGAAAGGGGTTGTCTAACAAATCATCTGCAATCAAACAAGTCAGAAAAGATCAAACCTCAATGAACAATGGGATCCTGTTCAATTGTTAACAGTTGAGAGGCGGCTTTTTAAATGTAGTCACTCTGTCACATAAATTGACATTATTCTCTCTACATTTGAAGATGTATTATTATTTGTTATGCTCACTTATATAGCGCCATTAATTCCACAGCGCTTTACAGAAATCATCATTACATTACATTATCATCACAATCTAAATTCACTATCAATATGTCTTTGGAGTGTGGGAGGAAACCCATACAGACATGGGGAGAACATACAAACTCCTTGTGGATGTCCTTGGTGAGATCTGAACCCAAGGACCTCAGTGCTGCAAAGCCACAGTGCTGCCTCTAAGATGTCTACAACTAACAGAACAGAAGTGTATGGAAGTTTTGCTCTTTTAGTACCCAGAGAATTTACTCATGGATATACGGTATATCACAAAAGTGAGTACACCCCTCACATTTTTAATATTGTAGTATATCTTTACATGGGACAACACTAAAGATCTGACACTTTAATACAATGTAAAATAGTCAGTGTACAGCTTGTATTGCAGTGTAAATTTGGTGTGCCCTCTAAATAACTCAACACACAGCCATTAATCTCTAAACTGCTGGCAACAAAAGTGAGTACACCCCTAAGTGAAAATGGCCAAATTGTGCCCAGTGTGTCATGTGACTTCTTAGTGTTATAAGGTCTCAGGTGTGAATGGGAAGCAGGTGTGTTACATTTCGTGTTATCTCTCTCACAGTCTTTCATACTGGTCACTGTAAATTCAACATGGCACCTCACGGCAAAGAACTCTCTGAGGATCTGAAAAAAAAAATTCTTCCTCTACATAGAGATGTCCCAGGCTATAGGAAGATTGCCAACACCCTGGAACAGATCATACAGCGGTTTAACAAAACAGGCTCCATTCAGAACTGGCCTTGCCGTGGTCGACCAAAAAAGTTGAGTGCATGTGCTCACCGTCATATCCAGAGGTTATCTTTTCAAAATAGATATATGAGTGCTGCAAGCATTTCTGCAGAGGTTAAAGTGATGGGGGTCCGCCTGTCAGTGCTCAGACCATATGCCGCACACTACATAAAATTGGTCTGCATGACTGTTGTTTCAGAAGCAAGCCTCTTCTAAGGATGATGCACAAGAAAGCCTGCAAACAGTTTTCTGAAGACAAGCGGACTAAGGACATGGATTACTAGAACCAAGAGAAACATATTTGGTTCAGGTGGTGTCAAGCGTGTGTGGTCGCAACCAGGCGAGAAGTACAAAGTCAAGTGTGCCTTTCCTACAGTAAAGCATGATGGTGGCAGTGTCATGGTTGGGGGCTGCATGAGTACTGTGGGGAGCTACTTTTCATTGAGGCAACCATGAATGCCAAGATGTACTGTGACATACTGAAGCAGAGCATGATCCCTTCCCTTTGGAAACTGGGTTGCAGGGCAGTACTTCAACATAACGACCCCAAACACACCTCCAAGATGACCAATGCCTTGCTGAATAAACTGAGGGTAAAGGTACTGGACTGGTCAAGCTTGTCTTCAGACCTAAACCCTATTGAGTATCTGTGAGGCATCCGCAAATGGAAGGTGGAGGAGAGCAATGTCTCTAACATCCATCAGCTCCGTGATGTCATCATGGAGGAGTGGAAGAGGATTCAAGTGGCAACCTGTGAAGCTCTAGTGAACTTCACGCCCAAGAGAGTTAAGGTAGTGCTTGAAAATATTGGTGGCCACACAAAATATTGACATTTTGGGCACAATATGGACATCTTCACTTAGGGGTGTACTCACTTTTGATGCCAGTGGTTTAGACATTAATGGCTGTATGCTGAGTTATTTAGCGGGTACACCAAATTTACAAAGTCATACAAGTTGTACACTGACTACTTTACATTGTATCATAGTGTCATATCTTCAGTGTTGTCCCATGAAAAAATATTATAAAATATTTACAAAAATGTGAGGGGTGTACTCACTATTGTGATATACGGTATAATTATAACATAGATGTATACATTAAAGCGATTCTCTAAGATTAAAGGAGTTGTCTGGGATTTTAACTTTGATGGGCTATCCTTAGGATAGGCCATCAATGTCTGATCGGTGGGGGTGCGACACCAAGGAATCCTGCTGATCAGTAGTTCCCAGTGTCGGTGGCGACCTAAGCTGCTCAGTTACTGACTGCACAGCACAGCTCTGTCGACTGTATATTGGCCTCTGTCAGGTACTGCACATCCGCCCCCTATTCAAATCAATATGTGGTGGATGTGCAGTACCCGGCCACAGCCACTATTCCATCAATGGAGATGTGATGTGCAGCTCTATAACTGAGCAGCTCGAGCTGTTGTCTGTCGACACCGGGAACAGCTGATCAGCAGGAGTGCCGAGTGTCGCACCCCCACCGATCAGACATTGGTGACCTATCCTTAGGATAGGCCATCAATGTTAAAGTCCTGGACAACCCCTTTAAACAAATATGACTACTGTCTTACAGAAACATTGCCATTCTCGCCCATTGGCTCTGTGTAGTACTGCAGCTTAGCTCAATTCACTAGAATGGGGTTTTGTTGTATTACCAGTATTGCTTATTCTAGTGAAAAGCAGCTACGGTATATTTTTCTAATCTTATAAAACCTCTTTAAATATGGCCAAATCTTATATTCTCATTTTCAAAAAAACAGTGTGGGGTTTAAGTACTGTAACAAACAAATAAAGTTGCACTCTGCAGTAAAGCATGTAAACATGACGTGTATGAAATTTGAATAGCATTACTGCTCTGGATAATGAAAAAAAAGGGAGATGATTAGCACATAATTTGGCCAATTCATGCTTGCCCAGCAGCCAACGACAAGGCGATCTCCGGTTTGCTAGGAACCTATCTAGTGTGAATACTCTCCCAGGCTAAAGCCTGCATTTATGGGTAAATAGGATCCTGCTGTAATTAAAACCACCACAAGCTGGAGGGTGGAGTGCTCAGTCAGAGAGCCAATATACAAATAACAAAAGACTGACAGGCACTAACAAATCAGAAAGCTAGTGTGTACAGGTGCGAACTAAGAGTGGGTCATCTCTATATAATTCATGTTTACATGCTTTAGCACTGCAGAGTGCAACTTTATTTGTTAGTTATATATAGAGATGGCTACTAGTGATGAGCGAGCGTGCTCGCTACTGCTCAGTGCTCGCCCGAGCATCTCACTGCTCGAGATGCTCGGATCTCGCCGAGTATTTCCGGGGTTGCTCGGCGGGAGCTCGGATCCCCTCCCTGCATGTTTGGCGCTCTTTACAGAGCCAATGAACATGCAGGGATTGTCTGCCACTCATTGTAATGCCGCAGCCATGTTGGTTGTGGCATTACAGTGATTGGCTGGCCACACAGCGTCATCAGGTCTATATCAGACCTGATGCCGCTATGCTCATCACAGTCACTCCGGAATCAGACAGTGTAGGGAGAGCTGCTGCTGAGCTAGGGAGAGATTTTCTTGTTTCCAGTTAGTGTAGGTGTACCAAACTATATTAGAGACACATATCCATCTCAACAAACAGTCCTTCTGAGGACTAATCCATCTGCAGAGATATCAGGCAGGCAGTGTATATAGGCAGGCAGGGTATATATCAGACTGCAGTGCACATAGCACAAGAGGCTCCATTCCAGTTTTGTCTGCTGCTGCTATTAGATATTTCTAGAAATAGGCCCAGGTCTCAGTGGCCAGGAATAATTTTTTTTTTGGATCTTAATCCTCATTATTTGCTTAAAAAGCAATCCAGAGAACACCGTTTTTCTGTGCCATTTCCTTGTTGGCACTGCAGAATACAGCCAGGTCCTTTCCATATTACAGCGCTAAAGTTCAAGCTATTTAAAACTGTGGTTTGTCCGTCACACAGATCACATATAATTGCGCTGATTTTGACAATAATGTTCATCCAGGCCAAATGCGCTCCCAAGAAGCCAGTGAATACTGTGGGTATATATTCTCCAAATGATCTTTATTTCTCAAGTAAATACAATACAATATAATTGCCCTGAAAATACTGCCATTTCTGGCCTCCATTTCAGTGTGTCAGTGAAGCTATTGACACCTGTTTGCTGTTCAAAATAGTTACCTACAGGCCATGTATTTAAAACTGTGTTTTCTCAGTCACCCGAATCATATATGCGTTTTCAGAAAATACTGCCATTTCTGGCCTCCATAAAAAAAATGTTCAGTGTGTCAGTGAAGCTATTGACACCAGTTTGCTGTTCAAAATAGTTACCTACAGGCCAGCTATTTAAAACTGAGTTTTCTCCATCACACGGATCACATATACGTTTTCAGAAAATACTGCCATTTCTGGCCGCCATTAAAAATTTGTTTCAATGTGTCAGTGAAGCTATTGACACCAGTTTGCTGTTCAAAATAGTTACCTACAGGCGAGGTATTTAAAACTGTGGTTTGTCCGTCACATGGATCACATATAAGTTCGCTCCATATTCAGTCATTTGTAGTGAGCATGGAAGATATTGTCCTGCATTTAAAATGGGCAAGGCATGTGGCAAGGGATGTGATGGTGCATGCAGAGGCCGAGGTCGTGGCCGTGGGCAAGCAGAAATTGTGCCACAACAAACACCCACATCTTCTTGCTCGACCTTCCTGTCTCAATTAATAGGGGACCGCAGAACACCACTATTGAACACAGAGCAGTGTGAAAAGGTTTTTGGCTGGATAGCAGATAATGCTTCCAGTCACTTAGCCACCACCACCACCTTGTCTTCCACATGGGTAAAACGACCAGCCTGACCACCACCAGCATGATTAGGCACATGGCAGCAAAGCACCTCACTTTGTGGGCCGAACCCCAGGGTCCAGGAACAGTGTCTGCAGGTGGCACCACTGCTTCTTCCGCTGTTGTGCGTGCAAGCCAAACCCCTGTCCATGGTGCATGCAAAGATGCCTCCTGCCCTGCACCTGTCATTGCACACTCTCAAATAGCAGCATCAGGAAGCACGTCCACATCCTTGTCCCAGCGCATCGTTCAGTTGCCCATACCCCAGTCCTTGGAACGCAAGCGCAAATACACAGCCAACGACCCACAGGTCACACTACTAAATTCCCACATTTCGCATCTGCTTTTGCTTGAAATGTTGCCTTTTAGGCTCGTGGAGATGGAAGCATTCTGCAACCTGATGGTGGCGGCTGTTCCTCAGTACTCGGTCCCCAGTCGGCACTATTTCTCCCGGTGTGCCGTCCCCGCATTACACAAGCACGTGTCCCAAAACATAAGCCGTGCCCTCAACAACGCAGTAACCGGGAAAGTCCACCTAACCACGGACAAGTGGACAATTGCTTGTGGGCAGGGATGGTATATCTCGCTGAAGGCACACTGGGTTAACATGGTGGAAGCCGGGACCTTGGGACGGAACACATCCTCCTGACGCCAAGGATCGAGGCTCTAGATCAATCAGGTTTTCCCCCACAGTCTACAGCACCTGCACCTCATCCTCCTCTTCAGCCTCCATCTCCGAAATGTCCACATCAGTCACAAGCTGGAAGCACTGCAGCACTGCCTCGGCCAAGCGGCAACAGACTCTGCTCACACACATACCATGCCTGGCCCATGTGCTTAACCTCGTGGTTCAGCTATTTCTCAAATCCTACCCGGAGCTGCCGGATCTGCTTGTTAAAGTACGCCGACTGTGTGTCCATTTTAATAAGTCACCTACAGCTTCCGCCCCCCTTGCCGTGTTTCAGCAGCGTTTGCAGCTTTCGGCTCACAGACTGGTGTGTGATGTCCCCAGGCATTGGAACTCTACACTGCAGATGTTGGGAAGGATTTGTGAGCAAAAGAGGGCTGTTGTTGAGTACCAGCATCAACAAGGCCGTCGGTATTCAGTTCAGACTCCACACATAAGACCTCAGGAGTGGACATGGATGTCAGACATATGTACAATCCTCCAAAACTTTGAGGACTCCACCAAGATGGTGAGCGTCGATGACGCCATAATTAGCGTCACCATCCCACTTCTCTGTCTTCTGAAACGCTCTCTGCTCACAATCAAAGAGGATGCATTGCAGGCGGAGCACGATGAGATGGAGCAAGGAACCATACAGGGTGATTACACACAGCCCAGCCTCATCTCATCCCAATGTGGATTGGATGACAATGAGGAAGAGGAGGAGGAGGAGGAAGAACAGGAGCTAGTTTCATGCGCTATAGACGGTACTACCTGCACAACTGTCATACCGTCTGTTCAGCGTGGATGGCCTGAGGACAGAGAGGAGGAGGATGAGGAAGAGAGCATGGTCACTCGTTCTCTTGGTGAGGACACGGAAGTCTTGCCTGTTAGCAGTCTAGCATGCATGGCTGAGTTTGTTAAGCTGCCTTTCCCATGACCTTTGCGCTCTCAAAATTTTGGGTGACAGTCATTACTCGTTGGTGACACTTCTAGACCCACGCTACAAGGAGAACTTTATATCTCTTATTCCTGAGGCGGACAGGTCTCCAAAAATGAGGCAGTACCAGAAGGCCCTTGTTGTGGAACTATTAAAAAAATTCCCATATGAAAACACTGGCGGCAGAGGTCACAGTTCGTTGGACAACAAGGAGTATAGCCGAGGAAGACACAGCTCTGGGAGAATTTTCTCAGCCCCTCCCTCTGCACAGGCCCTGAGGCACGGGGTACTCTCACAAGGAGTGCAAAGTTTGGGAAGATGCTGAGGGAGTACCTTTCCGACCGTACCAGCATCCTCAGTGATTCCTCTGTGCCTTATAATTATTGGGTATCCAAGCTGGATACGTGGAATGAACTGGCTCTCTATACCTTGGAGGTCCTGGCCTGCCTTCCCTCTAGCGTTTTATCAGAGTGGGTTTTTAGTGCCGCTGGTGGAATTATAACTGATAAGCGCATCCGCCTGTCAATTGAAAATGCTGACAGGCTGACTCTTAAAAAAATGAACAAGGGCTGGATTGGGCCAGACTTCTCAACACCACCAAATGATAGCAGCGTAACAAACTCAAATCCAGTGTCTTTTTTTGGGAGGTGTATTCCCACACACCTTTTCACGCCCACACATGGGTATACGCTTCCTGATTTTGGCTATTTGCTCTTGTCCTCCTCCTTCACCTCATCTTCATCCTCCACCACCATATCACCGTAGTGACCGTATTCCGTGATGCAACAACCACAATTTTTTTAAAGGGTGTTTATGATGCCCGTAAAAATAAAATTCATACATTTTGTTCATGTATACCCCCCAGGGATAAATGTTTGTCAGCCCATACACTTAGTGCATGGGCATTACAAGTATAGGAGACCCGCTCCTTTCTAATGGGAACATTTTTTATGAGGCACTCTATGTCTCTTCCAAGGGGCATTGGAGTGCCTCCCAATTTTTTTTTCAGCCCTTGCATTCACTGCATAGGCCAACACTATGGGAGACCCACTTACTAATAATGGGAAAATTATGTCATGAGGCCCTCTACGTCTCTTCCAAGGGGCATTGGAGTTCCTCCAAATTTTTGGCAGCCTTTGCTTCACTGCATAGGCAAACAGTATGGGATACCCTCTCCTTTTTAATGGGAACTTGTCATTACTGTGGCCCTGCTCTATGTGTCTTTAAATTGTTAGTGCGGTTTTTCCTAAATTTTGTCAGCCATTGGACTCACTGCATACCAAATAACTGTATAGCAGACCCTCTCCTTTCTAATGGGAACATGTCGTACTCATTACTGTGGCCCTGCTCTATTTGTCTTTAAATTGTTAGTGGGGTTTTTCCCAAATTTTGGCAGCTCTTGCAGTCACAGCTGTTATGATGTGCTACAAGAACTAAGGAAAGAAAGGGAATCTGTCCCTACAATAAGACTAAGCTGATTTCTCCAGCTTAGCAAAAAGTGAATTGTCACTTAATAACTGCAATACCTCACGTACGCTCTGCTAATGAGACTCCAGATCTGGCGAATAAATCAAAATGTCATCCAAATACACAACCACATTCTTACCAATCAAAGGTCTCAGGATGTCATTAATAAGGTTCTGAAGAAACGCGGGTGCATTGGTAAGACTAAAAGGCATCACCAGATTCTCAAAATGACCTACCGGAGTGTTAAAAGCAGTTTTCCATTCATCACCCTCCTTTATTCGTAACTAATTGTATGCCCCCTGGAGATCAATTTTAGAGAACCACTTGGCCCCCACTAACTGGTTAAACAAGTCAGGAATTAACGGCAATGGGTAGGAATTTCGTATGGTAATTTTATTAATTTCGCGAAAGTCCAGACATGGACGTAAACCGCTGTCCTTTTTTTTTACAAAAAAAAATCCAACAGCCACAGGCGACTTAGAAGGTCTAATGTGACCAGCAGCCAAGTTCGTCTGTATGTATTCCTCCAAGGCCTTTCTCTCTGGGATAGTCAGATTAAATAAGCAACTCTTGGTAAGAGTAGCTCCAGGAACAAGCTCAATAGTGCAATAATAGTCCCTATGAGGAGATAAAACTTGCGACTCCTCCTCTGAAAAAACCTTCCAAAAATTCTGAATAGGTACAGGTAATTCCCCTATTTCCACAGCCGCAATGCGACCATTACAACATTTATCATAGCACTTAGGACTCCAAGACTTAATCTCATTAGTAGACCAGTCCAGTAAAGGATTGTGCAGTTTTAACCAAGGCATACCTAAAACTACTGGAGAAGGTAAATTATTTAATACCACCAAATCCAAATTTTCTTGGTGAATACCATTGATAGTGGGGGGAAATTCAGCAACTTTGTGAGTAATATTTTTCAAAGGAGTGTTATCAATTGCAATCACAGAAATAGGTGATGACAAAGGTTTGGATTTCAATTTAAGTTTTTCCAAAAAACCCTTATCAATCACATTAAGTGTTGAACCACAATCCACAAATACCGGAAATACGATCAAATCTTCCTGCAATGAGGTACTCCCTGAAAGAAATACTTCCTTAGAATTCAAACAAGCAATACGGGCGTAACTGACCTTTTTTTTTTCTTTGCTTAAACGAAGCTCACACTTCATACACAAATGGTCAGATTTACCACAATAAAAACACAATCTATTGGAAAACCTGCAGTCTCTTTCCTAAGAGCGGAGTGACATCGCCCCAACCTCCATCAGTTCTCCGCCGTCCGAACAGAACCTCTGAGGACTAGAAGCTGCCATTGCAGGAATTTTCTCATCATTAACCCTGGCACGCAGTCTCCTGTCCACACGTATAGCTAATTGCATGGCTTCTTGCAAGGTCACAGGTGCAGGGAATGCAATCAGCAGATCTTTAACACTTTCACTTAAACCAG
This sequence comes from Phyllobates terribilis, assembly GCF_046119375.1. Taxonomy (NCBI): domain Eukaryota; kingdom Metazoa; phylum Chordata; class Amphibia; order Anura; family Dendrobatidae; genus Phyllobates; species Phyllobates terribilis. The sequence continues at coordinate 512,710,310 of NW_027362763.1, read as the reverse complement.
CAAGAAACAAACATTTTAACGCCGAATCATTCCATTTCACTTCAGAAGACCACCTTCTGAAGTGTGTACAATAATTTTCAACATCACCTGACCCCTGCTTCAAATGTCTCAGTTCTGTCTCAGCAGATGAGACTCGATCAGGATCGTCATACAATAACCCCATAGCAGAAAAAAAATCTTCCACTGATCTAAAACACGGATCATTAGGTTGGAGAGAAAAGGCCCACCCCTGTGGTTCCTTGCGCAAAAGTGACATGATAAACCCAATGCGCTGTGATTCATTCCCAGAGGACCTGGGTCTCAAACGAAAATATAATAAAGAAAATATAATAAACAAGCATATTTAAAGGAAAAAAAATCTTGTTGTTTACCATCAAAAATATCAGGCAGTCCTACCTTTGGTTCCACAAAATGCGCTCCAGGACAGCTACTCGTTGAGCCAAATCTTGAACAGAAACCATACTGATCCCCGGATTTCTTTCCTGAAAGTTTTGGTTTGGGCTGGACTTACTGTTATGAATTGCTACAAGAACTAAGGAAAGAAAGGGAATCTGTCCCTACAATAAGACTAAGCTGATTCCCTACGTTGCAGCGGGCAACCTGTTCCTTGTGAACAGACCCGCCTTCGTCCTCAGCTAGTCGGAACGCAGACCTATAGAATAAAGGGAGGGGTCCCTAAAAGAACTAAGGACTGGGACAAAATTGGACACCTCCTAGCAGATGTTGTAGCGGAGCAAAAAGACAAACAGATAAAAAGTACTAGAGGTCCAATGGACCAAACGAACTAGAGAGATAGGTACAAAAGCACCTGGCTAGATAGAGAGTCAAATAACACTGAAGTCCAGCAAAGCCAGAAGGGCAGAGCTGGGATAAATAGGCAGCAGGTCACGTGACCACTAAATAGAAAAAAACTAACAGGAGGGTTCTAACAACAACATGGGCATTACCACTATAGGAGACCCTCTCCTTTATAATGGGAACATTTTTTTTACTGAGACCCTCCTCTATGTCTCTTCAAAGAGGTATTGGATTGCGTCCGAATTTTTGGCAGCCCTTGCAGTCACTGCATATGCAATAACAGTATAGGAGACCCACTCGTTAATAACGAGAACAACAAAGCATAGCCGGCTGATGCCTCTCTAATAGTGTCGAGTGAGTATGTTCTGTCCGAGAATGCTCGGGGCGAGCTCCGAGTATTTATAGCTGCTCAGTGATATCGTTGAATCGCTCCCGTGTGCATGATTTGCAACTGTTTGACAGTTTTATTACATGTGAGGAATGTGTAAGAAATAGACATTCCTCACATGTAATAAAACTGTCAAACAGTCGCAAATCATGCACACGGGAGCGATTCAACCATATCACCGAGCAGCTGTAAATACTCGGAGCCCGGCCCGAGCATACTCGGCGAAGGGGTTAATAGAACATACTTGCTCAACACTACTCTCTAACAATAGCGAGGGCCGACTGCTATCCTTTTAAGAATAGTAAGGGCCGCCTGATGGCCCTATAAAAATAGGCTTTGTGACTTTCAGAGTCCCTCATCAGAAATGAAACAGGATGTGTCCGATGTGTCACACACCACATGGCCAGATAAGGTTGTGTTATGGGTCCAGGTGGTGGAACCTCTGTGCCGCGGTGCAAGGAGGGACCCAGAGGGGCGTAACTAGGTATGAACCCGAACCGACCCATGTCGGACGGCGGCTAACGACTCCGTGACCAGGGAGGATCCGAGCAGAGGGACCAGGTGCTACTCTGGGGACGACCTTGTAAGAGAGCAGGTGGCTCCCACGGGTCAGATGGCTGGGACTGACCGGTATGACGGATGGACACAGCAAGCAGGCAGAAGTCTCTGGTTTAGCTGACGGGCGGTCACGGTACGTGACAGCAGAGCAGGTAGTAGTCTCTAGGTTACCAGGCAGGTGGTCACAGCAAGTGACAGCAGGAGCCTCCAGGTAGGCTATCGGGTGGTCACGGCAAGTGACGGCCAGGCAGGCTGAAGTCTCTAGGCTAGCAGGCATGTGGTCACAGCAAATGACGGCAGAGCCTCCAGGTAGGCTAGCAGGTAACAGACGGGTAACAGGCGAGTGCTCCCAGGTGAGCAGGTTAGCAGGCACAGCAGGTAGCAGGCAGGTAATTGGCAGGTGCTTCCTGGTAAGCGGGTGGACTTGCCCATAGACAGACTGACGGATGACCGGAGACAGACTATCGGGCTGGAGAGTAGACAAGCTGGCAGTCAGGCTGGCAACGGGACCTGAGGGCTGAAGCAGAGGTAAGTATACTTGTGCAACAACTTTTGCTCGGGCACCTCCATTTTGGAGGAGGTGCCTTATATATGGGAGGTCCTCCGGCTATTGGCCGGGGACTCCTTAGGACGGCGCGCGCGGCCCCTTTAAGAGAGAGGGAGCGCGCGCGCGCCCTAAGCACAGTGCCCGGGAAGGAGCGCGCGCCGGCAGCTGCAGGAAGAGGAGCTCTGAAGGACACCGCACGGGGAGCGGGGAGGTGAGAGGGACGGCGTCTCTGCCTGGTTACAGTACCCCCCCCCTTACGCCCCCTCTTTTTTAGGCTGGAAAGAAACTTCTCAAGGAGAAGCGGGCATGGATGTTCTCCCTGGGTTCCCAAGTTCTCTGCTCTGGGCCAAACCCCTTCCAATCCACCAGGAAAAAGGTCTTCCCTCTTACCCTTTTGGTGGCCAGAATATTCTCTACCTCAAAAACGTCCTCAGCAGAAACCGGAGCAGGAGCAGTACCTGAATTGTTGGAGAAAGAGTTAAAGACAGCAGGTTTGAGGAGAGATACGTGGAAGATGTTGGGAATGCGTAAGGTGGGTGGAGGCTTCAACTTGTAGGCCACTGGATTGATCTGTCGAAGGACCTCAAATGGGCCAATGAACCGAGGACCCAGCTTGTAGGAGGGTATTTTGAGCCGTACATGTTTGAAGGAGAACCAAACCTTGTCTCCCGGACGGAATCGAGGCGGATCCAGACGTCTTTTGTCAGCAAATTTTTTCATCCGCTCGGAGGACTGAAGAAGTGCGGACCTAGTATTCTCCCAAATGGTGGCAAATTCACTGACCAGAGATTCCGCAGCAGGGTTGTCCACAGAAGCGGAGACAGGAAACGTGATCCGGGGATGTTGGCCATAGACTATAAAGAACGGGGACTTGGAAGTTGATTCGCTCTCATGGTTATTATAAGAGAATTCGGCCCATGGTAGGAGGTCCACCCAATCAGAATGGTGGGCATTGACAAAGTGCCGGAGGTAGCTGGTAAGGATCTCTACTTGACCATTGGACTGTGGGTGGTAAGCGGAGGAGAAATCCAGGGTGACATCCAGTAGCTTACACGTAGCTCTCCACAAGTGAGAGGTGAACTGAACCCCTCGATCCGAGACGATGTGGAGGGGTAAGCTATGGAGACGGAAGATATGGCGAAAGAAGTCTTTAGCTAGCTCTGATGCAGACGGGAGACCAGGCAGAGGAATGAAGTGGGCCATTTTAGAAAAGCAGTCAGCGACCACCCAGATGACCGTACAACCAGCAGAAACAGGGAGATCGGTAATAAAATCCATAGCAATGTGTTGCCACGGGGCAGCAGGTACGGGGAGAGGCAGGAGATGACCGGCTGGTAATTGTCTGGGAACTTTGTTGCGGGCACAAGAAGAACAGGCTGAGATGAAGTCTACCACATCCTTGCGCAGGGTAGGCCACCAGTAATGCCGGGTAATGAGCACGAAGGTCTTCTTTTGGCCAGCATGGCCAGCTAGTTTAGAAGAATGACCCCAGCGAAGGACCTTCTCACGGTCTGGAACCTCTACAAACGTCTTACCGGGTGGAAGACGAGTCAAATCCAAGGGGGCCGCATTCATCACCTTGGAGGGGTCGATGATGTGCATAGGCTCCTCCTCTTGATCGGAAGACAGGAAGGATCAGGACAAGTCATCGGCTTTGACATTCTTGTCCGCTGGGGGGAAATGTAAGATGAAGTCGAAGCGGGCAAAGAACAAAGACCACCGGGCCAGACGCAGATTGAGTCTTTGGACATTCTGGAGATATGCCAGGTTTTTGTGGTCCGTGTAGATGATCACCGGGTATAGAGCCCCTTCAAGCAGGTAGCGCCACTCTTCTAGGGCCAATTTAACGGCTAGCAATTCTCGGTCTCCTATGGAGTATTTGTGCTCAGATGAGGAGAAGATTTTGGAGAAGAAGCCGCAGGTTACCATTCTCCCGGAAGAAGACTTTTGGGTGAGCACCGCTGCGGCTCCGGAAGAGGAGACATCTACCTCCAGGAAGAACTGTTTATTGCAGTCCGGACGGTGCAGAACTGGGGCAGAGGGGAAGGCTTGCTTTAAGGAAAGGAAGGCCTCCTCGGCTTCGGGCGACCATGCCTTGGGATTTGCCCCCTTACGGGTGAGCGCAGATATGGGAGCAGTCTGGGAAAAGAAGTGTGGAATGAAGAGACGATAGTAGTTGGCGAAGCCCAGGAATCGCTGAATCGCCTTCAACCCCTCCGGACGGGGCCACTTTAGGACAGCAGAGAGCTTCTCGGGATCCATTCGCAAGCCTGTCTGGGAGATAACATAGCCCAGGAATGGAAGAGAGGTCTGCTCGAAGAGGCACTTCTCGTATTTAGCATAGAGGTGGTTCTGCCTGAGCCTAAGCAGGACCTGACGAACATCCCTCCGGTGTGTGGGAAGATCCAGAGAGAAGACCAAGATATCGTCCAGGTATACCACCACGCAGGAGTAAAGAAGATCACGGAAGATGTCATTGACCAGTTCTTGGAAGATGGCAGGAGCATTGCAGAGACCGAAGGGCATCACACGGTACTCATAGTGACCATCCCAAGATATTGAATGCCGTCTTCCACTCGTCTCCTTGACGGATACGGACCAGGTTATACGCTCCACGTAGATCCAGCTTGGAAAAGATCCTGGCACCTTTAAGGCGGTCAAACGACTTGGAGATGAGTGGCAGGGGGTATTTGTTTTTTACCGTGATCTGATTGAGACCTCTATAGTCAATACAGGGGCATAGCGAGCCATCTTTCTTTTTGACAAAGAAGAATCTGACTCCAGCCGGGGAGGTAGATTTCCGGATGAATCCCCTAGCCAGATTCTCTTCAATGTATTCAGACATGGCCCGGGTTTCGGCCGCAGACAACGGGTAAATACGCCCACGGGGTGGAGTGGCGCCAGGTACCAGGTCGATCGGGCAATCATATGGCCTATGGGGTGGCAATGTCTCTGCTTCCTTTTTACCGAAGACGTCCGCAAAGGGCCAGTAAGGAGCCGGAAGGAGCCGGAAGACCGGGTAAATTAGCTGGGGTAGGTGGTGGACGAACCGGACGAACCGGAACCAAGCAGGTCCTATGGCAGTCCGGCCCCCACCGGAGTACTTCACCAGATCGCCAGTTCAACATGGGTTCATGTGTCTGGAGCGAGGGCAAACCTAGCAATAGGGAGTGAGAGAGTCCGGGGAGCACATGGAAGGAGATCTTTTCAGAGTGCAGCATTCCCACCTGCAGGGTTATGAGTTCAGTGATGAGCAGGATGGTCACCGGAAGGAGTCTTCCATCCACGGAGGTGACTGACAGTGGTTCAGCCAGAGATTTGTTGGGAATACGGTATTTTTCCACCATGGACTGGGAAATGAGGTTTCCAGCAGCTCCAGAATCCAGGTGGGCGAGTTCAAAGTGACGGTTCTCTCCCCAAGAGATAGAGACAGACAAAGTCAGGCACGGAGAGGGTTTACTTTTGTCTAGGACGACCTCTCTGAGCTGTCCTAGACACTGGCGTTTCCCGGCTTCTCCGGACAAGAACGGATGAAGTGCTCCTTACTGCGATAATAGAAACAGCTTCCCTCGGCTCGGCGTGAGTCTTGGCGAGATTTGACCATCTTGGTCTGGTCGATCTGCATAGGTTCAGGCGAGTGCGCCCGGGGGGTGACTGGTTGAGAGGCAGGTCTCTGGAAAGTAGGAGCAAGGTGGGAAACCTTTCTCTCCTGGGTAGTCTCTCTGGCACGTTCTTGGTACCGGATGTCAATCCGGGTAGCTAGTGACACCAGGTCATCCAGGGTGGTAGGAATGTCCCGACCGGCTAACTCGTCCTTAATCCGACCGGAAAGACCCTCCCAGAAGACGGACACCAGAGACTCGTTTTCCCAGGCAAGCTCAGAAGCGAGGGTACGGAACCGTATGGCATATTGGCCCACGGTGAGACTCTCTTGTCGGAGACGTAGCAGAGAGGAGGCTGAAGAGGTCTTCCGTCCCGGTTCATCGAAGACTTTCCGGAAAGCAGCGAGGAAAGACGACAGATCGGACACCAGGGGATCCCCTCTCTCCCACAGGGGATTTAGCCATGCCAGTGCCTCCCCAGTGAGATGGGACATGATGAAGGCCACCTTGGCCCGGCCAGAGATGAACTGATGTGCTAAGAGTTCAAAGTGCAGGGTACACTGATTTATGAATTCTCGAGCTAAGGCGGGGTTGCCAGCAAAACGTGGAGGTGCCGAGAGCCGGGGTCCATAGCCGGACGCCATGATATTGGTGGGCAGCGGTGCCGCCGGAGCGGGAGTCGTGCAACTCGAGGTGGACGTAGGTGAAGCAGTCAGAGCATCCAGGCGGGAGTGGACACCCCGCAGGCGGCTCAGGATGGTCTCCCGTTGGAATCTCTGATGGGAGACTTCGTGGTATAGGTCAGAGAGCGAGGGAGCTTGGGTGCCACCGGGTTCCATGGCCCGAGCAAACTGTTACGGGTCCGGGTGGTGGAACCTCTGTGCCGCGGTGCAAGGAGGGACCCAGAGGGGCGTAACTAGGTATCAACCCGACTCCGTGACCAGGGTTGATCCGAGCAGAGGGACCAGGTGCTACTCTGGGGACGACCTTGTAAGAGAGCAGGTGGCTCCCATGGGTCAGATGGCTGGGATTGACCGGTATGACGGATGGACACAGCAAGCAGGCAGAAGTCTCTGGTTTAGCTGACGGGCGGTCAAGGTACGTGACAGCAGAGCAGGTAGTAGTCTCTAGGTTACCAGGCAAGTGGTCAGAGCAAGTGACAGCAGGAGCCTCTAGGTAGGCTATCGGGTGGTCACGGCAAGTGACGGCCAGGCAGGCTGAAGTCTCTAGGCTAGCAGGCAGGTGGTCACAGCAAATGACGGCAGAGCCTCCAGGTAGGCTAGCAGGTAACAGACGGGTAACAGGCGAGTGCTCCCAGGTGAGTGGGTTAGCAGGCATGGCAGGTAGCAGGCAGGTAACTGGCAGGTGCTTCCTGGTAAGCGGGTGGACTTGCCCATAGACAGACTGACGGATGACGGGAGACAGACTGTCGGGCTGGAGAGTAGACAAGCTGGCAGACAGGACTGGTAGTCAGGCTGGCAACAGGACCTGAGGGCTGAAGCAGAGATAAGTATACTTGTGCAACAACTTTTGCTTGGGCACATCCATTTTGGAGGAGGTGCCTTATATATGGGAGGTCCACCGGCTATTGGCCGGGGACTCCATAGGATGGCGCGCGCGGCCCCTTTAAGAGAGAGGGAGCACGCGCGCGCGCCCTAAGCACAGTGCCCGGAAAGGAGCGTGCGCCGGCAGCTGCAGGAAGAGGAGCGCTGGAGGACACCGCGCGGGGAGCGGGGAGGTGAGAGGGACGGCGTCTCTGCCTGGCAGGGGGCAGAGACGCCGATGCTACAGGTTGTAAAATGTTAAAATGACATTTCCCAGTGAATGCATTTGTCTTAAAAAATAATGTAAAAAAAAACAGTAGGATCTTTCTTTAGTATAAAAAACAGAGTCTCCAATGTAACCTCAATGTAATCACATTGTTCAGCTCCTGCACCTCCTGCTCCATCTACGAAATGACCACATCAGTCACAAGCTGAAAGCACTGCAGCACTGCCTTGGCCAAGCGGCAACAGGCTGTGCTGAAGATAACATGCTTAATGCTTAGGTGACAAACCGCCCAGCGCTGCAGGGTTGTTGAAAGCTTTAACACAGCAGCCTGATCTGTGGCTCTCACCGCTGAAAATACAGCCAGGCATGGTTGTGTGTGACAATGGGTGGAACCTGGTGACGAAGAAATGACAGCCTGAGTAGATACGGTTTCCCTCTATGCCAGTCCTTTCACTGAGCTAAAGAATATGGCTGTGGTGAAATACAACTTCCACTAAGAAGCTGTTTCAGATTGAAAAACATTGGGCCCACCAGAGGATTTGATTCTGAGGGCCCACCTTTCTCCCCCACTAAAGAGCACCATAGCAGCTGCAAACTTTGCCCCTATCATGAACTCTCCTGATGGAGAAGCCAGGGCCCACCCGAGGATTCTCTGGTGGGCCTGTCCAATCCTGCTGAGAAGCAGTCCTGGCTAAGAAAAGTGTGTGGGAAGGTTCCCGGACACTCTATGGCTGCATTTTTAATGTGGACTGGCTCCGTACCATCTCTGGCCACATTCACCTGTCCACGTGTTTGTGGTTAGGCATTCCTTCCCAGTGAGTGCACTAGGGAGGGCACGGGTAATGTTGTGGGACCCGTGCTTGTGGAAGGCGGAGACGATACCAGGAGAAATAGTGGCGGCTGGGGACCGAGTATGGACACTCGGCCGCTGCCAGCATGAGGTTGTGAAAAGCTTCCGCTTCCACGAACCTAAAAGGCCACATTTCAAGTGCAGGCAGCTTTAGAGGACTTTCTGGGAGAAATGACAGCTGGAGTAGATATGGTTTCCCAAGTCCTTTCACCAAACTAAAGAATATGGCTGTGGTGAAATACAACTCTCAGTAAAAAAAACCTGTGGACTGGCTCCGTACCGTCCCTGGCCACATTCACTTGACCACGTGTTTGTGGGTAGGCGGTCCTTCTCAGTAAGTTCACTGGGGAGGGCACTGGTAATGTTGTAGGACCCGTGCTTGTGGGTGAGTGACTGGCTGGCTGCATACTTGTGCTTGCATTCCAAGGAATGGTGTAGGGACAACTGAACGCTGCACTGGGACAAGGACGAGGACGGTGATTGTTGCAAGTCTGCAACGACAGGTGCATGACGTGAGGCATCTTCACCTGCGCCAAGGATCACTTATGATGGGCACACTTTTAGATGCTTCCAGGGGTCTTCCCCATGCTGTTCCCTTGTCTTTTCAGCACTGTATGCATGCGTCTGATGTGTCACACACCACATGGCCAGATAAGGTTGTAAAATGTTAAAATGACATTTCCCAGTGAATGCATTTGTCTTGGTTAAAAGCAATGCAAAAGTGCAAAAACGCATCAAAAACGCTACGTGTGAACATAGCCCAAGGTGTGGAGGAGTATTTTTGGTTTTGGCTATTTATTTTGCCTTATATACAAGTCATTACCCTGGAAAGGATGTTCCTTAACATATTTCCCAGGAAAATGCATTTTGTTTTTGTTTTTGTATGTTTTATTGCGAGTTCGTAAAAGTGGCGTAATACCTCTGACAGCGTTCTTGACAGCGGTGACCTGGGAGCCAGAAATGCTTCCAGAGGTTTTTCCCATGCTGTGACCATGTCATTTGAGCACTGTTCCCATCGATTTGAGCAATTTTTAGGCCCTCTGCAGACCAGTTTTCTTATTTGGGAAGTGACAATCAGTCGTTTTGCTATTTGTTTAACTATTGTAGTTGTATCATGGTAAAAACACATTAAACTTGCACAAATTTGGGATGTGTTTCATTCCTGCAGTTTCACTTTTATAATCACTGTCATATAAAGCTAAATTAATCTTAGCATTAAGGTTTCAATATACATTAGAACATATAAACCAAGCACTCTATTTTCAGCAGAAGAGGAGTCTCACAACTTTTCTTTAATGACAGATGTTGGGAGAAATTTGTATTTTAGCAAGCTCAATGCAGCGTTTGTAGAATTGCTGCTGATAACTATGAAGAGTTTTACTGATTTTGAGGTGCTGCAACACTGTATGGTGTTTGGTAGGCGAGAAGATTTTCATGATATATACATTTTTTACCTTTTACTTTTTGTAGGATATTTATTTATTAGCATATTTCCATTGGGCACTTTTGGCATAGATATACAGTCATGGCCGTAAGTGTTGGCACCCTTGAATTTGTTCCAGAAAATAAAGTATTTCTCTCAGAAATGTATTGCAATTACACGTTTTGTTATACACATATTTATTATTTTATATATCTATTATTTATTATTTTATATATACACATGTATTTAAATATTATCGAACTGTGACTTATATATACTCAATTGGAACATATGTATGTACATACACTGTGTGCAGAATTATTACGCTGCGTGCACACGATGCGTTTCATGCGTTTATGCTGCGGAATTTCCGCAGCGGAAACGCATCAAAAACGCATGGTAATCCGCACCCCATGGTCCCCAATGGCATTCCGCAATGTCAATGCACATGCTGCGGATTTTTCCGCAGCGTTTCTGCAGCGCAAATAAATCCGCAGCATGTTCATTAATTTTGCGGAAGCGCAGCGGAAGGGCAGCGGAAGCGCCGCCATTGACTTCCATTGAGACGCATAGAATCCGTGTCTGTACATTTGTACAAGCGGATTTTATGCGTCTCTATGTGCGGATGGTACCCAGTTCTGGAGGAGAGAAAACTCTCATCCAGACCTGGGTACCATTGTACCTGTAAAAAAAAGAATAAAATAATAAAGTTTATATTCACCTGTCCGACGGCCCCTGCAGCGCTTCTCCTTCCAGGACCTGAGATGACGTCGCGGTCATGTGACCGCAGGCTGTCTCGCGAGATGCCGGCAACCCGGAAGAAGCCAGGACGAGCGCGACAGCACACGCGGCGGGGGATCGGGGGTAAGTATAGCTTTATTTTTTTATTTTTACGGTCACACTATATAAATCCATGCTGGTAGCATGGATTTATACAGTGTGACCTAGTTGTCAAGCACTTTCCAGGTGATGCTATCGCTTGGAAAGTGCTTGTCAGTCCGCATGCGGAAACACATGCGTTAACGCATGTGGGTACGCATGTGAATCTGCATGTATTCCGCATGCATCCTGCAGGAAAAACGCATGCACAATCTGCATGCGTTTTTTCTGCCAGGGAGATGCAGAAATGCTGCAGAAATTTTCTGCTTCATTTCTGCATCGTGGGCACATAGCCTTAGGCAAGTTGTATTTTAGAGGATTATTTTTATTATTGATCAACAACTATGTTCTCAATCAACCCAAAAGACTCATAAATATCCAAGCTTAATATTTTTGGAAGTTGGAGTGGGCTTTTTTTTCATTTGGCTATCTTAGGAGGATATCTGTTTGTGCAGGTAACTATTACTGTGCAGAATTATTAGGCAACTTAATAAAAAACAAATATAATCCCATCTCACTTGTTTATTTTCACCAGGTAAACCAATATCAGTGCACAAAATTTAGAAATAAATATTTCTGACATGCAAAAACAAAAAACAAAAAAATTAGTGATCAATATAGCCACCTTTCTTTATGATGACACTCAACAGCCTTCCATCCATAGATTCTGTCAGTAGCTTGATCTGTTTTCTATCAACATTGCGTGCAGCAGCCACCACAGCCTCCCAGACACTGTTCCGAGAGGTGTACTGTTTTCCCTCCCTGTAGAACTCACATTTTATGATAGACCACAAGTTCTCTATGGGGTTCAGATCAGGTGAACAAGGGGGCCATGTCATTATTTTTTCTTCTTTTAGATCTTTACTGGCCAGCCACGCTGTGGAGTTGTTGGATGCATGTGATAGAGCATTGTCCTGCATGAAAATCATGTTTTTCTTGAGCGATACCGACTTCTTCCTGTACCACTGCTTGAAGAAGTTGCCTTCCAGAAACTGTCAGTAGGTCTGGGAGTTGAGCTTCACTCCATCCTCAACCCGAAAAGGTCCCACAAGTTCATCTTTGATGATACCAGAACATACCTCCACCTTGCTGGCATCTGAGTCGGAGTGGAGCTCTCTTCCATTTACTGATCCAGCCTCTGGCCCATCCATCTGGCCCATCAAGAGTCTCTCTCATTTCATCAGTCCATAAAACCTTTGAAAAATCAGTCTTAAGATATTTCTTGTCCCATTCTTGACGTTTTATCTTATGTTTCTTGTTCAAAGGTGGTAGTTTTTCAGCCTTCCTTACCTTGGCCATGTCCCTGAGTATCGCACACCTTGTGCTTTTTGATACTCCAGTAACGTTGCAGCTCTGAAATATGGCAAAACTGGTGGCAAATGGTATCTTGGCATCTTCACGCTTGATTTTCCTCAATTCATGGGCAGTTATTTTGCGCCTTTTTTGGCAAACACGCTTCTTGCGACCCTGTTGGCTATTTGCCATGAAACGCTTGATTGTTCAGTGATCACGCTTCAAAAGTTTGGAAATTTCAAGACTGCTGCATCCCTCTGCAAGACATCTCACAATTTTGGACTTTTCAGAGCCCGTCAAATCTCTCTTCTGACCCATTTTGCCAAAGGAAAGGAAGTTGCCTAATAATTAAGCACACCTTATATAGGGTGTTGATGTCATTAGTCAACACCCCTCCTCATTACAGAGATGCACATCACCAGATTTACTTAATTGGTAGTTGGCTCTCAAGCCTATGCAGCTTGGAGTAGGCCAATATGTATAAAAAGTATCAAAGTGATCAAAATACGCATTTGCCTAATAATTCTGGACACGGTGTATATATATATGTACCTTTTGTGATTCTATGTAAAATATGAGCAAATTATTCTTTACATTGTTGGGGTTCCCACGATTTCTCAGCCACCAATTATAGTCCATTTTGTGTCTGTGTTGCCAGCATTATTTATACCTGTTTTTATGAATTGTATATAAGAAAGTTTATTGTTTTAACAATTCGAATTGCCATTTTTTGTCCTGGCACACTGGTTTTCCTAAATATACATAGTGCTTTTAGGGACTCTGACCCTTACTAGAATTACAAGTTTAGGTAGCTCACTTTATGGTAACAGCCCAACAAACCTGAGTTTCATAATTTTTAAGGTTGAAGGTAGACTTGAGTCCATCAAGTTCAACCAATAGCCTAACATGTTGATCCAGAGGAAGGCAAAAACCCCATGGGGCAAACATTAAAAGCTCCATATTATAGGAAAAATTCCTGCTGGATTCCATATGACGCGCCCCCTGGGTCTTGTGTGGGGGAATACCCGGAGCCGGGTCTCTGTGTAATGCTGGGGTTTGTAGTCTCTGTGGCGGCGACCCGGTCCCGTGGCTCAGGGTGGTCAAACCAGTGGCGGATCTGTTTATTTGGTTTTTAACCCCTTAATAACATTTGACGTACTAATACGCGTCTGTGCCCTGGGACTTAAGAGCCAGACCCGTATTAGTACGTCATGGCGATCGCGCGCGCACACAGGCTGTGCGGGCGCGATCGCCGCCGGGTGTCAGCTGATTGTCACAGCTGACACCCGGTACTATGTGCAGGGAGCGGTCCTGCACCTCTCCCAGCACATTAACCCCCGCTATGCTGCGATCGAAGTCGATCGAAATCGATCGCGGCATTGCGGGGGCAAGGGGAGGTGATCGGCGATACTCACCTCCTCTTCCGGCTTCCAGCGCAGACTGCAGCGGCTTCCCGGGTGTTGCCATGACGACCCGATGTCATCATGACAACATCCGGGTCACCAGAGAGCAGGAAGATTGCTTGGACATGCGCAGTGCATCTCCAAGCAATCTTAACACTGTGCACTTCTGACAGCCTGCATGGCATAGGGATGGTGCTCCATTCCTATGCCATGCAGGCGATCAGAAAAAAAAAAGTGAAAGTCCCAGAGTGGGACAAAGTAATAAGGTGTACAAACTGTCTGAAGTGGAAAAAAAAAATAAAAATGTGCAAAAATATTATAAAAAAATAAAAAAAATAATACACCAAAAATAAAAATATAATGTACCCATCAATAAATATTATTATAAAAAAAATTTTAAAAAAAACAATAAAAGTACACATATTTGGTATCGCCGCGTCCGGAACAGCCTGACCTATAAAACTGTCCCACTAGTTAACCCCTTCAGTGAACACGGTAAAAAAAAAAAAAAAAAACGCAGCAAAAAACAATGCTTTATCACCATACCGCCAAACAAAAAGTGGAATAACACGTGATCAAAAAGACGCATATAAATAAAAATGATACCGCTGAAAACGTCATCTCGTCCCACAAAAAACAAGCCGCCATACAGCTCCATCAGCCGAAAAATAAAAGTTCTCAGAATAAAGCGATGCTAAAAAATATTTTTTTCTATAAAATAGCTTTTATTGTGTATAAGCGCCAAAACATAGAAAAATTATACAAATGTGGTACCGCTGTAAACGTACTGACCCAAAGAATAAAGCTACCTCATCAATTTTACCACACGAGGAACAGAATAAAAATAAAAAAAAAAAACAATTCCTGAATTGTTGGTTTTTGTTTATTCTGCCTCCCAAAAATCGGAATAGAAAGCGATCAAAAAATGTCACGTGCCTGAAAATGGCACCAATAACAACGTCAAGTCATCCCGCAAAAAACGAGCCGTCACATGACTGTCTGCCAAAATCTGGAAAAATTATAGCTCTCAAAATATGGCGATGCAAAAACTAGATTTTACAAAAAATGCGTCTTTTAGTGTGCGACAGCTGTCAGTCATAAAAACCCCATATGATTCTGGCATTGCTGTAATCACACCGACCCGAAGAATAAAGTCGTCTAATCACTTATACCGCACAAGGAACGGCGTCAAAAATAAACTCTTGGGTTAGGATTGGGCTAGGGTTAGGGCTGGGTTTGGGGCTAGGGTTGTGCTGGGGCTAGGGTTGTGCTGGGGCTAGGGTTGTGCTGGGGCTAGGGTTGTGCTAGGTCTAGGGTTGTGCTAGGGCTAGGGTTGTGCTAGGGCTAGGGCTGGGGTTGGGATTTTTTTCAAAAGTAAGAAAAAAAGATGACGATATGGTGACTAGTGTTGAGAGCAAGTGCTCGCTACTTGAGTTTGCATCGGGTGCTCTGGTATGCATTGAGTATCGTGGGTATTTGAGTGACATGCTCAAGTCTCTGCCCCATATGCTTCGCGGCCAAAAAACTTTACGGGGATTGCCTGCCATGCACGAGCGATCCCCGCATGTTTTTTTTTTGGGTGCCTAATAACCGTGAAACATGCGGAGCAGGGACTCGAGCATGTCACTCAAGCACACGCTGTACATGGTGCATACCTGAGTACCCGATGCAAACTCAAGTAGCGAGCACTTGCGCTCAAGAATAATGACAACTTATTCAATATGATGACCTAATGTAAACAAATTCTGTGCCGTACCTCTGGGTTCAAAATGTTCACTATACACCTTAATAAAATCCTTGAGGGGTATAGTTTCCAAAATGGGGACACTTGTGGGGGAGCTCCACTGTTTAGGCACATCACGGGCTCTCCAAACGCGACATGATGTCCGCTAACAAATTGAATGGAAAATCGGCTCAAATTGTTAGCGGACGCCATGTTGCGTTTGGAGAGCCCCTGTGTGCCCAAACATTGGAGCTCCCCCACAAGTGACCCCATTTTGGAAACTAGACCCCCCAAGGCACCTATCTAGATGCATAGTAAGCACTTGGAACCCCCAGGTGCTTCACAAATTGATTCGTAAAAATGAAAAAGTGAAAAAAAAAACACTTTTTCATTTTTATGAATCAATTTGTGAAGCACCTGGGGTTCCAAGTGCTCACTATGCATCTAGAAAGGTGCCTTGGGGGGTCTAGTTTCCAAAATGGGGTCACTTGTGGGGGAGCTCCAATGTTTGGGCACACAGGGACTCTCTAAATGCAACATGGTATCCGCTAACAATTTGAGCCGATTTTCCATTCAATTTGTTAGCGGATACCATGTTGCATTTAGAGAGTCCCTGTGTGCCCAAACATTGGAGCTCCCCCACAAGTGACCCCATTTTGGAAACTAGACCCCCCAAGGCACCTATCTAGATGCATAGTAAGCACTTGGAACCCCCAGGTGCTTCACAAATTGATTCGTAAAAATGAAAAAGTGAAAAAAAAACAACTTTTTCATTTTTATGAATCAATTTGTGAAGCACCTGGGGTTCCAAGTGCTCACTATGCATCTAGAAAGGTGCCTTGGGGGGTCTAGTTTCCAAAATGGTGTCACTTGTGGGGGATCTCCAATGTTTGGGCACACAGGGACTCTCCAAATGCAACATGATATCCGCTAACAAATTGTCGGCTCAAATTGTTAGCGGATATCATGTTGCATTTGGAGAGTCCCTGTGTGCCCAAACATTGGAGCTCCCCCACAAGTGACCCCATTTTGGAAACTAGACCCCCCAAGGCACCTATCTAGATGCATAGTGAGCACTTGGAACCCCAGGTGCTTCACAAATTGATTCATAAAAATGAAAAAGTGTTTTTTTTTTCACTTTTTCATTATTACGAATCAATTTGTGAAGCACCTGGGGGTTCCAAGTGCTCACTATGCATCTAGAAAGGTGCCTTGGGGGGTCTAGTTTCCAAAATGGGGTCACTTGTGGGGGAGCTCCAAAGTTTGGGCACAGAGGGGCTCTCCAAACGCAATGTGGTGTCCGCTAACAATTTGAGCCGATTTTCCATTCAATTTGTTAGCGGATACCATGTTGCATTTAGAGAGTCCCTGTGTGCCCAAACATTGGAGCTCCCCCACAAGTGACCCCATTTTGGAAACTAGACCCCCCAAGGCACCTATCTAGATGCATAGTGAGCACTTGGAACCCCTAGGTGCTTCACAAATTGATTCATAAAAATGAAAAAGTGTTTTTTTTTTCACTTTTTCATTTTTACGAATCAATTTGTGAAGCACCTGGGGGTTTCAAGTGCTCACTATGCATCTAGAAAGGTGCCTTGGGGGGTCTAGTTTCCAAAATGGGGTCACTTGTGGGGGAGCTCCAAAGTTTGGGCACACAGGGGCTCTCCAAACAGAACATGGTGTCCGCTAATTATTCAAGCAAATTTTACAATCAAAAAGTCAAATGGCGCTCCTTCCCTTCCGAGCCCTGCCGTGTGCCCAAACAGTGTTTCTTCCCCAAATATTGGGTATCTGCGTGCCCAGGGGAAATTGCACAACAAATTTTGGGGTCCATTTTTTCTTGTTACCCCTGTGAAAATAAAAAAAATTGGGTCTAAAGTAACATTTTTGTGAAAAAAGTTAAATGTTCATTTTTTTCTTCCACATTCAAAAAATTCCTGTGAAGCACCTGAAGGGTTAATAAAGTTCTTGAATGTGGTTTTGAGCACCTTGAGGGGTGCAGTTTTTAGAATGGTGTCACTTTTGGGTATTTTCTGTCATAAAGACCTCTCAAAGTGACTTCAAATGTGATGTGGTCCCTAAAAAAATGGTTTTATATATTTTGTTGGAAAAATGAGAAATCGCTGGTCAACTTTTAACCCTTATAGCTCCCTAACAAAAAAAAATTTTGGTTCCAAAATTGTGCTGATGTAAAGTAGACATGTGGGAAATGTTATTTATTAACTCTTTTGTGTGACATATCGCTCTGATTTCAGGGCTTAAAAATTCAAATTTTGAAAATCGCAAAATTTTCAAAATTTTCGCCAAATTTCTGTTTTTTTCACAAATAAACGCAAGTGATATCGAAGAAATTTTTCCACAATCATGAAGTACAATATGTCACGAAAAAAACAATCTCAGAATCAGGGGGATCCGTTGAAGCGTTCCAGAGTAATTACCTCATAAAGTGACAGTGGTCAGAATTGTAAAAATTGGCCCGGTCATTAACGTGCAAACCACCCGCGGGGCTTAAGGGGTTAATGTATAAATGTCCGACTACGCCACCCGTGGATTGCAGTCACTGAGAACCGCTGCTGCGGGGCAGACCGCTGAGGCTGATGTTGTGTCCGCAGCAGAGGGTAGTATAACTCCCCATGGGAGGAGTATAGCCTCAGGGCAGTGAGTGCAGATGATGGGGGTGATGGTGCGTGGGAGCAACAGTAATGACTCAGAGTCCAGTGATGCAGTCCAGCGTCTTTACTCACAGTTTTACACTCCAAGCCACTTCTGCAGGTAATGGCTGCCCACGTCGTACTGTGCTCACCAGGTGAGGGGCTCGGCCAACTCCCAGGTATCTTTGGAATGCTTTTCAGGACCACCTTCGTGTGTTCTTTCTCTGGCCTGTCATACCCCACAATTGACAACGTTTCTGTCCAGCTGCCTCGGGCCTTGGCGGGCAAACGTATGTTCCATTTCCCTGGGCCCTATATGGTGCCTTCCTAACGGGTGTAGTGAGGGGCCGTGACACGTACAATGCCACAGCCTCCGGTTACTGGCTGAGGGTAGTTGCTCTCCTCCACTAGATGAGGGATCCGGTTCCCTTTCTTGGCCTGACCCCCCTACTCTGGTAGCGGCGGGCGTACGGTGGCGACTGGCCGGTCCGCACCCCTTGGGTTACCTTTACTCCACTCCTAGAGCCTCCTCCATTCCTCTCCTCTCTCTTCTTCTCCTCCAGGCTCTGGCCTTGTGACTTGGCCTGCCTGCGGAGCAGAGCTCGTACAGAGCCCCTGCTCCCTGTCCTCTCCTCTCTGACTGAACTCAGCCACTCTTCTCTCTGACTCCAAGATGGTGCCCACCTTATATACTCCTCCTACTAGTGCACCCTGAATCTACTCTCCCCACCCACACACTACCGGGTTCCCCCTTTCTAGGTGTCCCCCCCCCCACTACAGCCAGGGACAGGGGCAGTTGTGCTCACTCTTGGGAGCATTGTCGCCCTCTCCCCCAGAAATGTGGTTTAGTGCATGTGGGTGTTAGGGTCCTGAGCCACACTCCATCCTTACCTGGAAGTGAGATATCACACCTCTGGGTGAGATGCAATACCTCTGTAGCAACCGAACCCTCGGGGCGCTACATTCCTCCCTGGTAAATCACAGCACATCCTCGGGCTGGAACAGAGCAAAAGACAATTGATTTCAAGACATGCAGAATTAAAGTTGTTTTTTTTTTTGGTTTGGTTTTTTTTTGTTTTTTTTTTAACGTTACTTGGCATAAAACTTTTCTCTTTTCACTAACATATAAAACATTCTTTTTAGTAGAAAATATGCAACATCTCACGGCGAAGTCTCTTTAACAGGCCACAGTCCTTGTCGTGACCAGGTGTCCATGTCACCCAACAGGGTGCAATTTTACTAAGTGCAAACTTTCAAACATCCTCGGGTATCTATCGAGGTAGGAGTTTATAAAACCAATAGGGGGCACTTTAAGAAGTGCAACTATTTACAAGGGTTGGCTGCTCCCAGTCCTCAGCCGGATAGAAAGGCCTTGTGACTTGGCCTGCCTGCGGAGCAGAGCTCGTACAGAGCCCCTGCTCCCTGTCCTCTCCTCTCTGACTGAACTCAGCCACTCTTCTCTCTGACTCCAAGATCGTGCCCACCTTATATACTCCTCCTACTAGTGCACCCTGAATCTACTCTCCCCACCCACACACTACCGGGGTCCCCCTTTCTAGGTGTTCCCCCCCCCCACTCCAGCCAGGGACAGGGGCAATTGTGCTCACTCTTGGGAGCATTGTCGCCCTGTCCCCCGGAAATGTGGTGTAGTGCATGTGGGTGTTAGGGTCCTGAGCCACACTCCATCTGTGTCACCCTGGCCTGGATGTCACAAATGTATAATAAAGCTGTGTCTGAGAGCAAGGGGGAGGTCCTCTAGTCAAGGGCCATTAGCATGCAATACCTCCTGTCACAGGCCAGTAGGGGGAGCAGGCTGCCCCTATAAAAGCTGGAACTGGGGGCAGTTTTAGGGAGAACTGGACAACCTGTCTCTGGATTGAGAGGTGTCCCAGAGCAGGGACAGACAGTTGTGTTGCAGCCTAAGAGGACGTGTGGCAGTAGGAGAGCCACGAGCCAGGGACAAAAGGCGAAGTGAGTCTGTCCTGGAAGATAAAGAAACTAATCTACCAGACTTTGGTGTCTGAGGCTGTGAGGATTCCACATCCTACAGCAGATAACCAGTCCGCAGGGGACTGTATGTTCCTTGGCCTAAGAAGCCCGGAGGCTCCGCCACAGCAGAAGGGACCAGCAGAGCCGTACCAGGCCGGGAGTAGCAAGGGACCCGAGTAGCAAGCCATACGGGCGAGAGGACACGGTGAGCTTTAGGAACGTGGGCTGTTACATTACCAGAAGGGAAATAGCCAGAAGGAGCACAGAGAGCACGGTAGGCCGACACCCTCACCTTAACTAGGGCCAGCTTCCCACTTGCTCTCAGACATCCAGGCCCCCTCCTAGCCGGGCCTGTTTCTGGGTCGTTTTACCTGTTCTAATAAAGACCCTTAACTGTTTAAGAGGCCTCCATTTCCTGGCTAACGCGGTTGGAATCATCCCCTCCATCATCCATCATACACTGCCCTGGGGCCCTACTCTTCCCGTGGGGAGTTGTACTATTCGGAGCTGCACATTTACATCTGCCCCAGAGGTCTGCACTGCAGCGGCGGTTAGCACTGACCGCAATCCACGGGTGGCGTAGTCGGACATTACTCAAAACTTATAAAGGACTGCCACTGGTCTGACCACCCTGAGCCACGGACCGGGATGCCACTACTACCCCCATCGTCTCCCTATTGCGCGGCTCCGAGTGCCCCACGGCCCAGGGGGCGAGTCACATCCTTACCTGGAAGTGAGATATCACACCTCTGGGTGAGATGCAATACCTCTGTAGCGACCGAACCCTCTGGGCGCTACACATACAGCAATCAGGCTAGTTTCCACCAAATTATGTAGTGCCCATAATCTATAATATTATATTTTTCAAGAAAGGCATCCTTATACTTTAGTAGTGAATCAACCATTACAATATCATGTGGCAGAGAGTTCCATAAACTCACTGCTCTTACAGTAAAGAATCTGCGTCTGTGATTATGATTAAACCTCCTTTTTTCTCCTATTTGTAGAGGATGCCCCCTTGTCCCCATCACAGGCCAAAGTGTAAAAAGCTCATTAGAAAGATCTCTGTACTGTCTCCTAATATTGGAACAGTGTTACAAGATCGCCCCTAAGCCTTTGTTTTTCCAATGAGCCTGGTGGTCAGGCTCAGACTGTGACATAGCAAACCGTAACTTTACAATGATCACCGCCTGACGATACAACAGTTGTGGTGCTTGTCCTGTAGGTCTGTGGTTTGCTTTCATGGGAGATTGTTACCTTCCACTGTACTGTATCTGTTGGGCTAATAATAACTGCAACAATTCACTACTTTTTGCACAGTCTCTTTAAGGTCGGCTCTGCTAGACTGATGCTTCCTTTGTCTTTCTGTCTGGACTATGTCTGTCAGACTGTCTCAACTGTGTCACCCAACTTCGGTTCACAGATACAAATGACTGACGGCCCACATATTGACACCAATTTTCTACTTTTAAAGTGTCCCCAATACCTCCCTCTATAGCCATGTTACAATATGTTACAAACATCACTCAGGTTTTCCAAGCAATAGTACCCTTACAAAATGACACGCCCTATCTATCCACTGAGTGCAACCAATATGCCTAGGTCAAACTACACAATTTACAAGTAATCATACACTGCCGAATATGCACGTTTTCCCACCTACAAAGAAAGAATGGAGAGAACTGTAATTTATATCATAGGTATACTTCAACTGTGCTGCTGCCACAGAACAGAATTATTTTACTTGTTAAGGTGTGTGCTGGTTTGTCTACACACGCACTGGGCACTTTATCTATTTTAGCTTGCATATTTATTAAAAGTTATGCTTTAACTATTGTGTGCTGTGGCAGTATTAAATACCGATCAGAATTACACAATAGCCTTTAGCTGATTATTAACTCTTCAACTGTGAGAGACAGAATCTAAAAATAAAAAACAAAAAAATAACACTGTATGATTTTTAAATAATTAAATAGCATTTTATTGCATGAAATAAGTATCTGATCACATACCAACCAGCAAGAATTCTGGCTTTCACAGACCTGTTAGTTTTTCTTTAAGAAGCCTTCCTACTCTGCACTCATTGCCTGTATTAATTGCACCTGTTTGAACTCGTTACCTATATAAAAGACACCTGTCCTCACATTCAATCACACTTCAACCTCTCCACCATGGCCAAGAACAAAGAGCTGTCTAAGGACATCAGGTACAAAATTGTAGACCTACACAAGAGGCTGGGATGGGCTATAGGACAATAGGCAAGCAGCTTGGTGAGAGGGCAACAACTGTTGACACAGTTATTAAAAAATGGAAGAAACACAAGATGACTGTCAATCTTCTTCTATCTGAAGCTACATGCAGGATTTCGCCTCATGGGGTAAGGATGATTCTGAGAAAGGTGAGGAATCAGCCCAGAACTACATGGGAACATGGGAGGACCTGGTCAATGACCTGAAGAGAGCTGCGACTACAGTCTCAAACATTAACATTAGTAACACACTTTACCATCATGAATTAACCCCTTCACCCCAGGCCATTTTCCGTTTTTGTTTTTTTTGCTCCCCTTCTTCCCAGAGCTATAACTTTTTTATTTTTTAGTCAATATGGATGTGTGAGGGCTTACTTTTTGCGGGACAAGTTGTACATTTGAACGACACCATTGGTTTAACCATATAGTGTACTTGAAAACAGGAAAAAAAATTTCAAGTGCGGTGCAATTCCACAGTTGATTTTTGAGGTTTTTTTTACCATGTTCACTAAATGCTGACCTTCCATTATGATTCTCCAGGTCATTATGAGTTTGTAGATACCAAACATGTATAGGTTCTTTTTTATTTAAGTGGTGAAAAAAAATCTAAAGTTTTGTTTAAAAAAAAAGTCGCCATTTTTCAGAATCTGGGGCCGAGTGAGGGTTTATTTTTGTATGCCGAACTGACATTTTTATTGATGCCATTTTGGGGTCGATACGATGTTGTGATCTCCCATTATTGCATTTTATTGCACTGTTGCGGTGACCAAAGAAAAATTTAATTGTGACATTTTTATTTATTTTCTCGTTGCGCCTTTCACCAATTGGATTAATTCTTTTATATATTGATAGATCTGGCGATTCTGAACGCAGTGATACCAAATATGTGTATATTTGATTTTTTTTATTGCTTTATTTTGAATAGGGCGAATGCTTAATGGTTATTGAATGCTATACTGTGGATTTGAAAGGCGTCTGTGTTTTTTACACATCGATAGACTTGAATGGATGAGTCTAACAAGCCCTTACAGAAACCAGGTTTTACTTTACTTTTACCAAAGAACAAGATCTGCAAAAATTCTGTTCTCTGGAAGGTGCAGGTTTCAAATTATAGAGTTTGATAATGTGATTATATAATAATAATCTTTTTATTTACATAGTGCCAACATATTCCGCAGCGCTTTACAATTCAGACAATATAAGGCATCTGAATGATAAATAGAGCCTTGTGCTCAGATCAAGATTCAGGGTTAACAGATTAATTTCCTTGTTTATTTGTTTTGTCAAGTCACTTGTCCATACAGTTCATTAAAAGAGTTGATTAAACTATTTTTCTTATAAATTTGTCAAAAGCGAAGTACAAAAAAGGTACTAAAATGGTAAAAATTCACTAAGGCATTCCAATGGAACACAAATCAGGCAAAAGTTTTCTTTACCTCCCATCCTGTCAGAAGCCTGAACTTTACCACATACAGAATATTATTACTTACCTTATATGTAATAAAATGTCCCTGTGTATTATAGAATTTGGATAAAGATAGTCATACTGTTACTGTCTTAGAAAAGTTCATCTACAAGAACACAACATTGCTGAGTCTAAAAAGTTAGTCTGCAAGATAACAAAACCTATAAATGGCCAATCTGAGTAGCTCATCATACACAAAGCAACAGCCACAATGAAGAGAAAGCTGACATGAATAATCAGTGTTGTTTCTGCTATTAGTCTCTTCCTCCACACCTTGCTGGTTTGAAACACAAATGATGGTTTAAGAATGGAGGTAAAAAGACGGGACATAGTCGCTTTCAAAGACAGGAGATAGTGTAAGGAGGTGAACATACTGCTCATGTTCTCCCTTGAAGAAACAAGTATATTTTTATAATGTGTAGTGTGAATTCTGATATGTGTTAATGATGTATGTTGCTTGACAGTAGGAGAGCAAGAGTTAATGTTTGGGACTAGAACAGAGTAGGAAGGGAAAAGCTGAAGGGACAAGAAACAATTTCTGTTAGAATGTTAGAAAGGGCCCAATGTGCGTAAAGAAAAGACTTAAGATCTAGTGTGAGCAGTGCCACATGATGTGGTGTGAGCAGTGCCACATGATGTGGGTGTCCCTACCGAGAGAAGACAGAGACAAAGGATAGTGAGATCCTGAGTGGAGAAGAAGAGAAGTGACTGAAGGAACAGAGTGATCGGAGACAGCTCATGGGTCAGGACGCCTAGCAGTACTGCCTAGAGTTTATAACGCAGAGATGTAGCGAGCCTAAACAGGATAGAGTACGCAAGATGAAGAGAGTGCCCCAGTCGGGAGTTTCAGACATACTGGTAAACTACCTCCCCTAAGGGGAAAAGGACTTGGAACTGCAGGATTTGCATAGGACTCTTACAAAATGGATTGTAGTACTGAGCTGGGTTGTGGTGAAGTGTAGAGCAATGGTAAAGATTGAGAATAGTGTTGAGCGAACGTGCTCAGATAATGTGTTATCCTAGCATGCTCGGTGTTATCCGAGCATCTACGGTGTGCTCTGCTAATATGTTTATCTCCCTGCGGTTGCATGATCCTAGCAGTAGACAGACATGACACATGTGGTGATTGACTGATTGTTAGCCAACAACCGGAAATCATGCAGCCTCAGGGAGGCAAACATATTAGCCAATCACGACGAAAATACTTGGATAAGACCGAGCATGCTAGGATAACACATTATCTGAGCACGTTCTCTCAACACTAATAGGGAATAAATGAGTAAAGAGAAAGAAATTACAACTATGTGGAAAATGCTCCTTAATATGAATGAAATGTTCATAAAGTTGTGTATTCGCTATCTACTGTATATATTCCCTACTAAGTTCCCGTTCAGTAAAAAGTTAATTTTTGAATGGAGGTCTCCCTCATTGAACTGCAAAACATCTGGTCCTGACAAACCAACTTCATCGGTTACATGCGGCCTGCACGGGCGTGTTGTCCTCATAGCACAAGTCCACACACCCAGCCAGGACCCCAACCATCATGTAATGTGACAGGGCGCAAGAGATGATTGCCTCGCCCACGGCTACAGCCCCGCATCACGTTACAGTAGTATGATGAGATAAAGGTGGTCATAGTAAAAAAGATGATAGAAGCTCACCTTTGATCATGGTGCCCCTTTGAGAGTGGAGACTGCTGCAGCTCTTCCTAAAGCAGTAACTGTTCATTAACCATGGAATCAGGAGAACAAAGAAAAGCTTAGAGTATAGTGTGCCCTGTCCCTGTGAATAGAAAGTGTCATGGACCATGCCCACTCATGGCACACATGACACGGATGTGCCTGGAAAGGGGTATTCCACTTCTCACACTCACTCGTCCACTTACCTATTGGAATAGGCTGACAATGAACTAAGTGCACTCCAAAGCCAGTATACACATCCACACCACACATTATGCTGCCACTACTCGATGTTTTGTTAGGCGAGCGAACCGTCTGCTCTGGGTAACAAGACAAAATGGGATAAATAAATATATTACTGATTGGATAGGGGAGAGGTCCTGCAGAGGAGAGCTGCTGACATTTGGACAGATCTACAATCCTGGTTGCATCTCCTGGGTATGACATTGGATGTCTCCGGATGAGAGATTTTAAAGGGTCCCATCCAGAGCCCCTCATCTCTGTTTTTGATCATATTTTCTTCAGAGTTTGGTCATAATGTCATTCTTATCATCACTCAGAACGAAGAAGGTATTTGGTTTAGGTACTTCACAGGAATGGACACTGGTTTAGCGAAAAACTCCAGCTCATGACTCAGTGAAGCTGTGGTAATGAAAAATAGTGTTCACTATTGGAAAAGACTCCTGAATGTGTTTAGGGGTTTAAAGCTCCCTTTTACAGGTAAGAGATGCACTTAAAAGCAGGTCATACAAATAAGGTTTAAATACTCATCAAAAATGTATCAATTCCCCCCATTTCTTAATTACAATACATCAAATTAAATAAAACAATATAGAATTAAATCATTAATGGCTAATGAGCAATAACAAAACATCAAAGACGCAAGTTAGATACTAAAATGTTTACATATATACAACTATATCCTGTCGGAGAAGCAACCTACATCACCATGATATTATGACGCTTTCTGTGGGATGGAGGCACTCATCTGTCATTGTCATAGAGACACTACACTGCTGTTAGGGGATGACACATGCCATCCAAGTTATTAGGCAATGTCATGGAAACATGATGCCGCTGATCGAGGATAATGTATGCGCTAGATATAAAACTTAAACCATGATTATGTCTCTCCAAGAAACTCATATTCATGCACATGCGAACTTATGGTGTAACCGTGACAAAGGAAACTGAATGCCATACCACCCAACACCTACTCAATAGGATAAATAAACATTACTGTAATGTTACCAATGGTTATACAGAGTGCTCAGCATAAAAGAGTACACCCCTTTTGAAAAGTACAAATTTAATCAATATCTCATTGAATACAAGAACAATTTCCAAAGTTTTGACAAGAGTGTCATCGAACATTTTTTTAACCCATAAATGAAAGTAAGGTTAATAATATAACTTTCATTACAAAATCTCCAGTTTTATTCAAATCAGTTGATGCAAAAATGAATACACCCCACATCAAAAACTACTACATCTAGTATTTTGTATGACCTCCATGATTTTTAAGGCCAGCACCAAGTCTTCTACGCATGGAATGAACAAGTTGATGACATATTGCAATATCTATCTTTTTCTGTTCTCAGAATTACCTCTGTTACAGCCTGGATTCTGTATGGAGAGTGATGCTCAACTGCAGAATTCCCCGCAATTTTTTCAGGTGGGTTCAGATCAGGAGACATACTTGGTCACGGAATAATTCATCTTATTCTTCTTCAGAAATGCAACAGATGTGTGTTTTCGACACTGCCACCACAAAGATTTTCTGTAGACACCATGCATTTGGAATTTAGAAAATGTATGGTGCCTACAGTGAAACATGATGGTGGCAGTGTCCTTATGTGGGACTGCATGAGTAATGCTGGTGTGGGGAGCTACATCTCATTGATGATATCATGAATTTACAGATGTACTGCTCTATATTGAAAGAGAAGATGCTACTATCCCTCTGTGCCCATGGTAATGGTAGATGTGCACTTCTCCAAAATGACAATTATTCAAGACACAAATCTGTTACTGTTCTGAAGCAGAGCAGGGTGACAGTGAGTCCCTCAGTAGCCAAATGTCTCCTGATCTGAACCCAATCGAACACCTATAGGAAATTCTGAAGAGACAAGTTGAGCATCACTCTGCATCAAGCATCCAGGTTCTAAAAGAGGTCGTTCTTGAAGAATGGAAAAAGAAAGATGTTGTAATATGTTGCCAATTTGTTCATTCCATGCCTAGAAGACTTGGTGCTGTCCTTAAAAATCATGCAGATCATACAAAATACTAGATGTAGTAGGATTTTTATGTATGGTTTATTTATCTTTGCATCAATTAATTTAAGTAAAACTGAACATTTTTAAATGAAAGTTATATTACTTTACTTTACTTTACGGGATAATAGGAATGTTCTATGACACTCAGTCTTGTCAAAATTTTGGAAATTGTTTTTGTGTGCAGTGAGACATTGATTAAAATCTTACATTTCAAAGGGTGTGTAGTCATTTATGTCGAGAACTGCATTTCATTTATCGGAATACAACATCACTACATTCCATACAAGTGGCATCACCCTTCAGTGCCCTGAAAACCATTTCCTCCATTTGACCAATCAAGAGGTCTTCATATACTCCTATCAGTAATGTACTTATTTTTACAAGCTTAATTGTGTTTTTTTATTATATTTTTATATGCATACATTACATATGCTTAAATCTCTATATTACACATTTTTTATTTCAATGAGTATTTTGGGTTCCTACCCAATTTCTGAGCTGTTAAAAATGACTTCTTTGTAAATCACATTACTTTCCCAGTCTCATCAAGTGCATGTATTGGTAAGCGCAGTCTCACTGATATCCAAGTGATGTTCGGTTCTCATGATCATGGTTACACCATGAGTATGATTGTGCATGGATATGAGCCAATGGCAGAGATAGAAAATCCAAGGTGCATGCGACAGCTAAGAGGTTACATCTAGCAAAAGTGGCGACGTGTTGACATGACACCTCATAACAACTTGGAGTGAATGCATCAACCACAAAAAGAGCAATAATGTCTCTGTGACAATGTCAGGCACTTGCCTTTATTCCAGGGAAACCATCATAGCACCATGGTGATATAGGCTGCTTCTCCAATGAGACATAGAGAGGATATAAAAAGTCTTCACATCGCTGGTTAAATGCCAGGATTTTGTCAAGTGAAAAAAAATCAAGCCAAGAAGAATCATTTCAGAACTTTTTACACCTTTAATTGTCACCCATATTGTGTAGAAATCCATCGAGAAGTAAACTGGAATCATTTTGAGGGGGAAAATAAAAAAAACTAAAATAATAACCTTCTAATTATTGGGGATGTAGTTGTATTCATAACTAGCCAATCACATTTAATCTCAAGTTAAATAGTAGTCAGTACACAGTTGCCACCATTTAAAGTGATTCTGATTAACTCCCTATGAAGCTGTTATGGTAGGAATTGCCTAACCTTTTCTTAGTTCCATTTTACACCAAACGCCATGGCCTATAAACAGCTTACAAAACAGCACAAGGGATCACATGGTTGAAAGTTATCAGTCAGGAGAAGGGTATTAACCCCTTCACGACATATGGTGTACATTTACATCATATGTTGTGTCCCACACTTTGATGTGGGCTCTGGTACTGAGCCCGCATCTTTTCCCACATATGACAGCTGATTTAACAGGTGTGGGTGGATCAGAGCTCCACCCGTGGCAGTTAACCAGTTAAATCCCGCTGTCAATCTAGCACAGCGTAATTTAATATGTGCCAGCCGGAAGGGCGTCGCAAATCCCACCCACCGGTGCCCTTGTCAAGTGATCGGGGGCACCAATGAGTTGTCATGACAGCCAGGGGTCTGCAGAAGGCCCCCGCGCCTGTCATTGTGAATCTCTTGTGAACGCTGGGCACGCGCCGGACATTGTGATTTCTGAAGCACTGCTATGTATAGCACAGGCAATCGAACAATCGCAGCTTCAAGTCTCCTAAGGGGATTATTGAAACATTAAAAAGTGAAAAAAAATAAGCTTTAAAAAGTATGAAAAAATAAAAAAACATAAAAGTTCAAATCATCCGCCTTTTGCCCCATTGAAAATAAAAGAATTATAAAAATATATACACATATTTGGTATCACCTCATTCAGAAATGTCTGATCTATCAAAATATAAAAATAATTGATCTGATCAGTAAACTGCGTAACAAGAAAAAAAATCAAAACGCCAGAATTTAGTTTTTTTGGCTGCCGCAACATTGCATTAAAATGCAATAAGAGTCAATCAAAACATTGTATCTACACCAAAATGGTATCAATAAAAACATCACCTCAGGGCACAAAAAATAATCCCTGATCCATCCCCAGATCCAAAAAAATTAAAATGCTATGGATCTCAGAAAATGGCGACAAACGCAAAAACTTTTTTCATACAAATTTCTGAAATTTTTTTCACCTCTAAAATAAAATATAAACTATAAATGTTTGGTATCTGCGTATTCGTACTGACCTGGGGAATTATATTGCCAGGTTAGTTTTATTACATAGTTAACATGGTAAATAAAAAAAATAAAAAAAAGCAATTGTGGAATTGCACTTTTTTTGCAATTTCACCACACTTGGAATTTTTTTCTCTTTTCCAGTATACTATATGGTAAAATCAATAGTGTCATTCAAAAGTACAACTCGTCCCACAAAAAATAAGCCCTCACACAGCTATACTGGTTGAAAAATAAAAAAGTTATTGCTCTTGTAATAAGGGGTGGAAAAAACAAAAAAGAAACATGGAAAATAGCCAGGAAGTTAAAGGGCTAAAGAGGTAAAAAGTAATAAAAAGATTCTTCTTGGTATCATTTTGTTTACATGACAAAAACCTGGCATTTTAATAGGAGTGTGTACATTTGTTTTATATCCACTGTACTATTGTAGGGATTCACTGCAAAAGTGGAGTGAGGGTAAATAAATATTGATATATATTGAATAGATAACAATTAGCTATATATATATATATATATATATATATATATATATATATATATATATATATATATATATATATATATATACAGGGTGGTCCAAAAGTAGGTGGACAGAAAGTGTAATTGGGTTATGAAAGGAGAGATTTATCAAACAAAATCCAGTAATTTTAGATAACATTATGTGGAGTGATGAAGCTTCTTTCAAATTCTCCGGCCATATTAACAGACATAATTGTATTTACTGGTATAATGAGAACATGCATTTAACATTAGAGCAGCAACTAAATGAGCCTGGTGTCAATGTTTGGGGTGGTATTTCAAGTTTTGGTGTTTTAGGACCAATATTTTTTGATGGAACAGTCACAGGAGATAAGTATCTTGAAATTCTAATGAATCAAGTTGTTCCCCAGTTACAGCAACAGCCTAATTCAAATGACCTTTATTTCCAGCAAGATGGGGCCCCTCCACATTATTCAAGAGTAGCCCGCGAGTATCTTGATGGAACAATTCCTAATAAATGGATTGGCCGAAGAGGCCCACTTGATTGGCCGGCACGGTCACCAGACTTGACCCCAATGGATTTTTTCTTTTGGGCAGTACTCCAGGACAAAGTTTATAGTCGAAAACCAAAAAGTGTCAGTGATTTGAAAAATTACATAAGAGACGCATTTCAAGAAATTAATACCCAAAGAGACTTGCGCAAAAAAGTTTGTCAAAGCGTAAGAGGCGACTTCAAAGCTGTGCAAATTGTAATGAAAACAGTTTGAGCACCTGCATTGATAAAATTTAAGGGCTTTTCTATTATTGTTCAGAATAAAATTTAATTGTCAATGTTATGCTTGTGTTAGTAAATATAATTTTATATATAAATCAAAATAAATGTTATTATTTTCTGGCCACCTACTTTTGGACCACTATGTATATATTTGGGATTTAGCTAGTTGACACTTGGCAGTGTTCACACAGGCACACAGTTTCTTGTCCATACAGGAAGGTTTGTTAACTCCATAAACTTCCAGCAGAAAGAAATAACAAAACAAAGAGTCCATAGAGCAGTATGAGAAACAGAGCTGTTCAGCTGCTCAGTATTCAAAGTCCAACACTTGGCATCTTGCAGAGTCTAAGCAACTTACACAGGTCCTGCACCTTGCATACACAGCCCCAAATACCAGAAGTGTTTGCACCTCTACCCCCAGACAAGGAATGAACAGCTCAGCTGCCCTTTTAAACCAGCTGCACCTCCTGGATTGGAGTGTGGGAGTGACTAGTTCTGCCCATCTTATCTAATCATTCCTAATAAACCTTAACCCATATATTGGTCATATTAACCCTCTCAGCGCCTCCTATGCAGGATTCTGCCAGCTTGTTGTCTACAATATATATTTATATAAATAGTATTTTAAGTATCAAACTTGTGGTTTTGATGTCTTGATATCACTCATCTCTTGATGATTTAATTCTAGATTATTTTTTCTCATTTGATGCATTGTAATTATGACATGGGCTAGATTAATGCCTTTTTAGTGTGTATTTAAATCTGGTTGGTATGACTTGTTTTTAAGTGTGTCTCTGATAGTTGATAAAAAGGGGTCTTTGAACACCGAAATCTTTTGTGTATTTAGGAGAGTTTTTCAATAGTGAATACTATTTTTCATCATTACAGCTTCACTGCGTTGTCACCTGGAGCTTTTTACCTCAACCAGTTTCTATTCCAGTGATGTAACTAAACCACATTCCTTCTTCCTTCTGACTACAGTTTTTCTGCAGCATAGTTTAGCATCCTTCAACTTGGGGATCGCGGACATTGGCAGCAGTGGTATCCAGCTATATTACACTATGTGCCTACATTTCAGTTGTACCCAATGTAGCACAACCCTATTCACTTTTATTAATTTTCAGACTCTATATTGTATAAATCATAAGGAGGGGGAAAGACAGGAAAAGAGTGTGAATAGATATAAAATATAACTTTTAATATGAATTTAATTTAAAATACCAATAAGTTCATATATATATAAAATGAAATTCTTACATACATCCAATTGGATGTGTATAGGGTCGATATTAATTGTAAACTCAGACCCTGTAAGTCCTGGATTGTGTATTACAGCCAATAAATTTGTATAAATCCACCACCAGTGTCTCTCAAAATTAAAATTAAAGGTGGGGAATTGTATTATGATGTCCCTATTAGATGTATATTTCCCTAATATCTCCAAATTTGTCACTATGGAGAATGGTTGCGGATCACCGCTACATTCTGATTGAAAGATGGATATAAATCAATGTGCGGTATGGAAACTGTGGATTGCCATTCAATGTGACAGCTATAGCTGTTATAAAGATATTCACTGTCAAATGTTAATAAGGGTCACTCTTATATTACAAGTGACCCCACAAATGAATAAAGCAGGATCCCCGCAAAAATTCACCCAAAGGATTTATCCTGACAATTTGGGTAAATGGGGATATATTATGTCCCCGTTAATTGCGGCGTGCGGCGCCCTAAATCTCAACCCCCGCAGCGGTGTAAGGAGCGGGCAGTAATCTGGTAATCTGTCAAAAGCAGCTATGTACAAAGCTGCACTACCGCTCCTCAACCCCCGCAATGGTATAAGGAGCGGGCAGTAATCTGTCAAAAGCAGCTATGTACAAAGCTGCACTCTCGCTCCTGACACCGGCAAGCCGTCTTGCACGCTGACCGAGTAAACGTGGTAAGCACGCAGTCAGTGTAACCAGGAGCTATCAGGCTCCGGTAAGACGCTATACCGTAGGACCTGACAGGGGCATAGTGAGTGGATAGGGAAGGGGCATTGGAGTTGTGGCTGACATGCCAATCACAGGACATAGACGTCCCTGACGCGCGTATCGCCGGGGGTACCGGCTTTTTCTAAGGGCCAGACTCTATATTCTATGTGTGCCATTTTCTGTTTTTCTTTTCATGTTACAGAAATCCATTTTTACCATCAGAGCTTCATCAGTTTTTCTCCTCTGAAAAAAAATGATGGAGGTTTCTCAAGCTTCCCCTATCAAATAGTGCATAAAACAGACAGCACACGGATGGCAGACCACTCAGTCCGCAAAAATACATGGACATGTAAACAGCCCCATAGACCACAAAAGGTACGCAACCAAAGCCTGAATTAGTCCTTAAGCAAAGTCATGTGGCAAGGCTCTTAAAGGGTTGGTATTTTGGTATTGGAATTTCCAATTGGTGGCTAAAGATTTTAAGTACTTTCCTTTCTGAAAAGGCTATTTGCATATTTAAATTCCCAGAAGAGCATTGTTTTGCAGCTGTCTTAGCACTGTCCACAAGGAGAAACATTACACCTTATACATTCCTGTTCTAGGCCTCTCATCCAGCCAAATTAGACCTCCTGCTTTGCACTGATGAGGGGCAAACACTCAAAAACATGTATCTGCAAATGAAGTGTCTGGTTTGGCCTTCTTATCCTAAGTAATGTGGGAAGGCTCATTAAAGGTTCTATATTGACTATTAGAATTGCTACATCTACTATGTGGCACTAAAGTTAAAGTCTCTTCCTCTATGAAGAGGCTATTTGCATATCTAGTTTGAAAGATGGTTACTAACTGAAACAGAAACAGCTGTGTAGGAGGCCTAAAACTGGGTAAGGAACAGCCAAACTGCTACAAAAGTGAAGTTGTGGAAGACAGTCTCATAACACAGGTCATACAGTATGGCAAAAATTAGTACAGCAATAAGACAAGGTACTTATACTGCATCAGCAAGGTATTTTTCAGTCAAAGATTTCAAAGCAAGCTGGGGTTTCAAGATGTTAAGGACTGTAGACTAAGTTGTTGGCCAGGGAAACTGTCACGCCATAAACAGTGAAAACGGGAAATGGCTGGGAGTTGGGACCCGAACCTTTCCCTGCCACACTAGGGGAACCCTGACTTTCCCTTATCTCAGGGGTACCTCTAAAGGTGAGGAGGCCTGAGCCACCAGCGTCTCCCTTTCTCCTGCACAGGCCCTGTCAGTGACCCCCTCTCCCCCAGGGAGGAAAACAGTAAAAATAGAATGATACTATAACAAGACAGGGAAAACAGACAGGGTAAACTGAAATAGCAAGCTCACCAAAAATACACTCACAGCCACAAAGGAAAACACAGGGAAAGAGTAGATAGGAAAACTAAATGGGAATGAGGAAAGGAAAACACACAGCCAAACAGTAAGCAGCAATCCCAAGGTAAACCTCCAACTACTCCAGACAACAGACTTCTTCTCCTCACTCCAGGTTAGGCAGAATGAACTGAACACCAACATCAACTGAAGGGGCATGTTAGTATTTATAGGGTGGAGCAAGAGATCACACCCCCATCAGCTGAACAATCAACACACCAAGCTTAGCAAGGAAAACAAACATTAACCCCTGATTGCCCAAAGAAAAAACAGCATTTAAACAGCAAAATGACAGGGCCATCAAGAATCATTTAATACTTTGTGATAGAAACTTACTGAAGCAGCTGAAGGACACATTATATTTGCCAGCAGTGCCATCAGTGCAGAACTGGCAACAACCAATGAGCCAACTACACCCATCTACTGTTCTGAGAAGTCTGGTCAGGAATGGTTTTCATGGAAGAATTGCATGAAACATTGAAAGAAGGCCAAACGACTCAAATATACCCAAAAAACACAGGAACTGGGGCACAGAAAGCTCTCGAATGATGAGTCAAAATTGGAAATAACTGGCTGTAACAAAAGGCAGCTTGTTCGCCAGGAAATAGTGAAGCATGGTGGAGGTTCTTTCTAAGTTAGTGACTACATTTCAGCAGCTTGAAATTAGGATTTGGCCAAGATTAATGGTGTGATTATGGCAAATACAGGGAGATACTTATTTATCATGATGCAAACCATCATGGAGGCATCTGCAGCAAATTTATTCTGCTGCAGGATAATGAGCCCAGATATACAGCTAATATCATTAAGAAGGGTTTGCATAAGCTGACATCAACAGATGATCTGTGGTTCATTTTCCAAAATGTTTGGAACAACCTATCAAGTTTCTTCAAAAACTGTGTACGAGTGTACCTAGAAGAATTGATGTTATATTGAAGGCAAAAGTGTGGTCACACCAAATATTGTTTTGATTTCGTTTTCTCTTTTATTCATTCACTTTCCATTTTGTTAATCGATGAAAGTAAACGATTAACAATTCTATTTTAAAAAAAACATTCTTACTTTGCAGCATTTTTAAAACTTTTGCACAGTACTATATATATTTGAGAAAGGTTTTACATTTTAGTTTCCTTTTACTTCTTGAGGGTTTCCTGGAGGTGATAGATCCCGTTAAGAGGTAATAATCTTATTTAAAGACGTATATGGTGTAAAAGGTTTTGATGATATTTGAGATAGCAGAAATGATCCGTGTAAGCCTGTGAGGGCAGGGTCCTCTCCCCTTCTGCACCAGTCTGTCAGTTTTGTCTACTTTATTCTATATATATTGTATAAATGTTATGTGTCTGTAACCCTTTTCACACCTCTACCACCAAAGCAGGTGGAATTGTGCATTATAATGAGCGTTTTAGCTTCAATGGGCTCATATATTGTTCTTGCACAGGGTCCCTCTTCCGTCTGTGTCTGCTTCTGATTAATGGTGTTTTAAAAATAAATATTAATAATGTTAGTATTTGATGATCCACAATTCTCTAGCACCTGAGGCTTCTGGCACAATTTATTTTGCTCAAAATAAATAAAAAAATACTTTGCAAGTTATACTTCATGGTAGATTGTAGGCACATCTTGGTTGTCTCGTGAAACTAGTGATGAAGCATCTTCTAGCCACTGTACTGATAGATAGAAATTGCTGTAATTTAACTTGAATTCTTCAATTTCTAAACATTGAATTGTGATCTTTTTTCATTTGTTTACTGCTTGTTCTAAATGACAAGAGTTTGTAAGTAATAGTATATTGTACAATATAGAGACGTAAACAATTTTAGTTTTGTTTTACTTGGTTTCCGAGAAAAAACCTGCATATTTAATTTGTCAGTCGTTTCCAGTTCTGGAAACAAATTATGATCTTCAAAGAGAAGTAGGTTGGATTAACGAAAGGTGTTGTATTATGTATCAATATTTTATGATACATTCCAACTTTCAAAAAAATCGAATATTTCATTTTTATTAAAAGAACTATATAAAAGTAAAAAGGTTGGAGAACAAGTATTTCTATCTTTCAGTGTTTTTCTTTCATGGAGGCAGTCCGAATATTTGAAGAGAATGTTTAATCAGAAAATTACCTGTTTCATTATCTTTGTTTTTGTTAAATTTTATTTTTTGGGGGACAATGTTTTTTATCCATATCTTTATTGAAAAAAAAAGAAATAAGGTTAAATGTTTTATGAAAAATAAAAACTGAAATCTTGCAATTCTCACACTGGCCACTGTTGTGTCTTTAACTTCCTGTTGTTCAGGAAATGCACATATACATTAGTAGCAATGAACAGACTCTGACCCCATCATTTGTATTGAAGCATCTAATCAGGCAGAGCTGTGACATCACCTACTATGATTATAGGACCCTATGTTATCATCTGTGTATAGAGGTGTTATAAGTCATGCCTCTGATAATAAGGAAACTGCTGAAAAGACGGGAAGTATGAGTCTAAAATAGCCCCAGGGGCCAGTGTGATAATTGCAACCTTACTAATTTTGTTTTTAAATATAATGAATGATATGAAAAAAAACATTGCCAAAAATAATAAAAATAATAATAATAATAATAAAAATAATAAAATACGTTAACACAAAAGACAGATTTAAGCAATAGGTAATTTTTCTGATGACACATTTACTTTACGATTTTTCTTACGAGTCAATCAAAAAGGTAGGTAGGACCCTCATTCCGCAGCTTTGTCAGCAGTCCATGGCTCCCAGACCAGAACACCGCAAACCTCATACTATCAAAGACATCTTCAGTGTCTCTTCTGATTAGTAGGCCCCGTAACATCAGGTTATTGTGAATCTTTTTCTCAACTCTTAATTTTCTTTAATTTCAATGTAATATTAGTGGGCAGCACGGTGGCTCAGTGGTTAGCACTGCAGCCTTGCAGCACTGGGGTCCTGGGCTGAAATCCCACCAAGGACAACATCTGCAAGGAGTTTGTATGTTCTCCCCGTGTTTGTGTGGGTTTCCTCTGGGTTCTCCGGCTTCCTCCCACACTCCAAAGACATACTGATAGGGAATCTAGATTGTGAGCCCCAATGGGGACAGTGCCGATAATGTCTGTAAAGCGCTGTGGAATTAATGGACCTATATACGTGAGTAAAATAAATAAATATCACAATATTTAAAGAAAAAAATACATTTTTTTAACAATATAATCACAATTTCTAAAGTTAATGTTAAAAAATATAATATTAACAAATGACATACTCCAAATATTAAGTATAGTACATTTTTTATTGACACCAAAGCAAAAATAATTAAAGATTGATACATTTATTTCAGTGTCAGTTTCCCTGCTATACCACTTATGACCACTGGCTGGCACTATACTTATACCTTCCACTGTAGCAATATTGTATAATGTACTTTTACCATATAAAAGTAAAGCAGTTGCATATTAGTATAAAGTATATTTAAGTTCATAATTAGAGAAGAGTGGCTCTCACAAGATTCCAATTCCAAATTCGCCGCATTGTACTGGGAAACTTCTTTTGCAGCTAATTTATTCTTTGGAAATTGAATGTTCTTTTTTATACTCTGGGGTGTGTAGAGACCCTATACCA
Source organism: Phyllobates terribilis (assembly GCF_046119375.1). NCBI lineage: Eukaryota > Metazoa > Chordata > Amphibia > Anura > Dendrobatidae > Phyllobates > Phyllobates terribilis. Next base: position 512,672,305 of record NW_027362763.1, on the reverse strand, counting down.
TAACAGATATAAGATGTGCAGAAAAAAAACAAATAGAAAAACAACCAATACTCACCTGACTGCACACGTCCGTTACTCATTGTCACCCTACAGCCTTCAGTGCATTTTCACGCTAGCCCGAGACTTCCAGATGCGACAAGACCCAGGATGTCTTTGTGCAGGCCGGAAGTCCCAGTTTAGATTGAGTGTTTGATCATAATCCTTATGTCCTAATCGGAAGCTCCAAGCTAGCAGGAGGAGGCCTGGGGTTTCAGCGCGCTGTGGCAGTTAGAAGAGGCAGCGAAAACTGTGCAGGGAAGAGCGTGCAGAGGAGGTGGCCAGGATGTGTGCAGTAAGAAGATTATTAATTTTTGTTTTCTTCAACCTTTTGCCAGCCCTCTATGGTTTAGCAAAATGGCGGTCAATCAGCCGCCATCTTGCTGTTTTCATGTGAAAGCAAATTACAAAAAAACTGTATTCTGGAGAATATGAGCAGAATTCAATTTCAGTCGAATAAATTTGCCCAATTCATAATGTTATTCATAATGTCCACAGTTCAGCACCACCCTACATCTCGTCCCTTATCTCAGTCTGCCACCCTACCGTTCCCTGCTTTCCATTAATGACTTAAGACTAACATCCTCAATAAACCATACCTCCCACTCCCATCTCCAAGACTTCTCGCGAGCTGGACCAACTATCTGGAATGCTCTACCCAGAACAATTTGATTAATTCCCAATACCCACAGTTTTAAGCATGGCCTAAAAACACATTTCTTTAGACTGGCCTATCGCCTTCTGCAACTATTCATGTTTTGTCCTTCCAAAATTTTCCTACAAATCAGGACCCTTGTAGCATCTGCTTGCACACCCTCCATGAACTTAATAGCCCTCTGTGTCTGTACTTCTACACATACTGGCTGGTGATCGGTTCACGCAGATTTATATAAATACCCTATTTATTACATTGATGGCTGGACCATACAATACAAGCACTTTTTACCATTTACCTTTTGTGTCTCCTCTATTTCCTCATTGACTGTAAGCTTGTGAGCAGGGCCCTCACTCCTCTGGATATCTGTTGAATTTTATGTGTTTATGTGTTACTCTGTAATGTCTTTATTGTCTGTATAAGTACCATCTGTAATGTAAGGTGCTGCGGAATATGTGGTTGCTATAGAAAATGTTGGCGCTATTATTAAATTAATATTATAATGTCATATTCAGACCCTACATCATGCTACTTTCAGATTAGGCATCAAAAACCTGGTGATAGATTCCCTTTAATTTTACTTTTCGCTATCTAAATAAAAAAAATCATAAAATTGCAAAGTTTCACTCTTACCTCGAAACCTCTTTATAGGCTGATACTTCCTGTTCATTAGTCATCTCATTATCATTACAGGCAAAATCACAATTAATGGTGTTATCTACGTATAGATAACATAGAATCAGACTATCCACTATAAGTGGTGATCATGATCACAGCTCATCTACTACTTTAGCTTGCACAATGACTTCTGCATTGAGTGCACCTAGGTATAGGGGTTTCCTAGAAAACTCTCCTATAGAGTCATACCCTTTCTTTGGCTGACAATGATCCATGTGACTGCAGTAAAGCATATTACTAAATGCTATTTACTGTACATCTGCTTGGACAATGTGACCACCACCAAAACATGTACAGAAATATAGAATAAAACTTCTACAATAATAAAATAAAAAATAGTAAATATGTGTCACAATTTTTTTTTTTATTTAGTAAAAAAATATAGTTGATATGTTCCCGTGCGATTTGTCTGGCCTTTCTCATATGCCATTAGTGACCTCTTTCCTGCATTCGCTATAGCTCATGGAAGGAATGTGAAACATTTCTGTTTTAGTTTGTAAGGATGAAGAAATTCCTGAGTGTTTAGTTCATGACATGTGTATATACAGGTGCTTCTCACTAAATTCAAATATCATCAAAAAGTTAATTTATTTCAGTTCTTCAATGCAAAAAGTGAAACTCATATATTATATAGTCATTACAAACAGAGTGATATATTTCAAGTGTTTATTTCTGTTAATGTCGATGATTATGGCTTACAGCCAATGAAAACACAAAAGTCATTATCTCAGTAGATTAGAACAATTAACAAAAAACACCAGCAAAAGGATTCCTAAGTGTTTCAAAAAGGTCCCTTAGTCTGTTTCAGTGGGCTGCACAATCATGGGGAAGACTGCTGACTTGACAGATGTCCAGAAGGCAGTCATTGACACACTCCACAAGAAGGGTAAGCCACAAAAGGTCATTGCTAAATAAGCTGGCTGTTCACAGAGTGCTGTATCCAAGCATGTTAATGGAAAGTTGAGTGGAAGGAAAAAGTGTGGTAGAAAAAGGTGCACAAGCAATCGGGATAACCGCAGCCTTGAAAGGATTGTTAAGAAAAGGCCATTCAAAAATTTGGGGGAGATTCACAAGGAGTAGACAGCTGCTGAAGTCATTGCTTCAAGAGCCACCACAAACAGATGTAGCCAGGACATGGGCTACGAGTGTCGCATTCCTTGTGTCAAGCACTCATGACCAATAGACAACGCCAGAAGCGTCTTATCTGGGTCAAAGAGAAAAAGACCTAGTCTGTTGCTCAGTGATCCAAGGTGTTGTTTTGAGAGGAAAGTAAATTTTGCATTTCATTTGGAAATCAAGGTCCCATAGTTCCAATTTTCATTTGAAAATCAAGGTCCCAGAGTCTGGAGGAAGAGTGCAGAGGCACACAATCCAAGCTTCTTGAGGTCTAGTGTGAAGTTTCCACAATCAGTGATGGTTTGGGGAGCCATGTTATCTGCTGGTGTAGGTCCACTGTGTTTGATCAAGACCAAAGTCAGAGCAGCGGTCTACCAGGAAATTTTAGAGCACTTCATGCTTCCCTCTGCCGACAAGCTTTTTGGAGATGGAAATTTCATTCTCTAGCAGGACTTGGCACCTGTCCACACTGCAAAAAGTACCAATACCTGGTTTAAAAACAGTATCACTGTGCTTGATTGGCCAGCAAACTCGCCTGACCTTAACCCCATAGAGAATCTATGGGTATTGTCAAGAATAAGATGAGAGACACCAGACCCAACAATGCAGACGAGCTGAAGGCTGCTATCAAAGCAACCTGGGCTTCCATAACACCTCAGCAGTGCCACAGACTGATCGCCTCCATGCCACTCTGCATTGATGCAGTAATTGATGCAAATGGAACCCAGACCAAGTATTGTGTGCATCTACTGAACATACATTTCAGTAGGCCAACATTTCAGATTTTAAAAACATTTTTCAAGCTTGGCCCAGGTAAGATGCTTCTGGCGTTGTCTATTGGTCATGAGTGGATTGACACAAGGAATGCAACACTTGTAACCCATGTCTTGGATACGCAGCAGTCTACTCCTTGTGAATCTCCCCCAAATTTTTGAATGGCCTTTTCTTAACAATCCTTTCAAGGCTTTGGTTATCCCGATTGCTTGTGCACCTTTTTCTACCACACTTTTTTCTTCCACTCAACTTTCCATTAATATACTTGGATACAGCACTCTGTGAACAGCCAGCTTCTTTAGCAATGGCCTTTTGTGGCTTACCCTCCTTGTGAAGTGTGTCAATGACTGCCTTCTGGACATCTGTCAAGTCAGCAATCTTCCCCATGATTGTGCAGCCCACTAAAACAGACTAAGGGACTTTTTTTAAACATTTAGGAATCCTTTTGCAGGTGTTTTTTGTTAATTGTTCTAATCTACTGAGATAATGACTTTTGTGTTTTCATTGGCTGTAAGCCATAATCATCAACATTAACAGAAATAAACACTTGAAATAGATCACTCTGTTTGTAATGACTCTATATAATATATGGGTTTCACTTTTTGTATTGAAGAACTGAAATAAATTAACTTTTTGATGATATTCGAATTTAGTGAGAAGCACTTGTATGTACTAGCTGATAAGGGGATTTGGGTGGTCTTTGAACCTATTATACATGTAGAGTACCATCTGAAATCATTAGAAGTTTATAAGTTTTCACTAGATAATGGACATTTGAATTCACCTGGAACTGTTCTAGGACCCTAAGTCCAAAGTATCTAGGACCGTAAGTCTAGTCTCACTGGAAATCAGGGTTGTTCGCAATCAACAAACTGACGCCAACAGATTGTGTAGCGCCCCGAGGGCTCGGTTGCTACAGGGGTATTGCACCTCACCCAGATGTGTGATATTCCACTCCCAGGTAAGGATGGAGTGTGGACCAGGGCTCAGTTAGCTGCACACACACACACCCCATTTCCGGGGGACAGCTCGACGGTGCTCCCAGCTGTGGGCACAACTGACCATGTCCCTGGCTGGAGTGGGGAGGGGGAAGAGAACCCAGTGGTGTAGGAGCAGATAGGGGGCAGTTTCTGGAGCATAGGAAGGAGCTCATTGGGTGCAGGTCACCTGAGCTCAGACACACACAGAAGCAGATAAAAGGTGGGAGCCATCTTAGTCAGGGTTCGGAGTTCAGTCAGTCAGAGCAGAAGGGAGAGAGAGCTGACAGGGAGCCGAGGCTCAGCCTGAGCTCAGCTCCACGAGGCAGACCTAGAGAAAAGGCCGGGGCCAGAGAGAAGAAGGAGAAGGAAGGAAGGAGAAGAGACAGAGGAGTGGAAGGGCTCCAGAAACAAGAAGGCAGAAGGGACCCTTAGAGTGCAGAATGGCCAGCAACCGTTGCATACCCCATTATACCGGGTGGAAGGGTCAGGCTGTGGAAAGGTACCGGATCCCTAAGTTGGTGGAGGCGAATCAATCCTCAGCCAAGAACCGGAGGTTGTGACCATTTATTGGTGCGACCCCCCCCCCCCGCTAAACCTGCTAGGAAGGCACCATATAGGATAGCGGGAAGTGAAGGCCAACGCTTACCCGACACGGTCTGCGGTAGCCGCACAGAAGTCAGGACACTGGTGGGGCACGAGAGGCCAGAGAAAGAACAGAAGGGGGTCCTGTGCCATACTCCTGAATTGCCTGGGGGTTGACCGAGCTCCTCACCTGGTGGACGCAGCACGGCTCGGGCAGTCCTTGCTGACAGAAGTGACTTGGATAACAACTGTGAGTAAAAGACCCTGGACTGCATGATTGGACTCTGTGTGATTTATGCTGTGCCTGCACCATCACCCCCAGCATCCACCTACATTGCCCTGAGGCTACACTCTTCCCGTGGGGAGTTATCCTATCCCTGTGCTGCACACCAACACCAGCCTCAGCGGTCTGCCTTGCAGTGGCGGTTATCTCTGACCGCAATCCACGGGTGGCGTGGTCGGACATTCACAAATCTATAAATAGACTGCCACACAATTTGGTCTGACCACCCTGAGCCACGGGATCGGGTTGCCACTACTACCCCCAGCATCGTACAGGGGCCCGGTCCCGAGTGCCCCGCGGCCCAGGGGGCGAGTCAATTGCATATCATGGCTGCTAATAGGGTGGTTAAAATCTACAAACGGATTACATATAAGTTCAGCAAACCTGCTTAAATAACTGGATCAGTCGACCTCTTGACCAGTCAACTCTCCTCCGATTGATGATAGGGGAAATAAAGACTGGTCAGTGGACAATGCAATGCCCTATTCTTTTGTTCTCAGGGAAGATAATTTGATGGCAGCGGCTTTTTTCTGGTTAATCATGGGGTTGCAATGGCAGCCAAAGGCCTAACAGAGACTTTTGCATCCATCATATTTGCATTCACTCAGTATAACAATAAAAGTTGTCTTCATGCACATATTGCAGTTTACTATCTAAGTGATTTAGGGATCTGATACTGAAGTCCCTTTGTGAGACTATTTAATATGTAAAAAAAATATTTAGCCTGCACAGTGAGCTCTGTAAAATTAATATGAAAAACTATGCCATAATTGCTATCTTTATTCATACCGCCTGACAAAAATGAAGTCATATGTGTTCCAAACTAGTACCAATAAAAATACGTGTTACACAAAGTAAGAGTGCTCACACAGCACTGTCACCAGAAAAATGGAAAACTTATGGCTCCCAGATAGTGTTGAGCAAGTATGTTCTGTCCGAGTATGCTCGGGCCGAGCTCCGAGTATTTATAGCTGCTTGGTGATAAGGTTAAATCGCTCCCCTGTGCACGATTTGCAACTGTTTGACAGTTTTATTACATGTGAGGAATGTGTAAGAAATAGACATTCCTCTCATGTAATAAAACTGTCAAACAGTCGCAAATCATGCACATGGGAGTGATTCAACCATATCACCGAGCAGCTGTAAATACTCGGAGCTCGGCCCGAGCATACTCGGCGAAAGGGTAAATAGAACATACTCGCTCAAAACTACTCCCAGAATATGAAAAAAAGTGATTTAATCGTTGCAGTGGTGACCTACTTAGAGTTACTGGACCTACAGGATAACTTTATGTTAACCACTTCACGACCTTACAATTTTCTGTTTTTTTAGTTTTCGTTATTTCCTCCCCTTCTTCCAAGAGCCATAACTTTTTTATTTTTCCATCAATATTGCTTTATAAGGCTTGTTTTCTGTGTGACAAGCTGCACTTTAGAATGACATCATTTATTTTATCATATGATGCACTGGAAAGTAGGAAAAAAATTCCAAGTGTGGTGACATTGCAAAAAATAAGTGCAATTCCACAACTGTTTTTAGGGTTTTTTATTTACCGTGTCCACTATATGGTAAAACTAACCTGACAATATGAGTCTCCAGGTCAGTGCGAGTATGCAGTTATCAAACATGTATGGTTGTTTTTTTATGTAACTGGTGAAAAAAAATTCGGAAGTTTGCAATGAAAAAAATGGCGCTTTTGTTGCCATTTTACAAGACATGTAACATTTTCATTTTTGGGGATATGGGATTGTGTGATGGCTTATTTTTTGTGCCCTTAGCTGATATTTCTACTGATACTATTTTGGGATAGATACAATATTTTGATCATCTCTCATTGCATTCTGTAATTCTCGCGGTTTGATTCTATTTTCATTAAGCCGTTTACCGATCGGATTAATTTATTTTATATTTTGATAGACCGGACGTTTCTGAATGCAGTGACATCAAATATATGTATTTTTATTGTTTTGATTTGAAATTTTTTTTTTTTTAAAGTAATTTTTCACTTTATACTGTATTTGTTAGTCCCTTTGGGGGACTTGAAGCTGCGATCATCGGATCACATCAGCACTGCTATGTATAGCAGAAATCACAATCTCCTATGAAGAAGTATAGCAATGGCAGGCATGGGGGTCATCAGCAAGTGCCCCAAGATCGTGTCACAGACGCCAATGGGAGCGTGGAATGATGCGCTCCCTGCCGGCGGGTGTTAAATGCTGCTGTCAGAGGTTGACAGCTGAGTTTAATAGGTTAACAGCCACAGGCGTAGTTCCACTCTACCCGCGGATGTTAAAGGCACATGATTAAATCAGTCATCATGTGCGGGGAAAGATGCACGCTATACAAGTATTTCAAAGGTTGTGAAGGGTTTAAAGGTAACCTGTCAACTGATTCATGCTGCCTAAACCACAAGCAGCATCAGTCAGAGCCTGGCTGCACGATTGAGGAAGAATAGTTAGAAGATCTTGCCAGGGACTGTAGGTACAGACTAAATCAGTCTAGTACTGAATCTGGCCGGTGTTTCCCAGCACCAATCCAGGTGATTGACAAGTTTCTCATTATTTGAGACTTGTAAATCACTTCTAGCAATGCTAAGAAATGCCTGATGGGGGCAACACCGGACTAATCTCGTCTCTGGCTATTGTTCCATGTCAGGTCTTCTAATTATATTTTCTCTCAAACGTCAGAGTATTTCAAGGAAAAACATACCAGGCTGTTATTGTGCAGCCAGGCTCTGATACATGCTACCCATGGTTTTGGCAGCATGAATCAGCTGATAGGTTCCCTTTAATATGTGACTTTATAGAATGTTTCCTGGATTTAGAAATATTGAATATGGATCCAAATAGTAGGCTTTCTGACCACTCTGGTGGATGTCTTTGAAACTCATTACAAACCTGAAAGCCTGAGAAACTATTTTGGACACAGATGTTTGGAGAACTACAACTATGTATGGATATACTACATTTTCTGACTATGAGATGCACTTCATAGCAAGAAGAAAACTTGCTAAAAAGTATGTGTGTTCTATAGTCTGTGACTGAGAGGTGCGCTCACATAGCATCCTTCTCAGCTATTGAACGGCACAGTTCTCTCTCCTTCTGCCCCACACTAATCTATTTGATCAGTGCAGGGCAGTCAAGTAAGCTGAACTTGCACATCTCTAAAGCTGTAGGGGACCTGCTCACTCCTCACCACGCTGGAGCTGAAAGACCTTCCTGTATGTGTGTGCACTATTGTGTAAGAAGCGTAGCAGAGCTCTATGTGGATATGTATCTATGCAGCAGAGATGTGTGTGCAGCTGAATTGTGTTTATGCAGTAGAGTTGTGTGTGTATGCATGCAGTAGTGTTGAGTGTGCTGCAGAGTTGGTGTAAATGTACTGCAGGAGAAAGTTGTATCTCTACTGTGCATGCAGTATAGTTGTGCAGATTTGTGTTCAAAATGTGAAGGCTTCAAAAAAGAAACAAGCATTGACACTCACCGAATTGTTTATTTTCCTTTATTTCCAATGCCATCTTACAGACAACAAGGAAGGGAGCTGGATTTCTGAGGCAACGGCCATTTCGCGTAACTCTGCATTTCTACTGTTGTTGCCTCAGCGTTCAACCTCCTGCCACCGCTGCAAGATTGCAAGATGGCATTTGGAATAAATTAAGATTAATGAATTTGGTGAGTGCCACTGTTTATTACCATTTTGAAGAATAGTCTATATCTGAATGATGAGAGTTGAGCACTGTTTTTAACTCTCGAAACACCATGAATAAATGGTTGTTGTTTACTCCAGGTTGTATTGTATTGGTCATGTACTCTCTGCAATTGATTGCATAATGGGAATGTTACAGAGAAACATTAACAGCATCTGACTGTTAACCTGACTAATTATTACCTCCATATATTACCTCCCTATAGATCTCCTTAGAGCAATTTATTGTCCCTTGGCGATATTGACCCCTCTGCTTATTGATATTGACTCTTCTGCTTATTGCTATTGACCCCTCTGCTTATTTACACCACCAGAAAAGTTTAAGTTGTAGATATTGACCCCGATTCATCAAAGCTTTTATACCAGAAAACTGACGTAAGAAGCTTAGAAGTTGCAAAATTTTTGAACAGCTCAAAGTTGCTCAAAAATGTTGCGACTTGGAGATTTCACCCCTATTTTCATCCAACTGCGTCAAGATGGGCAGAACTGGGGTGTGTCGGGACATGATTCCACAGCTCCTCTAATTCATGATGAGCTGTGGTGTTCGTCGCATCAGAAATCCTACTCCAGTGTAAGCACGGGGACAGATACATGCTGACTGCATGTCTGACTAGAAGACCCAACGTGCCCCACCTACGCTTGGTGAGGGTTGTGTCATGGGATCGGTAGGTCATTCTAAATAAATTGCTAGTTTGGTGGTCAGGGTTATTACTTAGAGAATTTTTCCTTTGCCCTTTCTTATAAACTTTTATATTCATTAATTGTCTCATAAACATATAAATAAGTAGGCATAAATATAATAGGATATATGTGATCGACTATGTACTTAGCAACATAATTATTATATACAATTTTGGGATGTATGGAATAATTTACTTACATAGAATATACTGGCATGTTGTGTTGCAAAGGGCAACGTATATATTTTACTGATGGTTTAGAACAGGTTATACTATTTTGCATATTATCTCAATCCATCATAATTATTTTCAGTTATAATTATTATAATTTAGGTGTGTCTAATACAGTAAAAAAAAGGCCATACAGAACCATGTATAGGCTGTACGGGTAAATATAGAGGAAAAAATGCAGGCTTGCTCCACCTCCTGGATTTTGGTTAAAAAATTTATTCTTTATTAAAGTAATTTTAAAATCATAACAATAAGACATGGGTGGAAGGAAAAAGGCAGAAGCGACGCGTTTCGAACATTCTCCAGCATTCTTTCTCAAAGCTTAATGGGGAAGGTTTACCCAACAGCCCTAAGTATTCTCAAACAACCAATGCTCGTAAGTTCACAAAATGAAACACACCTGATGATTAATAAACTAATTAAAATAACAACAAATGTGAGGATTAAAAATTAAACGGAATTTGTAAGTTGTTAGGAATCGTGATTCTGTGCTCCCAACTGGGAATGGAGGAGGTCCGGTGCTACGCTACTCTGGTCGCAGGCGCTGCCTTTGTTCCTGACTCTGGAAGCAGAGCTACTACGCGTGACTGTCCCAGTCTTATGGAGCATTGCATTCTGGTGTTGTAGGATGTGTAAGGACGCAGAACGCTGTGTCTCTCACTGATTTCCCGTCTGCCAGGCAACACAGGATGCTGCTTTGTCTGGCACTAAGCAGTGGTGGAATTATGTTCATTCTGCTGTGCAAGCTAGCAGGGAGTGGCTGTATGGAGATGATTGGGAGGTATTCAACGCCTAATCATTAGGCGAGCTATGTAATCCTGCTCCCTGCTCAGTGCTTTGCTGTTTATTGCAGCTCCTATGTGCAGAGGTGGTGAGTGGTGCTAGCATTAGTGTTGCTATCTTTTCAGGGGTTTTCTCATTTTGTCTTCCGGTTTCACTTCCTGGGGTTCTTGCAAAGGTGCTTACCTGGTTCTTGACGAGGCACCAACGGCGTCACCAGACGCCAACTGTCCAGTGACAATGGGCCTGGGAAGAGCCATGCCAAAGTCCCCTTCCATTTACTGATTTACTGGGAGCTGGGTGAATAGTATTCCCAGCCCTCAACGGCTTACCTAGCTGGGCGGCTTGTGCCAAGTGCATCTGTGGCTGCGCCTTTGCTGGTCTGGTGCCAGTCTTGCTGGGTCCCTCTGCAAAGCACATAAAAGTACATAAAAGAACTTCAAGTACAATAAACACACAATAATGATACATAATTTCATGTCATAAATTCAAACCATCCAAAACCCTAGAACCAAGCTTAAAGATCCTGAATGCTTCCCTGGTTAGCAGCAGTCTTCTGCTTGCCGGTCTATTAACCTTCGTACCTAATACAGTGTTTGAACAGTGATATAATTCAGCCTATAATTTTAGCCCGTAGGGCCCAATTTATAATTGATGGGAAGGGGGTTTAAGGCACTTTTCTCTTTTTCTCTAGTGGTATTCATTGAATTTTTAGTCCCAAAACATTCAAAATAGCACACGTGTTTCGTGAATTCTTGACTTTAACCTGTTTTGCGCATTTTTATAGCAAAAAAAAGTTGCATTCTGTGATAAAATTTGGCAAAATTTTGCTCAAAAAATTCAGACATACAGTACAGACCAAAAGTTTGGACACACCTTCTCATTTAAAGATTTTTCTGTATTTTCATGACTATGAAAATTGTACATTCACACTGAAGGCATCAAAACTATGAATTAAACATGTGGAATTATATACTTAACAAAAAAGTGTGAAACAACTGAAAATATGTCTTATATTCTAGGTTCTTCAAAGTAGCCACCTTTTGCTTTGATGACTGCTTTGCACACTCTTGGCATTCTCTTGATGAGCTTCAAGAGGTAGTTACCGGAAATGGTCTTCCAACAATCTTGAAGGAGTTCCCAAAGATGCTTAGCACTTGTTGGCCCTTTTGCCTTCATTCTGCGGTCCAGCTCACCCCAAACCATCTCGATTGGGTTCTGGTCTGGTGACTGTGGAGGCCAGGTCATCTGGCGTAGCACCCCATCACTCTCCTCCTTGGTCAAATAGCCCTTACACAGCCTGGAGGGGTGTTTGGGGTCATTGTCCTGTTGAAAAATAAATGATGGTCCAACTAAACGCAAACCAGATGGAATAGCATGCCGCTGCAAGATGCTGTGGTAGCCATGCTGGTTCAGTATGCCTTCAATTTTGAATAAATCACCAACAGTGTCACCAGCAAAGCACCCCCACACCATTACACTTCCTCCTCCATGCTTCACGGTAGGAACCAGGCATGTAGAGTCCATCCGTTCATCTTTTCTGCATCGCACAAAGACACGGTCGTTGGAACCAAAAATCTCAAATTTGGACTCATGAGACCAAAGCACAGATTTCCACTGGTCTAATGTCCATTCCTTGTGTTCTTTAGCCCAAACAAGTCTCTTCTGCTTGTTGCCTGTCCTTAGCAGTGGTTTCCTAGCAGCTATTTTACCATGAAGGCCTGCTGCACAAACTCTCCTCTTAACAGTTGTTGAAGAGATGTGTCTGCTGCTAGAACTCTGTGTGGCATTGACCTGCTCTCTAATCTGAGCTGCTGTTAACATGGAATTTCTGAGGCTGGTGACTCGGCTAAACTTATCCTCAGAAGCAGATGTGACTCTTGGTCTTCCTTTCCTGGGGCGGTCCTCATGTGAGCCAGTTTCTTTATAGTGCTTGATGGTTTTTGCAACTGCACTTGGGGACACTTTCAAAGTTTTCCCAATTTTTTGGACTGACTGACCTTCATTTCTTAAAGTAATGATGGCCACTCGTTTTTCTTTACTTAGCTGCTTTTTTCTTGCCATAATACAAATTCTAACAGTCTATTCAGTAGGACTATCTGCTGTGTATCCACCAGACTTCTGTACAACACAACTGATGGTCCCAACCCCATTTATAAGGCAAGAAATCCCACTTATTAAACCTGACAGGGCACACCTGTGAAGTGAAAACCTTTTCCGGTGACTACCTCTTGAAGCTCATCAAGAGAATGCCAAGAGTGTGCAAAGCAGTCATCAAAGCAAAAGGTGGCTACTTTGAAGAACCTGGAATGTAAGACATATTTTCAGTTGTTTCACACTTTTTTGTTAAGTATGTAATTCCACATGTGTTAATTCATAGTTTTGATTTCTTCAGTGTGAATGTACAATTTTCATACTCATGAAAATACAGAAAAATCTTGAAATGAGAAGGTGTGTCCAAACTTTTGATCTGTACTGTAAAATAGACTTCAAAAGAAGTCGGCACAAATAAAAACAGGCTAAAAAAACGTATGCGCTACTATTATTTCCATTATTTTATTGTTCAAAATTGTGAACTAGATAGAGTAAGACCGAATACATGGGAATTAATTGATACATGCAATAAACGGCAATATTAGGGAATCACTGTAAAGTTGCACTGCTTGGGCCATATGCCTGTGCAAGGCTTATGTCATATAGCACATGCATATTATAATGCAGAGGGAAAGGACCAGCCATCTTTTGTATTGACATCTCTGTGGTGCATGCCTACTGTTTGCCATGACATGCTACTATTGATACTATTGTTTTACACATGTTTGAAAGGGTATGGACTGCCCTATCGCTGCCCCTGAAGACAGCGTCGCATTATAAGAATAGTGTTGTGGGGTTTTACTAAGTTTTATTGTGCCATGGGAAATAAGAACTGTGTCATGCATTTTTAAGTCATATAATGTAACTAATGTATAGTGTTGTAAGGTACTGATGCTGTTATGTAAATGTTCCCAGAGCATATTAAACGTAACATGCAAAAGCATAAAAAAAAAGTACCTCACCGATCACCTGTCGTGGCAACCCTGCTGCCTTAGGTGTCCATCCATCTGGTCCTTTGGGCCTCTTCTTTCAACATACGTGTGCTGAAGTCTTCACTCTATAACAGGGCTTCCAGCCGTGAACAAGCCCCATAGGTCAAGGCATGACATGACACCAGACCTTTGAAGCCTAGTATCTTCAGTATCAGTATAGAACAAGACGTAACGTTTTGACGTCATAACGTGCCGTGACCTCCAAGGCTTAGTCGCTACTGGCAGTCTTGTTCTAGAGTGAAGAACCTGGAGTGCAACTGTGGAAATCAGAGACTTTGAGGACAGGACAGGCAGGTAATGAGGGTGTCGGGACAGGTGAATGTTGAGCTGATTATTATGTTTTTTAGGGGGGGATTTTAACTTTTTTAACATAGGGAAAATATATATTCTTGTACCGTGTTAGCCAGTAGATAGAAAAATATTTAGATTTGAGAGTCCTCGGTGGTTGATACCTTTTAATGGCTAACTGAAAAGATGGTAACAAATTGCAAGCTTTCGAGACTACGCAGGTCTCTTCATCAGGCTAGTACTTACTAAAAAATGAAAACCTATGACTCAGAATATGGCAATGTAAAAGCAAGTGATTTTTTTCTATTGGTTAATTGTACAAAAGTAATAATACATAAATAAAACTATGTCAATTTGGTATCGCTGTAATCGTACTGACATGCAGAATAAAGTAAACTATTTCAATGAGTAAAATTTAAAGCACAAAAAATAATGGTAAAATTGCTGTTTTTCTTTATTTCTCTTCATAAAGGAGATATGAAAATTACTCAAACTCTTCTCAACATGACTATTTTCAACCTTTTTTTTTTTGTTTTGTCTTCCCTTTATTCCAAGAGCCATAACTTTTTTACTTTTCTGTTGACATAGTTACATGAGGTCTTGTTTTGTGCTGGACGAGTTGTACTTTTGAATGACACCATTTATTTTTTCATGTGATGTATTGAAAAGTTAGAAAAAAATTTCAAGTGCTTCAAAATGGTAAAAAAAGCTCAGTTCTACATTTGTTTTTTCTTTTTGTTTAGTGTTTACTATATGGCAATAATTACCTTGCAATAGGATTATCTAGATGAATATGATTACAAAGATACCAAACATGCAGCTTTTTTTATTTTAGTAGTGAAAAAAAAATTGGAAATTTATAAGAAATTTTTTTCTTGTTTTGCCATTTCCCAAGACCCATAACGCTTTCAATTTTCAGTCGATAGAGTTGTCTGAAGGCTTCATATGGTTCCTAACAATGACAATGCAGGGAGGAAGTGGGGAGAGCACCTTAGTGTTGCGCACGCCGGAGGTCACTGGAGCGGACGTCACAGTGACTCGCTGGAGCCTGCGCACAAGATCCCTAGTGTACAATGAGTATAGAAGGGAGGAAGAATTGCGCAGGCGCGGGATCTGGCCGCGGTGGGGAGGGTGGAAACATTGTAATTAAACAGTAGGCGAGATTTCTTGAGGGCCCCGGGACGGCAACACATCTGAAACCAGAATGAATAAAAAGACATTACCCACCAACAAGACCTCTAATATGAGGCATAGGTCGGTATAGATTTACATTTCTATCACCTGTATGCCCATATTAGAGGTCAGATAAGTGCCAGCGGGTGACAGATTCCCTTTAATTTTTGCTCCCTGAGCCGTCATCTATATTAATACCATTTTGAGGTAGATCTAATGCTTTGATCACCTCTCATTGCATTTTTTGCACAGCTGCGAAGGCCGAAAAAAAACACAGTTCTGACAGTTTGACTGTTTTTGTCATTATAGAGTTTACAGATGAGGTTAATTAATCTATCATATAACCAGGAATGTGACCTTCTGTCCGAAGCCTCTATGGACTGCACAAGCGCAATGCGCCTGCGCAGTCTGGTCGCAGACAGAGAGACACAACTACATCCCAGGCAGGGATGAGTAGTGTGGCGCCAGAGATCGCGGTATGCGTAGGCGCTGAGCACATATCGCGATGTCCTGCGCCATAAAAACATACTATCTGGTTAGAGCCTGTCATCTCTGGAGAGGCTGGGGGAGGAGTGTGGCGCCGGAATCAGCGCCTGCGCATAGCGATATATCTGGCGCCATTTTAGTGAAGACAAATTTGCACAGTGTCTTCAACAAAATGGTGCCGGACAGCATGGTATGTGCATTCACTTACTCCAGCGCCATTTTGTTGAAAACACTCTGCACATTTGTCTTCAATAAAATGGCACTGGATATTGGGCTACGTGCAAGCGCAGATTCCGGTGCCATTTTAGTAAAATAATGCAGGCGATGCGCTGCAGGGGAGCGGTGGAAAGGTGAGTAGGAGTGGGTTTTTTTTATTGATGGATGGATGGATGGGGGAGCATATACCAGGAAGGGGGACCATCATGGGGGAGCATATACCAGCATGGGGGAGCATATAACAAGATGGGGGACCATGATGGCGGAGCATATACCAGGATAGGGGACCAGAATGGGGGGGACCATATGCCAGGATAGGGGACCATATATCAGAATATGGTCCCCTATCAGAGTATATAACAGGATGGGGCAGCATATACCAGGATGGGAGACCAGCATGGAGGAGCATATACCAGGATAGGGGAGCATATACCAGAATGGGGGACCAGGATAGGGGAGCATATACCAAGATGGGGCGAAGCATATACCAGGATGGGGGAGCTAGGACCAGGATGGGGGAGTATATACCAGGATGTGGTACCAGGATGAGGGGAAGCATACACCAGGATGGGGGGGAAGCATATACCAGGATAGGGAACCAAGATGGGGGAGCATATAACAGGATTGAGGACCAGGATGGGGGAGCATATACCAGGATAGGGGAGCATATACCAGGATGGAGGACCAGGATGGGGGAGCATATTACAGGTTGGGGGACCAGGATGGGGGAGCATATACCAGGATGGAAGACCAAGATGGAGGGAAGCATATACCAGGATGGGGAGCATGGACCAGGATGGGGGAAGCATATACCAGGATGGGGAAGCATTTTCCAGGATGGGGGTACAAATACCAGGATGGGAGAGCATTTTCCAGGATGGGGTACCAGGATGGGGAGTATATACCAGGATGAGGGACCAGGATAGGGGGGGAGCATATACCAGTAGGGGGGAGGATATACCAGGATGGGGGAGCATATACCAGGATGGGGGACCATGATGGGGGAGCATATACCAGGATAGGGGACCAGGATGGGGGGAGCATATACTAGGATGGGGAACCAGGATGGGGGAGCATATACCAGGATGGGGAAGTATATACCAGGATGAGGGAGCATATACCAGGATAGAGAACCATATACCAATAAAAATGCTCACCACCCGGACGTAGAACGGGTTCAAAAGCTAGTTTCATATATTGATAGATCGGACTTTTACCAATACCACGTGTGTATTTTTTATCTCTTTATTTTTAATGGGGGGAAAAGGGATGATTTGAAATTTTGCATATTTTCGTAGTCCCTTTAGGGGATTTGAACCGGCAATCATCTAAACACGGTATTGCTGAATATAGCAAAAATCACGGTCTCCTATGAACACCAACCAGAAGCTGGCATTCACAGGAGTATTATCATGATCTTCAGCAGACTCCCGGCAGTTATGGCAACCCATCGGTGCCTGGCAATCATGTCACGTGGGCGCGAATAGACAAACAGAATGACACACCCTCTGCCGGCGTGCTGTAAATGCCACTGTCAGACACTGAGAGGGGAATTTAATAGGTTAACAGCTGCTCCACATGCAGCTGTTAGAGACAGATGATGGCTGAATATCACAGCCATCATCTGCCAGGAAAGATGTGGGCTCAGTTCCTGAGCCTGCATAAAAGTCTGGAGGCCGGTATATCACGTAACTGTACATCATATGTTGGTAAGGTTTAAAGAGGTAGTCTGGCACCTAAAATGTATTTTCTAACTATCTACCCTTACACCCTAACCACTTTTGTAATTTCTTTTATTATATAACACCATACACTTTTCCATATCTACCTAATCTCTACGTGTGCTTTTTTTTACTGTATTTCATGTGACATTTTGTTTGAAATGAGTCTCAAACATAACATTACAGGAGCTTTGGGCTGCACTCATTCCCTGCAGTGTCCATCGCCCTTCCTGGAACAGGATGTCACAGGATGCAGTGCTGCAGTTACTCACTAGTTTCTTGCATTGCTGGCCTTTCTGAAGATGCCCTAGATCCTAGGTGATGGACACTGTGGCTGATGTGAGTGCAACGCAGGCACTCTGCTTCTATTTCCATCGCCACTGTAGCTTCTGTGAAAGACATCATCAGGGGGCAGTGATTGAACCAGTGAGTGTCACACACTGCTATCACTGCCCCCCCGATGACGACTTGTTTGAGGGCAGAGCTAGAGGCTGTGCGGCGGCCCTGGTGTCACTCATTGCTTTTATCTCTGCCACCTGCCAAGGTCTTTCACAATTAGAATCTACAGCAGCGACGGAGACTGAAGCAGGGAGCCGGTGCTGCATTCACATCTCCCACAGTGTCCATCACCCAGAATCCAAGATGTCTTCAGAGAGGTCGGCAATGCAAAGAACTAGTGAGTAACTGCAGTGCTGCCCTGTGCTGACATCCTGTTCCAGGAGGGACGATGGATGCTGCAGGAAGTGAGTGCAGCCCCAGCCTCCTGTGATGTCATGTTTGAGACTCTTCTCAAACTAAATGCACAGGAAGTACTGTTAAAAAAAACACATTTATGTATTAGCTAGACAGGGAGAAGTGTAGGGTATTGTATAATCATTCAAATTACAAAAGTGGTTAAGGTGTAAGGATAGACAGAAAATTCAATTCAGGTGCTGAACCACCTCTTTAAGTTATATGTATTCCAAAATAACACACAATTCATCCAGTAAAAAACAAGCCCTTTAACGACTTTGTCGCATGCTTTTTTTTTGGATATCTTTTTATAAAGTGATTTACTGTGAATCCGCTGTAGAATGTGTTGACAGTTTGCTAGTTTTCCACAGTCTTGGTAGCACTAGCATTCAAGTCATTAAGATAAACGATACTGCTAAGACACTGGGGTGGCAGGCATTATCTTGGGTTTAGTAATGCCATGTTTTGCTGTTGTAGAAGCTTTGTGATTCAATTTTGCTGGTAAGATGTTGTGGAGCGATGTGGTAAATATATTGTCCAAACAACAATGTTATCATGTATAGGACAGATTTATACTTGGGTATATACAGTTGAAACCAGAAGTTTACATACACTATGTAAAAACACACATCTGCATGTTTTTCTCAATATCTGCCATAAAATCAGAATAAACCTTTCCCGTTTTAGGTGAATTAGGATTACCATAATTTTTAATATTTGCCAAATGCCAGAATAATGAGAGAGAGAATGTTTTAAGGCATTTTTATTACTTACTGCAAAGTCAAAAGTTTACATACATTTCATTAGTATTTGGTGCCATTGCCCTTAAACTGAATGACTTGGGTAAAACGTTTGGGATATCCTTCCACAAGCTTCTCACAACAGTTGGTAGTTGGTCCAAATTTGGGCACATTCCTCCTGACAAAACTGGTGTAAGTGATCCAGGTTTGTAGGTCGCCTTGCTCGCACCTGCCTTTACAGCTTTGCCCATAAATTTTAAATAGAATTGAGATCAGGGCTTTGTGATGGCCACTCCAAATCATTGACAGATCCTTAAGCCACTTTGTTACCATTTTGGCAGTGTGCTTCAGGTTATTGTCCATTTGGAAGACCCATTTCCGCCCAAATATTATCTTCCTGGCTGATGTCTTGAGATGCTGCTTCAGTATTGCCACATAATCTTCTTTTCTTATGATGCCATCTATTTTGTGAAGTGCACCAGTTCCTCCTGCAGCAAAACAGCCCCACAACATGATGCTGCCACCTCCGTGTTTCACAGTTGGGATGGTGTTCTTAGGCTTCCAAGCTTCTCCCTTTTTCCTCCAAACGTAAAGATGGTCATTATGCCCAAAAAGTTCAATTTTAGTTTCATCAGATCACAGGACATGTCTCCAAAAATTAAGGTCTTTGTTCTGTGTGCAGTTGCAAACATTAATCTGGCTTTTTTTGGTTTCTTTTGGGGTAATGGCTTCTTCCTGGCAGAGTGGCCTTTCAGCCCATGTTGATACAGTACTCATTTCACTGTGGATATTGACACAATCTTAGCAGCTTCTGCCATCATCTTCACAAGGTCTTTAGCTTTTGTCCTTGGGTTGATATGCACATGTTGTACCAAAGCACGTTCATCTCTGGGACACAGAACTCGTCTCCTTCCTGAGTAGTATGATGGCTGGACATTCCCATCTTGTTTGTACTTTGCGTATAATTGTTTGTACAGATGAACGAGGCACCTTCAGGTATCTTGAAATTGTACCCAAGGATGAGCCAGACTTGTGCAAGTCCACAATGCTCTTCCTGATATTTTGACTGATTTCTTTAGACTTTCCCATAATGCTATACAAAGAAGCAGTGTGTTTCAGGTGTGCATTAAAATACTTCCACAGGTGTGTCTCTAATTAACTCAGATGTTGCCAAAAAAAACTACCAGAAGCTTCCAAACACATGACATCATTATATGGGCAGTCCAGAATTGTTTAAAGGCATAGTAATCTTAGTGTATGTAAAGTTTTGTCTTTGCAGTAAGTAATAAAAATGCCTTAAAATATTCTCTCTCTCTCATTATTTTGGCACTTGGCAAATATTAAAAATTTTGGTAATCCTAATTGACCTAAAACGGGAAAGGTTTATTCTGATTTCATATAGAAGAAGGGAGACAAGGGGCGCTATGGGTGAAACCTGGAGATAAATGAAAGGGGGAGAGCGAGGTCTGCTCACCTGGCTAGGTTGTGCACCCCTGCACAACCCCGGACACAGCCTGGATTCAGGAGGCTGCCGCGTTGCTGCAGCCGTGGGATCACGTGACCGGAGATGATGTCAGTACAGGTCCTCCTGAAAAGCAGGTCCTCAAGACACCCGACTCCAAGTGGGTGGCAGCTCCTGTCGCGAACCCTCATAGAGGGACAGTGAGAGACAAACTTTTGTCTTTGCAGTAAGCAATAAAAATGCGTTAAAACATTCTCTCTCTCTCATTATTCTGGCATTTGGCAAATATTAAAAATGATAGTAATCCTAATTGACCTAAAACGGGCAAGGTTTATTCTGATTTCATGTCAGCTTGTGAGAAAAACATGCATGTGCGTCTTTTTATATAGTGTATGTAAACTTCTAGTTTCAACTGTATGAGGTTCCTTAGAATATTTCACATAGGTCCAATGTATTTCAGGTGGAAAAAAAATAATAAAATACAAACATTTGGGTTTTATTTGTTTGTTTGTTTTTAAAGCCCTTTGGTAGCAGCAATATGTCTCAATGGCTGGAAGGCACTTCCTATTGACTCATTAATACCTATCTTCTGGATAGACAAATATGATGGTTTGGCCTTTGGGCTTAATGTTTATTTATGCCATAAGCAATTATTAACATACGCTTAGCAAGCACTGTCAAGTTATTATTTAACTGTCTACAGTAACCTGGAAAATAAGGAAAACATGCGGTATTCTGTCCAGACAGATCTGTTGTTCTCCTATAGCAGCCATTATATTACAAGAAAAAATGAAATACACATGCTTGCTATTCGATTGCCCTTCTGTGATGTAAAGGGCAGTGAAGTTTTGGAATGCCTGACTAATGGATGGTATCTGCAGTAAATATTGATTAGCTATAGGGAAACCTTTAAATATAGTGAGATTGTTTTTATAGTTGTCGCTGTCTCTTTTTGGTGCAGGTTATGGGGTGAGCAGTTAAAGGCTGCAGAAAAAAACAGATGTAGAAGAAGGATGCTAATGGCTCTTTCAGTTGTTGTTTATTTGGTTCTCTCTCACTTGCTGTTTTACTGTTCATCTGTCTCTGGCAAAAAATAGTTTACGAATAAAAATGACCGAGAATACAGCTTTCTTCTTCCAGCATGATCCCTTCCAAAGTTCCCTTTAATAATGTGCCATTGTTCTCTCCAACCACCTGCCATCATTGGCCCAAGGTTCTGGGCTTCAGACAATAGAACCAGGACACAGAAGCAGGACACTTGGCTACAGTCTGAAGATAATTTGGGGAAATCGTCTGAAAATGCATCCAATTACAGAAAGGCCAAAAAGCAGCTTATTTACAAAAAAATAGCATTTTTCATCCTGCTTTTCTTCTTTGAAAATAAGTGTGCTAATGTTGTGTCCCTGTGATTTTAATAAAATCATCTGCTGTGCTGCTTCCCATCTTTTCTCCAACACATGAGTGAAACATTTTGGCTGGTTTCACACATACATAGTGCGCAATTGAGTATTAAATTTGCCCTTTTCTTGTTTATTTTTTGGCGTTTTTCATCTTTTTTTCATTTGCACTTCAGTCATCTTTTAATTTGTGCTCTTTCTAAAGTCTATGTTATATGTGATCTACAGTGGGGTTTTTCATGTTTGCCAATATTTGCAAAGTTTGGGGTTTAAAGATGTTTTCTGCTAATCCATCAATTGTGACTTTTTAAAATGTTTGAGAAAAGTTTTGCGCAAATGCACTCAAGTTATACTGTGGATTGATTTCATGTACGCCTAAAATTTTTGTGCAAATTTTGCTATATTTTAGCAGAACATGCAACTTTTTGCACTAAAGAGAGGCAAAAAAGATATAAGACGACAATAAGGAGTATTTTTGCTTTTGCTCAAAATTCATGAACCACGTGCAGCAGTTTGAATTCGGTGCAAAACTGGCAACAAATACTACAAGACAAAAATGTAAAAAAAAAAATTATGATTTAGCTTTTTAACATTGTGGTGTTTTTAATTGTGGATTTTAACCCCTTCACCCCAGGGCCATTGTCTGTTTTTGCACTTTCGTTTTTTGCTCCCCTTTATCCCAAAGGCATAACTCTTTTATTTTTTGGTCAATATGGCCAAAGGGCCTATTTTTGGGGGACAAGTTGTACTTTTGAACGATACCATTGGTTTTACCATATCGTGTACTGGAAAACAGGAAAAAAAATTCCAAGTGCAGTGAAATTGCAAAAAAAGTGCAATTGTTTTTTTTTTTTTTACCACGTTCACTATATGGTAAAACTGACCTGCCTTTATGATTCCCCAGGTCATTATGAGTTCGTAGATACCAAACATGTATAGGTTAATTTTTATTTAAGTAGTGAAAAAAAAGTTTGTTAAAAAAAAGTCCTCTCCATTTTTCAAGATCTACAGCTGGGTGAGGACGTTTTTATTGATACCATTTTGGGGTAGATACAGTGTTTTGATCGCCCGATATTGCATTTTATTGCAATGTTGCGGCAACCCAAAAAACGTATTTCTGGCATTTTGATTCTTTTTCTCGATACACCTTTTTCCGATCGGATTAATCCTTTTTATACACTGATAGATCGGGTAATTATGAACGCGGTGATACCTAATATGTGTATATTTGATTTTTTTTATTGTTTTATTTTGAATGGGGTGAAAGGAGGGTGATTTAAACTTTTATATTTTTTTACATTTTTTTATATTTTTAAAAACTTTATTTTTACTTTACACTAGCTTCAATATTCTCCATGGGAGACTAGAAGCTGTGATTGTCTGATCGCCTGTGTGTAGCAGAATTGCTCACTGGCTATGAGGGCCGACCGCATAACAATGACAGCGGCAGGGGTCTCCCGCAGAACCCGGGTTGTCATGCCAACCCATCGGCGACCGGAGGTCATGTGACACGGATCGCAATTCCACCCGTGGCTGTTAGGGCACATGACAGCTGATCAGATCAGCTGTCATGTCCCCGGAAAGGGAAGAGACCCGACATGTGCCATACATGTCGGAAAGGGGTTAAAGCACCACTCCAGCATTTTTACTGCAGCACTGGAGTGGAGTTTCTAATCTAAGTTCCCTGCACCTACTCACATACTTACCAGCCGCCGTCTTCATCTTCTATGACTGCCATTCTCCAGCAGTTTGTGACCTGCTGGATTACTCCAGTGTGCTGCACAGCGAGCCAGAGGTCACTTTTTAAAGTAAGATTATGAGAGCCTTGTTCTGGCCTTGTTTTGGCTTTCATAGACTTGCATTGAGAGCTTGTGACCGTTACTTCTGAATTCAGACCAATCAGAAGTTGCGGTCATAAGATGGAGCCATGGGAACGGATCAGCACCAATAGAAGGTGAAGATGGTGGTGGGTAAGTATAAGACGATGGTCACAGACCTTAAATTTAAAGCATCACACCAGCGCTGAAAAAAAAAACGAAATGCTGGAGTGCTGCTTTAACAGCCTTCTTAGGGAAATAAAAGCACTGTATTCAGATGTTACTTTATGCTACATTCCCACGGAACGTAAAATGCCTTGAAAAAGTATTCACACCCCATGAACTTTTCCACATTTTTTCACGTTACACCTACAAACTTAAATGTATTTTATTGGGATTTTATGTCACATGCCAATACAAAGTAGTATTTCTCGACACTGCGGGAACGGTGCCGGAACAGGAGGTGAGTATAAGCTTTTTTATTTTATCGGGGCCAAGCATTGGGTATGAGAAGGAGTAGTCCAAGTAGTGGACAACTTCTTTAACTTTCCATCCTTTCATTAATTTCTGGCACAATATCTGCAATGAAGTAATTATCAGACATTGGAAGTCAGCAGTAACGATCACAATTATAGAGATGACCACTTGTGACATATGGAACCACTGAGATCTGATCATGTCATACTTTCATAGCTTCCCTGGACCATCTTCAAAAATAGGTTACATTTTTCATCTTCGTTGGCTTTGACCCTGACCCAAGTAAGCCAAGGGTACATTTTTTACCTACCTTCTAATTCTTAACCTTATTGGGCCATTTTCTATGCCTAGTTTATCTGCAGCATGTTACTGGGACATTATAAAATACCATTCATTTGCATTGTACTGTACCTATTAAACAGGTAGCTTCTTAGGGGCCACTATCCCAGCACTGTCTTGTTTTGCAGTGGCACTTTAATTTAGGAACACATATAACTCATCCAAGCTGTTTCCAAAAGAGATTACAATTGTCTTTTTTTTTTAAATCACCATTTTCATGTGCAAGAATAAGGAGAGTCTTTGGGGTGTTCATAATGCGGGGCCCCTGTATTTGTCACAAAATAAATATCTTAATTTGTCAACCTATTTTGAACGACTGCCAGTAAAAAAAATTAGATGTCATTTTGTCAAAAGGTACACAAAAGAAGAATACCTAGGTTTCTAATTTTCTTAGCAGTCATTTCAGAGGTCACTCTAACATACTGACCTCACACAGCCTCTTCCAAGATAACATGCCAGAAATATCAGCTTTGGAATAATTGGCTCTCAAAATGGTATCCATCTATTTTAAGCCTTGTGCTTTATCATTCTAACACGTAAGAATCACATATTGAGTATATCTGTAGACAAAAGAGATGGCATAATACGGAATAAAGTGTATTTTACCAGTGCTAAAGGGAATGTGTCATCAGGAAAGGTTTTTAAGTTTCATGTATTTTTTTTTAATTGGGAATTTTTTTTTATATCATGATCTATATTTAAAAAATAGCAAGTTTCACACTGGCCTCTAGGGCTATTATAGAATCATACTTCCTGTCTTTTCAGGAAGGGCTTTCAATAGACTCATTATCAACAGGGGTAGGGTTGCAATGACAGGTTGAACCACTATACGCAGCTGATAACATAGGATTCGCCATTCACAATATGCGACATCACATCGGTAACTGCTCCCCCTACCTTCACAATGACCTTTACACACACTCACTAGATAGGGTTTGAATCAGTCTATTAATGCTATTGTTAACCTCTTCATGACATGGCCATTTTCCATTTTTTCCTCCCCTTCTTCCAAGAGCCATAGCTTTCATTTTTGTGTCAATATAGCCTTATGAGGGCTTGTTTTTTGTGGAATGGGTTGTACTTTTGAATGACACCATTCATTATTCTACATAGTGTACTGGAAAATGGGAACAAAATTCCAAGTGCAGTGAAATTGCCAAAAAAAGTGCAATTCCACAATTGTTTTTTGTGTTTTTTATTTACCATCTTCTCTATATGATAAAACTGACTAGGCAATATGATTTTCCAGGTCAGTATGAGTACGCCCATACCAAACATGTATGTACAAATTTGAAAAAAAATACATTCAATGTAAAAAAAAACAATATGCAATGTCATGTTCTGACAACAAAAAATTTCATTTATTATTTTTTTCCTGTTTCTTTTATACAGTAGTATGAACAAAGTCTATGGCGCTGAAAAAGTTAGCACTGGAGAAAACATTCTATTTTACTTACTCCTCTTGTGTCAAGGCTCTTTCATAGACTTTCCTTCCCACGCCAAGAAGTGTCTGACCACCTTGTTGTAACATCTAAAAACACTTAGCACATAATACATTTTTTTGTGACACAAGCACTCAAAGCCAAAACTCCCTCACGTGAATCTGGCGTTCTCAGACTCGTTGGATCGCCATCAAGCACATCTGGAAAGTGTTTTACTACATTTGCAGTATTAGTTATTCCTGTTCTCCAAAAATGTATGTACACATTCACACTACTGCTTATAAACCGCTATCAGCTTTTTTGTTTTATCTTTTAAAGCAAAAATAATGCCGTTCGCTGTTTGTTTACAGCCGTGATCCCCAACCTTTGATTTACCAACTATTGTAAAAGAGCAGTATGCCGCAATAACCCATGCTTTTCAAACTGCAGCATACCGGAGATGTGGTTTTATATGCAGATTCTCTCAGAAAATGTTAAAGAAGTTGTCCACTACTAGTACAACGTCTTCTCATACCCCACGCTTGGCCCCGATAAAATAAAAACGCATATACTTATCTCCCTTGCCAGCGCCGTTCCTGCGGTGTCAGCACTCGCGCTGGCTTCACCGTCCCCTCCTCCTGTTGAATTGAACATGAAAAGGAAGTCCGGGCTGCAGCTGATCTCTGACTTACTCTTCATGTTCAATTCGACAGGAGGCAGGAAAGGCGACGCCAGCGTCAAGTGGGCGCCGGCATCATGAGTCACAACACCGCACGAGAGATACAGGGAGAGCAAGTGCTGACACCGCGGGAACGGCGCCAGCAGGGGAGGCGAGTATAGGCTTTTTTATTTTATCAGGGCCAAACATTTAGATCAAGAAGGGGTTGTCCTAGTTGTGGACAACTTCTTTAATGGATTAAATAAATGCATATATACAAAAAAAACAGACAAACATGTTTTTATAAGATACCACTAATATCAGTACTGCAACGCAATATGCCATAAAAATATATATGTTCTTAAAATTGTGGCAAAAATGTGACATGCAATATGTCAACGTAGTCACCGGAGAAGCAAAATGTGTAAAACTGGGAAATGAAAAAAATCATAGTTTTAACTTTTCAAAGAGGTTTGCTAAAGTAAAGTGTATAATTGAAGCATGCTGAGGTTTAGTTCCATAAAATTATCTTTTCCGAACAAACAAATGCTATGTGTGTATCAGTGTGACGTCAGTGGTTTGTGTCTGACAGTTTTTGTTTAGTCTGTTCAGGTTGTTTACCAGCGGTGAGTAATGTATTAGGATTGTGTAATATCAGAGCTCTGCAAACGCTAAACCTGAGCTGACAATGAAAACCTCCCCAAAGATGGGATATCACGGATCTGCATATTTTGTTCTGTCAAGTGTAGGATTATCGACAGCAGCATCATTAGGACTACATTTATCTATAGTCACAAAGGTATTCCTTTCCACTTACCAATCCTTTTGAATACACTTATGGCTTTGGCTCAGAGGACTACATGAAAAACTGTAGTGTTTACCCCAAAAAATGCTACATATGAAATCGTCCTTATTGTACATTCTCTTCTACTCAAATGGACACTGCTGCAAATCATTGGCTGCAGCGTTGATGGGTTCAGAACCGATGCAGCCACTAATTGGCTGCAGCGATCACATGCTGTCCTGCTGGAAAAAGGAGCTGGCATACTGAAACATACAGTGGTGATCAAAAGTGTGATTACTTCTGTCTGGTTGTTGTGGTGCCATTTTCCAGGTGATTTTAATCAACCGGAAGCAAATGGTTGTCGCCTATAAGGAAGAAAATAGTTTTGACATTGTTTTATCGATTTATTTGTTCGTTTTCAACATTTACTGGGCCAAATCATTTGTATATTTTGTCATGGGCAGTCGAATTTTGCCTAAAATTCTTTTTTATTTTTTGTGTGTTTTTAGGTTAAAACATGGCAAAGACAAAGCCAAATTTATCACCAGATGTCAGGAAGGTCTGACTTGAGTTTGCCAAAAAACACAGCCAATGGAAAGAGACAAATTGGTCTAAGGTGTTGTGGTCGGATGAATCCAAGTTCAATTTGTTTGGTAGTGATGGCAAGCACTATATATACTGCCCAATTGGAAAACGAAATGATGTAAGGTACCAAACACCTACCGTGAAACATGGTGGTGGCAATGTCATGGTTGGGGGCTGCTTTTCTGCATCTGCCATTAGCCCTCTGCATAGAATTTATGGAAATATGAATGCTACCATGTACAATGATATACTGGAAAATGTAATGCTGCCACATGGTAAAACCAAAGTCAGCAGAGGATGGAAATTCCAGCAAGACAATGATCCTAAGCACACATCCAATTTAGTCAAATATTGGTTAACAAAGAAAAATGCTCGCCTGTTGCAATGGTCAAGCCAATCACCAGATTTAAACCCTATGGGATGAGTTAGGGAGACGAGTTGGGGCCCGTACCCATAGCAATAAAGATGAATTGTTTGCAGATTTGCAAATGGAATGTAGTAAGATCCTTCAAGATGTCTTGAATACAGTGCAGTAATTAAAGCAAGAGGTTATGCTGCAAAATACTAAGTTATGGCATTGTAAACAATGAATTACTCTATATGTTGTGATCAATAAATAGTATATGCAAAACTTCTGGCAATCAGTGTTCTTTAATTAAATGACCATTCCTATATTCAAAAGCATTTTGGTTAAAATTAAGGTCTCGTACAATGACAACTTCATGCACTTTCATCACCAGGAAAATTATATCACAACAACGAGACAGAAGTAATCACACTGTTGAAAAAAAAAATGGAAAACTTTTAGTCGCCACTGTATATGCCAGACCCAAAGAAAATAAATATAAGTTTTATCAATATTTAAGAATTCACTAGTAATACATACTATAAAAGATAGAGTACAAAAAACATTAAATACCCAGATGGATGAGCAGGATAATACAGAAACTGCAAGAAACATGATGAAAAATCTCAATGGGCAAAATCCCAAAGTTATCTCAATGGCATGTTGAAGTGCCGATGTTTACGCATCGAAAAACAGATAAGCACATAAGACAAAGCGCACTTACTATGTAAAGTGTGAAGCCGCACATAAGCCCCCGTCACACTAAGCGAGATCGCTAGCGAGATCGCTGCTGAGTCACAAGTTTTGTGACGCAACAGCGACTTCAGTAGCGATCTCGCTACGTTTGACACTTAGCAGCGACCAGGCCCCTGCTGTGAGATCGCTGGTCGTGTCGGATGGTCTGGACATTTCTTTGATCGTTGAGGTCCCGCTGGGTAGCATGCATCGGTGTGTTTGACACCTTACCAACGACCTTGTTAACGACTCAGACACAGAAACACATAGGCGTGCATCGTTATACAGATCGTTACGGGTCGCTGCATCGCTGCTGCGTCGTTGGGAAGATCTGACTGTTTGACATCTCACCAGCGACCACATAGCGACACAGCAACGATCCGTGACAGGTCGTATCGTTGTCGGGATCGCTGTAGCGTCGCTTAGTGTGACGGGGCCTTTATACACATATGCAAATATGTGCACCATCGTAAAGTCCAAGGCTTACACCCAAACTCCCAGTCAGCATGTCACCAACTCTTCATCTTTGACTAGAGCAGTGTTTCCCAAACCCCATCCTCATGGCCCCCCACAGGTCATGTTTTCAGGATCTCCTTAGTATTACACAGGTGATTGAAGTATCATCAAGGCATCAGGAATTCTCTCACCTGTGCAATACTAAGGAGTAGAGATGAGCGTTGTTTTACTCGAACTGTTCGCCAATCTCAAATTCGAGCTGTTTTGGGCGGTGTTCGAGCCGTTCGGCGAACACGAACAATTTGAGAAAAATTCGGCTGTTCGAGGTTATGTTCGATAACTGTTCGTGCACCAAAATCATAACTGGATTTTTTCTCAGTAATGATGAAAATTAATGTTAATACGCAGTTTGAGTGTACAGCGGGGTGGGGGGAGGGGCAGGGGATGGATCTCTGCAGGAACAATGAAGATCTCCATTTTTTTTTCTCTTTCCCGCATTTGCAGTGGGGAGGTGCAGTCTGTCAGCCTATCAGCAGCGCACACACGGAGCGAAGTGCTTTTTTTCACACAAGCAAGGGCATGTGTCATTGGCAGTGTATGTCACATGCCCTTGCCCTATAAGACCAAGCCATTTTCCCCGTCACCACCATTTTCTCACTGCTGCAGCTGCGTGTTAGACGGCACCGCTGTTGCTGTGTGCGCTATACCTTGTTAATTTCAAGCCAATTTTCGCACAAATCTACAGATAGCTTGGGAGTAGGGAATAGTTGTGATTGCAGTCCTTTTAAGGACTAGGTTACAGCATTTCCTACGACTTTTATCAGGTAGGTCTGTGCTCTTAAATAGATAGATTGTGGGAGTAAAGACTAATTGTAATTGGAGTCCTTTTCAGGACTAGGTTACATCAGTTACTATCAGTTTTTGCCAGGCAGGTCTGTGCCAGTGCTGTGCAAGTTTTTTTCACAGCATTTGGCTGAATCTAGCAAAGCTAATCCTTTTTGGCCTATTGCAGAGTGTGTTAGTCAGTGGAGTAGCCTATCCGTGTTGCAAGATATACCACCTGTGTATAGAATACCAATTTTTTTACTGCACCTAGTGAAGTAAAATCTTTTGGGCATAGCATAATTCTATTAGTCCATCTATACTGACCTCCATCAAGTTGCAAATTGAATATAATTTTTTTCTGCATCTAGCTCTGAAAAAATATTGGGCTTCTAGCTGTGTGTGGGACTTGTTCTATTAATCCATCTATACAGACCTCCATCAGGTTGCAAACTGAATATATTTTTTTCTGCATCTACCTCTGAAAAAATATTGGGCTTCTAGCTGTGTGTGGGACTTGTTGTATTAGTCCATCTATACTGACCTCCATCAGGTTGCAAACTGAATATATTTTTTTCTGCATCTACCTCTGAAAAAATATTGGGCTTCTAGCTGTGTGTGGACTTGTTCTATTAATCCATCTATACAGACCTCCATCAGGTTGCAAACTGAATATATTTTTTTCTGCATCTACCTCTGAAAAAATATTGGGCTTCTAGCTGTGTGTGGGACTTGTTCTATTAATCCATCTATACAGACCTCCATCAGGTTGCAAACTGAATATATTTTTTTCTGCATCTACCTCTGAAAAAATATTGGGCTTCTAGCTGTGTGTGGGACTTGTTCTATTAATCCATCTATACAGACCTCCATCAGGTTGCAAACTGAATATATTTTTTTCTGCATCTACCTCTGAAAAAGTATTGGGCTTCTAGCTGTGTGTGGGACTTGTTCTATTAATCCATCTATACAGACCTCCATCAGGTTGCAAACTGAATATATTTTTTTCTGCATCTACCTCTGAAAAAATATTGGGCTTCTAGCTGTGTGTGGGACTTGTTCTATTAATCCATCTATACAGACCTCCATCAGGTTGCAAACTGAATATATTTTTTTCTGCATCTACCTCTGAAAAAATATTAGGCTTCTAGCTGTGTGTGGGACTTGTTGTATTAGTCCATCTATACTGACCTCCATCAGGTTGCAAACTGAATATATTTTTTTCTGCATCTACCTCTGAAAAAATATTGGGCTTCTAGCTGTGTGTGGGACTTGTTCTATTAATCCATCTATACAGACCTCCATCAGGTTGCAAACTGAATATATTTTTTTCTGCATCTACCTCTGAAAAAATATTGGGCTTCTAGCTGTGTGTGGGACTTGTTGTATTAGTCCATCTATACTGACCTCCATCAGGTTGCAAA
The DNA here is from genome assembly GCF_046119375.1 of Phyllobates terribilis. NCBI lineage: Eukaryota > Metazoa > Chordata > Amphibia > Anura > Dendrobatidae > Phyllobates > Phyllobates terribilis. The sequence goes on along the minus strand of NW_027362763.1, from coordinate 512,640,640 downwards.
CTGAATATATTTTTTTCTGCATCTACCTCTGAAAAAATATTGGGCTTCTAGCTGTGTGTGGGACTTGTTCTATTAATCCATCTATACAGACCTCCATCAGGTTGCAAACTGAATATATTTTTTTCTGCATCTACCTCTGAAAAAATATTGGGCTTCTAGCTGTGTGTGGGACTTGTTCTATTAATCCATCTATACAGACCTCCATCAGGTTGCAAACTGAATATATTTTTTTCTGCATCTACCTCTGAAAAAATATTGGGCTTCTAGCTGTGTGTGGGACTTGTTCTATTAATCCATCTATACAGACCTCCATCAGGTTGCAAACTGAATATATTTTTTTCTGCATCTACCTCTGAAAAAATATTGGGCTTCTAGCTGTGTGTGGGACTTGTTCTATTAATCCATCTATACAGACCTCCATCAGGTTGCAAACTGAATATATTTTTTTCTGCATCTACCTCTGAAAAAATATTGGGCTTCTAGCTGTGTGTGGGACTTGTTCTATTAATCCATCTATACAGACCTCCATCAGGTTGCAAACTGAATATATTTTTTTCTGCATCTACCTCTGAAAAAATATTGGGCTTCTAGCTGTGTGTGGGACTTGTTCTATTAATCCATCTATACAGACCTCCATCAGGTTGCAAACTGAATATATTTTTTTCTGCATCTACCTCTGAAAAAATATTGGGCTTCTAGCTGTGTGTGGGACTTGTTCTATTAATCCATCTATACAGACCTCCATCAGGTTGCAAACTGAATATACTTTTTTCTGCATCTACCTCTGAAAAAATATTGGGCTTCTAGCTGTGTGTGGGACTTGTTCTATTAATCCATCTATACAGACCTCCATCAGGTTGCAAATTGAATATAATTTTTTTCTGCATCTAACCCAGCCAATAGTTTTGGCCTAATACCACAGTTTGGCCACTCAGCTCTGCTCGGTTCCCATCCATTGTTTTTTTGTGCAAACAACTCCAGAGTTGTGAATTAGTTAACCACCAAAATGAGTGGAAAAAGGCCTGCTGCTGGTGGAAAGGGGAATAGGCGTGTTGGGAAGGGGAAAAAAGGTTGTGTCCGTGGGGTAGGTGTTAAAGCAACAGTAACATCTGCAGAAGAAAGACCATCTTCCAGCCAAACTAAAATGTCTACTTCTTTTAGCGGACAATGTGATAAGATCCCTTTCTTACGGCCACGCCAATCGCTACAAATTCCAGATGAGGCACAAAAACAGCAGGTGCTTCAACGGATATCAAGTGCTCCTTTAAGTGGGCTCTCCTCCACATCAACTTCAACATCACAAATACTCCAGTCCTCAAAGGTGTCACCCCAATCGCACTTGCTTCCTCACAGCTCCCAAATCTCCAGCTGCCCGTCTGAGTATGAGGTAGAACAGATGGTTGAGTCTGCAGAGCTGTTTACTCATACTATAGCCTGGGAATCAGAGGTCGACTCCAGCGCTTCTGTGAATCCAGACGAGGAAATGATCTGCACTGATGCCCAGAATCTTTATGAGTCGGATCCAGGACCAGACGCAGAAGGTTCTGACCATAATGTAGACCCTCATTCCCAAACTGTAACTCCTGTTGGTGGAGACAATGAGGAAGACGATGATAAGACTCAAATACCTGATTGGAGCGACAATTTTAGTTTTTTGTCAGGGCAGGAACAGGTTGGCTCTGAGGACGACGGGTGTGATAACGCACAGGGTGATGATGATGAGGTTGGAGATCCCACTTACTGTCAACCCACAGTCAGCCAAGAGATGAGGTCAGCAGAGGAGGTGGAGGAAGATGCTAGTGACGACGAGGTCAGGTTGCGCCTTCCTGGACAGAGACGTAGTACTGGAAGCACGTCAACAACTGCATCCTCAAACACAACTCTGCCTCTCACCACAAGTCGTGGTGGCTCTTCAGGTCGCATGGGTGCTAAGCCTTGCATAGCCTGGGCATTTTTTCAGATCGATAAAGATGACCCAACTCGTGTTATCTGTAACATTTGTCAGCAAAAGCTAAGTAGAGGCCAAAAAATACATAGTTTGAGTACTTCATGCATGAACCGGCACATGGACATGAAGCATAAGTTGCAGTGGGAAGCTCAGTGTGCTACAATGCGGCCTAGCCGGCCGGGCCAACCACCGTCTGCCATATCTTGTGCATCCGCGGCCTCTTCATCCTCTGTGACTGGGGGGACAGCAGTCACACCTGTTTTGGGGCGCAGACCTGCCACCTCTTTACCCGCAACAGCCAGCGTGATTGGCAGGTCATCATTTTCTTTGGAGGTGGTAACACCAGCTGGTGTTGAGCGCTGTCCAACATCGATAGCACCACCTTTGGATCAAGGCAACCTAACATGTCCGCCTGCATCTTCCTCACAGACCGGAAGTTTGCCGGGGACACCCTTATCAACCCCGTCTAAGCACAATAGCCAGCCCTCGGTCCCTCAGATGTGGACAAGTAAAAGACCATTTCCTCCTAGCCATGAGAAAGCTAAGAGGTTGAATTTTACCATCTGCAAGCTCTTGGCTACAGAAATGCTGCCTTTCCGCCTGGTGGACACAGAGGATTTTTGAGACCTTATGTCCGTCGCAGTGCCCCAGTACCAGATGCACAGTCGGCACTACTTCTCAAAGAAAGGTGTGCCTGCGCTCCACCAGCATGTCGCACACAACATCACCGCTTCTTTGAGAAACTCTGTGTGTGACAGGGTGCATTTCACCACAGACACTTGGACGAGTAGGCATGGACAGGGGTGTTAGATGTCGCTGACTGGGCACTGGGTAACTATGGTGACAGCAGGACAAGGGGCTGCTGTCCAAGTCTTGCCGTCCCCACGAGTTGTGCGTCAATCCTCTTTATGTCAAAGTTCCTCCACTGCTTCTGCCTCCTCAACCTCCTCTCGGTCTTCCACCTGCACCCAAAGCCTGTCTGGTCATGCCACAAGCTTTCTAACTGCGCAGAAGGGATCCTGCACACCTCCTTACTATGCTGGCAGTAGGGCTCAACGTCATCAGGCGGTTTTTACATTGAAATGTCTGGGAAATGTGAGTCACACAGCTGAGGAGTTGTGGTCAGCTCTGGAGAGCCAATTTCATGAATGGTTGTCTCCACTGGACCTGAAACCAGGGAAGGCCGTGTGCGACAATGCTGCAAACCTGGGTGCGGCCCTTCGCCGGGGCAATGTCACACACGTGCCTTGTATGGCTCACGTGTTGAACCTGGTTGTCCAGCAATTTTTAGCCCACTATCCCAGACTAGATGGCCTTCTGCAGAGGGCACGGTCGCTGTGTGCTCACTTCCGCCGTTCGCATCCCGCAGCTCAGCGACTTACATCTCTACAGAAGTCGTTGGGCCTGCCACTTCACCGGCTAAAATGCGATGTGCCTACCCGGTGGAATTCAACTCTGCACATGTTGCAGCGACTGTGGCAGCACCGACAAGCCCTGGTGCAATACGTTCTGACGTATAGCCTGGGCCAACGAGATTCAGAGGTGGGGCAAATCACGCTGGAGGAGTGGTCTCAGATCAGGGACCTATGCACCCTTCTGCACAGTTTTGAAATGGCGACGAAGATGTTTAGTGCTGACGATGCCATTATCAGCATGACTATTCCGGTGATTTACATGCTGGAGCACATGTTAAACAGAATTCGGAGTCAGGTGGTGGCACAAGAGGAGGTGGAGGAAGTAGAGGAGGAGGAGTTGTATGCGGAAGGGCTAACATCTGCAAGGTCCAGACGGTCGGCAGCACCAAGGCGGCAGGCATGTGAGGGTGGGGGAGATGGTTTTACCAGGGCGCATGGTAGCAGCCAAACTAGTGAGGAAGGTGCAGGAGCCCAGGAAGAAGTGGAGGACGAACTGATGGAAGACTCATCAGATGAGGGAGACCTTGATCACATTTTTGTTGTGCGAGGTTGGGGGGAGAGGACAGAGGAAGGAAGCATGATTGTTACCTCGCCACCAACACAACAGGGACTTGGTGCTCCTGGATGCGCAACACACATGAGTGCCTTCTTGCTGCACTACCTGCAACATGACCCTCGAATTGTGAGAATTAGAAATAATCCTGACTACTGGGTTGCCACACTGTTAGATCCCCGGTACAAAAGTAAATTTGCAGAAATTATTCCTGCCATAGAAAGGGATGCACGCATGCAGGAGTATCAGCAGAGACTGTTGCAGAATCTTACATGTGCTTTTCCACAAAATACCAGTGGTGCACGTAGTGAATCTCACAGTTCCAACTTGCCAACCGTGGGACCGTCAAGTGTTCAGCACTCAAACCGTAACAGAACCACAGTATCTGCTGGTAACATCAATTTTGCGGAATCATTTCACCACTTTTTTAGCCCATCCTTTGCAAGGCCACAGGAGACAAGAAGTCTGACACATAGTCAACGCCTAGAGACGATGGTACAGGAGTATCTCCAAGTAAACATTGAAGCCACGACTGTGTCACTGGACCCTTGCTCTTTTTGGGCTTCCAATCTGGATAAATGGCCGGAGCTAGCCACTTACGCCTTGGAGATCTTGTCATGCCCCGCAGCCAGCGTTCTGTCTGAACGTGTGTTCAGCGCTGCTGGTGGTGTGCTGACAGATAAGCGCACGCGGCTCTCCACTGATAATGTAGACAGACTCACGTTCATAAAGATGAACAAATCATGGATCCGAAACGACTTTTCTACCCCCGTGTCATCCTGGGGAGAGTAAAAGCTTGATGATTGGTTAAAATCACCCTACCAACCGTTTTAAGCTTTCAAATTACTAATCATGTTTATCTGTATCTTGGCTGGAAAATAATTTGGGCTTTGTAGCAGTGTGCAGCACTGATTCTATTAGGCCATCTATAATAAGCTCCACCAGATTTAAAATTACTAATCATGTTTATCTGTATCTTGACTGGAAAATAATTTGGGCTTTGTAGCAGTGTGCAGCACTGATCCTATTAGGCCATCTATACTAAAGCTTCACCAGATTTAAAATTAATAATAATTTTTAGCTGCATCTAGCCCGGAAAATAATTTTGGGGCTCCGAGATGCGCAAGACACATAAGTGCCTTCTTGCTGCACTACCTGCAGCATGACTCTCATATTGTCAGAATTCGAAGTAATCATGACTACTGGGTTGCCACACTCTTAGATCCCCCAAACTTTTCGATCAACCTTTTCATTTTAATAAAGACCAAAAAAATGGTCATTTTTGAAATTATAAGCATTAGCAGGTTGTTAGAAACTGAAATCAGTTTTCAACTCAAAACTTTATTCTAGGTGATGTTACATTTTCACATAGGACCCCTTGTTCGAAAGGAGCTTCTGAACTCTCTCGTCCATTGAATTTGTCAGGTTTTGGATGGTTTCTGCTTCAATTGTTTTGCATGAGGACAGAATACCCTCCCAGAGCTGTTGCTTAGATGTGAACTGCCTCCCGCCATCATAGACACTCCTTTTAATGATGCTCCAAAGGTTCTGAATGGGGTAGAGGTCAGGGGAGCATGGGGGTCACACCATAAGTTTGTCCCCTTTTATGCCCATATCAGCCAGAGATGCAGATGTTTTATGTGCAGCATGAGATGGTGCATTATCATGCAGAAAAATGATCTTGCTGTGAAATACACGGTTCTTCTTCTTGAACCATGGCAGGAAGTGCTGTTTGAGAAAATCCACATACATTATGGAGTTCATCTTTAGCGCCTTCAGGGATCCTAAAGGGGCCGACAATCTCTCTCCCCATGATTCCAGCCCAAAACATTACTCCACCTCCTCCTTGTTGGCGCTGTAGCCGTGTTTGCGTGGGGTGTCCATCAACCAGCCATCCTCCACTCCATCCATCTGGACCATCGAGCGCTGCACGGCACTCATCCGTGAACAAAACAGTTTTGAAATCAGTCTTCATGTAATGTTTGGCCCACTGGAGCCGTTTCTGCTTGTGTGAAGTGGATAGAGGAGGTCGACAGGATGGCGTATGCACAGCTGCAAACCTCTGAAGGACCCTGCATCTTGTTGTTCGGGGGACGTTGGAGGCACAAGCAGCTTCAAAAACTTGTCTGCTGCTATGACAAGGCTTTTTTGCCGTTGCTCTTTCAACCTGACGTAATTGCCTGTAGGAAAGAGTCCTCAATTTGCCCTTATCAGCACGCACACGTGTGTACTGTGAATCAGCTACATACTTCTTGATTGCCAAGACACTTCATCCTGATCATCGCACAATGTTGATTGTAGTCATGCCTTGACCTAAACACTCCACAATTTGTTGCTTCTCAGCAGCCGACACATCCTTTTTCTTTCCCATTTTGGCAGAAAATGTGGGCTGCTTAATAATGTGAGACAGCCTTCTTAAGTAGTCTTGCCTTTCATTGGACACACCTGCCAAACTAATTAGCACAGGTGTCTGCAATTGCTTACAGTGATATAAAGAGCCCTGACACACATCACCATCAATGAGTTTAACTGACAAACAAACAAATTCTTCCCTTATCACTCCTAAACACTTTTTGCATAATAATTTGGAACGCAGTGTACATGTGCTTTTCCACAAAACACCAGTGGTTCACGTAGTGAATCTTACAGTTCTAACTTGCCAACCGTGGTCTGTATGGAGTTGTTCAATAAAGGGCCCAAAATTAAGATAACATAGATGGGAGAGGTCTCTATGAATAGGAATTCCTAAGTATTTGATACCCTGTGAGGGCCAGGCAAAGGGAAAGTTGGACTGGATGGAATCCTATATGGATTTGGGGAGGGAGACATCGAGGGCCTCAGACTTCGCTGCATTGATTTTAAAATTTGACCATGTAACAAAGTGATCTATTTCAGCCATAACAGCATGGATGGATATATTTGATGAGTGATATATACTAGGACATCATCAGCAAATAGAGAGCACTTGTACTCGGTGCCTCCCACCTCAATCCACCTAATATTGGGGTTATGGCGAATTGATGAGAGCAGGTGCTCCGTCACTAGGATGTATAAGAGAGGGGACAGAGGACATCCCTGCCTTGTCCCATTGGTGATTGTGAAAGGTGATGAAAATGTTCTGATGCACCCCCTGGGCCTTGGGACACCCGGAGCCGGACCCTTTTTGGTGGATGCTGGTGGTTGTAGTCTTCGTGGTGGCGACCCGGTTCCGTGGCTCAGGGTGGTCAAACCAGTGGCGGAACTATTTATGTGGTTTTGATGTTTAAATGTCCGACTACGCCACCCGTGGATTGCGGTCAGAGTGAACCGCCGCTGCAGGGCAGACCGCTGAGGCTGGTCTTGTGGGTGCAGCAGAGCGTAGCATAACTCCCCACGGGAGGAGTATAGCCTCAGGGCAGTGTATGCGGAGGATGGGGGTGATGGTGCAGGGCAGCAGCAGTAACGACATGGAGTCAGTGATGCAGTCCAGGGCCTTTACTCACAGTTCTTATTATCCAGACCACGTCTGCAGGTAACGGCTGCCCACGTCGTACTGTGCTCACCAGGTGAGGGGCTCAGACAACTCCCAGATAACTTTGGAGCGCTTCACAGGACCCCCTTTGTGTGTCCTTTGTCTGGCCTTTCTTACCAACCCTTCTGTCCGGCTGCCTCGGGCCTCCTCTTGGTAAACTTGGCGCCAGTTTCCCTGACCCTATGTGGTGCCTTCCTAGCGGGTGTAGCGAGGGGCTGCGCCACATAAAATGTCACAGCCTCCGGTTTCTAGCTGAGGGTCGTTTCCTGCCTCCACTAGTTTCGGGGACCGGTCTCCCCCTTTGGCCTGACCCCTCCACGCAGGTGGATTCGGGCGTGCGGTGGCGACTCGCTGTCCGCACCCCTGGGATCCCTTCATTCCTCGTTCCTGGAGCCTTCTCCACTCCTCTTCCTTCCTTCTTCCTCTTCCAGGCCTGGGCCTCTGTTACTAGGCCTGCCTCCGGAGCAGAGCTCATGCAGAGCCCCTGCTCCCTGCCACTTCTGCTCAGACTTCTCTGCACTGAACTAAGATGGTGCCCACCTTTTATACTCCCTTCTCAATGCACCCAGGAACTGCTTCCTCCCTGCTCCTGCACTACAGGGTTCCCCTTCCTCAGTGTTCCCTCCCCCCACTCCAGCCAGGGACAGGGACTGTCGTGCCCATCTCAGAGGCATATTGGTCGCCCTGCCCCACGGCAATGTGGTGTAATGCATGCAGGTGTCGGGTCCTGATCCACACTCCATCCTTACCTGAGAGTGAGATATCACACCTCTGGGTGAGGTGCAATACCTCTGTAGCAACCGAGCCCTCAGGGTGCTACAGTTCCATTTATCTTCAGCCTAGGTGATGTATTGTGATACAGGGCCGTGATTTTGGCTATAAAAGGGTCCTCTAGACCCCTACCCCAAGCTTTTTAAGAGAATCATATATGGCGTGCCAGGAGACTCTATGGAATGCTTTCTCAGCATCCAACGAGAGTATCTAATTACAAATTTTTAACTGCATCTAGCCCAGGAAATACTTTGTGCCTAGTAGCAGTGTCTGCTAGTCAGCGGATTATCCCGGCTGTTAAGCAAGCTACACCACCTGTAGTTTAGACACTTAATTTTTTCAAAGGAAATGCTTCGGGACCATGGGATACTCAGTGAAGAGCATCAGGACGCACCCCAAGGCATAGGGGCTGGGACTGGCAGTAGGATGCCTTGCGGTGGACAGCCGAGCTCGATCCTTTTAAAAGCTTTTTAACTGCAGCAGCTTTAGTGGACGCTACTGGAGCTGGAATTACGCGGCTGCTGGCATGAGACTTGCCCTCCAATAGATCCTTGTAAATGGATTTAAAGTGTATTCATTCAAATTAGAGAGACAATTTAAATTAAAAAGCTTAGAGCTGCCTCCACCACAGGGGGGCTCGCTCGACCCACCAGCGGACAGGCACCAGTATTGGGAGAGGGGGGCTGGCCATCAGGGTTCACCGCGGCTCTGGCACAAACCCGGCGACACGGAGGTGGCACGGGCAGGAGCGGACTGGCCGTGTCGGCTTCTCACGTTTTGGATTTTAGAAGGGCATGACATGCCTATATCTGTGTCTCCCCCTCCTTTTACTCCTCCACCTCTTTTATTTTCGCATGACTATATGTACTTGTCACTTTTCCATGTGTTAGTTATGTCTTCTGAGCAGTTTGTCAGCTTTTGGACACCTTTGAAGGTGTTTTCTATGTGTTTCTATGTGTTTTTGTTTGCCTGCCATTGGTTTTAACGGTGTTCGAAGGTGTTCGACGAACAGTTCGACGAACAGTTCGGCGAACACACGGGTGTTCGACGAACCGAACCAAACTCGAACACTATGGGGGTGGCTCAACACTACTAAGGAGATCCTGAAAACATGACCTGTGGGGGGCCGTGAGGATGGGGTTTGGGAAACACTGCTCTAGAGTATGAATCTATTAGGCTCTGGTAGCATTGTCAGAGAGCCATCTTCGGGGTCCTGAAAAGTTGGTGCTTGAGGCACAATCAGAAGTCCACATCCAACATGTTAGTGGCATTTTTAACATCCAGTCTCTGATAATCTGTAGTACATTCAATGACGGGTTTCTGGCACATAAAGGTAGTTTCAACATCCAATAGCACCTAATTATTTCATGTTGTTTTATCATCCAATTTATGCTATTCAATATATAGGATTAGATGGTTTAGGATATCAAAGACAGTAGTGGAATTTATAACGTTTAGCAAAACATGGTAGCAGTTTAGATAGCAGGATAGTGACATCACTACTTCATTACCATTATATTGTAGGCTGTTGGTTGTTCAAATTGTGTCATTTTGGAATCCATAATGATTCTTAAAGGGACTCTGTCAGCACAGAATGACTGTTCAAACTAGGTACCAACACTGAGTGCACAAAGGTGTGGCCAATCATTTAACTACACCTTCCCACCTGCTTGTTTTCTCTCAATATCCATCCCCCCTCTTTGATTGACAGCTCTGGCTTCATAGAGCCGGACATTAAGGCCACGCTCAGTATTTGGTCAGTATTTTACATCAGTATCTGTAAGCCAAAACCAGGAGTGGAACAATCAGAGGAAAAGTATAATAAAAACACGTCACTACATCTGACCCACTTATTCACCCACTCCTGTTTTTTTACTTACAAATACTAATGTAAAATACTGACCAAATACTAAAAGTGTGAACGTGGCAGATGTGTTATGTGCAGCATGAGACGGGGCATTATCATGTATGAAATGATCTCGATGGTCCAGATGGATGGAGTGGAGGATGGCTGGTTGATGGACACCCCATGCAAACACGGCTACGGCGCTAACAAGGAGGAGGTGGAGTAATGTTTTGGGCTGGAATCATGGGGAGAGAGATTGTCGGCCCTTTTAGGATTCCTGAAGGGGTAAAGATGAACTCCATAATGTATGTTGAGTTTCTCAAACAGCACTTCCTTCCATGGTTCAAGAAGAAGAACCGTGCATTCCGCAGCAAGATCATTTTCATGCATGATAATGCACCGTCTCATGCTGCACATAACACATCTGCATCTCTGGCTGCTATGGACATAAAAGGGGACAAACTTATGGTGTGGCACCCATGCTCCCCTGACCTCAACCCCATTGAGAATCTCTGGAGCATCATCAAAAGGAGTGTCTATGATGGCGGGAGGCAGTTCACATCTAAGCAACAGCTCTGGGAGGGTATTCTGTCCTCATGCAAAACAATTAAAGCAGAAACCATCCAAAACCTGACAAATTCAATGGACGAGAGTGTTCAGAAGCTCCTTTCGAACAAGCAGTCCTATGTTCAAATGTAACATCACCTAGAAGAAAGTTTTGAGTTGAAAACTGTTTGATTTCAGTTTGTAATAACCTGCTAATGCTTATAATTTCAAAAATTACCATTTTTTTGTTCTTTATTAAAATGAAAAGGTTGAAAACTCTGCTGTGCATAATAATTTGGAACATGCATTTTGAGTGCAGTTTGAGTTTTTTATTTTTTTAAAAATATACTGTTATCATAGGCAGTTTGTACAAAAACCTTTCAATTGTACTCTAATAGTTATTTGACTGGAAAATTACAATGACTGCAATTCATATAGGTAATTTGGGAAAATCTGAGAAAATATTATTTGGATAATAATTTGGAACACAGTGTATTCTAGGAAAATCTGCGCTCCATGTTGCAAATAGCGCTCCTTCCCTCCCGAGTCTCGCCGTGTGGCTAAGTATTATACTGTACAGCCACATATGGGGCATTTCCACATTTAACAGAAATTGTGTGACAAATTTTGGCGCCATTTTTATCCATTTCCTCTTGTGAAAATGTTAAATCTGGGGCTAAAACAAAAATTTTGTGGTAAAAATGTAATTATTTTTTCTTCACTGTCCAATGGTGTAAAATTCTGTGACACACCCATGGTATCAATATGATCACTGCACCCTTAGATTAATTAATTGAGAGGTGTAGCTTGTAAAATGGGGTCACTTATGGGGGGTTCTGCTGTTCTGGCACCTCAGGGGCTCTCATAGTGGGTCATGGCACCACAAACCATAACAGTAAAACCTGCATTAAATTATGGTGCATCTTCCCTTCTGAGTTTTGCACTGTGCCTCAAAAGTAGCTCCAGATTACAAGTAGGGTATTGGCGTACACAGGAGAAATTACACAACAAACTAACAGGTCCATTTTTTCCTAATAGCCCTTATTAAAATTAAAAATTCTGGGCTAAAACAACATTTTAGTGGTAAAAATGTTATTATTCTTTCTTTACCACCAAATGGTATAAATTTCTGTGAGGCACATGTGGTGTCAACACGCTCACTGCACCCCTAGATGAGTTCATTGAGAGGTGTAGCTTGTAAAATTACTTCAGTTATGGAGCGTTTCTCCTGTTCTGGCACCTCAGGGCACTGCCAATGTGACATGGCACCTGCAAACCATTCCAGCAAAATCTGAATTTCAGTATGGCTTGTCTTCCCTTCTGGGCTTTGCTTTAGGGTATCGGTTTACTCAGGAGAAATAGCACAACAAATTGTGTGGTGCAATTTCTCCTGTTACCCTTGTGAAAATAAAAAAGTTTAATAAAAGAACATTTTTGTATGAAAAATTTGATTTTTTATTTTCACAGCTCAACATTACAAACTGAAGCACCTGGAGATTCAAGGTGCTCACAACACATCTAGATACATCCCTTGATGTGTCTAGTTTCCAAAATGGGGCCACTTGTGGGGGGGTTGGCACTGTTTAGGCACATCAGGGGCTCCCCAAACGCGACATGGCACCCGCTAATGATTCCAACTAATTTTTGCGTTCAAAAAGTCAAATGATGCTCCTTCCCTTCCGAGCCCTGCCATGCGCCCAAAGAGTATTTTTCCCCCACATATGGGGTATCGGCATACTCAGGAGAAATTGTACAACAAATTGTATGGTGCTATTTCTCTTGTTACCCTTGTGAAAATAAAACAATTGGGGCTGAAAGAACATTTTTGTGGGAAAAATGTGATTTTTTTATTTTCACGGCTCAACATTATAAATTTCTGTGAAGCACCTGGGAGTTCAAGGTGCTCACCACACATCTAGATAAGTTCCCTGAGGGGTCTAGTTTCCAAAATGGTGTCACTTGTGGGGGCGTTCCACTGTTTAGGCCCATCAGGGTGTCCGCTAATGATTCCAGCAAATTTTGGATTCAAAAAGTCAAATGGCATGCCTTCCCTTCTGAGCCCTGCCGTGCGCCCAAACAGTAGTTTTCCCCACATATGGGGTATTGGTGTGTTCAGGAGAAATTGCAAAACTAATTTTGAGGTCTATTTTCTTCTCTTACCATTTAATCGTAAATTAAAATTTTGGTGAAAAAAAGTTACACCTGAAGGGTTAATAAACTTATTAAATGTGATTTTGAGGATTTTGAGAACTTTGAAGGGTGCAGTTTTTAGAAGGGTGTCACTTTTCGGTATTTTCTGTCATATAGACCCCTCAATGTCACTTCAAATGTGATGTTGTCCCTAAAAAAATGGTTTTGTAAATTTTGTTGGAAAAATTAGAAATCGCTGATCAACTTTTAACCATTCAAACTTCGTAACAAAAAAAATGTAGGTGTAAAAAATTGTGCTAATGTAAAGTAGACATGTGGGAAATGTTATTTATTAACTATTTTGTGTGACATAACTCTCAGATTTAAGGGCATTTTCGCCAAATTTCTGATTTTTTCACAAATAAACACAAGTCATATCGAACAAATTTTACCACTATCATGAAGTACAATATGTCATGGAAAACCAGTCTCAGTATGAGTTGGATCTGTTAAATCGTTCCAGAGTTATTACTACATAAAGTGACACTGGTCACAATTGTAAAATTTGGCCTGGTCATGAAGGTGAAAACGGGTGTGAGGGTGAAGGGGTTAAATTTGATGTGTAATGGCTAGTGTTGAGCATTCCGATACTGAAATATCGGGTATCGGCCGATATTCGCGGTATCGGAATTCCGATACTTAATTCCGATACTTTTGCAATATCGTATACCGGAATCGGAAGTTCCCATAATGCAATGAGCCATTTTCATTTTATTCAGCCAATGAGGATCCTAAGAAGTGTGGGCACATCCTGTTAGGCATGTAGGCATCTTAACTAATGGCATGGCTGTGATTGGCTACTGAAATGATGTCATGATGCACTATAAAAGCCGCCGCCGCCATTTTGAGCTCACTCTGCTGTGAATTCAGTTAGGGATAGGACGCTGTTGTTCTGAGGGACAGTTTTAGCTACCTATTTGGTCTATTCTGCTTTACCCAAGCTACTTTATAAATCGCTGTGCCTTGCAGTGCTAGTGCACAGTTCTCTGTGCTGTTCACCGCTTTCTTCAAGGACTCTGTGTGTGAGTGCAGCTCACCCTGTAGTGTGTGCTTCAGCCACGTCTGGTTATAGTGCACTCAGTGTGTGTCACTGCCTCATACATTGTCCTTTTTTGCCAATTCATAATTTTTCCTGATATCTCCTATTAGTGTGGTGGTTCCATCCGTATTCAGCTAAATTGGTTCCAAACACACTATATAGGAGTAGATAGAGAATTTTTTTTGGTCTTGCAGCGCTAGTGCACAGTGCTCTGCATCTGTACTGTTCACCGCTGTCTGCAAGGTCTGGTGTGTGAGTGCAGCTCACCCTGTAGTGTGTGCTTCAACCACGTCTGGTTGTAGTGCACTCAGTGTGTGTCACTGCCTCATACATTGTCCTTTTTTGCCAATTCATAATTTTTCCTGATATCTCCTATTAGTGTGGTGGTTTCATCCGTATTCAGCTAAATTGGTTCCAAACACACTATATAGGAGTAGATAGAGAAATTTTTTTGGTCTTGCAGCGCTAGTGCACAGTGCTCTGCATCTGTACTGTTCACCGCTGTCTGCAAGGTCTGGTGTGTGAGTGCAGCTCACCCTGTAGTGTGTGCTTCAACCCCGTCTGGTTGTAGTGCACTCAGTGTGTGTCACTGCCTCATACATTGTCCTTTTTTGCCAATTCATAATTTTTCCTGATTTCTCCTATTAGTGTGGTGGTTCCATCCGTATTCAGCTAAATTGGTTCCAAACACACTATATAGGAGTAGTTAGAGGAGCCTTTCTGCAGCATTGGGCCCTGCAGCCCCAGCCAGATTAGTATTAGCCTATTTTTTGTAGCCTCATCTATTGCATTGTAGGTTACCTTCCTACATTGTAATAGCTACAAAAAGTTTGTGATACTATCGTTATTACATCTTTAGGCACATCCAGTGTCTTTTTGTGACAAAAAAAACCTAAATAAAGTTCACCAAACACTCCACTTTACAGTTGTGTAGGCCACATTAGCTCATATTAAAGTCTAGTCCACACTTTATAAAATTAGTGTTTCTTATACCTGTTAGCAGCTGTTCAGGAATAAGCACACTAAGCCCTTAGTACTTTTCTGCCTATCATTATCAGGCTACCAAGATGAAGAAGGCAGGGAGTAAGGCATGTTGTCGTGGGCGTGGGCGTGGGCGTGGAGTTTCTGCAGGGAGAGGACGTGAGGATTCTGTGCCTGCAGGGAGAGGACGTGGGGATTCTGTGCATGCTGCGGGCACCAGTGACTCAGCATCCCCCAGTTTTACCAGGGAACAGTCCTTTATGCGCAGCTTTGTAGGAGCTAGCCGTACCCCACTGCTGCGGGAGGACCAAATTGAAGCCGTTGTAGGGTGGATGGCAGCTAAAGCATCGACTTCAATTAGTTCCAGATCCTCTCAGGTCCTGAGCACTGAAGAGCACCCATCTGTCTCTTCACCACCTGCCAAATTGCCCAGGCAGTCAGAGAGCCCTGGACAGGAGCCATCTCTACTTCTGTTCTCTGAATCTCTTGGCTTGGAAAGAGGGGGCCAGCCAAGCAGAATTCGAGAATTTGAAGAAGAGGTAGTATGCAGTGATGCGCAACCGTTTTGTCTCTCTGAATCTGAAGAAGCGGGTGGGCCAGTGCCTATGGTCAGCAGCACACCTCAGTACGCATCTGATGATGGGACTCAGGTGCCACTTTCTGGTGCATGCTGTGCTGTCGAGACTACCCAGGAGAAGCAGTTGTTTGAAGAGGGTGGTGTAGATGATGAGGTCCTTGACCCATCATGACGTGAGGGACAGGAAGGTGGTGGGAGCAGCTCTGAGGAAGAGATTCCCCGAACAGCCCAAAAAGGAGGGAGAGGGAGGGGGCAGACTTGGTTGCCTGTAGCCTCCACTTCGGCACCCATTAGGAGCATGGCTCTTCCAAAATCCAAAGCGGGCGCTCCCAAGACTTGCAGTGCCTGGTCCTTTTTTGACACAGTTGCAGATGACATTTGCTTTGTCAAATGCAAGCTGTGTAATCAGAAGGTGAAAAGAGGGAAAAGTGTCAGCAACCTCAATACCACAAATATGTGGAAACATGTGCGGACCAAGCACGTGGTGGAGTTATAAAAACACACTGAAGACCTAGGCCAACCTACAGCGCCACCTATCACCTCTTCAGCTCGTGTTGTAGCCTCTTCCTCCAGCTCACACACAGCTGTTTCGGCTTCCTCACAGGATCGCCATGGAAGAATCTCTGGCACTGTTGTACAGAGACACAGTATAATTCCACCCACAGCACCACTTTCCCAGTCATCCTCACACTCCCAGGCCAGTCTACAGCCATCGTTAGCACAGGCATGGGAGAAAAGGCGCCCATACTCGGCAAACCACCCCCGAGCACAGGCTCTGAATGCTGGCATTGCTAAACTACTGGCCCTTGAAATGCTATCATTCAGGCTGGTGGAGAATGACACATTCCGTAACTTTATGGCATTGGCAGTCCCACAATACAACGTGCCCAGCTGCTTTTATTTCAGCAGGCAAGCCGCACCTGCCCTGCAACATCTTGTGGAGGAAAAAATTAAACATGCGCTACAAAACGCCGTCAGTAGCTAGGTCCACCTGACCACCGATGCGTGGACCAGTAAGCATGGACAGGGACGATACCTTTCCCTCACTGCCCATTGGGTAAATGTTGTGGAGCCGGGTACAGATCTTGAGAGTGGCGCTGTACGTGTTCTGCCAACTCCAAGGATTACAGGAATCCAGTCTGTACACATTGACTCCTCCTCATACTCCAGTTCCTCTGAATCAGCGCTGCAGGAGCCGTCACGGTCTACCTCCACATCGACCCGTGAACGGTTACCTGTTATGGTGACCAATATGAGCACAGCCGTGGCCAAACGTCAACAGGCCGTATTAAAATTAATTTCTTTGGGGAATCGAAGCCACACAGCGCAGGAGCTCTGGAATGCCATCAATCAGCAGAGCGACGTGTGGTTTGTGCCAGCGAATCTCCAGCCAGGCATGGTAGTGTGTGACAATGGCCGAAATCTGGTGGCAGCTCTGGGCCTAGGCAACCTCACTCACATCCCATGTCTGGCACATGTGCTCAACTTGGTCGTGCAGAGTTTTTTGAGGGACTATCCGGATCTTGATGCACTGCTTCACAAGGTCCACATAGAGTGCGCTCACTTGCGGCGTTCCAGAAATGCAAGATCACGCATTGCAGCTCTGCAGCGCCGATTACGTCTTCCGGAACATCGCATCATATGTGACCTACCCACCAGGTGGAATTCAACGTTACATATGTTGGAGAGGTTGTGTGAGCAGCAGGCAGCAGTAATGGAGTACCAGCTGCAGCAGGCGCAAAGAAGTCGCAGTGCGCGCCGTTCACACTTCACCACCACTGAGTGGGCCTCTATGAAGGACATTTGCCACGTTTTGCGTGCCTTCGATTATTCCACGCGGATGGCGAGTGCAGATGATGCACTAGTCAGCATGACTATCCCCCTGATCTGCCTGCTTGAAAAAACACTGCAAGCACTAAGGGACGAGGTTTTGGAAGAGGTGGAGGATGAGGAGTCACAAATGCCATCTGCTTCTCTACAGTCTGCGCAACGTGGTTCCTCACAAAGGTCTAGGCAGGGGACACTTTGTGAGGAGGATGAGGAGGAGTCAATGGATGAGGAAGACATCTGTCCAGAGGAGGGAGGTACACAATGCTCTAGTAGTCAGTATCTAGAGCGAGGGTGGGGTGATGCAGAGCAGGCAGAGATCACGCCTCAAGCAGGGGACAGCGTTTCTTGGCCATTTGGCAGTCTGCAGCACATGGTTGATTTCATGCTGCAGTGCCTGAGAAACGACCGCCGCATCGCCCACATTCTCAACACGGCTGATTATTGGGTGTCCACCCTCCTAGATCCTCGCTACCGGGACAACTTACAAAGCCTCATAACACCTTTGAACCGGGAGCGTAAAATGCGGGAGTACCAAGACGCACTAGTGCATTCCATCATGTTCTCCATTCCAACCGAGAGCAGTGCTGCTAGTGCTTTACAAAGCAGCTCAGTGCGTCGAGGCAGTGGAGGAAGCTCTGCACAAAGAGGGAGCAGAAGCAGCGCCTCAGCACAAGGCAAGACCAGTATGGCCGAAATGTGGAAAAGTTTTGTGTCCCCGCCGCCACAAATGTCTACACCATCACAGACGGCTCCAGTCAGCAGGAGGCAACGTTTCCGTCAGATGGTGACAGACTACATGTCTTGCCCTCTTAGTGTACTCCCAGATGGCTCTTCTCCCTTCAAGTTTTGGGTCTGTAAGCTAGATACATGGCCAGAGCTAAGTCAGTATGCATTGGAGGTGCTAGCTTGCCCTGCTGCTAGTGTATTATCGGAACGCGTCTTTAGTGCCGCAGGTGGTGTACTAACAGACCGTCGCATGCGACTATCCTCCGATAACGTTGACCGGCTTACTTTTCTCAAAATGAACAAGGCCTGGAACTCTCATGAATTTGCCAGTCCTCTTCCAGAATAAATAATTGTTGGCAAAAGTATCCAGGTCTCCTGTTCTGTTCATGTTTCTACCACCTGAACTGTAATCCCTGAGCTCCAACACCGCCAGTTGGCGCTCGGAAGTGCCGTCTGCACAGTCAACACTTGCTGCCGTGTCATTGGGGTTCAGTAACGTCAGCTGTTCCCCGGTTGTGCGGACGGCAATTTCTCCTGCTCTGTCCACATTCTCACTACTACAGATTTTAAAGTTGCTCCAATTACACATCTGGCTCCTCTGTTTTCAGTATTATCCCTGAGCTCCAACACCGCCAGTTGGCGCTCGGAAGTGCCGTCTGCACAGTCAACACTTGCTGCCATGTCATTGGGGTTCAGTAACGTCAGCTGTTCCCCTGCTGTGCGGACGGCAATTTCTCCTGCTCTGTCCACATTCTCACTACTACAGATTTTAAAGTTGCTCCAATTACACCTCTGGCTCCTCTGTTTTCAGTATTATCCCTGAGCTCCAACACCGCCAGTTGGTGCTCGGAAGTGCCGTCTGCACAGTCAACACTTGCTGCCGTGTTATTGGGGTTCAGTAACGTCAGCTGTTCCCCTGCTGTGCGGACGGCAATTTCTCCTGCTCTGTCCACATTCTCACTACTACTGATTTTAAAGTTGCTCCAATTACACCTCTGGCTCCTCTGTTTTCAGTATTATCCCTGAGCTCCAACACCGCCAGTTGGCGCTCGGAAGTGCCGTCTGCACAGTCAACACTTGCTGCCATGTTATTGGGGTTCAGTAACGTCAGCTGTTCCCCTGCTGTGCGGACGGCAATTTCTCCTGCTCTGTCCACATTCTCACTACTACAGATTTTAAAGTTGCTCCAATTACACCTCTGGCTCCTCTGTTTTCAGTATTATCCCTGAGCTCCAACACCGCCAGTTGGCGCTCGGAAGTGCCGTCTGCACAGTCAACACTTGGTGCCGTGTCATTGGGGTTCAGTAACGTCAGCTGTTCCCCTGCTGTGCGGACGGCAATTTCTCCTGCTCTGTCCACATTCTCACTACTACAGATTTTAAAGTTGCTCCAATTACACCTCTGGCTCCTCTGTTTTCAGTATTATCCCTGAGCTCCAACACCGCCAGTTGGTGCTCGGAAGTGCCGTCTGCACAGTCAACACTTGCTGCCGTGTTATTGGGGTTCAGTAACGTCAGCTGTTCCCCTGCTGTGCAGACGGCAATTTCTCCTGCTCTGTCCACATCCACTGTACTACTGATTTAAAACCTCCTCCAAATACACCTCTGGCTCCTCTGTTTTCAGTATTATCCCTGAGCTCCAACACCGCCAGTTGGCGCTCGGAAGTGCCGTCTGCACAGTCAACACTTGCTGCCGTGTTATTGGGGTTCGGTAACGTCAGCTGTTCCCCTGCTGTGCGGACGGCAATTTCTCCTGCTTTGTCCACATCCACTGTACTACTGATTTAAAACCTCCTCCAAATACACCTCTGGCTCCTCTGTTTTTAATATTTACCTTGGGCTCCAATACCGCAAGTTGCTGCTCAGAAGTGCCGTCTGCACAGTCAACGCTTGCTCCAGTGTTATTGGGGTTCAGTAACGTCAGCTGTTCCCCTGCTGTGTGTCCGGCAAATTCTCCTGCTTTGTCCACATCCACTGTACTACTGATTTAAAACTTGCTCCAATTACACCTCTGGCTCCACTCTGTTTTTAGTATTCACCCTGGATTCCAGCACCGCCAGCTGGTTCTCGGTAGTTCCATTTGCTCTTGTACCTTCTACTACCCATCCGGGTTCCAGTACCGTCAGCTGGTTCTCGGCAGTGCCTTTGGATTAGGTGCCTCCTTCTCGGTATCCAAGTTCCACCAACGTCTGCTGGTTCTTGGTAGTGCTTTCTGGCACAGGTACCTCCTGCTTAGTAACCGAGTTCCAGTACCGTCAGCTGGTCTTCGGCAGTTCCATTGGCTCTTGTACCTTCTGCTACCCATCCGGATTCCAGTACCGTCAGCTGGTCCTCGGTAGTTCCATTTGCTCTTGTACTTTCTACTACCCATCCGGGTTCCAGTACCGTCAGCTGGTTCTCGGCAGTGACTTTGGCACGGGTACTCCCTCCTGCCCAGCCTGGTTCCAGCACGCCAGCTGTTTCCGGGTAGTGTCAACGTCACTTTGCCTCCAATGCGTTGTCCTGTCGTGTTGCGGTCGGGTTAGCCAACTCTATGGTGCCTGCAGTTTAGGTGACTCCTATGTGGGCTGCGGGATCTGGCAATGAAGGCTGGTTCCATAGTGCCAATAGGACAAGCACCCCCTGTAGGACTGTGGGTTTTGGTAACTGCGGCCGGCTCGCGGCCTTGAACTTTTTTTTACATGGGTACCTTCTGCTACCCATCCGGGTTCCAGTACCGTCAGCTGGTTCTCGGCAGTGCCTTTGGATTAGGTGCCTCCTTCTCGGTATCCAAGTTCCACCAACGTCTGCTGGTCCTTGGTAGTGCTTTCTGGCACAGGTACCTCCTGCTTAGTAACCGAGTTCCAGTACCGTCAGCTGGTCTTCAGCAGTTCCATTGGCTCTTGTACCTTCTACTACCCATCCGGGTTCCAGTACCGTCAGCTGGTTCTCGGCAGTGTCTTTGGCACGGGTACTCCCTCCTGCCCAGCCTGGTTCCAGCACGCCGGCTGTTTCCGGATAGTGTCAACGTCACTTTGCCTCCAATGCGTCGTCCTGTCGTGTTGCGGTCGGGTTAGCCGACTCTATGGTGCCTGCAGTTTAGGTGACTCCTATGTGGGCTGCGAGATCTGGCAATGAAGGCTGGTTCCATAGTGCCAATAGGACAAGCACCCCCTGTAGGACTGTGGGTTTTGGTAACTGAGGCCGGCTCGCGGCCTTGAACTTTTTTTTACATGGGTACCTTCTGCTACCCATCCGGGTTCCAGTACCGTCAGCTGGTTCTCAGCAGTGCCTTTGGATTAGGTGCCTCCTTCTCGGTATCCAAGTTCCACCAACGTCTGCTGGTCCTTGGTAGTGCTTTCTGGCACAGGTACCTCCTGCTTAGTAACCAAGTTCCAGTACCGTCAGATGGTATTCGGCAGTTCCATTGGCTCTTGTACCTTCTACTACCCATCCGGGTTCCAGTACCGTCAGCTGGTTCTCGGCAGTGTCTTTGGCACGGGTACTCCCTCCTGCCCAGCCTGGTTCCAGCACGCCAGCTGTTTCCGGGTAGTGTCAACGTCACTTTGCCTCCAATGCGTTGTCCTGTCGTGTTGCGGTCGGGTTAGCCGACTCTATGGTGCCTGCAGTTTAGGTGACTCCTATGTGGGCTGCGGGATCTGGCAATGAAGGCTGGTTCCATAGTGCCAATAGGACAAGCACCCCCTGTAGGACTGTGGGTTTTGGTAACTGCGGCCGGCTCGCGGCCTTGAACTTTTTTTTACATGGGTACCTTCTGCTACCCATCCGGGTTCCAGTACCGTCAGCTGGTTCTCGGCAGTGCCTTTGGATTAGGTGCCTCCTTCTCGGTATCCAAGTTCCACCAACGTCTGCTGGTCCTTGGTAGTGCTTTCTGGCACAGGTACCTCCTGCTTAGTAACCGAGTTCCAGTACCGTCAGCTGGTCTTCGGCAGTTCCATTGGCTCTTGTACCTTCTGCTACCCATCCGGGTTCCAGTACCGTCAGCTGGTCCTCGGTAGTTCCTCAGCTTTCTTGTACCTTCTGCTACATTTCCAAGTTCAAGCTTTTTGAAATGGTTCTTGGTAATCACTCTGGATCTCCCTGACGAGGACCCTGAAGACGAGGACCCTGAAGACCAACCCTAAGAAGACGAGGACCCCGAAGACGACGACCCTGAAGACGAGGACCCTGAAGACCACCCCGAAGAAGACGAGGACCCTGAAGACCACCCCGAAGAAGACGAGGACCCTGAAGACCACCCCGAAGAAGACGAGGACCCCGAAGACGAGGACCCAGAAGACCAACCCGAAGAAGACGAGGACCCCGAAGACGAGGACCCCCGAAGACGACGACCCTGAAGACCACCCCGAAGAAGACCAAGAAGATGACCCTGAAGAAGTTGACCAAGAGGACAAAGAAGAGAAGACAAGCACCAAGATACAGAAGAACAAGAGACAGAAAACCAAGAAGCAGAAATACAAGAAGCTGCAGAACAAAAAGCGGAAGAACATTAAGCATAAGACTAAAAATCAGAGCAAAAGATAATATCTAAATTATAAGCAGAAGATGACTAAGCAGTGTATAGGGGTGAGTCCGTTCCTCCTCGTGGTGCCCCTGGAAAAGACCTGCTGCTGCAGGCCAAACTGAACGCGGACAAATCCTGTTGTAAATCTTTTGTGACGGGCAGAACGAAAGGTGTAATGTCCAACCTTTTATAGATAACAACTACAGGAATGCCTGTCACAAATAAGAATATGATGAAGAAGAAGAATATGAAGAAGATGAAGAAGTAGAATATGAAGTATGTAAAAAAAAAGAATAATACGAAGAAGGTGAAGAAGAAGAAGATGAAGAAGGTGAAGAAGAAGTGGATGAAAAAGATGCTGAGGATGATGAAGGAGAAAGTGTGGGAGAAGTAAAAAAGAAGGTGAAGAGCATGGAAGTAGTGAAACATAAATATCTGACAAAATATAAAAATACTTAACATAGTCAATATTTCCGTAACTCAGAACGTCTTAAAAAAAATATTAATTCCTGCTATTCCATTTGATTGGGCTAAACCTCTATGCCTATATTGTCTCCCCCACCTCCCCCAATACATTCTACATTATTCTTAGTTGTTTTCCTTCATGTAGAATTAACCTACAAGGAAAGAAAGGGTTTATTTTCATTCCGATATTTCTGTCCCATTGACTTGCATTGGTTTCCGGTATCGGAACCGGCGATATCCGATACTTTTTCGGTATCGGTCCGATCCAATCCGATCCGATATTTCCCGATATCGGAAGGTATCGGTCAACACTAGTAATGGCTGCTCTCTGCTCTCCTGATCTCACTGCAGAGATGTGTGTGGTTATAACTGATCTGCAGGTTCCTCTCAGTGCTTCAGCTTCCATCTTGCAGGCAGACATGGTTGTAATACGGCAGATCTTAACAGCTCATTTACATATGAAATAAACATTGATTTCTCTGTAATAAGACATAAGATCGCAGCTATCAAGATATCACTTTATTCAGCTTCCTATGACCTAAATGCCTTGTAAGGTGGCTGCCGAACACATAGTGGATGGCAGATACGTATCACAAAGGTGGTTGTCCTCTGTGATGTAAACCTGGAGTAATACTCTAGTACACATAGTACTAAGAGAGGTTAATCGGCCATGACAGGGCTGGGTTTAGTGTGAGCATCTGAAGAGTTGGGCGGGACGGCTTCTCACCATATCTCTACCCCTGGGTATGGTTCACATTGTAAAATAGAGCCTGCTTTTCTCTCACATGGTCTGTGTGTGGAGGCATGCAGTTCCCCAGAAGTGTGTGTCTTTTCTAAATGTCTAATAAGCTGGACTCTATCTCTAACTCCTGTGTTGCGGTTTATGTGGAGTGAAATAAACCAGCTGGACTTTTAAACAGAAATGGTTCCTGTGATACCTCATCCTGCACTCAAGTGTGTAGCTATGTTACATTTAGTGTTAGAAGTGCAGGCAGCATTCCCAGGGAACATGTGTGACTGCTACACAAGTACTTCATGTCTTGGATGAAGGCGGCTATAAGCCTGGAAGCAACGTCAGACAGCATGGAAGATCTGATTAAACACAGCAGCAGCAACAACAACAGCTGTCAGAACAGGAGACAAATAAGCTGTTTGTGCAACAACTCCAGCAGCAGCAATAGCAACAACACCGTCAACAGCAGCAACAGTTTGAACTACTTGTATAGGCGGTATGTGGCACAGCTGCAGCTCCGACTCCAAGATCAGCTGATGACTTCTCTGTCCGGAAGGCGGTGAGGAAAGCCTTTCAGAAAATGTCCCTGGGTAATATTATAGAGGCCTTTTTAACCATTTTTTGAAATGGTCACCGATAGGGACAAACTCCCACCAGAGCAGTGGGCAGACGTCCTGGTGCCGTACTTAATGGGGGAGCTACAAAATGCCTACTATGATTTAGCCTTACAGGACGCCAAAGAATATGTGAAATTGAAAATGGAAATTTTAGTGGGCTTGGGGGTGACTATGACGGGCACAACAGGTCCACCATTGGGCATATAACCGTGACAAACCACCTCAGTCCCAAATGCTTGATCTACTGCACCTCATCCAAAAATGGTTGCAGCCAGAGTCCTTTACCCAGCGCAGATGGTACAAAAAGTTGTAATGGACCGGATTGTGCACGCCCTTCCGAGGCCGATGCAGACTTGGGTTGACTAGGGAGATCCCCAGAACGCCGATGACCTAGTCGTCCTGGTCGAAAGGTATCAGGGGGTCGAGGATTCCTTGGGTAGGCAACCACTTCATACTGGGGGTCCCAACAGAAGACGGATACTCAAAAGGGGGTGGGGAGTCCAAAGTCCAAAGGAGGTCATGCTGAAGGTCTCAGCTGGGGATGTAATTTGCTGGAGATGTCATGGTCCAAGATCATATAGCCAGTTTTTATCTCCTGACCACCGAGCAAATGGACAGTAGCATGGGATGTCAGTGTTCATACTACGCATTTCCAGGTTGCAATGTGAACTGCCCACCCAGTGAGGGGTACCAAGCTTGTCCTATGAAAGTGAATGGGCTGAAAATGACTGAACTACTAGACTCAGGGAGTTTGGTAACCCTTGTGAGGGCCACACTCACTCTCCAACTGATCCATGGGAAGGTGAGCGTCTGCTGTATTCATCGGGAAGCTAAAGACTATCCAGTTGTCGGAGTGGTCATTGACACGGCCCGAGGTACTGAGTCCCATGAGGTTGGCGTGGTCCAAGATTTATTACACCAAATTATCATAGGTCGGGACTTTGTGTGGGGAAGGGTAGAGGCCTTGATTGCTCAGATAAGAGATGGGTTGGCCCTAAAAAAGTCTCCCCACACCCAGAGTCTGACAGGTTTCCCTACTGTTATGATGGGGGATGAGGAGGTAGTATCCCCTGAAGCCAACATTCCTGAGATAGGGGTGACTGGAGAAAATTTTGGGACTGCCCAACATAGAGACCTAACTCTAAAACAGATGTTCAATAATGTAACCATTATAAAACGGCATAGCACAGGAGCCAGGGGCTGACACCAGATTTCCCTATTTTATGATGAGTGGGGACTTATTGTACCGGGTTACTAAGGTAAGAGAGGAAATATTGGTGCAACTGTTGGTACCAGGACCTTATAGATGGAGGGTGTTGGACATGGTTCATTCCCATGTCCTGGGTGGCCATCTGGGTGTGGACAAAACCCAATAATAGGTCACTCGGACTTATTTTGGCCCAGATGTCACCGAGGAATCCTAAAGTATTGCAAGTCCTGTCCCACCGGCCAGTTAACTGCTCCCACCTCACACTTCCGAAATCCCCTTGTGCCATCCCCTTGTACCCATCATATAGGTGCTGTTTGAGCGAATTGCCATGAACCTGGTTGGCCCCCTGGTTATGTCTGCTTGTGGGCATCAATTTATATTGGTTGTCCTCAATTATGCTACGTGGTACCCAGAAGCAGTTCTCCTGAGAAACTCCTCAGCAAAAAGTATAGCCCGAGAGTCGGTCCACATCTTTTCCCAGACAGGAATACCAAGGGAGATCCTGACAGAACAAGAAACACCCTTCATAAGTAAAGTAATGAGGGAACTATGTAAGGCCTTGCAAATTACACAACTGAAGACGTCAATTTACCATCCACAGATGGACAGCCTTGTGGAAAGGTTTTAGAAAACCTCAAAGAATATGCTTAAGAAAGTCATAGAAAAGGATGGACGAGACTGGGACTGTATCCTCCCATATATGTTATTCTCTATCCGGGAGGTTACACAAGCCTCTACCAGATTCTCTCCATTTGAACTCCTGTATGGCCGACATCCACGGGGTCTCCTTGATATAATCACCTACTATATCCTCACCTATCCCTTGTAGACTGTGAGCCCTCATGGGCAGGGTCCTCGCTCCTCCTGTACCAGTCACCGTCACGTTTTGTTAAAGATCATTGTAATTATTTTTGTATGTATACCCCTTTTTCACATGTAAAGCGTCATGGAATAAATGGCGCTATAATAATAAATAATAATAATATAACGAAGGAAACCTGGGAAGCCAAAATCACGCTCCACTGGAGCGCAATTGAGCACGTCACCCAGATGCAGGAGAAAGTTGCTAAGGTAATGCCTATAGTAAAGTAACATCTCCTCCAGGCACAAGAGGCTCAATCCCAGGTCGACAACCGGTCAGCTAGGATGAGGCCGTTCAGCCCCCGGGACCAAGTCCTCGTACTTATTCCCACAGTAGAGAGTAAGTTTTTGGCCAAATGGTGGTAGAGAAGCTGAATGACGTGAACTAAAAGGTTCATCAACCAGCAAGACGAAATCTGTACCAGGACTACCATGTGAATCTTATCAAGGCATGGAAAGACAGGGACCCTGTTGAAACCCCATGTTTGATAGTTAAACCATAAGGGGATATTTAAAGGTGTCACAGTAGCCGAGATGCTGTTGAAGGCCCAAGAACAGCAGTGTTGGGAATTGCTGTAGCAGAACCTGGACCTGTTCTCAGATTTGCCGGGCTGTACAAATGTCATAGAGCATGAGGTTGAGCTTGAAGCCCTAACAAATTCCTGAGGCTTCCAAGGAAGTGAAACATATGCTGAATCTTGGAGTCATTGAGGAATCTAAGAGCGGGTGGTCTAGCCCGATTGTCCTTGTTTCAAAACCCGATCGCAAATGGAGATTCTGTAATAATTATCATAAGCTGAACGAAGTCTCCCAAGTTCAACGCATATCCGATGCAGCGTGTCGAAGAGCTGAGAGACTTGGGCCGGCTAGTTACATAACCACCTTGGATCTAACAAAGGGTTATTGGCAAATCCCCATGTCACAAGAAGCCAAGGAGGAGACTACTTTCTCTATGCCCGACAGATGCTTCCAAAATTTCCAGATACTGTTTGGACTCTTTGCATCCTATAAGAGTCACGCCGCGGCATACCTAGACAATATTGTAATCTTCAGCCTGGATTGTGGAAGTCATCTGGAAAAGGTCCAGCTGGTGTTTGATGCTCCCGGGAAGGCGGGGTTCTCTATAAATCCAAAAAACAAAACTATTGCAGCTCTCCACAAGTGTGTGTCTTTCCTAAAGATCTAAGAAGCTGGACTCTGACTCAAACGCACGAACCTGCACTACTTTTGAATGGATTATTTACTTTATGTTTCACTTTGTGCCAGGAACAGGCTGTATTTAAGCTTTCCTGTATTGCGGTTTATGTGACGTGAAATAAACCAGCTGGACTTTTAAACAGAAACAGTTCCTGTGATATCTCATCCCGCACCCAAGTGAGTAGTTTTGTTACAGCCCATATAGATGACTTATAAGAGTTGATCCTACTGACAGATTCCCTTTAAAGAAAACAAGATTGCAGTGATTTGCAAATCTCTTATAGCCATATTTTATTCACAACAGAAAATAGAACATATATCAGAAGATAATAGGCCAGGGGTCTCAAACACGAGGCCCGCGGGCCGCACCTTCAGGCTGCTTCATGCGGCCCGCAGGCACCATAGACCCCGATCGCGGCCCGGTCCAGGAGCTGCCGGCAGCTACGCTTCAGTTCAGTATATTGCCTTGCAGAGACCGGCTCTCTGCACAGCAATACCAGTGTCAGCCGCCGGCCTATCAGAGGCCAGCAGCTGACATCTGCGTCCCAGCGCTGCCGTGTATGACGTTACTGCCATGCGCAGATGTCAGCTGCAGGCCTCTGATAGGCCGGCGGCTGGCTCTGGTATTGCTGTGCAGAGAGCCGGTCTCTGCGCGGCAATACACTGAACTGAAGCGCAGCTGCCGGCAGCTCCTGGACCGGGCCGCGATCGGGGTCTATTGTGCATGCGTGCCACAGGTGCAGAAAGGACGCCGAGGGAATGGAGGACAGGTGAGAAGAATCTTTTTTTTTCTCTTGTATGTGTAGAACGGCACAAGGGACAGTCCTTCAAGATGGGAACCAGGCTGGGGACAGTCCTAAAACATGGGGACCAGGCTGGGAGCAGTCCTAAAACATGGAGACCAGGCTGGGGACAGTCCTAAAACAAGGGGACCAGGCTGGGGACAGTCCTAAAACATAGGAATCAGGCTGGGGACAGTCCTATAACATGGGGACCAGGCTGGGGACAGTCCTAAAACATGGGGACCAGGCTGGGGACAGTCCTAAAACACGAGGACCAGGCTGGGGACAGTTCTAAAACATAAGAACCAGGCTGTGGACAGCATAAACATGGGGACCAGGCTGGGGACAGTCCTAAAACATGGGGACCAGGCTGGGGACAGTCCTAAAACATGGGGACCAGGCTGGGGACAGTCCTAAAACATGAGGATCAGGCTGGAGACATTACTACAAGAGGGGGACCAGGATGGGGACATTCCTAGAAGATGGGGACATTACAACAAGATGGGGACCAGGATGGGGCATTACTACAAGATGAGGACATATCTACAATATGGGGACCGGTATGTGACATTGCGACAATATGGGGCCCAGTATGGAATATTGCGACAAGATGGGGACAAAGATGGGGGACATTACAAGATGTAGACCAGGGTGGGGCACATTACTACAGAAAAACTTCAAAATAAAGCATGAAAAAATATTTTGCCACTAAAAATGCTGCTTTATATCTAAACTCAAGTAAACAAAAAAAGTGCATGTTTTATTATCGCCACATCCATAACGACCCAAGCTATAAAAAATAAAATAGCAAAAATGTTCAAAAGGTGTATAGAAAAAAAATGGTATCACTAAAAATGTCACTTTGTCCTGCAAAGAATGCGGCCCCCCAAATTAAATTTTTTTCCGTGTGCAGCCCATATACCCAGCCGAGTTTGAGACCACTGTAATAGGCTCACACAATGAATATTTGGTGCATTCTTGATGTTGCAGATTTTGTGCAGCATTTCTGCATTCTATTAGTTAAACTAGATTATTGGGCCGTTTTTCATTCCATTTTTGAGTGCATTTTTACATGCATTTCTATTGTATTTTTGACACTGCGAAGAGTCAATTTTCAACACAGTCACATGACTTTATGAAAATGGCATGTTTGAGAGATAGAGTCTTTCAGAGGGGAAGATGGTCATAGGTTCACCAATTTGTGAACAATGTTGTTTAAAAATTGAGGAACAATTTCAGAAAAATGTTCCTCAGCGTACAATTACAAGAACTTTGATTACGCCACCATCTACAGTATATAATATCATCAAAAGATTCAGAGATTCTTGAGAAATTAATGTGCACAAAGGACAAGGCCAATTCTCAACACAAGATGCTTGTGATCTACAGGCCCTCGGGCAGCACTGCATTAAAAATAGGCATGGTTGTGCAAATCATTGCATGGGCTCAGGAATTATTCCAGAAATTTTTGTCTTTGAAAACAATTTGCGGTGCGATTCACAAATGCAAGTTAAAGTTCCCTCAAAGAAGAAGCCATTTATCAACACAATCCAGAAACACTACCTTCTCGAGGTCAATGCTCATTTAAAATCGACTGAGGCAAAATAAAAACTGTTCTGTGGTCAAAATGTGAAATTCTTTATGAAACTCACAGATACTGTGTCCAGCGGTCTCAAGAGGAGAGGCATCTCTGATGGTATGGTGTTACATTAATGCCTACGGCATAGGCAGCTTATACATCTTGAAAGGCACTAGCAATGCTGAGCATTATATAGAGCTTTTAGAACAACATATATTCTCATCCAGACAACAACTATTTCAGGAAAGGCCTTACATATTTCAGCAAGACAATTCTAAACCACATACTGCATTCATTACAACAGTATGGCTTCACAGAAGAAGAGTTCCAGTGATGAATAGAAAACATTTGGCGCATTATGAATTGAAAATCTGGCAAGGAAGATCCAGGACTGTTGAGCAGCTAGAATCCAACATGTGGAATGAATGGGACAACATTCATCTCTCAAAACTGCAGCAAATGTTCTCCTTACTTCGCAGACATTCACAGACTGTTGTAAAACGAAGAGGTGATGCTACACAATGATAGACATGACCCTGTCCTAACTTTTTGGAGATGTATTGTGGCTATCAATTTCTAAGCAAGATAATTTTTTTCACATGAAATGGAAAAATGCAGGGCTGTGGAGTCCGAATTTATAATAAATTGGGTACAGTAGTGAAAATTTATCACTTAAACCTGAGCCATGTATGAGGGAGTCGGAGTCAGAGGTTTGGCTTACCGACTCCACAGCCCTGGAAAAAAGTTTAATTTTCACCTTCCGATATGTGTTCTATGTCCTGTTGTGAATAAAATATGTCTATAAGAGACTTCCAAATGATTGTTTTCTTCACATTTTACATAGCATCTCAACTTTTTGGAAATTGAGGTTGTAAAAAGATCTGCCACATATTGGATGACTATACTTAATAGTTTGTTTATCTCTATATATAACCACTAAAAAGCAATTAAGATTACTAATTATACAAATAGATGGGTTTATGTATAAGGTGTGTGATGTTAAACCTCCTTTATGAGTCACAATTAAACGTCTGTTGAGCCTGCTCCACCAGTTTAATAATAGTGACCAGTAAGCTTGCATCATGTGTATTTGAATATTTCAGGTTTACACTTTTGTTACATCTAAAGTAGAAGATACAAGACATTCCTCTGTTTTATGATTCCTTATGAGTAACTGCAGTTATATTAACTGCATAAGATAATGAGGCATGTCTTAGAAATGCGATTTGGAGTAAAAAAAAATAGTAGAAACGATTCACCAGAATAGAGATTTGAAGATTGATTTTTACCTTGGAGAATAAATATATTGGAGAATATTTGCTCTGAATGACCACCAATCAGTTACTTGTTTGCTTATGAGCGATTGTTTAATAACCTATTTACAGATAGGCCACATTTAATATGCCCATTTACACTTCAAGATTATTGCACAGTCCATAGTTAAAGGGATTGTCCGGTCTAGAATGAAAAGTCTGCAGTCACTCTGTGTGACTGCAGACTTGTGAATCCTCCCAGCGCACGCACTGTGCACTGCAAGGATTCGCTGATGTCTGCGTCGGGAACAGAGGTCAAGTGTGTCTAGTGGGAGTGGCCTCGCTCAATACAAGTGTATTTAGTAAGTCAGTAAAAAGTAGGTAGGAGTATTTAAAACAAGAAAATGATAAGGGTGCCCATACTTATGCACCTGTCAAATTTTGTTTGAATGCAGATTGCACATTTTCTGTTAGTACAATAAACCTCATTTCAAGGCAGAAACATTACTGTGTCCAACAGTTATTACATATATCAAACTGAAATAGCTGTTGCAAAAACACCAATTTTTATAAAACATTAAGCTTAAGATTAATAGGGGTGCCCAAACTTTTTCATATAACTGTATGAATACATCACCAGAAACCCCGTTAGTTCAATAATACATCATTAGAATCATCACTAACACATGAATACATTACCAGAATCATCATCAGTACAGAAATACAGCACCAAAACCTCCATCAGTAGAGCTCCAGAACCACCATACGTACATGTATACAAGACCAGAAGCATCATAAGTACATGAATACAACACCAGAGCCATTATCAATACATGTATACAGCAGTAGAACTACCATCAGCACATGAAGACTGTTCCCCTCACCCCTCTGCTCCGAGCCCGGCGTCCTCCTCCCGCTCTGCTGGCAGCGCGCGCTCCTTCCCGGCCACTGTGCTTAGGGCGCGCGCGCTCCCTCCCTCTTAAAGGGGCCGCGCGCGCCGTCCTAAGGAGTCCCCGGCCAATGGCCGGAGGACTTCACCATATATAAGGCACCTCCTCCAAAATGGAGGTGCCCGAGCAATGTTGTTGCACTGTTCACTACTCTGCTTCAGCCCTCAGGTCCCGTTGCCAGTTACCTGCCAGATTCCTGCCAGTTTACTGTCTGATTCCTGCCTGATATTCCGCTTACCTGCCTGCTAGCCTGAGGTCCGACGGTCTGCCCACCGACTCCTGTCAGTCTGTCTAAGGACCAGCTTGCCCGCTCACCTGGGAGCGCTCTTCTGCTACCTGCCTGCTAGCCTGAGGTCCGACGGTCTGCCCTCCAACTCCTGTCAGTCTGTCTATGGACCAGCTTGCCCACTCACCTGGGAGAGCACATCTGCTACCTGCCTGCTAGCCTACCTGGAGGCTCCGCCGTCACGTGCTGTGACCACCTGCCATTCCAGAGACTCCTGCCCGCTCACCTGGGAGCACACACCTGTTACCTGCCTGCTAGCCTACCTGGAGGCTCCGCCGTCACGTGATGTGACCACCTGCCATTCCAGAGACTCTCGCTTGCTCACCTGGGAGCACACATCTACCATCTGCCTGCTAGCCTACCTGGAGGCTCTGCCATCACAGGTCGTACCTTCCCTTTACCCAGAGACTGCCCCGGTCACTTGCCGTGACCTCCTGCCCGTTCATCCAGAGACTGCCCCGGTCACTTGCCGTGACCTCCTGCCCGTTCATCCAGAGACTGCCCCGGTCACTTGCCGTGACCTCCTGCCCGTTCATCCAGAGACTGCCCCGGTCACTTGCCGTGACCTCCTGCCCGTTCATCCAGAGACTGCCCCGGTCACTTGCCGTGACCTCCAGCCCGTTCACTCAGAGACTGTCCCGGTCACCTGCTGTGACCGCCTGCCCGTCTTCCCTGGTCGCCACCTTGTATAGTAGCTCAGAGGTTCCGCCTCCCAGACCCGTTACAAAGACAACACCAGAATCACCATCAGTCCATGAAAACAAAACCAGAACCATCGTGAGTACAGGAATACAGCACTAGAACCACTATCAGTACAAGAAAAGAGCATCAGAACCACCATTAGTGCATGAATGCAGCACCAAGCTTAATACAGTGATGAATTGAAATGACAGGTCAGCCCACACCATATATACAGGTGCATCTCACAAAATTAGAATATCATCAAAAAGTTAATTTATTTCAGTTCTTCAATACAAAAAGTGAAACTCATATAGAGTCATTACAAACAGAGTGATCTAAAGTTGATGATTATAGGTAACAGCCAATTAAAACACAAAAGTCATTATCTCAGTAAATTAGAATATTTCATAACAACAGCTTGAAAAATATTTTTAAAATCCGAAATGTTGGCCTACTGAAATGTATGTTCAGTAAATGCACTCAATACTTGGTCAGGGCTCCTTTTGCACCAATTCCTACATCAATGCGACGTGACATGGAGGCTATCATCCTGTGGCATTGCTGAGGTGTTATGGAAGCCCAGGTTGCTTTGATAGCAGCCTTCAGCTCGTCTGCATTGTTGGGTCTGGTGTCTCTCATCTTCCTCTTGACAATACCCCATAGATTCTCTATGGGGTTAAGGTCAGGCAAGTTTGCTGGCCAATCAAGCACAGTGATACTGTTGTTTTTAAACCAGGTATTGGTACTTTTGGCAGTGTGGACAGGTGCCAAGTCCTGCTGGAGAATGAAATTTCCATCTCCAAAAAGCTTGTCGGCAGAGGGAAGCATGAAGTGCTCTAAAATTTCCTGGCAGACGACTGCGCTGACTTTGGATTTGATAAAACACAGTGGACCTACACCAGCAGATGACATGGCTCCCCAAATCATCACTGATTGTGGAAACTTCACACTAGACCTCAAGCAGCTTAGATTGTGCGCCTCTCCACTTTTCCTCCAGACTCTGGGACCTTGATTTCCAAATGAAAACTGGAACTCTGGGACCTTGTGGAGGGTCTCATTTGCTGAGATAATGACTTTTGTGTTTTCATTGTCTGTAAGCCATAATCATCAACATTAACAGAAAGAAACACTTGAAATAGATCACTCTGTTTGTAATGACTATATAATATATGAGTTTCACTTTTTGTATTGAAGAACTGAAATAAATTAACTTTTTGATGATATTCTAATTTTGAGAGATGCACCTGTACTTGTATGGCATGAACCTGCAACTCCTAGTATATCCTTAATAATGGCAAGGAGTTGTGACCATATAGATACCACAGTACTGATTATACTCAGTCAGTATCATAAATAATCATTTACATCCAGGTAAATCCCTTCTGTCTATGTTACAAACACCATGATTAGATTTCACACCCATAGCTCACCTTTGTGGAATTCCCTCTTCTCAGGCCTTCTGCAGCACATCCTGACATGGTGCCCTTAAAAATAACTATTATTATAATGCCCTGTGAATAAAAATATCTACCATGTTATGCCATTGAATGAATATTTGCCCCTCTCTGTGCTTCCTGCATAAAATATGACCACCACACTGTCCCTCTTATGTACTTTACCTCCATACTGTCCCACTTGTAAATTGCAACCTCTACATTTTCTTTTCTTACTAAACGTTGGCCTCCACACTGTCCTTCTCCATGCTATCCCCATCTTCAGTGTACCCCCACACTCCCACCTCTCTATTCTGTTTCCCCACAATGCCCCTCTCCATACTATCTCCACACTGCTCCTTTTCTTTACTCCACCTCCTTTCACATATTTACACCATCTGCATAATGCCCCCACTACACAGTGGCCTCTTACTAACAACGCTGTCTACAATAAAAGTCCCAAAAATCTTTAGCTCCACAGAATGCTTACCTTCCCCGCCATCTTTGAAGGCTGCACATTGGGGTGGGGAGCTGATGGCTGTTCATCTGTTTCTGTATCGACGCTCATGTCTTTAAATGTATTTGCATCTTTGAGATGTGCATGCAATTGAATATGGAAAGAAAGTAACCAGTGTTTACTGGTTCTCAGTCAGCCAACAGAAATCTCTTGGCGGGCTGCATGCGGCCAGTAGGCCATATGTTTGCAGACCTGGGTTAATGTAAGGCTTTTCAGTCAGATAAGGCCCAATAGCTAGTCACCTTTCCAGATTCTAAGATTGTTCTGACTTTAAAAAGAAACTGAACTTTGATAATTCAGCTGCATGCTTCTTCCCTGCATTGAATACAGAAAGAAGGGAACCAGCCTTCTACCAGTTATCCAAGCGGGCCTCTAGAAATCATTTAGCGGGAGGCAAGTGACTCATGGGCGTTATGTTGGGCAGGTCTGCTCTAAAGAGTCAAGTCAAGTTGTCCTTGCATTTTTTTACACCATTGCTACACTTTCTGGTGCCTTCTAGACTATTGATATCAGCGCTGCCACCAGGAATTTGAGGGCCCCATACTGGCAAAATTTTCGGGCCCTCTTGATACTCCACCCAAGCTCCGCCTCCATCCCTCGAACCAGCTACAGTCCCACCACCCACTCTTTGAAAAACTCCACTTCTGCACCACATTCTCACCAATCACATATTACCAGTTCCCAGAGAACACCAGATCACACACATAGTCATCAGCTTTTGTTTTGGCCAAAAGATTTTTACCACGATAAGGTAGACTATTTTGGCCGGGCCCCACTCTACTCTAACCTATTAAACATTTCTTAAAATATCCAATACTCTTTTTAGGTATATTTTTCTTTATTTTTCTTTAAGGGAATGTGTCATATACATTTTTTAAAATGACCATTGATATTACAACACCGTGAACTATGGTAAATGCATATAAATAACGACCCAACTGTCAGTCAGGAGAAATAACTCCTTTGTGTTACCTTAGAGTCCGCAGCAAGTAAACTACTCCCCTTAATGCTCCAATAAATAGATGAAAGTAATTGCCCTTGGTCAGTCTTTGACTGCCTGACACACACGTTCAAAGAAATCCTCAAACAACACTACGTCTGAAGTACCAAATCTCCCAGCTTGCTTGACACTGGGTGTTTCCAATTCTTCAACTTACAAAGCCACAAAACAAGTCAACCATAAAGCAGCTGCACTAAACTACATACATTGTTGCTGACTTGAACAGATGCCAGGTAATGCACTCAACATACATAGCAGTATAGAAAGGGACACTGATCTTCTACAATCTTTCATTCATCTCTATTTTTTATACCCCTTCACAGTTCGATTGAATACAAATTATTTTGTAATATGAAACACCACAAAGAGAGGACTGGACAGAGGGGCTGCACAATGAAGATGTGTGGAGAGTGGAGATGGGAAGGAGTTTTTTTCTTTCTTTTTATATATAGAATAAGAGTGAGTGGTTTGAGGATGTATTTTGGGGGCAAAGAAACATGAATGATGTTACTGTATGGGGCTGCATGTTGGAGGGTTGCACAGGGAAATGGCTGCTTCTACTTGTATGGGGCTGTGTTTTGGGGGGATGATGATGAGGAGCTGTGCAGAGAAGAGGGTGATGTCGTTGTGATGATGATGAGGGGCTGTATGGAGAAAGTGATGACCCCACTAAGGACAACATCTGCAAGGAGTTTGTATGTTCTCCCTGTGTTTGCGTGGGTTTCCTCAGGGTTCTCCGGTTTCCTCCCACATTCCAAAGACATACTGACAGGGAATTTAGATTGTGAGCCCCAATAGGGACAGTGCCCATAATGTCTGTAAAGCACTGTGGAATTAATGGCGCTATATAAGTGAGTAAAATAAATAAAAATAAATAAATAAATGATGATGAGGGGCTCTGCAGAGAACGGGGTGATGATGATGAGAGGCTGTGTGGAGAAAGGGGCGATGATGATGATTATTAGGGGCTGTGTGGAGAAAGGGGTAATGAGATGATGAGGTTCTGTGTGGAGAAAAAGATGATGATGATGATGATGATGAGGGACTGTGCAAAGAAAGGAGTGAGGATGATGATGATGATGAGGGACTGTGCGGAGAGAGAGGTGATGATGATGATGAGATGTGTGGAGAAGGGGGTGATGATGATGAGGGGCTGTGTGGAGAAAGGGATGATGATGATGAGGAAGAGGAGCTGTGCAGTGGAAGAGGTGATGATGATGAGAGGCTGTGCAGAGAAAGTGGTGATGATGATGATGGGCTGTGTGGAGAAAGGGGTGATGATGATGAGGATTAGGAGCTTTGTGGAGAAAGGGGTGAGAGGCTTTGTGGATAAGGGGTTGATGATGATGATGAGGGGCTGTGTGGAGAAAGGGATGATGATGATGAGGGGCTGTGCGGTGAAAGTGGTGGTGATGATGATGATAAGGGGCTGTGCAGAGAAAGAAGTGATGATGATTACGGGCTGTGTGGAGTGAGGGGTGATGATGAAGTGATGAGGGGCTGTGTGGAGAAAGGGATGATGATGATGAGGGGCTGTGCAGATAAAGGGGTGATGATGATGATGAGGGACGGTGCAGAGAAATGGATGATGATGATGAAGGGCTGTGCTGAGAAAAGGGTGATGATGATGAGGGACTGTGCGGAGAAAGAAGTGATGATGATGCGGGACTGTGTGGAGAAGGGGTTGATGATGATGAGG
This sequence comes from Phyllobates terribilis, assembly GCF_046119375.1. Classification (NCBI taxonomy): domain Eukaryota; kingdom Metazoa; phylum Chordata; class Amphibia; order Anura; family Dendrobatidae; genus Phyllobates; species Phyllobates terribilis. Next base: position 512,602,941 of record NW_027362763.1, on the reverse strand, counting down.
GACTGTGTGGAGAAAGGGATGATGATGAAGGGCTCTGCGGTGAAAGGGGTGATGATGAGAGGCTGTGCAGAGAAAGGGGAGATGATGTTGAGGGGCTGCACGGAGAAAAGGGTGATGATGATGATGATTAGGAGCTTTTGGAGAAAGGGGTGATGATGATGATGAGAGGTTGTGCGGAGAAAGGGGTGATGATGAGGGGCTGTGTGGCGAAAGGGGTGATGATGAGGGGCTGTGTGGAGAAAGGGATGATGATGATGAGGGGCTGTGCAGATAAAGGGGTGATGATGATGATGAGGGACTGTGTCGAAAAATGGATGATGATGATGAAGGGCTGTGCAGAAAAAGGGGTGATGATGAGGAGGGCCTGTGCGCAAGCAGAGCAAGCGCCGCTGATGGGAGGAGTAAAAAAAAAATTAAAATAAATAAAGAATTATTTAATTAAAAATAATAAACACATTATACTCACCTACACATAATCGTCGATGTTCTCGTCCCCTGTAAAAAAATAAAAAAACACCATATACTCACCTTACACCTAATCCCCGAAACCATTGTCTCCTGCAATAAGGAAAAAATAATAAACCAGCATAATCCTCACCTGTCCGCTGTAGTCCATATAATAGCGAGTGTACCACTACGTTCTCACTGATAGCACAGTCACATCCGGAAATGTTCATAGAAGCAAATAAATCTCGGAACTCACGTGTGTGTTAATGCTTTTTAATGAAGATCCACAGAAAAAACGTTTCAGCCCATCCCAGGCTTTTGTCAATTGTGGACTAATAGTTACAACATGATTTATTGGGTACATCCCTGGAAGTAATACAGAAAAAGAAAAAAACGAGAACCACAAATGAATGCATTATTCCATAGCAAAAGAAAATGTATACATCCTTATTTTTAAATATTTCAAATTCCGAAAAAAAAAAAAAATTACCTTTGCATATATAATATAATCATCCATTCTCATTTATATATCACATGTATAAAAGAGTGGACTACTATTCTCGACAATATCATCTATCATCTATAGATACAAAATAATAAATACTCATTAAATATTTATTAAATCATTCCTATTGTTTTGTCATTAATTTTACACACGTAGTACTCTATATTTTTTATATGATTAATATTTCACATTGTATTCATAATATAATTATCTGTGTTCACATAATTGTATTACAATAATCCTTAATTTATATTCATCATTTTTACTTTTTTACATTTTTTTATATTTATTTATTATTTTTTATATATATACAGTACAGACCAAAAGTTTGGACACACCTTCTCATTTATAGATTTTTCTGTATTTTCATGACTATGAAAATTGTACATTCACACTGAAGGCATCAAAACTATGAATTAACACATGTGGAATTACATACTTAAAAAAGTGCGAAACAACTGAAAATATGTCTTATATCCTAGGTTCATCAAAGTAGCCACCTTTTGCTTTGGTGACTGCTTTGCACACTCTTGGCATTCTCTTGATGAGCTTCAAGAGGTAGTCACCGGAAATGGTCTTCCAACAATCTTGAAGGAGTTCCCAGAGATGCTTAGCACTTGTTGGCCCTTTTGCCTTCACTCTGCGGTCCAGCTCACCCCAAACCATCTCAATTGGGTTCAGGTCTGGTGGCTGTGGAGGCCAGGTCATCTGGCGTAGCACCCCATCACTCTCCTTCTTGGTCAGATAGCCCTTACACAGCCTGGAGGTGTGTTTGGGGTCATTGTCCTGTTGAAAAATAAATGATGGTCCAACTAAACGCAAACCGGATGGAATAGCATGCCGCTGCAAGATGCTGTGGTAGTCATGCTGGTTCAGTATGCCTTAAATTTTGAATAAATCTCCAACAGTGTCACCAACAAAGAACCCCCACACCATCACACCTCCTCCTCCATGCTTCCCGGTGGGAACCAGGCATGTAGAGTCCATCCATTCACCTTTTCTGCGTCGCACAAAGACACGGTGGTTGGAACCAAAGATCTCAAATTTGGACTCATCAGACCAAAGCACAGATTTCCACTGGTCTAATGTCCATTTCTTGTGTTCTTTAGCCCAAACAAGTCTCTTCTGCTTGTTGCCTGTCCTTAGCAGTGGTTTCTTAGCAGCTATTTTACCATGAAGGCCTGCTGCACAAAGTCTCCTCTTAACAGTTGTTGAAGAGATGTGTCTGCTGTTAGAACTCTGTGTGGCATTGACCTGGTCTCTAAACTGTGAGCCAGTTTCTTTGTAGTGCTTGATGGTTTTTCCAACTGCATTTGGGGACACTTTCAAAGTTTGCCCAATTTTTCGCACTGACTGACCTTCATTTCTTAAAGTAATGATGGGCACTCGTTTTTCTTTACTTAGCTGCTTTTTTCTTGCCATAATACAAATTCTAACAGTCTATTCAGTAGGACTATCAGCTGTGTATCCACCAGACTTCTCCACAACACAACTGATGGTCCCAACCCCATTTATAAGGCAAGAAATCCCACTTATTAAACCTGACAGGGCACACCTGTGAACTGAAAACCATTTCCGGTGACTACCTCTTGAAGCGCATCAAGAGAATGCCAAGAGTGTGCAAAGCAGTCATCAAAGCAAAAGGTGGCTACTTTGAAGAACCTAGAATATAAGACATATTTTCAGTTGTTTCACACTTTTTTGTTAAGTATATAATTCCACATGTGTTAATTCATAGTTTTGATGCCTTCAGTGTGAATGTACAATTTTCATAGTCATGAAAATACAGAAAAATCTTTAAATGAGAAGGTGTGTCCAAACTTTTGGTTTGTACTGTATTTTTTATTATTTTTTTATTTATACTTTTATTATTTTGATTTTTTAATTGCCTTATTAATTATTCTCTTATTTTCATCATTCTATTAATTGATATGTATATAGACATATGACATTAGGGGTTAATGTATGAATGGGTAAACGTTTTAAGATTAAAGTTTTTTTTACCTGTAAGACTAGCAATGTCATATACTCAATTAAATGCCCTTGCGGTTTACTCTATATAGGTGAGAATATGCAGGCAGGCAGGGTTTGTGGACACTGGACACTGGATACAGCACAATAGGGTCCATTGCACATTCTGTCTGCTCCTGCTGTTACAGATATCTGTAGACATAGCCCCAGATATTAGGTGCCAAGGCTAATTTTTTTTGATCTTCTTAATCCTGATTAGTAGCTTGAAAAGTAATACAGTGCACCATTTTTTGGCTCCATTTGCTTGTTAGCAGAATACAGGCATTTTTTTGATTTTATTCACATTGCTGTATTGTAGAAGCAGAACCAATTTTCCATCATCACATGTGATCCCATATTACTGCCGTAATAATACATACATTTTGTGTAGCGTGCCAAATATGCTCGATTTAAAGTCAGCCAGCTGTGTGTTGTTGAACCTATTCACACTTGATCGCTGAACAATACTATACTAAAAGGCCACAGCCTAAAACCGTGGTCGTCACATCTTATCCCAGATTACTGCCGCAATAATACGGACATTTTGTGGAGCATGCCAAATATACTCGATTCAAAGTCAGCCAGCTGTGTGTTGTTGAACCTATTCACGCTTGGTCGCTGAACAATACTATACTAAAAGGCCACAGCCTAAAACCGTGGTCGTCACACCTGATCCCATATTACTGCCGTAATAATACAGACATTTTTGGGAACGTGTCAGATATTACACTCCATTTAAAGTATGGCAGTTGTGTAACCTATTTACAGTTGGTCGCTGACTAATAGCATATCTGTGAACAATGTTGTCAGAGTATTACACCAGTTTTACGGACTGACAATAAAACATACAAAAACCAAGCTAAAATGGATTTTCCTGGAAAAAATGTTAAGAAACATTCTTTCCAGGATAATGACTTATATATAAGGCCAAAGAAATAATTAAAAAAAAGTTATGGACTGTGGAAGAGATTTATGCAACCAGAATGAACACTCTTCTTGAGCTGATGATCCCACCTAGCACCTGTACCTATTGTAAATGCATCTAACAGCGTTATCGATAGGAAATAGAATCGATTTTTATTTATTTTTAACAGCCCCAGCAGCACGCAGTATAAGGCAATAATACCTGGCTGTATCAGTGTAATATGCTATCCATACTGCGATACCTCAACCGTAAACGAATTTCAGATAAGACAGGTAATATTCTAGAAGATAGAATCTATTTGAATTGTCCTTCCCATTATTAAAGAGTGGGTCTCCTAAACTGTTATTCTGTGTATGCAGCAATTAGAAATGCTGGCAAAAATTAGGACACACTCCAATGCGCATTTGAAGAGACGTAAAAAAAAAATATATATATATATATATAAACACAGCAGGATCTTTGGTATAAAAACCAGACTCGCCAATGTAACCTCAATGTAATCACATTCTACAGCTCCTCCTCCTCTTTGGCCTCCATCTCTGAAATGATCACATCAGTCACAAGGTGGAAGCACTGCAGCACTGCCTCGGCCAAGCGGCAACAGGCTGTGCTGAAGATAATATGCTTAATGCTTAGGTGACAAACTGAACACCGCTGCAGAGTTGTTGAAAGCTGTAACACAGCAGGCAGATCTGTGGCTCTCACCGCTGAACATACAGCCAGGCATGGTCGTGTATGACAATGGCCGGAACTTGGTGGTGGAGAAATGACAGCCGGAGAAGATACGGTTTCCCTGTATGCTAGTCCTTTCATCCTACCTAAAAAATATGGCTGTGGTGAAATACAACTCTCTCCGAGAAACAGCCCTGGCTAAGAAAAGTCTGTGTGAAGGATCCCTGACACTCTATGGCTGTTTTTTTTTACTGTGGATTGGACGTGCTTATGTACGTTATTTCTCAAAATGCATTGCAGATCAGGCCATTGCCCAACTCTGTAGTCATGAAATTCAAGGCGCAAAGAAAGATCTTTGTGTGTTGAAGCACCACCGAGAAGTGTGAGCTGATGTTGGACGGGCTGTCATTGCTTATGCAACAAGTTGCATTAGAGGACTTCCTGGGAGAAATGACAGCTGGAGTAGATACGGTTTCCCTCTATGCCAGTCCTTTCACCGAGCTAAAGAATATAGCTGTGGTGAAATACAACTCTCACTGAGAAGAGGTGTCAGACTGAAGAACATTGGGCCTTCTCCCCCGCTCAAGAGCCGCATAGCAGCTGCAAGTTTTGCACTATGAACTCTCCTGAAGGAGAAGCCAGGGCCCACTGGAGGAGTCTCCGGTTCTCTGGTGGGCCCGTCCAACCATGCCGAGAAGCAGCCCTGGCTAAGAAAAGTCTGTGGGAAGGTTCCCGGACACTCTATGGCTGCTTTTTTTACTGTGGACTGGCTCCAGCAATTTATAAGATCGCAATCTATAAGATCCCTTCACTGGCTTTCATTTGCCCAGCGTATCCAGTTCAAACTACTAACACTGACCTACAAAGACATCCATAACCTTTCTCCTCCATACATCTGTGAACTAATCTTCCGTATATTCCCTTACGTAATCTCTGGCTAATATGCTGGAGAAACTTTCACCTACTGCCATTCAGTATCTTCAGCTCCTTTGTGAGAAACTAATGTATTTGGGCAGCCACTCAGTCTTCCAAATAAAATTACTGAGAAGGAAATTGTGGATGGCTTCGCTTCTGGTACTGGGGGCCTGCTAATACCATGGCGTCGTGCCATAATTCACTGGAAATATTCCTAGCTGGTTGGAGACAAGCTTATTCCCACAGAAAAGTACCAGAAAGCTAAGGAGATGGTGGCCTCTATCATCATGAATAATTTGCTCATTGTCTAGGAGACCAACCACTGCTGCTGTCTACCTTGTGAACATTGTGTTGAAGCTTGATTGACCCAGGGCCCGCAATCCTATGCGTCAGGAAGGCGTGTTCCATCCCAGGGTCTCGGCTTCCACAAAATTAACCTAGTGATGCGGCAGCGAGATTTACCGTTCTGGCCACATTCATTTGTCCACGTGTTTGTGGTTAGGCGGTCCTTCCCACTAACTGCGGTGGTGACGGTGCAAGCAATGTTCTGGGACCCGTGCTTGTATAAGGCGGGGATGACACCGGGAGAAATAGTAGATGCTGGGGACCGAGTACCAAGGGCCAGCCGCCATGAGGTTGTGGAAAGCTTCTGCCTCCACGAGGCTTAAAGGCAAAATTTATAGTGAAGCAGTCCAGAAATGTGGAAGTTTAGTATTGCGGCCTGTGGGTGGGTGGGTGGCTGGCTGAATATTTGTGCTTGCATTCCAAGTACCAGAAAGCTAAGGAGATGGATGGCCTCTATCATCATGAATAATTTGCTCGCTGTCTAGGAGACCGACCACTGCTGCTGTCTACCTTGTGAACATTGTGTTGAAGCTTGATTGACCCAGGACCCGCAATCCTATGCGTCGGGAAGACATGTTCCGTCACAGGGTCCCGGCTTCCACAATATTAACCCAGTGATGCGGAAGTGAGATGTACCGTCCCTGGCTACATTCACTTGTCCACGTGTTTGTGGTTAGGTGGTCCTGCCCACTAACTGCGCTGGTGAGGGTACAGGTAATGGTCTAAGACCCATGCTTGTATAAGGCGGGGACGACACCGGGAGAAATAGCGCCCACTGGGGACCGAGTACCAAGGGCCAGCTGCCATGAGGTTGCAGAAAGATTCTGCCTCCACGATCCTAAAAGGCAAAATTTCTAGTGCAAGCAGTCCAGAAATGTGGCAATTTAGTATTGCGGCCTGTGGGTGGGTGGCTGGCTGCATGTTTGCGTTTGCATTCCAAGGACTGGGGTAGGGACAACTGAACGCTGTGCTGGGACAAGGACGTGGACAGCGATGGTTGCAAGTGTGCAATGACAGGTGCAGGGTGGGAGGCATCTTCTCATGTGCCATGGACAGGGGATTGACGTGCACGCACAACAGTGGAAGAGGCAGTGGTGTCACCTGCAGACACTGTTTCTGGACCCTGGTGTTCGACCCAGCTAGTTGGGTGCTTTGCTGTCATGTGCCTGAGCATGCTGGTGGTGGTCAGGTTCGTAGTTTTGGTGCTCTTGCTGATCCTGGACTGGCAGATGTTGCAAATGGCCTTTTTGGGGTTATCTAAACAGTCTTTAAAAAAGAACCAGACTCGGGAAGACCTAACAGTTGTATTGGCAACTTCTGTTGTGTTGGTGTTCTGGGGAACACTGCTTGTTCCTGTCTGTTGTGGTGCTAAGCCTACCTCCCCCTGTGTGCTGCTGTCCTTGCTATATATGTCCCCTTGCCAGGTTGGGTCAGTGACTTCATCGTCCACCGCTTCTTTTCCCACTTCCGCCTCTTGGTCCTCCTCCTAACGTTCTGTCCATTGTGTCTCATTATCCACCTTTTGCAACAGTAATTGCACTTTCCCAACGTCACCTTGGGTGACCATGGCCGCTCAAATATTTGGGCATTGCTACATGCAATCTTCTGTTGCCCTGATTGAAGCAGGCCGGGCGAGAGGCCCGAATCTATACACTGTGTTCCAAATTATTATGCAAATAATATTTTCTCAGATTTTCCCAAATTACCTATATGAATTGCAGTCATTGTAATTTTCCAGTCAAATAACTATTAGAGTACAATTGAAAGGTTTTTGTACAAACTGCCTATGGTAACAGTATAATTTAAAAAAAATAAAAAACTCAAACTGCACTCAAAATGCATGTTCCTAATTATTATGCACAGCAGAGTTTTCAACCTTTTCATTTTAATAAAGGACAAAAAAATGGTCATTTTTGAAATTATAAGCATTAGCAGGTTATTACAAACTGAAATCAAACAGTTTTCAACTCAAAACTTTATTCTAGGTGATGTTAAATTTGCACATAGGACCCCTTGTTCGAAAGGAGCTTCTGAACTCTCTCATCCATTGAATTTGTCAGGTTTTGGATGGTTTCTGCTTCAATTGTTTTGCATGAGGACAGAATACCCTCCCAGAGCTGTTGCTTAGATGTGAACTGCCTCCCGCCATCATAGACACTCCTTTTGATGATGCTCCAGAGGCTCTCAATGGGGTTGAGGTCAGGGGAGCATGGGGGTCACACCATAAGTTTGTCCCCTTTTATGCCCATAGCAGCCAGAGATGCAGATGTGTTATGTGTAGCATGAGACGGGGCATTATCATGTATGAAAATGATCTTGATGCGGAATGCACGGTTCTTCTTCTTGAACCATGGAAGGAAGTGCTGTTTGAGAAACTCAACATACATTATGGAGCTCATCTTTACCCCTTCAGGGATCCTAAAAGGGCCGACAATCTCGCTCCCCATGATTCCAGCCCAAAACATTACTCCACCTCCTCCTTGTTAGTGCCGTAGCCGTGTTTGCATGGGGTGTCCATCAACCAGCTGTTATGCACACGCCCGGGCTAAGCGGCGTGTGCGTGTGATTGGTAGTGATTCCACTGGACCGTGCCGGAGAGTGAATGCCTGGAGGGGCGTGACTAAGTATTCACCCGATCCGACCAGGGTCGCACGACGGCATACGACGCCAGTGCACCAAGGAGGAACCGAGCAGAGGGACCAGGTGCTACTCCAGGACAGACCCCGGACATGGCTGTTGACCCACACAGGGGAATACAGGAACGGGCTGGTAGGCTGGCACACAGACTGGTGGGTATAGGCAGGCACGACTGGTATGCAGGCAGGCGGGTATGCAGGCAGGGGGGTAAAGACAAGCACAGCTAGAGTGCAGACAGGGAGGCACTAGCAGGTAGGAACACAGGCGGGATAGGACCCAGTACACACCGGGACTCAGGAACAATACAGGCAGAGGGTTACAGGCAAGCACAGCTAGAGTGCAGACAAGGCTGAGCAGGGAGGACAGGGCTCTGTTCACACGGAACAGACAGGAAGGGAAAGACAGAGCCAGATACTCACACAGTACTTGCAGAGACAACAAGCAGGAGTTAGGTACGAGTTCAGACTCTGCAGAAAAAGGAAGGGAACGGACATAGAGGCAAAACAGGTAAAGGACAGGAGAGAGTTCAGACTGGAACTGAGTGTACGGAGGAGACCGACACTGCAGAGGGATACAGGAGCGGGTCTGGGAATACGGCCCCCAGAGAGGCGGGACGAACAGGCAAGGAGCGTGTTCAGACAGGACAGACCAGACACAGGAGCGGGTCTAGGAAATCGGCCACTAGAAGGCGGAACGAACAGGCAAGGAGCGTGTTCAGACAGGACAGACCAGACACAGGAGCGGGTCTAGGAAATCGGCCACTAAAAGGCGGAACGAACAGGCAAGGAGCGTGTTCAGACAGGACAGACCAGACACAGGAGCGGGTCTAGGAAATCGGCCACTAGAAGGCGAGAGGAACAGGCTAGGAGCGAGTACAGACAGGTCAGACAAGATACAGGAACGGGTCTAGGTAATCGGCCCCTAGAAGGCAGGAGGAACAGGCTAGGAGCGTGTTCAGACAGGACAGACAAGAGAACACAGAAAGGACTCAGTTCAGACACGGGAGCTGATACCGCAACGCAGGAGACATACAGGACTCAGTTCAGACACGGGAACTGATACAAAAAGCAGGAGACAAGAGACGGGACCTGGCACCTTCAGAGTGCAAGCACACACTGAAGGAAACACTATGCTCAGGCAGGGATAGAAGGGAGCTGCTGAGCTATATACCAAGTGACAGACAGCAATAGGCTGAGGACGCACAAGGGGTGTGACCCACAGCAGGTACAAAAGGCAGGAAGTGATCGGGCGCCGCCCTTAAGCAGCAGAAACAGACACAAACAGACAGCATGGAGGGAAGCCAGAGAGACATTCTGGACAGGAGATCAAGTGCGCCCTCTTGCACAGTGGGAGATGGACCACCATGCAAGGACGCCGCCAGGTATGTTACAGTACCTCCCCCCTTACGCCCCCTCTTCTTCAGGCCTGCCAGAATCTTCCGCAGGGAATTCGAGGGCCAGTCGTTCACTGGGTTGGAGGGGGACAGAGACTTAAGGGCAATCTCTGCTTCGAGGTACATCTTGTCAAGCTCACAGGAAGAAATAGACGGGTTATCAGGTACATAATGAGGAAAAGTCACTGTCTCTTTGTTATCTGGTGGTATCCCGGAGGATTCAGGAAACAACTGGAGGTCCTCCGCCGGGTCAGAAGAGTGCAGAGGCTCAGAGAAAACAACTGCTTCAGAGTACACTAGGTCGGACTCACTGGAGGAAGCAGGCGAGGTATCGGGTACCGAGTATAGGAAAGTCTCTGTCCATTCACCACCAGGTGGCACCCCGAAGGGTTCTGGAGACAGCTGGCGGTCCTCCGCCTGGTCAGAGGGGTGTAGAGACTCACGGGTAACCTCTGCTTCAGAGTACACTAGGTCGGACTCACTGGACGAAGCAAGCGAGGTATCAGATCCAGGATATAGGAAAGTCTCTGTCCATTCACCACCAGGTGGCACCCCGAAGGATTCTGAACACAACTGGAGGTCCTCCGCCTGGTCGGAGGGGTGTAGAGACTCAGGAGTAACCTCTGCTTCGGAGTACACTAAGTTGGACTCACTGGACGAAGCGAGCGAGGTATCAGGTACAGAGTATAGGAGAGTCTCTGTCCTTTCGCTACCAGGTAGCACCCCGAAGGGTTCAGGAGACAACTGGAGATCCTCCGCCTGGTCGGAGGGGTGTAGAGACTCGGAGGTAACTACCACTTTGGGGTACCCATTGTCAGGCTCACAGGACGAAGCGGACAAAGTATTGAGTACCGGGTGTAGAGAAGTCTCTCTCCATTTGTCATCGAGTGGTATCCCGGAGGGTTCAGGAGGCAACAGGGGATCCTCCGCCAGGTAGTAGAGGTGCACAGACTCTGAGGTAACCACAGCTTTGGAGCATCCTTGGACATGCACACCGGTTAACGAGAAAGAAGCATCTGATGCCGGGTGCAGGAAGTTCTCCTGTGTGGAGTCTGGATGGGCAGAAGTCTCTTCGGCCAGGAGAACTGGTGCACTACCCACGCACATTACCCATTGGGGTTTCTCCGGGATACAGGGAGATGAAGCTTCAGTAGGGACTTCAAGGTTGGGGTCAGGAGGTCTCAGGGAGGACAGACCCTGGCGTGACGGCTTGCCTCTAAGTCTAGCACGTCTGGACTGCCTCTTGAGGTTGAGAGAAGTATTCCGGAAAGCGTAGTCACCCTGTGAGGATTCTGGGTGGGCAGTAGTCTCATTGGGCTGGAGGACTATTGCGCTACCCACACACATTACCCGTCGGGGCTGCTCCGGGATATTGGGAAGTGAAGCTTCAGCAGGGGCTTCAGAGTTAGGGTCCTCGAAGACCATACGAAAGGCCACCAGGAAGGCCTGCAGGTCAAGGATGACAGGATCCCATGCTTCCCATAGGGGGGTGACCCATTTCAAGGCATCACCCGCTAGGTAGTCAATCATAAAGGCCACTTTAGCCCAATCGGAAGGAAAATAGAGAGGGTAGGCCTTAAAGTGTAGCATGCATTGCTCCACAAATGCACGACACTGTCTTGGATCCCCATAGTAACGTGGCGGATCCGCAGGAACGAGGGCTGATAGATCCATCTGGACGGGTGCGTAACTCGCCTGGAACTCAGCTAAAGGGGGAAAAAAATTTATTTATTTTATTTTAATGCATGTATTCGCTGGAAAAACTTCTCAAAGAGCGAAGGCCGTGGGGCTCAACGGGAACCATGGCCTGAGCATGCTGTTATGCACACGCCCGGGCTAAGCGGCGTGTGCGTGTGATTGGTAGTGATTCCACTGGACCGTGCCGGAGAGTGAATGCCTGGAGGGGCGTGACTAAGTATTCACCCGATCCGACCAGGGTCGCACGACGGCATACGACGCCAGTGCACCAAGGAGGAACCGAGCAGAGGGACCAGGTGCTACTCCAGGACAGACCCCGGACACGGCTGTTGACCCACACAGGGGAATACAGGAACGGGCTGGTAGGCTGGCACACAGACTGGTGGGTATAGGCAGGCACGACTGGTATGCAGGCAGGCGGGTATGCAGGCAGGGGGGTAAAGACAAGCACAGCTAGAGTGCAGACAGGGAGGCACTAGCAGGTAGGAACACAGGCGGGATAGGACCCAGTACACACCGGGACTCAGGAACAATACAGGCAGAGGGTTACAGGCAAGCACAGCTAGAGTGCAGACAAGGCTGAGCAGGGAGGACAGGGCTCTGTTCACACGGAACAGACAGGAAGGGAAAGACAGAGCCAGATACTCACACAGTACTTGCAGAGACAACAAGCAGGAGTTAGGTACGAGTTCAGACTCTGCAGAAAAAGGAAGGGAACGGACATAGAGGCAAAACAGGTAAAGGACAGGAGAGAGTTCAGACTGGAACTGAGTGTACGGAGGAGACCGACACTGCAGAGGGATACAGGAGCGGGTCTGGGAATACGGCCCCCAGAGAGGCGGGACGAACAGGCAAGGAGCGTGTTCAGACAGGACAGACCAGACACAGGAGCGGGTCTAGGAAATCGGCCACTAGAAGGCGGAACGAACAGGCAAGGAGCGTGTTCAGACAGGACAGACCAGACACAGGAGCGGGTCTAGGAAATCGGCCACTAAAAGGCGGAACGAACAGGCAAGGAGCGTGTTCAGACAGGACAGACCAGACACAGGAGCGGGTCTAGGAAATCGGCCACTAGAAGGCGAGAGGAACAGGCTAGGAGCGAGTACAGACAGGTCAGACAAGATACAGGAACGGGTCTAGGTAATCGGCCCCTAGAAGGCAGGAGGAACAGGCTAGGAGCGTGTTCAGACAGGACAGACAAGAGAACACAGAAAGGACTCAGTTCAGACACGGGAGCTGATACCGCAACGCAGGAGACATACAGGACTCAGTTCAGACACGGGAACTGATACAAAAAGCAGGAGACAAGAGACGGGACCTGGCACCTTCAGAGTGCAAGCACACACTGAAGGAAACACTATGCTCAGGCAGGGATAGAAGGGAGCTGCTGAGCTATATACCAAGTGACAGACAGCAATAGGCTGAGGACGCACAAGGGGTGTGACCCACAGCAGGTACAAAAGGCAGGAAGTGATCGGGCGCCGCCCTTAAGCAGCAGAAACAGACACAAACAGACAGCATGGAGGGAAGCCAGAGAGACATTCTGGACAGGAGATCAAGTGCGCCCTCTTGCACAGTGGGAGATGGACCACCATGCAAGGACGCCGCCAGGTATGTTACACCAGCCATCCTCCACTCCATCCATCTGGACCATCGAGATCATTTCATGCATGATAATGCCCGTCTCATGCTGCACATAACACATCTGCATCTCTGGCTGCTATGGGCATAAAAGGGGACAAACTTATGGTGTGGCACCCATGCTCCCCTGACCTCAACCCCATTGAGAACCTCTGGAGCATCATCAAAAGGAGTGTCTATGATGGCGGGAGGCAGTTCACATCTAAGCAACAGCTCTGGGAGGGTATTCTGTCCTCATGCAAAACAATTGAAGCAGAAACCATCGAAAACCTGACAAATTCAATGGACGAGAGAGTTCAGAAGCTCCTTTCGAACAAGCCGTCCTATTTGCAAATGTAACATCACCTAGAATAAAGTTTTGAGTTGAAAACTGTTTGATTTCAGTTTGTAATAACCTGCTAATGCTTATAATTTCAAAAATGACCATTTTTTTGTTCTTTATTAAAATGAAAAGGTTGAAAACTCTGCTGTGCATAATAATTTGGAACATGCATTTTGAGTGCAGTTTGAGTTTTTAATTTTTTTTTAAATATACTGTTATCATAGGCAGTTTGTACAAAAACCTTTCAATTGTACTCTAATAGTTATTTGACTGGAAAATTACAATGACTGCAATTCATATAGGTAATTTGGGAAAATCTGAGAAAATATTATTTGCATAATAATTTGGAACACAGTGTAAATGGAAAAGTGAACAGCTACAAAAACACTAGTGCATGCCCTCATCATCTCCCGCCTCGACTTCTGCAACCTCCTGCTCTGTTGCCTTCCTTCTAACACTCTCGCACCCCACCAATCTATCCTAAACTCTGTTGCCTGACTAATCCAACTGTCCCCCCGCTATTCCCTGGCCTCTCTTCTCTGTCAATCCCTTCACTGGCCCCCCATTGCTCAGAGACTCCAGTTCAAAACCTTAACCTTGGCATGCAAAGCCATCCATAACCTGTCTCCTCCATACATCTGTGACCTAGTCTCCCGGTACTTACCTGCATGCAACCTCCGATCCTCACAAGATCTCCTTCTCTTCTCCCCTCTTATCTCCTCTTCCCACAGTCGCATACAAGATGTCTCCCATTCATCCCCCCTACTCTGGAACGCTCTACTCCAACATTTCTGACTCTACTACTGTTGAAACCTTTAAAAGGCAGCTGAAGACCCACCTCTTCTGACAAGCGTACAACCTGCAGTAACCCTCGCGCCACCATACCGCTGCACGACCAGTTCTATCCTCACCTACTGTATCCTCACCCATCCCTTGTAGAATGTGAGCTCTCTCGGGCAGGGTCCTCTCCTCTCCTCTCCTGTACCAGTTGCTGTCACATTTTTGTTCAAGATTATTGTAATTGTTTTTGCGATGTATGCCCCTTTTTCTCATGTAAAGCGCAATGGAATTAATGTCGCTAAAGTAATAATAATAATGTGGTCCAGACTCACGGCTACTGAGACTGGACCATGTGGAACACAGGGTGGTGGTGGCAAATTGACTGGAAGCATTATCTGCCATCCAACGAACAACCTTTTCACACTGCTCTGGCTTCAATATTGGTGTTCCGTGGCCCCCTAGAAATTGGGACAGGAAGGTAGTTCGACATGATGTGGGTGTTTGTTGTGCTCCCTCAGCAGGCACAGTTTCATCTTGCCCACAGTCTCGGACTCTGCGTGCACCATCAGCATTACATCCAATTCCCCATCCCTTGCCACAAGCCTTGCCCATTTTAAATGGAGTTTAATATTTGTCACGTTGCCAAAAATGTCGGTATTATTACCGCAGTAATATAGGATCACGTCTGATGACCACGGTTTTAGGCAGTGACCTGGGAGTCGGAGATGCTTCCCCATGCTGTTCCCATTTCTTTTCAGCACTGTATGGATGTGTATGATCATGTCTCACACGCCACATGGCCAGATAAGGTAGTAAAATGTTAAAATGACATTTACCGGTGAATGTATTTTTCACAGTTGAAAGCAATACAAAAGTGCAAAAACGCAACAAAGACGCTACATGTGAACATAGCCCAAGGTGTGGAGGATCATTTTTGTTTTTTGTTATTTATTTTGCCTAATATACAAGTCATTACCCTGGAAACGATGTTCCTTAACATTTTTCCCAGGAAAATCCATTTTGGTATAGTTTTTGTATGTTTTATTGTGAGCCCATAAAAGTGGCGTAATACTCTGACAACACTGTTCACAGCAGTGACCTGGGAGTCAGAGATGCTTCCAGGGGTCTTCCTCATGCTGTTCCCATGTCATTTGAGCACCTCCAGGGGGGTGCGCCGGAAAAATGCTCGAGTTTCCCATTGACTTACATTGGGCTCGTTGAACATTCCAATTTGCTCAACCCGAGCGACGAGCACCCGAGCATTTTAGTGCTCGCTCATCACTAGTCTATATATATATCAATTTGATGAAAATAAGAAAATAATTACTAAGGCAATTAAAAAATTAAAATAATAAAATTGTAAATAAAAAATATTAAAATAAAAAAGATATCTAAAAAAGAAAAAATAATAAATAAATATAAAAAATAATAATAATAATAATGAATACAAATCAAGGCTTATTGTAATAAAATTATTTGAACGCAGATAATTTTATTATGAATACAATGTGAAATATTAATTATATAAAAAATATAGAGTACTAAGTGTTTTGTATATATAGATGATGGATGATATCGTCAAGAAGAGTAGACCACTCTTTTGTACTACATGTGATATTTAATGAAATTGGATGATTATACACTGCTCAAAAAAAAAGGGAACACTCAAATAAAACATCCTAGATCTAAATGAATGAGATATTCTCATTGAAAACTTTGTTCTGTACAAAGTTGAATGTGCTAACAACAAAATCACACAAAAATCATCAATGGAATCAAATTTATTAACCAATGGTGGCCTGGATTTGGAGTCACCCCCAAAATTAAAGTTGAAAAACACACTACAGGCTGATCCAACTTTGATGTAATGTCCTTAAGTCAAAATGAGGCTCAGTATTGTGTGTGGCCTCCACGTTCCTGTATGACCTCCGTACAACGCCTTGGCATGCTCCTGATGAGGTTGCGGATGGTCTCTTGTGGGATCTCCTCCCAGACCTCGACTAAAGCGTCCGCCAACTCCTTGACAGTCTGTGGTGCAACGTGACGTTGGTGGATGGAGTGAGACATGATGTCCTAGATGTGCTCAATTGGATTCAGGTCTGGGGAACGGGAGGGCCAGTCCACAGCTTCAATACCTTCATCTTGCAGGAACTGCTGACACACTCCAGCCACATGAGTTCTGGCATTGTCCTGCATTAGAAGGAACCCAGGGCCAACTGCACCAGCATATGGTCTCACAAGGGGTCTGAGGATCTCATCTCGGTACCTAATGGCAGTCAGGCTACCTCTGGCGAGCACATGGAGGGCACTGCGGCCCTCCAAAGAAATGCCATCCCACACCATTACTGACCCACTGCCAAACCGGTCATGCTGAAGGATGTTACAGGCAGCAGATCGCTCTCCACAGCACCTCCAGACTCTGTCACATCTGTCACATGTGCTCAGTGTGAACCTGCTTTCATCTGTGAAGAGCACAGGGCGCCAGTGGCGACTTTGACAATCCTGGTGTTTCGTGGCAAATGCAAAGCGTCCTGCACGGTGTTCGGCTGTGAGCACAACCCCCATCTGTGGACGTCGGGCCCTCATACCACCCTCATGGAGTCGGTTTCTAACTGTTTGTGCAGACACATGCACATTTGTGGCCTTCTGGAGGTCATTTTGCAGGGCTCTAGCAGTGCTCCTCCTGTTCCTCCTTGCGCAAAGGCGGAGGTAGCGGTCCTGCTGCTGGGTTGTTGCCCTCCTACGGCCCCCTCCACATCTCCTGGTGTACTGGCCTGTCTCCTTTTAGCGCCTCCAGCCTCTGGACACTACGCTGACAGACACAGCAAACCTTCTTGCCACAGCTCGCATTGATGTGCCATCCTGGATGAGCTGCACTACCTGAGCAACTTCTGTGGTTGTAGAGTCCGTCTCATACTACCATGAGGGTGAAAGCACAACCAACAATCAAAGGTGACCAAAACATCAGCCAGAAAGCATTGGCACTGAGATGTGGTCTGTGGTCCCCACCTTCAGAACCACTCCTTTATTGAGTGGGTCTTGATAATTGCCAATAATTTCCATTTATTGTCTATTTCATTTGCACGACAGCATGTGAAATGGATTGTCAATCAGTGTTGCTTCCTAAGTGGACAGTTTGATTTCACAGAAGTTTGATCTACTTGGAGTTATATTCTGTTGTTTAAGTGTTCCCTTCATTTTTTGAGCAGTGTATTATATATGCAAAGATATACATTTTTTTCCGTAATTTGAAATATTTAAATATAAGGATGTATTAAATACACGTATACATTTTCTTTTGCTATGGACTAATATGGTTTTAATGTATTTATTTGTGGTTCTCGTTTTTTTCTTTTTCTGTATTACTTACGGGGATGTACCCTATAAATTCATGTTGTAACTATTAGTCCACAATTGTCAAAAGCACAGGATGGGCAGAAACATTATTTTTGTGGATCTTCATTAAAGAGCATTAACACACACCTGAGTGCAGGGATTTATTTGCTTCTATGAATGGTTGTTTACCAAGTGCACCACAGTCTACAACGGAGTGCTGACCATGAGCATCTTTTTGAATCATTACATCCATTTTGTACAGCAATGAATGCTTTTTGGAGCTAAGTAAAGATATTTGATAAAAGAAACGTGGGACATCGCTTTAACGCTTGGATTACTGTTGGACCAAGGGTGAGTATTTTCGCTGCGTTCTAGTCCGCATTTGTTTTGTCAGTACATGCGGATCTACAGCATATAATGACATTTCAATTGGTCAAAATCTGCAGTGGAGACTTGAGTCTCTGCTACAGAAAATGACATGCTGCGGGTGAGTTTGCGCAGCGTCAAAAACAAGCACACTGGGCATGGAATTTCTTATAAATGAAACAAAATGAAGAATTAAATAAAAAAATTGCGTGGGCTCCAGCGTCATTTTCATATCCATCAGAGGGAAAGCCGACCGCTGGGGGCTGATATTACTAGCCGGGGAAGGGGCCATTAGCCAAAGATGTTCCCTGGATATCAATAACAGCTCACGCTGTTTGCTTAGCCTTTACTGGCTAGATTACAGGGGGACCCCAGAAAATTTTTTACGTAGGGTCCCCCCTATAAAATCTCACCAGCAACGACTAAACAGACAGCTGAGTGCTGATATTAATAGCCAGGGAAGGGGACATGGATCCTGGCCCCCTCCGAGGCTAATAATATCAGCCCTCAGCGGTCCCAGAAATGGTGCCGCATCCATAAGATACTCAAATTCTGGCGCTTAGCCTCCGCTCTCCCCACTGCTATGCAGCGGTGGCAAGTGGGGTAATAGGGTTGGGGTTCATGTCAGCCTTGTATTTGCGGCTGACATGAAGCCCAGGTTAGTAATGGAGCGGCGTCTAAAAGACACCCCCATTACTAACCCCGCAGTAAGGTTTTTGATGTTTTTACAATACAGACACGGCCATAATAAAGTCTTTTATTGAAATAAAATTCCACAGCGTTTTAATAATTTATTTAAAAATAAAAAACACCATATACTCACCAAACGCCCAATCCCCAAAGCCCTCGTCTCCTGTAAGAAACCAAACATAAAAAACAACACTATCCCTCACCTGTCCGCCATAATGACGTAATCCAGTATCCCACGGCGATCCGGATCACTTCTACAGCAGCCACATCAGCAGTCACTGATGTGACTGCTGTAGAGGAGAGCGCTGTTATACACTGACAGGAGTGTAATCATTCCTGTCAGTATATAGTGCTGTGCTGCAGGAGTGAGGTCACTGGAGTTCAAACAGCTGAAGATCAGCTGAGAGCTCAGGTGCCCTCACTTACAGCATCAGTGTTGAGTGGAAAACTCTCACGCAGCACCGATGCCATAAATGAGGGCACCGGAGCTCTCAGCTGATCTTCAGCTTATGAACTCCAGTGACCTCAGTGCTGGCAGCTCAGCGCGATACACTGCAGGAGTGATCGCGCTCCTGTCAGTGTATCACCGGCTTCCGGATAGCACGGTCACATCTGGAGATGTGACTGTGCTATCAGTGAGATCATCATGGGACACTCGACATTCTATGGACTATGGCAAACAGGTGAAGATTATGATGGTTTATTATTTTTTCCTTACTTCAGGAGGCAATGGCTTCGGGGATTAGGTGTAAGGTGAGTATATGGTATTTTTTTATTTTTTACAGGGGAAGAGAACATCGGCGATTAGGTGTAGGTGAGTATAATGTGTTTATTATTTTTATTTAAATAATTATTTATTTTAACCTTTTTTTTTACTTTCACTTTCATTGCGCAAGCGCAGCTGATGATAGATTATTACTCTCACTAGCGCCACTTGCGCTGCTTGTGTACCGTGACAGAAGGCGCCGGATGATGGGGGTAGTAGTCCCATCAGCCGGCGCCTATGACCCGCGGTAAGCTTTTTACCGTGGGTCACTGTCACAGCTGCGGAATCACACTGACATCTGACAGTATGATCCCGCAGCGCTGTGACCGGCGGTAGCGATGTTACCGCCAATCACAGCCCCTGATTCCAGCTCTGTCACACAGGTGACAATATGGGAGACCAGGAATGTTCGGGACCCTGTTCGGGTTCAGGTTGATGTTCGGGTTTACTCGATGAACCCGAACATCAAAACATTCGCTCATCTCTAGTGAAGATGATGATGAGGGAATGTATGGAGAAAGGTATGATGATGATGAGGGGCTGTGCAGTGAAAGGGTTGATGATGATAAGAGGCTGTGCAGAGAAAAAGGTGATGATGACAAGGGGCTGTGTTGAGAAAGGGGGTGATGATGATGAGTTGATAAATGGCTGTGCGGAAAAAAGGGTGATGATGAGGGGCTGTGCAGGGAAAGGAGTGATGATGATGAGGGGCTGTGCAGGGAAAAGGGTGATGATGATGCGTGGCTGTGTGGAGAAAGGAGTGATGATGATGAGGGACTGTGCAGAGAAGGGGGTAATGATGATGATGGTGCTGTGCGGAGAATGGGGTTATGATGATAATGATGAGGGGCTGTGCGGAGAAAGGGTTGATGATGATAATGAGGGGCTGTGCAGAGAAAGGGGTGATGATGATGATCAGGGGCTATGCGAAGAAGGGTATCTAATGCCATCATGTTTGGTATCCAATGGCAAATGCACTCCATTTGCCCAGCAGATGGCAGAGTGAGCACCACCAAAAATGAAGCACTCATTTGTAGTGTCCCTCATTATTGTCAGCAGGCTCCAGTGGGTCACAGAGCCACTGTACCTGAAACTGACCAATGGACAGGATCTCCTACAGCAAAAGACAAAGTTTTCTGATTCTGTGTAAAAAGAACTGTATCCAAACATCAGTGGATTTGGACAGCCATCAAATGGAGGTGAGAAGGCCAGGTAATGCTTGAACTTCTCATTATAATGCCACAAACTACACTTGTGTGCAACTTATGAGTGCTATAGATGGTATTCAAACAAAAAACAAACAACTAGTTCACTTTTTCAGAAAAACATGGGCAGAGAATGTGCAAAACCCTGAAAGCAGTTGCCAAATGACTTCACAACCTTTGGCTTCTTGTTTGGATCACTCTTAGAAACCCTCTCTATCAATAATCTCGTGATCCACCGAAAGTCCAGGTAACAACGAACTTGCCCTTCCACATTATATCTCACATCTCAATATACAACTAAGCGCCAAATGGAACTGTGCCACAAAATACAGAATCCTTGAAAGTTAAGTCAGAGAGAGCATTCAACCACTTTGGTGATCAAAGGTCCTACACTACAAGACTGGTTGTAACTTCCACTCCAGTCCTGTCCTCAGCCCAGGAAAAAAGAGACTTTAACAAAGTAACAAAATTATCACTGTGAGGCAAAGCCCCAGTGGTCCATGCTCCATGATGCTGTCTCCTATGTTTCAGGGGTTACCTTCAACTGTGCTGACACCACAGATGTCACAGGCGGTTGTCCCATAAAAGGCGAGTAATGGAGAGATGTCACAGGCGGTTGTCCCATAAAAGGCGAGTAATGGAGTAACTTGCTGTGT
Organism: Phyllobates terribilis; assembly: GCF_046119375.1. Taxonomy (NCBI): domain Eukaryota; kingdom Metazoa; phylum Chordata; class Amphibia; order Anura; family Dendrobatidae; genus Phyllobates; species Phyllobates terribilis. The sequence goes on along the minus strand of NW_027362763.1, from coordinate 512,581,632 downwards.
TACTGTGAGTTGCATCTGTTTAGTTGTGAATCACATCTCCTCCCAGAGTGTCAAACTGATTTGGAGGTGGAACAGCCAGGAAATGATGATGTAAATGATGGAAAACCTCTGTTAGATAACAAAAGTGGACCAAGTTCAAGATCGACGGCACAACCAAGGATAAGTGTGCCAGCAGGAATGACTGCCCTGCTTCCACTCAAACCAGTGCTGATGACATCTATTCCATTTGCTGGACCACCGATTCCCTCCAACTGAAACAAAAGAAAGAGGTAAACTGGTCCACTGCACACGCTCTGTTTCCTCAATCTTCTTGCCACTCCTGCCCCCAACTGGAACCTTCAGCCAGGAGATGCAGTAGTGAAGGTGACTCGCCCCCTGGCCGTGGGGCACTCGGATCCGGGCAATAGGGGAACGATGGGGGTAGTAGTGGCGACCCGGTCCGTGGCTCAGGGTGGTCAGACCAGTGGTAGTCCCTTTATAAGTTTTAAGTGATGTCCGACTACGCCACCCGTGGATTGCAGTTATTAGGAACCGCCGCTGCAAGGCAGATCGCTGGGGCTGATGATGTATGCAGCTGGGATAGTGTGACTCCCCACGGGAAGAGTGCGGCCCCAGGGCAGTATAATGGAAGATGGGGGTGATGGTGTAGGGCGTCCCAGTACCTGTTAGAACTCTCCTGTTAGGTTTTTTCTATCTTGCTGGTCACATGACCTTGTTTGCCTATTTAATCCTGCTCCGCCCTCCTGGCCTTGCTGGACTTCACTGTAATTTCTACTCTTAAGTTAGCCTGGTGCTTAGTTACCTTACTCAGTCTGTTTAGCTAGGTCTTCGGACCTTTATGTTCTATGTTGTGTGTTTGTCTTTTACTGCTACAATTTCTGCTCGGAGGTGCCCAACTTTATCCCAGTCCCTAGTTCTTGTAGGGATCCCTCCCTTGCATCTATAGGTCTTCGTACAGACTAGCCGAGGACTTTAGCGGGTCTGATCGCAGGACCAGGTTCCCCGTTACATCGTAGGGATCTAGCTTAGTTCTATTGTAGGGACAGATCTCCTTTCTTTCCTTAGTGCTTGTAGCAGATCATAACAGTAAGTCCAGCCCAAAAATATCTCTAAGGAAAGACTTTCAGTTTCCATCATGGTGTCGGTTCAGGATTTGGCTCAACGCCTGCAGGGACTCTCTCTGGAGGTGGCCGAGCTCCAACAACACGTGAGTAGCTGTTCTGGAGCACATTTTGTGGAGCCTAAGGTACGTTTGCCTGATTTATTCTTTGGTGATCAACAGGAATTTTTTTCCTTTAAAAATGTTTGTTTATTGTATTTTCGTTTGAGACCCAGATCCTCTGGTGATGAATCACAGCGCATAGGGTTCATAATGTCACTTTTGCGCAAAGAACCTCAGGGATGGGCCTTTTCTCTCCAACCTAGTGATCCATGCTTTAGATCAGTGGATATTTTTTTTTCTGCTTTGGCTTTGTTTTATGATGATCCTGATTGTGTCTCATCAGCTGAGACTGAATTAAGACATTTGAGGCAGGGATCAGGTAATGTGGAAAAATATTGTTCTCACTTCCATCGGTGGTCTGCCCAGGTGGGGTGGAACGATTCAGCTTTGAAAAGTTTGTTTGTTGCGGGGCTAGGTGAAAGGGTTAAGGATTTGCTGATTGCTTATCCCACACCTGGAAACTTGCAGGAGGCTATGCAATTAGCTTTACGGGTGGACAGGAGACTGCGTGCAAGGGTTAATGAAAGTAAATCCTCTGCCATGTCAGCTCCGAGTCTTGAGAGGGTCTGTACTGACATTGGAGAGCCGATGGAGATTGGGGCGATGGCACCCCGCTCTCAGGAAAAAGATCGCAGATCTTCTGAAGGTTTGTGCTTTTATTGCGGGAAATCTGACCATTTTATTAAGAACTGTGTGCTTCGTGTGAACAAAGAAAAAAAAAAGGTCAGTTACGCCTGTATTGCCTGTTTAAATTCTAAGGGGGTATTTCTTTCTGCTACTACTGCTGCTCCGGAAGAATTAATTGAATTTCGGATATTTGTGGATTGTGGTTCTACTCTGAATGTGATTGATGGGGGATTCTTGGAAAAACTTAAATTAAAACCCAAACCTTTGTCATCCCCTATTGCTGTGGTTTCTGTCGATGGCTCCCCCTTGAAGAGTCTTACTCACAAGGTCTGTGAATTTCCCCTCACTATTAATGGTATTCACCAAGAAAATTTGGATTTGGTGGTATTAAATAATTTGCCTTCTCCAGTAATTTTGGGGTTACCCTGGTTAAAATTGCACAATCTTGTACTGGATTGGTCTACCAATGAAATTAAGTCCTGGAGTCCTAAGTGTTATGACAAGTGTGGTAACGGACGCATTGCTGCGGTGAAAAAAGGGGAATTACCTGTACCTATTCAGGATTTTTGGAGAGTTTTTTCTGAGGAGGAGTCACAAATATTGCCTCCCCATAGAGACTATGATTGTACCATTGAATTTGTCCCTGGAGCGACTCTTCCTAAAAGTCGTTTATTTAATCTTACTATTCCTGAGAGAAAGGCTTTGGAGGAATACATACAGACAAGCTTGGCCGCCGGTCACATTTGGCCTTCCAAGTCTCCTGTGGCTGTTGGATTTTTTTTTGTTAAAAAAAAGGACGGCGGTTTACGTCCTTGTCTGGATTTTCGTGAGATTAATAAAATTACTGTACGCAATCCTTACCCACTGCCATTGATTCCTGATTTGTTTAACCAGTTAGTGGGGGCCAAGTGGTTCTCTAAAATTGATCTCCGGGGGGCATACAATTTGTTGCGCATGAAGGAGGGTGATGAATGGAAGACTGCTTTTAACACTCCTGTGGGTCATTTTGAGAACCTGGTTATGCCTTTTGGTCTTACCAATGCTCCAGCATTTTTTCAGAATCTTATTAATGACATCCTTAGACCTCTGATCGGCAAAAATGTGGTTGTGTATTTGGATGACATTTTGATTTATTCGCCTGATCTGGAGTCTCATTGGCGGAGCGTACGTGAGGTATTACAGTTATTAATTGACAATTCGCTTTTTGCTAAGCTGGAGAAATGTGAGTTTGCTGTACAGAGAATTAGTTTATTGGGCTACATTATCTCCAGCGAGGGCTTTGAGATGGACCCTGTGAAGGTTCAGGCGGTTCAGGAATGGCCTAGGCCTATTGGTTTGAAATCGATACAGAGGTTTTTGGGTTTCGCCAATTATTACAGAAAATTCATTAAAAAATTTTCTATTATTGTCAAACCACTGACCGATCTCACCAGGAAAGGTGCTAATGCGGTTCAGTGGACTACTGAGGCCATTGAAGCTTTTGTGTTTCTAAAGGAGAGGTTCAGCTCTGCTCCCATCCTTATGCAGCCTGATTTGACTAAGCCGTTTTTGGTTGAGGTTGATGCTTCTTCGGTGGGGGTCGGTGCGGTGTTGTCTCAGAAAAACAAGGATGGAGTACATCCCTGTGCTTTTTTTTCAAAAAAATTTTCTGAGACTGAACTTAATTACGATATTGGTAATCGGGAATTGCTGGCTATTAAACTCGCATTTGAACACTGGCGTCATTTCTTGGAAGGTGCTGAATTTCCCATTCAGGTTTTCACTGATCATAAAAATCTGATCTATCTTGATGCTGCCAAGCGCTTGAATGCCCGTCAGGCTAGGTGGGCACTTTTTTTCTCGCGGTTTAATTTTTCCGTTACTTACATCCCGGGTACCAAGAATGTTAAAGCTGATGCTTTGTCTCGCAGCTTTTCTTCCATGGTCGGTGCTGAGGAGGAGGGGAGCATTTTACAAGAAGGTGTTGTGATTGCTGCATTGGACTACGTTTTGTAAGATAAGATTCTTAAAGCACAGGAGAATGCCCCATCTAACACTCCCCATGGGAGGTTGTTTGTGCCTAGGACCTTTAGGAGAGATTTGTTTGTTGAGTGTCATGAGTCTCGGTTGGCAGGTCATCCAGGAATTTCTGAGACCAAGAGACTTGTGGGTCACAGTTTTTGGTGGCCTGGATGGCAGAAGGAAGTCATTAAGTGGGTGCATCAATGTACGGTGTGTGCTAGATCTAAGTCTTCACATACTCCTGCAGCGGGGTTGCTTTGCCCTCTGGAGGTTCCTAGTGCACCTTGGACACATCTGGCTATGGACTTTATTACTGACCTTCCCCCCTCTGAGGGTTTCACAGTCATCTGGGTGGTCGTGGACCGTTTTAGCAAGATGAGTCACTTGGTTCCTTTCATCAAACTGCCCTGCGCTAAGACACTCGCTAAGGCCTTTGTCAAGGAAATTGTCAGACTACATGGCGTTCCTACTGACATTGTTTCGGATAGGGGACCTCAGTTCGTGGCTCGTTTTTGGCGTGCTTTTTGTGACAGGTTGGGAGTTCATTTGTCGTTTTCATCCGGATATCATCCTGAGTCTAATGGCCAGACAGAAAGGAAGAATCAGGATGCTGAACAGTTCTTGCGTTGTTTTGTGGCGGACAATCAGGAGGGGTGGTCTGAGTTTCTGCCACTTGCTGAGTTTGCTCTTAACAACCATACATCCTCTTCTGCTGGTTGTTCGCCTTTTTTTTGTTGTTCTGGGAGACATCCGTCTTTTGGGTCATTCTCCAAATTGGTATCTGCTGTACCTGAGGAGGAGAGTTTCTCCAGTGACTTGGAGAGAGTTTGGACGGATGTGCGTGGTAGTCTTCAGGAGGCTAACAAAAAATCTAAGAGGTACTTTGATAGGAAATGGCAAGAGGTTTTGTTTGCTATTGGTGACATGGTTTGGTTGTCCTCTAAGAATCTGCCATTGAGGATTCCTTCTAAAAAATTGGGTCCCAAGTTTGTAGGGCCCTTTAAGGTGCTTCAGGTAGTTAACCAATCTGCTGTTAGGTTGGAGGTTCCTACCTCCTGGAAGATTAATCCGGTGTTTCATGTTTCTCTGTTGAAAAGAGCTTATGTGTCGGATGGAGATGTCTCTGCCACTGTTCCTCAGGTGGTGGAGGACGGGGAATACGAAATTTCCCGCATCCTAAATTCTAGACGGTATAGAGGGAGTTTGCAGTATCTCGTCGCTTGGAAAGGTTTCGGACCCGAGGATAACTCATGGGTGAGGGCGGATGATGTTTCTGCTTCCAGACTTGTCAGAGCGTTTCCCAAGAGGTTTCCTGATAAGCCTGGGCCTAGGGGATCCGGAGGATCCTCATAGAAGAGGGGGTACTGTTAGAACTCTCCTGTTAGGTTTTTTCTATCTTGCTGGTCACATGACCTTGTTTGCCTATTTAATCCTGCTCCGCCCTCCTGGCCTTGCTGGACTTTATTGTAATTTCTACTCTTAAGTTAGCCTGGTGCTTAGTTACCTTTCTCAGTCTGTTTAGCTAGGTCTTCGGACCTTTATGTTCTATGTTGTGTGTTTGTCTTTTACTGCTACAATTTCTGCTAGGAGGTGCCCAACTTTATCCCAGTCCATAGTTCTTGTAGGGATCCCTCCCTTGCATCTATAGGTCTTCGTACAGACTAGCCGAGGACTTTAGCGGGTCTGATCGCAGGATCAGGTTCCCCGTTACATCGTAGGGATCTAGCTTAGTTCTATTGTAGGGACAGCTCTCCTTTCTTTCCTTAGTGCTTGTAGCAGATCATAACAGTACCGTTAGTGCTGGAGGAGCAAGGAGCACGCAGACAACAGGTTGCAGTCCAGGGTCTTTACTAGAACAGGTGAACTGACCCACAAACAGTCCCGGCTAGGAGGGGACCTGGATGTCTGAGAGCAATTGGGAAATTGGCCCTGGTCAGGTTGAGGGTGTAGGCCTACCGTGCTCTCTGCGCTCCTTCTGGTTATCTCCTCCTGATAGGGTAACAGCCCACGGTCCGAGCTCACCGTGTATTCTCGCCTGTATGGCCTGCAACGTGGGTCCCTTTCTACTCCCGGCCTGGTACGGCTTTGCTGGTCCCTTCTGTTGTGGCAGAGCCTCCGGGCTTCTCAGGCCAAGGAACATACAGTCCCCTGCGGACTGGTTATCTGCTGCAGGACATGGAATCCTCACAGCCTCAGACACCAAAGTCTGGTAAAATGGAGTTCTTTGTCTGCCAAGACAGGCTCACTTCGCCTCTTGTCTCTGGCTTGTGGCTCTCCTACTGCCACACTTCCTCTTAGGGTGCAATACAACTGTCCCTCACTGCTCTGGGACAACTCTCAATCCTGAGACAGGTCGTCCAGTTCTCCCTAACCCTGCCCCCAGTTCCAGCTTTTATAGGGGCAGCCTGCTCCCCCTACTGGCCTGTGACAGGAGGTATTGCACGCTAATGTTCCCCTGACCAGAGAATCTCCCCCTTGCTCTCAGACACAGCTTTATTATATTTGTGGCATCCAGGCCAGGGTGACACATTCCCCCCTAGTAAAATTTAGTACTCCGGGACTAAACAGTAAACAAAGACAATATACAGTTATATGAAAAAGTTTGGGCACCCCTATTAATCTTAAGCTTAATGTTTTATAAAAATTGGTGTTTTTGCAACAGCTCTTTCAGTTTGATATATGTAATAACTGTTGGACACAGTAATGTTTCTGCCTTGAAATGAGGTTTATTGTACTAACAGAAAATGTGCAATCTGCATTCAAACAAAATTTGACAGGACAAAATTTGATAAGACTCCCATCTTCAGGTCTACGGGCAGCTTACCTGGTGTAGCTCGCATCAGGTAAGCCGGGGTGCAGTTTGTAGCATTCACCGGGATATGGTTGTACAAGTCTATTAGGTCCGCCAGTTTTTCTGGCCACAGGTTGCGTTCCTCCAGGGGCAACGTCTTCAGGAGATCAATGACTATATTGTTCATTTTCTCACACATCCAGTTGGTTTGTGGGTGGTAAGGCGTTGTCCGAATCTTCTTACAGCCATAGAGGTTGCAGAATTCTTGGAAGATTTCAGCTTCGAACGCTGGACCCTGGTCTGTCAGGACCTGTTCCGGATACCCGTGTGGACGGCAGAAGTATTGCTGGAAGGCTCTGGCCGCCGTTTGGGCTGTCAAGTCTTTTACCGGGACCACCACTAGAAAACGGGAATAGTGGTCCACGATGGTCAGGGCATAGATGTATCCTGACCGGCTTGGAGCCAATTTGACGTGGTCCAGAGCTACCAGCTCAAGAGGCTGCGTGGTGACGATGGGCCTCAAGGGTGTCTTCTGGCTGGTGCGGTCCTTCCTCCTAAGGTGACAAGGGCCACAGTCTCTGCACCACTTTTCTACAGCCCCTCTCATGCCGACCCAAAAGAACCGTCCTCTTAGCAGGAACTCCAGTTTCTTCCAACCGAAGTGCCCCGCTCTGTCATGGTAAGCCCCCAGGACCATAGCTGCATCCCGCCTTGGGACCACGACTTGCCAGGTCAGCTCGTGTGTCCGGTGGTTGACAAGTCGTCTGCACAGCTTGCCTTCATAGAGGAACAGCTTGTTCTTCTCTTTCCATAGCTGCTTGGCTTCCTCTGGAGCATCCGGACCTAAGCGGGCGTCTTCCTGGGTCAGCAGGTCTTTCACCAGGCGGACTGCAGGGTCACTATCTTGGGTCTCGGCCCAACTGTGGTGAGGTAGGGGATTGATCATAACGGTGGTTAAATCTTCCTCCTTCACGCGGTGGGAGTATTGAGCGGCTCCGTACCGGTGAAACGCGGGGAGTTCTACCTCCTCCAGCTCTTCTGGGTCTTCGTCACCTTCAGGTAAGTGAGGCATTCTCGATAGGGCGTCAGCGTTGGCATTGGTTTTGCTTGCCTGGTACTTGATCACGAAGTCATAATTGGAGAGACGGGCCATCCACCGCTGTTCCAGGGCACCAAGTCTTGCACTGTCTAGGTGTGTTAACGGGTTGTTATCCGTGTACACAGTGAACTTTGCGGAGGCCAGGTAATGCTTGAAGCGTTCCGTTACGGCCCACACCACCGCCAAGAATTCTAGCTTGAAGGAGCTGTAATTCTCCGGGTTCCTCTCGGTGGGCCTCAGCTTCCGGCTGGCGTATGCGATCACCCTTTCTCTGCCCTGTTGGTTTTGGGACAGTACGGCTCCCAGTCCCACATTACTGGCATCTGTGTGGAGAATGAAAGGCTGGCCATAATCAGGGTAGGCCAGGATCTCGTCCCCTGTGAGGGCCATCTTCAACTGGCGGAAGGACTCCTCTTCCGGTTTATCCCACTTGAAGGGTGGCTTTTGGCTTCTGGACTTAGACTGTCCTATCAGGAGGTCCTGCATAGGAGCTGCCATCTTAGTGAACCCGGGGATGAACCTTCGGTAGTAGCCTACCAACCCGAGGAATTGCCTCACTTCCTTGATGTTCGAGGGGCTTGGCCAGCTCTTGATTGCTGTGACCTTGTCAGGGTCGGGGGCTACTCCTTCCGCACTTACCACGTGCCCTAGGTACTGGACCTTTGGTTTCAACAGGTGACACTTTGATGGTTTCACCTTCAGGCCATAGCCTGCCAGGGCTTCGAACACCTCGGCCAGGTGCTTTAGATGGTCCTCGTAAGTCTTCGAATAGACGATCACGTCGTCCAGATAAAGGAGGACCGTCTCGAAGTTTCGGTGCCCTAGACAGCATTCCATCAGCCTCTGGAAGGTCCCTGGTGTGTTGCAGAGCCCGAAGGGCATACAGTTGAACTCGCTCAGTCCCATCGGGGTGGTGAAGGCGGTCTTCTCCTTGTCAGCCTCTGCCACAGGAACCTGCCAGTACTCGCTAGTAAGGTCCAAAGTAGAAAAGAAGTTAGCTGATTTTAGTTCGGCTAAAGACTCCTCTATTCTAAGCAGCGGATATGCGTCTTTGTGGGTGATACGGTTGATTTGTCTATAGTCCACGCACATTCTCATGGTGCCGTCTTTCTTTTTTACCAGAACCAGGGGGGCTGCCCAGGGGCTACAGCTATCTCTAATGACCCCAGCTTCTTTCATTTCCCGCAGCATACCCTTGGCATTCTGATAATGTGCAGGGGGTACAGGCCTGTGTCTCTCTTTTATTGGTGGGTGGCTCCCTGTGGGGATATGGTGTTCTATCCCTTTTACTCTGCTGAAGTCTAGCGGGTGCTTACTAAAGACTCTCTTGTACTCCTGTACCACCCGGTAGACTCCTTGTTTTTGGTGCAGGGGAGTGGAGTCAGCACCCACATGGAGTTTCTGGCACCAGTCCTCCTTTTGTTTCTGGGAGCCATTACCCTCCGCCTGAGGAGATGGAGGCAAGGGTTCCACAGCCCTGATAGCTTTGTGTTCGACAACAAACAGTTTGGCAAGTGTAGCGTACCTGGGTAAGTGTACCTCTCTCTCCCCAATGTTGAGAATGCGAACGGGCACCCTCCCATGGCGGACATCAACCACCCCCCTGGCTGTCAAAATGGTGGGCCTGCTGTCTGAGTACACGGGTTCTACCATGGCTTGGTAGTCTCTACCTCTCAACTCGATTGCAGTCCGACACCAGATCATCATTTCACTTTTGGGAGGCATGGAAATGGGGAATGGGTCACTCAGTCTTACGCTACCGATCTCACCACCAGACAGTTCTACCTGCTGCCGTCTCATCAGGACTCTCTGTTGGCTGGAACTAGCATTCACCGCCATCTGTTGTAGAATTACAATTACCTCTGAAAGACAATTTTCAGTCACGTTAGTACCCACAGTTATATTAGGGTGACTTTCACGACGGTCAATGTCCACAATAATTACTCCCTGTGCCGATAATTCAACTTTACCAATTTTAATGGTCATCTCCTTGAACCCCATCTGTGGCACGGGTAAGCCATTACTGGCGATGATGCTCAAGTTACTGTCTGGATACCGTGTGATATCAGCATCAGTCCAATACTGCTTAAAAAGTACATAAGGGATAGTGGTTACTTGCGACCTAGTATCCAGCAAGGCGCTCATGGGGATACCATCCAGCACCACGGGTATAACCGGGCGCCCCCCAACGTACTTATTACGCCAATTGTAAGGGCCTGGTGATCTTATGCCTGGGGGTTGGCCCTCTGCCCCAGGTTGGACCCGTTTAAATTACAGTACCTGGAAATGTGTCCGGGCTGGTTGCATCAACGGCAAATGGGCTGTCCATCCTCTGCGTAGCGGTCTGTGGGCCTCCCTCGGAATGACGGGATCCTCCTCTGTCGACGCCACGGGACATCCTCCGGACTTGAAGCCAGCTCGATGGGTCTCGACGGGTCCACTTGTAATGCCTGGACGGTCCTGGTCAACGCCGCGATGCTCCTGGTCAGCTCCTGGACTTGGTGATGCAGATCTATCGACGGGGCTTGGTTCAGGGCCTGTGCGTCAGCCCCCACGGAGTCCATAGAGGAGGGCGCCGCCTCCTGGTGGTAGGTGAGAGCAGGGCGCCGGGGGTTTATAGCGCCACTTGTTGCGGGTTCACGGAGCACCCTTATGGCCCTGTCCTTGAATTGGGCAAAGGTCAGGTCAGGGTTCTGGAAGAACATGAGGCGCAGCTGGGTCCTGTGGGTGCTAGACAGCAGACCTTCTATAAACTGTTCTGTTAGTAGCTTATCCGTATCCTGCACGCTGCCAGGGTCAGCTTGTTTAATGGCTCTCAAAGCTTCCTGCAAATTTAGGGCATAGTCTCTGATGCTGTCCTGTGCCCGCTGCTTACATCCATAGAACCGCATTTTAATTTCGGCGGAGGTACGGGTATCAAAGGTACCTCACAGCCGGGCCAGAATGTCCTTCACAGTTCTTTTCTCCTCAGCAGGCCACGACTTTACCTCCCGCTGGGCCGCGCCAGTTAACTGCCCCGTCAGTATGCTGACCTTCTGTTCCTCTGTCAGGGGGTAAACTTGGAACAAACTGTACAGCCTTTCCTTAAAATCAGTCAGGGCATGGGGCTCCCCTGAGTACTTAGGCAGCCAGGCCGCTCCAGGGATGTAGGGCAGGGAAAATGGCATCACCGCTGCTGCAGCTGCGCTGGTGGTAGTGGGCGCCTCCGTGTCTGACATCTTCCTCCCCCCTAGTCAAGCGCGGCCTACCTTCCGACGATCTTCTTCTGTAGGCCGCGGCTCCGCTGATGCTGCTCCGGACGAGAACCTTGCGTCGCGTCCTGGTGACGTCAGCGTCGCTCTCTCTCCCTTCCAGGACCTTGCGCAGCGTCGGTGCGTGGGGCGGAGCCTCAGGTCTCGCGCGTTTTGGGACGTCCACGCCCCTCTTCTTCCCGCGCGGCGTCCTGAAGATGGCGTCCGATGGCGGGAAAACGGCTGAAGATGGTGGGAACCGACGGAAGATGGCGGTAGACGGCTGAAAATGGCGGGAAACGGCTCCGGATGGCAGGAAACCTCTTTTCAGGTAGGTGCACAGTCTCTTTCAGGCACGCAATACCCGTTTGTGGCGGGTTGGTTTCTATCCTGCCGACTAGCCAAAGCTGACTCACCCCCTGGGCCGTGGGGCACTCGGATCCGGGCAATAGGGGAACGATGGAGGTAGTAGTGGCGACCCAGTCCGTGGCTCAGGGTGGTCAGACCAGTGGTTGTCCCTTTATAAGTTTTAAGTGATGTCCGACTACGCCACCCATGGATTGCGGTTATTAGGAACTGCCGCTGCAAGGCAGACCGCTGGGGCTGATGATGTATGCAGCTGGGATAGTGTGACTCCCCACGGGAAGAGTGCGGCCCCAGGGCAGTATAATGGAAGATGGGGGTGATGGTGTAGGGCGTCCCAGTACCGTTAGTGCTGGAGAAGCAAGGAGCACGCAGACAACAGGTTGCAGTCCAGGGTCTTTACTAGAATAGGTGAACTGACCCACAAACTGTCCCGGCTAGGAGGGGACCTGGATGTCTGAGAGCAATTGGGAAATTGGCCCTGGTCAGGGTGAGGGTGTAGGCCTACCATGCTCTCTGTGCTCCTTCTGGCTATCTCCTCCTGATAGGGTAACAGCCCACGTTCCGAGCTCACCGTGTATTCTCGCCTGTATGGCCTGCAACGTGGGTCCCTTTCTACTCCCGGCCTAGTACGGCTTTGCTGGTCCCTTCTGTTGTGGCAGAGCCTCCGGGTTTCTCAGGCCAAGGAACATACAGTCCCCTGCGGACTGGTTATCTGCTGCAGGACGTGGAATCCTCACAGCCTCAGACACCAAAGTCTGGTAAAATGGAGTTCTTTGTCTGCCAAGACAGGCTCACTTCGCCTCTTGTCTCTGGCTTGTGGCTCTCCTACTGCCACACTTCCTCTTAGGGTGCAATACAACTGTCCCTCACTGCTCTGGGACAACTCTCAATCCTGAGACAGGTCGTCCAGTTCTCCCTAACCCTGCCCCCAGTTCCAGCTTTTATAGGGGCAGCCTGCTCCCCCTACTGGCCTGTGACAGGAGGTATTGCATGTTAATGTTCCCCTGACCAGAGAACCTCCCCCTTGCTCTCAGACACAGCTTTATTATATTTGTGGCATCCAGGCCAGGGTGACATAAAGGTACTTTCCAACAACGATAGCTGATAAAGTACAGCTAGTGCCCCAGGGAATTCTTAGGACCTCACTAAAGAGCTGGCCCTAGGTGTTGTGATTTCCCTATCCCGACCACCTTACCCACAGCTTTACCACATCTCACCATGAAAGCTAACCTGCCCAGAGTTCAACTCCATACCTGCTGTTTCTCCTGGACGCAGTCCTGAGCAGCTGGGTCTGAAGGCAGACATAACCTAGACTGGTCCACTTTGGCCATCTAAGTGAAAGATCTGGAGACAGTACCATGTATGAGCTAGTACTACCCCTGCATCTTTGCTGTTAATCTTCTATTGGTGCTTGTAGCAGAAGGCTTTTATTTTTTATTTCTTGGGAGTGAAGGTTATTCTAAATCAGGGGTGGAGAACCTAAGGCCCGAGGGCCATTTACAGCCCTCAAGGATCTTTTCTCCCTGGACAGATTACTAGGGACTACAGTTCTTGTGCCAGCAGCTGTATTTTGATGGCTACTGGCCTTTTAATTTCTTGTTGCTCTGTGAGCACAGTTATGTGTCGTTCACTACTGAACAATGAGGCGCATGCAGAGAAAGATTACGTCCTGACACCAGTGCCAGCATCAAGACTTACTTTGTGGGCGGAGTTAGTGTAAAATTTGTATGGCCCCCAAAAGAGGTCTTGAATATCTAAATGGCATTTGGCAGAAAGAAGGTTCCTCACCCCTGTTCTAAATGAATAGCAATGGCTGGCTACCACCTACAGCCCCCCCAAAAAGTGTGATAGAGGGCTGCAAGTGAAGCATGACATAGGGCTGGTCCTATGTGCCGTCCAAATCCTAACTGACCTTTAAATTTTTAGGCCTTCACCAAGGAGACTCAAGTCTGCTATACTAGGTTCCCAGCAACAAAGGTCAACTTGAAATGGCTGGTGGGCACTCAATGAGTTGACCAATTTGAGAGTTAAGTATCCCAATTTTATAAGCATAGTCTGTATAGCAGTAATGCAATCCAATAATTATGTATACAATGTTTGCATTTATCTCAGTGCACACAGTATGCTGCTGCACTTTTCTATATTTATACATTACAGTCACTGCAGACTACACTTGTTTATGTTTGCTTGTATATAATGCTTTTGTTTATTTCTTTTTTTATGTATATTTGATGCTTTTGATGATCGTATACGTTATTATTTCAGACAAAATAAATCTGTTGCTAGAAGTATAAAGAGAAAGATATTAGACAGAGAAACAGGTATGTGACAAATATAAATAGATATACAGAGGGATATGAGACATATAGGTACAGTGATTGATAGATAGATAAATACATAGTTACAACTTAACCCCTTAACGACCGCCGTAACGCATTTTTACGGTGGTGATTAAGGGTACTTATGCTTCAGCGCAGTGAAAATGCGTCGCTGACGCATAAGTGAATAGCGCCGCCCGATACTGATCAGGGCTGATACCGGTAAACGGCGCAAAAAATAAAAACAATAACTGAATTACTGTTTTTTGTTCATTCTGTGTCTGAAAATTCTGAATAAAAAGTGATCAAAAATTACTATGTGCCCCAAAATGGTACCAAAAAAATCTGCAACTCGTCCCGCAAAAAATAAGCCATCATACAGCTCTGTTCACTAAAAAATAAAAAAGTTACAGCTCTCAGAATATGGCGATGAAAATAACTACTTTTTATTAAAAAAAAGCATTTTTACTGTGTGATAGTAGCAAAACCTAAAAAAAAACTATATAAATATTGTATCGCTGTAATCACACCGACCCAAAGAATAAATCCGCCTTATCACTTACTGTGGGTACGGAAAGTATTCAGACCCCTTTAAATTTTTCACTCTTTGTTTCATTGCAGCCATTTGGTAAATTCTTAAAAGTTCTTTTTTTCTCACTAATGTACACTCTGCACCCCATATTGACTGAAAAAAAACAGAAATGTAGAAATTTTTGCAAATTTATTAAAAAAGAAAAACTGAAATATCACATGGTCATAAGTATTCAGACCCTTTGCTCAGTATTGAGTATAAGCACCCTTTTGAGCTAGTACAGCCATGAGTCTTCTTGGGAATGATGCAACAAGTTTTTCACACCTGGATTTGGCGATCCTCTGCCATTCTTCCTTGCAGATCCTCTCCAGTTCCATCAGGTTGGATGGTGAATGTTGGTGGACAGCCATTTCAGGTCTCTTCAGAGATGCTCAATTAGGTTTAGGTCAGGGCTCTGGCTGAGCCAGTCAAGAATGGTCACAGAGCTGTTCTGAAGCCACTCCTTTGTTATTTTAGCTGTGTGTTTAGGGTCATTGTCTTGTTGGAAGGTGAACCTTCGGCCAAGTCTGAGGTCCAGAGCACTCTGGAAGAGGTTTTCATCTAGGATATCTCTGTACTTGGCCGCATTCATGTTTCCTTCATTTGCAACCAGTCGTCCTGTCCCTGCAGCTGAAAAACACCCCCTTAGCTGATATTAGTAGCCTGGGAAGCTCCATGGGTATTACCCCCTTCCCAGGCTTCAAACATCTGCCCCAGCCGTCTGCTTAACCTCCTCTAGAGACTAAAATTACGGGGAACCCCATGCTAATTTTTTTTTTAATAAATCCTTTATTTTAACACTAAATGACAAGTACAGTAACCAACACTGTCACTGTGCTTATTATATATGTGACTGACATGTTTCTATCTATCTAATCTATGTGTGATGTTCTATTCTTTCTGTTCTAAATTTTCGGTACCGGTGTATGCCGCTGCTAAATTGCCGGCTTTTCATGTTTCACTGTGAGCACTGTTCCCATCGATTTGGGCAACCACTGTAATGCCACAACCACCATGGCTGTGGCATTACAGTGAGTGGCAGACAATCCCTCCATGATTGGTGCTCTAAATAGCGCCAGACATGCAGGACGGGGATCCGAGCTCCCGCCCAAGCATCTCGAAAGTACTCGGCGAGCTCCGAGCATCTCGAGTACTGAGATGCTTGGGCAAGTACCAAGCAGTGGCGAGCATGCTTGCTCATCACTAATTAACAGTATTACTGTGAAAAAATCCAGTTACGCTTTTGGTGCACAAACAGTTATCGAACATAACCTCGAACAGCCGAATTTTTTGCAAATCGTTCGAGTTCGTTGAACGACTCGAACACCGCCCAAAACAGCTTGAATTTGAGATTGGCGAACAGTTCGAGTCGAACACCGCTCATCTCTAGTAGTAAGTAACCGGAACACCCCCTCAATGTCTGTTTTGGCCATTAGGGTGCCCCTTCCCAACTTCTTGACCCGCCTGATTGCCTTGTCAAAGGAGGTACAGTATATACTACTGTACTTGGTTCCACGTCGATGTTGTCTTTACTGACCTGCCCCTTGGATATGACATATGGTGGATTAGTCCAAATGTATTGGGTTCCGTTTTTGGCACGACTCCCAACGGGGATACCACTTCGTCGTGTAAGGAAAGTGTTCTGAATGGAACCGCCATTCTACCTAAAGATATTTCTTTTTTTAATTTTCTTGTCACGACGTCTGGGTGTTGGTAGGCTGATTTTAGATTTTTACTCCAGCCTTTCTTGATTTTAGAAGGGCATGACATGCCTATATCTGTGTCTCCTCCTCCTTTTACTCCTCCACCTCTTTTCTTTTCGCATGACTATATGTACTTGTCACTTTTCCATGTGTTAGTTGTGTCTTCTGAGCAGTTTGTCAGCTTTTGGACACCTTTGAAGGTGTTTTCTATGTGTTTCTATGTGTTTTTGTTTGCCTGCCATTGGTTTTAACGGTGTTCGACGGTTTTCGACGAATCGTTCGACGAACCGTTCGGCGAACATGCCGGTGTTCGACAAACCGAACCCGAACACTATAGGGGTGGCTCAACACTATTCAGAACAACTCTGTGACCATTCTTGACTGGCCCAGCCTGACCTAAACCTAAACCTGGCCCAGCCTGACCTAAACCTAAACCTAATTGAGCATCTCTGGAGAGACCTGAAAATGACTGTCCACCAACATTCACCATCCAACCTGATGGAACTGGAGAGGATCTGCAAGGAAGAATGGCAGAGGATCCCCAAGTCCAGGTGTGAAAACCTTGTTGCATCATTCCCAAGAAGACTCATGGCTGTACTAGCTCAAAAGGGTGCTTCTACTCAATACTGAGCAAAGGGTCTGAATATTTATGACCATGTAATATTTCAGTTTTTCTTTTTTAATAAATTTGCAAAAATTTCTACATTTCTGTTTTTTTCAGTCAAGATGGGGTGCAGAGTGTACTTTAATGAGAAAAAAATGAACTTTTTAGAATTTACCAAATGGCTACAATGAAACAAAGAGTGAAAATTTTAAAGGGGTCTGATGTAAAGTAGACATGTGGGAAATATTACTTATTAACTATTATGTGTGACATACAGTACAGACCAAAAGTTTGGACACACCTTCTCATTTAAAGATTTTTCTGTATTTTCATGACTATGAAAATTGTACATTCACACTGAAGGCATCAAAACTATGAATTAACACATGTAGAATTATATACTTAACAAAAAAGTGTGAAACAACTGAAAATATGTCTTATATTCTAGGTTCTTCAAAGTAGCCACCTTTTGCTTTGATGACTGCATTGCACACTCTTGGCATTCTCTTGATGAGCTTCAAGAGATAGTCACCGGAAATGGTTTTCAGTTCACAGGTGTGCCCTGTCAGGTTTAATAAGTGGGATTTCTTGCCTTATAAATGGGGTTGGGACCATCAGTTGTGTTGTGCAGAAGTCTGGTGGAAACACAGCTGATAGTCCTACTGAATAGACTGTTAGAATTTGTATTATGGCAAGAAAAAAGCAGCTAAGTAAAGAAAAATGAGTGGCCATCATTACTTTAAGAAATGAAGGTCAGTCAGTGCGAAAAATTGGGAAAACTTTGAAAGTGTCCCCAAGTGCAGTTGCAAAAACCATCAAGTGCTACAAAGAAACTGGCTCACATGAGGACCGCCCCAGGAAAGGAAGACCAAGAGTCACCTGTGCTTCTGAGGATAAGTTTATCCGAGACACCAGCCTCAGAAATCGCAGGTTAACAGCAGCTCAGATTAGAGACCAGGTCAATGCCACACAGAGTTCTAGCAGCAGATACATCTCTACAACAACTGTTAAGAGGAGACTTTGTGCAGCAGGCCTTCATGGTAAAATAGCTGCTAGAAAACCACTGCTAAGGACAGGAAACAAGCAGAAGAGACTTGTTTGGGCTAAAGAACACAAGGAATGGACAAAGCCCTGTCAGGTTTAATAAGTGGGATTTCTTGCCTTATAAATAGGGTTGGGACCATCAGTTGTGTTGTGTAGAAGTCTGGTGGAAACACAGCTGATAGTCCTACTAAATAGACTGTTATAATTTGTATTATGGCAAGAAAAAAGCAGCTAAGTAAAGAAAAACGAGTGGCCATCATTTCTTTAAGAAATGAAGGTCAGTCAGTCTGAAAAATTGGGAAAACTTTGAAAGTGTCCCCAAGTGAAGTTGCAAAAACCATCAAGCGCTACAAAGAAACTGGCTCACATGAGGACCGCCCCAGGAAAGGAAGACCAAGAGTCACCTCTGCTTCTGAGGCTAAGTTTATCCGAGTCACCAGCCTCAGAAATCACAGGTTAACAGCAGCTCAGATTAGAGACCAGGTCAATGCCACACAGAGTTCTAGCAGCAGACACATCTCTTCAACAACTGTTAAGAGGAGACTTTGTGCAGCAGGCCTTCACGGTAAAATAGCTGCTAGGAAACCACTGCTAAGGACAGGAAGCAAGCAGAAGAGACTTGTTTGGGCTGAAGAACACAAGGAATGGACATTAGACCAGTGGAAATCTGTGCTTTGGTCTGATGAGTCCAAATTTGAGATGTTTGGGCGACGCAGAAAAGGTGAATGCATGGACTCTACATGCCTGGTTCCAACCGTGAAGCATGGAAGAGGAAGTGTGATGGTGTGTGGGTGCTTTACTGGTGACACTGTTGGGGATTTATTCAAAATTGAAGGCATACTGAACCAGCATGGCTACCACAGCATCTTGCAGCGGCATGCTATTCCATCCGGTTTGCGTTTAGTTGGACCATCATTTATTTTTCTACAGGACAATGACCCCAAACACACCTCCAGGCTGTGTAAGGGCTATTTGACCAAGGAGAAGAGTGATGGGGTGCTACGCCAGATGACAGTCACCAGACCTGAACCCAATCGAGATGGTTTGGGGTGAGCTGGACCGCAGAGTGTAGGCAAAAGGGCCAACAAGTGCTAAGCATCTCTGGGAACTCCTTCAAGATTGTTGGAAGACCATTTCCGGTGACTACCTCTTGAAGCTCATCAAGAGAATGCCAAGAGTGTGCAAAGCAGTCATCAAAACAAAAGGTGGCTACTTTGAAGAACCTAGAATATAAGACATATTTTCAGTTGTTTCACACTTAATTGTTAACTATATAATTCCACATGTGTTAATTCATAGTTTTGATGCCTTCAGTGTGAATGTACAATTTTTATAGTCATGAAAATACAGAAAAATCTTTAAATGAGAAGGTGTGTCCAAACTTTTGATCTGTACTGTATATACCATGATTGGAGACATATATACCAGGATGGGACCCAGGATAAGGGACACGTATACCAGCATGGGCCCAAGATGGGGGACATATACAGTCATGGCCAAAAGTGTTGGCATCCTTGAAATTGTTCCAGAAAATGAAATATTTCTCCCAGAAAATTATTGCAATTACATGTTTTGGTACACACATGTTTATTTCCTTTGTGTGTATTGGAACCAGACAATAAAACTGAGAAAAAAAGGCAAATTGGACATAATTTCACACAAAACTTCAAAAATGGGCTGGACAAAATTGTTGGCACCTATCCAAAATTGTAGGTAAACAACTTTGTCTCAAGCATGTGATGTTCATTCAAACTCATCTGTGGCAAGTAACATGTGTGGGTAATATGAAAATCACACCTGAAAACAGATAAAAAGGGGAGAAGTTGAATCAACCTTAGCATTGTGTGTCTGTGTGTACCACACTAAGAATGGAGAACAGAAAGAGGAGAAGAGAATTGTCTGAGGACTTGAGAACCAAAATTGTTGAAAAATATCAACAATCTCAAGGTTACAAGTCCATCTCAAGAGATCTTGATGTTCCTTTGACCTCGGTGCGCAACATAATCCAGAAGTTTACAACCCATGGCACTGTAGCTAATCGCCTTGGAAGTGGATGGCAGAGAAAAATTGATAAAAGGTTGCAATGCAGCATAGCGCAGATGTTGGATAAGCAGCCCCAATCAATTTCCAAACAAATTGCATCTGTCCTAGATAGAGTAAAGATAGATGTGGTAAAGCACATTATTCTGTTTACCGAAAACAGACGCAGGCCTACAAAGAAAATAACACAGTACCTATAGTCAAATATGGTGGAGGTTTAAATATATTGTGCGGTTGTTTTGTTGCCTCTGGCACTGGGTTCCTTGACTGTGTGCAAGACATCATTAAATCTGAAGATTACCAAAGGATTTTGGGTAGCAATGTAGTGCCCAGTGTCAGAAAGCTGGGTCATGGGTCTTCCAGCGGGAATCAAGATATCTGACGAAGGCAGCGGTGCTGAAACGCGCGTTGGGGTGGGCGCCATTGAGGAGCGTGTTCACATCCACTGTGGTTATAAGTATTCGATAGGATTTATGTTACACTTTTTTTGCTGCCATTCTTTAACCCCTTTTCCTACTCAGGTGCATTCTCTAGGCTTTAATATGTATTAGCATATACTTTAACCCTGCAGCCTAAGAGGTCAGGGCACTGATACCATTTATAATGACCTGCTGTCCCCTGTATGAGCTATCTATACTAGTATCTATATATAGACAGCGGTATGACTAACCTCTTATATAGCAACTACTTCTGACTTACCTCATAAGCACCTGCACTTTTATTGAATGCCTCATTGCATTTTAACAATATAGTCCCATTTTTTGGCAGCTCAATTATGTATTTACATCAGAAAAGAATCATGTTAACTTGTCTCATGCTCATTAGTGCTCCTCCATTGTTTTACTATTAATTGTCTCTGTTTCTGTGATTCATATTTTTTCCTGTATAAACTATAATTAATAAAATTTTGTAATTTTTTTCACTACTATATGGGACTTTGATTCAAAGTTTTTTCCTCTTGTTTCTTATGTATTCTTTGCTTCGTTGGTCCTTAACATTTACCTACAGGTGCTTCTCACAAAATTAGAATATAATCAAAAAGTTAATTAATTTCAGTTCTTCAAGACAAACAGTGAAACTTATATATTTTATAGAGTCATTACAAACACAATGATCTATTTCAAGTGTTTATTTCTGTTAATGTTGATGATTATGGCTTAAAGCCAATGAAAACACAAAAGTCATTATCTCAGAAAATTAGAATACTTTATAACAACAGCTTGAAAAATGATTTTAAAATCCGAAATGTTGGCCTACTGAAATGTATGTTCAGTAAATGCACTCAATACTTGGTCGGGGCTCCTTTTACATCAATTACTGCATCAATACGGCGTGGCATGGAGGCGATCAGCCTGTGGCACTGCTAAAGTGTTATGGAAGCCCAGGTTGCTTTGATAGCAGCCTTCAGCTCGTCTGCATTGTTGGGTCTGGTGTCTCTCATTTTCCTCTTGACAATATACCGTTGATTCTCTATGGGGTTTAAGTCAGGCGAGTTTGCTGGCCAATCAAGCACAGTGATACTGTTGTTTTTAAACCAGATATTGATAATTTTATCAGTGTGGACAGGTGCCAAGTCCTGCTGGAGAATGAAATTTCCATCTCCAAAAAGCTTGTCGGCAGAGGGAAGCATGAAGTGCTCTAAAATTTCCTGGTAGACGGCTGCGCTGACTTTGGTCTTGATAAAACACAGTGGACCTACACAAGCATATGACATGGCTCCCCAAACCATCACGGATTGTGATTGGGCCGTGGGGTACTCGGCAGCCGGGCCTCTGGTTGCTGGGGGGAATATCACGGTAGCTGGCCCGGTCCGTGACCCAGGGCGGTCAGTAAAAAGGGGGAGATTTATAGGGGATTTGGGAAAATGTTCGTGACGCCACCAGTGGATTGCGGCTAGAGGGAGCGGCCGCTGCGGAGTAGTCCTCTGGAGCTGGTGTTACGGCAGCAAGGATGGTGTGGCTCTCCACAGGTAGAGCTAGCTCCAGGGCAGCGTGGGGTGTAATGGATGGTGGTGCAGGGGAGCGACGGCAGGACGGTCCCGGAGGAAAGAGGGACACTCACACGGGGGTAAGCTTCAGTACCTTTACTGGTGATGTTGCAGGCACGGTCCAGGGTACTCCAGGCGAAGGGCACTCTTTTGGACTATACATAGGGCCTCCTGATCCGTTGCTTTATTCTCTAAGCTTCTGACCTGCCTGGAGCTAGGCCTAGCTTGGTTTCTGTCTCTCTTTGCACCTGCTGACCTGGTGGTAGGGCCTTCTCTTTGGAGATCACTCTCCCCGGACGCTGGGACCTCCGTGACTCCTAGCCCTGGTACTGTAATCAGCGTTTGGTGAACCTGGGACCTGCAGTCCTCCAGGGGTTCCGGTGCTTCCTACTGGGTATAAGGAGTCCCTGTAGGCGCGGACCCGGTGTCCGGTATATATATCGGGGTGAGCCTGGTATGCTCCTCTGCCCCCTCGCTACTTCGTCCTTCTCCTCTCGCCTTCAGCCCACTCAAGGCCCACACTAGGCCTTCACACGTGCTGTAGGCCTTGGCTCGCCTAAGCACTGCAGCCAGCTTGCTGCCTCTTCACTGCTCTCTGAGCATCAGCACGCTCTCTGACTCTCTCTGTCAGTCTTCTCACAGAACTAACTTCTCACTAACTGAGCTGCCTGCCTCCACCCTCCCTTTATATATCCCTATCAGGGCTCCCTCTGCTGGTCTGAGGTGGTAGGGTGGAGGTGTGTGAATGTGTGAGGGCCTCTTGTGGAGAAGTCCATCCGTGCACCCTTATGGGTTCTGTGGCACCAATGCACAGCAGGGCGCCACATCCCCCCCTAGTAAAACTTAGTACTCCTGGACTGAAGCATTTTTCTCAAAACAGGTTAAAACAATAACATTTCTTCCCTTTATAGAAGGCACTTTTCTTGAACATTACAGGTAACATCACAATACAATAATAGCAATTATAAATAACATTAGTTCAGTTACAGTAAGTCCCGTAACCTGGTGTCCATTTCACCGATGAAGGAACATGAGGGACCCGCCTGAAAACCCTCAACGTAGGCCCTGGGCGTGGGTACAGGGCATGGGTGATCCAGGTGCTGGACCAAGTCTTCGGCCACGCCAAACGGGTTTTTGTTCTGTGGTCACTTAAAGGGCACTCCAGGGAGTGCAACTATGTACATGATAGTTTTTGGGCTGCTCACAGTCCTCAGCCACCGAGTCCTTTATATGTACCCTTACGGGTAACCAAATAAACACATATATTTTTCAGTTTATACAATAAACATTATGCAATACCCTACAGGGTAACTATTTACACTGTCAGTGTTTCTCTATTTACTCTCTATACCCGACAGGGGTCTGGCCTTTTGTGCTATGTGATGACCTACGTAGTACTGGGATGCGTGTAGTGTGGATGCTTGCGCTATTTTCCACTCTATGTATTGGTGGACTGCAAGACTGCCTTAACCTCTCTACGGGACTGGCAAGTACACTGGTTACTGGGCCTACTGGGCAGGCTCTTCTGGGGCACTTACAGGTCTTACTTGCAGTGGAGGGTCTTCTGGCTGTTCGTAGAAGTGTAGCACAGGTATTATTACGGCTCCATCCAGTTGAGGCCAATCTTCCGGGAAATCTCCTAAAACAGTATGGAGTACTTCTTATTTAGGCTCCTCCGGTACGGTGAGAGGCACTTCCTCCTGGGGCTTCAGCGGACTTGGGCACAACTTCAGATGGTCTCTCGATACCGTTGCAGTTGTTCTTCCTTCGTCTTTGCTAATTAGACAGGTTTTTCTATTGTCAAATCTGGAATTCAACACAGTGTAAGGTTCCCTTTCCCACTGGTCGTCAAGCTTGTGGCTTCTTCTTTTTCGTTTCAGCACAACTTCTCCAGGTGTCAAGGGTTAGGCTGGTGCACTCTTGTTGTACTGTGCTTCCTGCTTATCTCTCACTTTACTTAGACTGTCTTCGACACAGGCCTGTACTCTCCTGTACTGCTCCTGTCGCGTCGCATCCCAGTCTTCAGTGGACATATCTGCTTCTGGCTCTACCACTCCAAGCTCCAGGTCCATGGGCAACTTTCCGGGTCTTGCTCTCATAAGGTACGATGGAGTACAATTGGTGGAACTCACAGGTATGTGATTGTACAGATCTACCAGGTCAGGTAGTTTGTCTGGCCATTGGTTTCTTTCTTCTAGAGGTAAGGTCTTCAACAGGTCGATGACTATGTTATTCATCTTTTCACATAACCCATTGGTTTGGGGGTGGTACGGTGTAGTCTGGATCTTCTTACACCCGTACAGATGGCAAAACTCTTTGAACAGCTCAGCTTCAAAAGCTGGGCCTTGATCCGTCAGCACCTTATCCGGGTATCCATGGGGTCTGCAGAAGTATGCTTGAAACGTCCTTGCTGCAGTTTCTGCCGTCAGGTCCTTGATGGGGGCTACCACCAGGAACTGGGAGTAGTGATCCACCATGGTCAGAGCATACGAGTAGCCTGACCTGCTGGGTGACAGCTTGACGTGGTCCAGGGGCTGGGTTGTCTTGATGGACTGCAGGGGTGCCTTCTGGCTGCTGTAGTCTTTTCTTCTGAGACTGCAGGGTCCACAATCCCGGCACCACCTCTCTATGGAGCTCCGCATTCCAACCCAATAAAACCAACTCTTCAGGAGAGTTTCCAGCTTTTTCCAGCCAAAGTGCCCTGCTTGATCATGGTGGGCCTCCAATACCATCTGGATGTCCGTCCTGGGCACTACGATCTGCCATACCATCTCATGGGTCCTGGGGTTGACATACCTTCGGCACAGCTTCTTTCTATAGATGAACAGCCGGCTTCTCTCTTTCCACAGTTGCTTGGATTGTGGAGAAGCGTCCTTCTCCAGGGAGGAACCTTCCTGGGTTATCAGTTCTTTGATACCGCTGACAACCGGGTTGCTGTCCTGGGTCTCCTTCCAACTGTGGTGAGGTAAAGGGTTTAGTGTCTTACCACGATACCTCCTGGAGGTGCGCTGCTCGTGGACCATCCCATTTCTATGGAAGGCAGGTAGCTCAATCTCCTCCAGGTCATCCACTTCTTCTTCAGTGTCCAACTGGTGAGGCATTCTGGATAGGGCATCGGCATTGGCGTTCTTGTGGCCTGCCCGGTATTTGATGGTGAACTGATAGTTTGACAGACGGGCCATCCAACGCTGTTCCATGGCTCCCAACTTGGCTGTCTCTAGATGCGTCAAGGGGTTGTTGTCAGTATAGGCCGTGAACTTAGTGGAGGCCAGGTAGTGCTTGAATCGTTCAGTGATGGCCCAGACCAAGGCCAGGAGCTCCAACTTGAAGGAGCTATAGTTTTCTGGATTCCTATCGGTAGGACGGAGTTTCCTGCTGGCATAGGCAATCACCTTCTCTTTGCCATACTGCTTCTGACTTAACACAGCTCCTAGTCCCTCGTTGCTGGCATCAGTGTACAGCAGGAAAGGTTGGCTGTAGTCAGGGTAGGCCAGGATTTCTTCGCCAGTCAGGATCTCTTTCATCACTGCAAAGAACTCAGCCTGCTCTTTACCCCACTGGAAGGGGGGGTTCTTGCCTCTGTGGGACTGTCCTACAAGGAGATCTTGCAAAGGAGCTGCCTTCTTGGTGTAGTCTTTTACAAACTTCCGGTAATACCCGACCAGTCCCAGGAACTGATGTACCACCTTCAGATTCTTCGGCTCCGGACATTTCTGGATGGCAGTTACCTTCTCCGGGTCTGGTGCTACTCCTTCCGGACTGATGATGTGTCCCAGGCACTGAACCTTCCATTTGAGCAGGTGGCACTTGGAAGGCTTCAATTTCATCCCATACCGGGACAATGCTTCAAATATCTCCGCCAGGTGCTTCAAATGGTCCTCATACGTCTTGTAGTACACTATCACGTCATCCAAGTATAGCAGCACGGTCTCGAAGTTACGGTGTCCAAAAGAGCACTCCATCAATCTCTGGAACGTTCCAGGGACATTGCAGAGTCCAAACGGCATACTGTTGAACTCGCAGAGTCCCATCGGGGTAGTGAAGGCCGTCTTCTCCCGGTCCTCCTAAGCAACTGCAACTTGCCAGTACCCACTAGTGAGATTAAGGGTAGAGAAGTAATTTGCAGACTTTAGTGCAGCCAGGGATTCCTCTATATGGGGCAAAGGGTATGCATCTTTATGTGTTATGCGATTTACCGGTCTGTAATCTACACACATTCTCATGCTTCCATCCTTTTTCCTGACCAGGACCAGGGGAGCTGCCCAGGGGCTACAGCTATCTCTTATTACACCCGCTTTCCTCATGTCGTGCAACATTTCCTTCGCTTTCTGGTAGTGTGCTGGCGGGATTGGCCTGTAACGTTCTTTTATGGGTGGATGGTCACCTGTGGGTATATAGTGTTGTACCCCTTTAATCCTCCCAAAATCAAGTGGGTGTTTAATGAATACCTGCTCGTATTCCTGGACCACCCTGTATACACCTTGTTTTTGATGGACTGGAGTGGCATCAGTCCCAACATGGAGCTGTTGACACCAATCCTCCAACTGTGCTTCGGAGTCATTGTCCTCCACTGTATCTGGTGGGGTCAAGGATTCCACTGTGTGTATGGCGTTGTTATCCACAGTATACAACCTGGCCACAGTGGCATATCTTGGTAATTTAACTTCATGCTCCCCATAATTTAGGAGTCGTACGGTTACCCTCCCATTGCGTACATCAACCACCCCTCTGGCACTTAAGAGTGTAGGTCTGTGCTCCGAACTAATGGGCTCTACTACCACCTGATAGTTCTGTCCTTTAAGACCTATTGCTGCTCTACACCAAATCAGCATTTCACTCATTGCAGGAATCACAATGGGTATCGGGTCTGTCACCCGTACACTACCAATATCACCACCTGATAGCTTTACCTGTTGCTGGTACATAAGGGCTCGGATCTCTTTCTGGAGCACCTTCCTCTGCCCTGGTTTGGCAGTGTCAGCAATCTGTTGGAGCAAAAACAACACTTCTCCCAAACAGTTACCGACAATATTTGTACCAAGTATCATATACAAATCTGTATCACCAGGATTAGACTCCACTACAATTAGCCCTTAGCTGGCGGCTGGAGTTCATCTATGGACCAGTACCTTTTGTAGAGGACATCAGGTATGACGGTTACCTGCGATCCAGTGTCCAGCAGGGCAGGTGTCGCGATGCCGTCCAGCATAATGGACAGGAAAGGTCTTCCTCCCAAAAACCGATGGTACCAGCTTGATGGGCCTGCTTGATTTACTCCTGGGTGTCGGCCCTCGGCCCCAGGGTTTGCTCGTTTAAAGGACAGTTCCGCGCTGTGTGGCCTGCCTTCTGGCAGCGGTAGCAGATGAATTCCCCTGGAAGGTGACGTTGGTCGTTGGTCCTCCCACGGGGTGGCGTTGTCCTCCCCCGGGGTGGTGTTGTCCTCCTACAGGGTGGCGTTGTCCTCCTTTTTCTCGTCCAGGGGACATCCTCAGGGCTGTCGGCAAGTAGTATCCTTCCTTCCGGCTCGGGCTCCTCCTGTAGCTGCAGGGTGCTCAGGACAGTGGCCAGGGTTTTACTTAGCTGATGCACTTCAGAGCGCCGGCTGTCCAGCTCGCTAGGGGGCACTGTTTGCATCTTTGTTTCTGCCGTTAGTGAAGGAGCAGTGGGTGCTGCGGGCACTGGGGTGGCCCCACCCTGGTAACGCTGGATAGCAGTATCTGATGTTTCCAGGGGCTGCAGACCCTTTATAGCCATGTCCTTAAGGGTGTCAAAGGTGGCATCTGGATGGTCTAAGGCCCACCACCGTACAGTTCTGCTCTCCTCCTGGGACCTCAACCCCCTGATGAACTGTTCCGTCAGCATCTTATTTTCATTTTGTATGCTGGCTGGACTAACCTGTTTCAGGGCCCGTAGGGCTTCCTGTAAACGCCAGGCGTAGTCCCGGACACTGTCCTCAGGTTTCTGGACACAATGGTAGAACCGCATCCGGAGATCTGTCTCAGTGCGGTTTTCAAACACAGCTTGCAGTCTCTTAAAGATGATACTGATTCCTGGTCTGCGGCTGGCCAGGTTTCAACTTCCCGCTCTGCGGCACCAGTCAATTGTCCCAGCACAACAGCGGCTCTTTGTATACCGGTAATAGAATACATGTCTAGCACACCGCATATTTTTCTCTTGAATCCGGACAGGGTGTCTGGTTTGCCATTATACTGGGGAAGCCATTTCGCTCCAGGGATATACGGCAGGGCCATGGGTATCAACGGGGTCACGACCCCTGCTGGTGGAGCGGCCGCTCCAGCCTGTGCAGCGCCGGGCACAAGTTGGGCATCAGGAGAGTTAACCGGTGCTCCGGCGGCTTGCTGGTCGTCGGCCATGGTTGCGCCCCCCTAGTGAACCGGAGCCTACCTTCTTCACTTTCTTTATCAGGTAGGCCGCAGCTCCCACTTACTTTAATAAGTGGGATTTCTTGCCTTATAAATGGGGTTGGGACCATCAGTTGTGTTGTGAAGAAGTCTGGTGGATACACAGCTGATAGTCCTACTGAATAGACTGTTAGAATTTGTATTATGGCAAGAAAAAAGCAGCTAAGTAAAGAAAAACGAGTGGCCATCATTACTTTAAGAAATAAAGGTCAGTCAGTCCGAAAAATTGGGAAAACTTTGAATGTGTCCCCAAGTGCAGTTGCAAAAAACATCAAACGCTACAAAGAAACTGGCTCACATGAGGACCGCCCCAAGAAAGGAAGACCAAGAGTCACCTCTGCTTCTGAGGATAAGTTTATCCGAGTCACCAGCCTCAGAAATCGCAGGTTAACAGCAGCTCAGATTAGAGACCAGGTCAATGCCACACAGAGTTCTAGCAGCAGACACATCTCTGCAACAACTGTTAAGAGGAGACTTTGTGCAGCAGGCCTTCATGGTAAAATAGCTGTTAGGAAACCACTGCTAAAGACAGGCAACAAGCAGAAGAGACTTGTTTGGGCTAAAGAACACAAGGAATGGACATTAGACGAGTGGAAATCTGTGCTTTGGTCTGATGAGTCCAAATATGAGATCTTTGGTTCCAACCACCGTGTCTTTGTGTGACACAGAAAAGGTGAACGGATGGACTCTACATGCCTGGTTCCCACTGTGAAGCATGGAGGAGGAGGTGTGATGGTGTGGGGGTGCTTTGCTGGTGTCACTGTTGGGGATTTATTCAAAATTGAAGGCATACTGAACCAGCATGGCTACCACAGCATCTTGCAGCGGCATGCTATTCCATCCGGTTTGCGTTTAGTTGGACCATCATTTATTTTTCAACAGGACAATGACCCCAAACACACCTCCAGGCTGTGTAAGGGCTATTTGACCAAGATGGAGAGTGATGGGGTGCTACGCCAGATGACCTGGCCTCCACAGTCACCAGACCTGGACCCAATCGAGATGGTTTGGGGTGAGCTGGACCGCAGAGTGAAGGCAAAAGGGCCAACAAGTGCTAAGCATCTCTGGGAACTCCTTCAAGATTGTTGGAAGACCATTTCCGGTGACTACCTCTTGAAACTCATCAAGAGAATGCCAAGAGTGAGCAAAGCAGTCATCAAAGCAAAAGGTGGCTACTTTGAAGAACCTAGAATATAAGACATATTTTCAGTTGTTTCACACATTTTTGTTAAGTATATAATTCCACATGTGTTAATTCATAGTTTTGATGCCTTCAGTGTGAATGTACAATTTTCATAGTCATGAAAATACAGAAAAATCTTTAAATGAGAAGGTGTGTCCAAACTTTTGGTCTGTACTGTATATATCGGGGTGAGCCTGGTATGCTCCTCTGCCCCCTCACTACTTCTTCCTTCTCCTCTCGCCTTCAGCCCACTCAACGCCCTCACTAGGCCTTCACACGTGCTGTAGGCCTTGGCTCGCCTAAGCACTGCAGCCAGCTTGCTGTCTCTTCACTGCTCTCTGAGCATCAGCACGCTCTCTGACTCTCTCTGTCAGTCTTCTCACAGAACTAACTTCTCACTAACTGAGCTGCCTGCCTCCACCCTCCCTTTATATATCCCTATCAGGGCTCCCTCTGCTGGTCTGAGGTGGTAGGGTGGAGGTGTGTGAATGTGTGAGGGCCTTTTGTGGAGAAGTCCATCTGTGCACCCTTCTGGGTTCTGTGGCACCAATGCACAGCAGGGCGCCACAGAAACTTCACACTAGACCTCAAACAGCTTGGATTGTGAGTCTCTCCACTCTTCTTCCAGACTCTGGGACCTTGATTTCCAAATGAAAAATTTATTTTCATCTGAAAACAACACCTTGGGCCACTGAGCAACAGTCCGGGTCTTTTTCTCCTTGGCCCCAGGTAATACGCTTCTGGCGTTGTCTAATGGTCATGAGTGGCTTGAAACAAAGAATGCGACACTTGTAGCCAATGTCCTGGATACGTCTGTGTGTGGTGGCTCTTGAAGCAATGACTCCAGCATCAGTCCACTCCTTGTGAATCTCCCCCAAATTTTTGAATGGCCTTTTCTTAAAGGGGTTGTCCACTACTGTTTAAAATATGCCAAAGTGTTTTTATGATGAAAAGCAGCTTCTTTGTAATTACCTCCCTCTGCCTTTTCTGCCTGTGAGCAGGGCTATCACTGGCCGCTCGCAGGCATCACGTGACCCCCGGCTGCAGCCGGCTCTGACATCCGCTGACATCACGACAAGTCCAGGCTGCAGCCGGGGGTCTCTCTTTTCCGCGTTCCACGGTGGCTGCTTAGTTGTGGGCGGGGTTACCCCAGCGCTTCATTCCCAGCATCCACCGCGTGCTCTCCCTCTCCCCATTCATTGGGAATGCGCGCAGTGGATGCTGGGTGTGACGCGTTGGGGTAACCCCGCTCACAACCCAGCAGCCACCACGGGGACCCCAGTGCTGAGTCACACCTCAATAGGCGGTGACGTCAGCGGGGGGTCACGTGCTATCACTGGCCGCTCACAGGTAGAAAAGGCAGAGGGAGATAATTAGAAACAAGTTTTTTTTCATCTTAAAAACGCTTTGGCATATTTTAGGTAGTAGTGGATGTAACATACCTGGTGGCGGGCTTGCATGGTGCACCATCTCTCACCATGCAAGATCGCAAACTTGATCCTCAGTCCAGTCTGCTAGCCTGGCTTCTATTCATGCTGTCTGTTTGTCTCTGTTCTGACTGCTTAGGGCAGCGGCCCGGTTACTTCCTGTTTTTTGTAGCTGCTGTGGGCACACCCCTAATGCGTCCTCAGCCTATTGCTGTCTGTCACTGGATATTTAAACCAGCTCCACCTGGAAACTGATGCCTGAGCAATTCTATCATTCAGTGTGCTCCTTGACTCTGAATGTGCCAGGTCCTGTTCTGTTCTTGTCTGTTTCCGCCACCCTGGGGACTGTATTCCCAGACTGGCTTCTGTATCTCTTTCAGTAGCAGTTCCTGTCTGAACTGTATCCAAGCCTGTTCGTCCCACCTTCTAGGGGCCGCATACCTAGATCTGTTATCTGTGTTTTCTTGCCTGTCCGTCCGCCTTCCTGGAGGCTGTATTTCCAGGCCAGTCTGAACACGCTCCTAGCCTGTTCGTCCCGCCTTCTAGGGGCCGCATACCTAGACCTGTTGTCTGTGTTTTCTTGCCTGTCTGTCCGCCTTCCTGGAGGCTGTATTTCCAGGCCAGTCTGAACACGCTCCTAGCCTGTTCGTTCCGCCTTTTCTGGGGGGCGCATACCCAGACTCGCTCCTGTATCTCGCTGCAGTGTCAGTTCCTGTCTGAACACTCAGTTCCTATCTGAACACTCTCCTAGCCTGTTTCCTGTTTCTCTCTATGTCCGTACCTTCCCTTTTTCTGCAGAGTCTGTTCCTGCACCTAACTCCTACTCACTGGCGCTGTACTTCCGTTTGTGAGTTTAGAGTCCACTCGCTACTTCATTGCAAGTATCTTGTGTGTATCTGGTTCTGCCTTTCCCTTCCAGTCTGTTCCGTGTGAACAGAGCCCTGTCCCCTCTGCTCTGCCTTTGCTCACCGCTCCGGCGGTTCTTGCCTGCTCTGCCTTGCTCACCGCTCCGGCGGTTCTTGCCTGCTCTGCCTTGCTCACTGCTCCGGCGGTTCTTGCCTGCTCTGCCTTGCTCACCGCATCGGCGGTTCTTGCCTGCTCTGCCTTGCTCACCGCTCCGGCGGTTTCTGCCCGCTCTGCCTTGCTCACCGCTCCGGCGGTTTCTCTCTGCTCTGCCTTGCTCACCGCTCCGGTGGTTCCTGCCTGCTCTGCCTTGCTCACCGCTCCGGCGCTTCTCGCTCTGCTCTGCCTTTCCTCACCGCTCCAGGCGGCCTCGCTCTGCACTGCCTTTGCTCACCGCTCCAGGCGGCCTCGCTCTGCTGTGCCTTTGCTCACCACTCCAGGCGGTCTCGCTCTGCTCTGCCTTTGCTCACCGCTCCAGGAGGTCTCGCTCTGCTCTGCCTTGCTCACCGCTCCGGCGCTTCTCGCTCTGCTCTGCCTTTGCTCACCGCTCCAGGCGGCCTCGCTCTGCTCTGCCTTTGCTCACCGCTCCAGACGGCCTCGCTCTGCTCTGCCTTTGCTCACCGCTTTAGGCGGCCTCGCTCTGCTCTGCCTTTGCTCACCGCTCCAGGCGGTCTCGCTCTGCTCTGCCTTTGCTCACCGCTCCAGGCGGTCTCGCTCTGCTCTTGCTCACCGCTCCGGCAGCCTCGCCCTGCTCTTGTTCACCGCTCCGGCGGTCTCGCTCTGCTCTGCTTGTCTATCGCATCTGCGGTTCTGTTCCTGAGTCCCAGTCTGTACTTGACCTTATCCAGTCTGTGCTCCAACCTGCTAGTGCCTCCCTGTCGGCACTCCAGCCGTGCTTGCCAGTACTCCCTGCCTGCATACCAGTCGTGCTTACCAGTGCCCGCCTATCTGCATACCTGCTGTGCCTGCCTATACCCACCAGTCAGTGTGCCAGCCTAACCTGCCTGTTCCTGTATTCTCCGGTGTGGGTCAACAGCCGTGTCCGGGGTCTGACCTGGAGTAGCACCTGGTCCTTCTGCTCGGTTCCTCCCTGGTGCACTGGCGTCGTTAGCCATCGTGCGACCTTGGTCAGATCGGGTAGATACTTAGTTACGCCCCTCCAGGCACTCTCCGGTTCATGGTCCAGTGGGATCACTAAACACGCACACACCAGTCAGTCCGGGCGTGTGCATAACAGTGAACAACCCCTTTAGCAATCCTTTCAAGGCTGCGGTTATCCCAGTTGCTTGTGCACCTTTTTCTACCACACTTTTTCCTTCCACTCAACTTCCCATTAATATGATTGGATACAGCACTCTGAACAGCCAGCTTCTTTAGCAATGACCTTTTGTGGCTTACCCTCCTTGTGGAGTGTGTCAATGATTGCCTTCTGGAAATCTGTCAAGTCAGCAGTCTTCCCCATGATTGTGGAGCCTACAGAAACAGACTAAGGAACCTTTTTAAACGCTTCGGAAGCCTTTGCAGGTGTTTTTTGCTAATTATTTTAATTTATTGAGAAAACGACTTTTGTGTTTAGATTGGCTGTAAGCCATAATCATCAACATTAGCAGAAATAAACACTTGAAATAGATCACTCTGTTTGTAATGACTCTATATAATATATGAGTTTCACTTTTTGAATTGAAAAACTGAAATAAATTAAAGGGGTATTCCCATCTCCAAGATCCTATCCTAATATGTAGTAGGTGTAATAATAATAATATTAGCAAATATCTCCAATTAGAAATGTAGTATAGTATTTTTGATTCGCTATCTCTCTTTCCTCATGTGCAGGCATCGCAGGACCTTAGGTATCCATGGTTACGTCCTCTGATAAAGTCACAGTTAGTTAGCTAGTTGCTAGTGGTCGTAAACAATCAAAAATACTATACATTTCTAATTGGAGATATTAGCTAAAATTATTATTATTACACCTACTACATATTGGGATAGGATCTTGGAGATGGGAATACCCCTTAAACTTTTTGATGATATTCTAATTTTGTGAGAAGCGCCTGTACATGTCCTGTACTGGGGTATTACCAAAAAAGTTCAGATTCACTATATACCCTGCTTTTTCTCTTATTATGTTATTCATTATATACCAAGATAGGGGAAATATATACCAGGATGGAGACATGCACTACAGTTCACAAGCTTGTGGTCACCCAGACAATTTTGTGTTTTCCATGAAAACTCATACTTTTATTTATCAAATGAGTTGCAAAATGAATAGAAAATATAGTCCAGACATTGACAAGGTTAGAAATAATGATTTTTATTTGAAAGAATAATTTTCTCCTTCAAACTTTGCTTTCATCAAACAGTGCTCCCTTTGCAGCAATTACAGCATTGCAGACCTTCTAGCTGTTAATTTGCTGAGGTAATCTTGAGAAATTTCACCCCATGCTTCCTGAAGCCCCTCCCACAAGTTGGATTGGCTTGATGGGCACTTTTTGCATACCATATAGTCAAGCTGCTCCCACAACAGCTCAATGGAGTTCAGATCTGATGACTGCACTCGCCACTCCATTACAGATAGAATACCAGCTGCCTGCTTCTTCCCTAAATAGTTCATGCATAATTTGGAAGTGTGCTTTGGGTCATTGTCCTGTTGTAGGATGAAATTGGCTCCAATCAAGCGCTGTCCACAGGGCATGACATGGCATTGCAAAATGGAGTGATAGCCTTCCTTATTCAAAATCTCATTTATCTTGTACAAATCTCCCACTTTACCAGCACCAAAGCAATCCCAGACCATCAGATTACCTCCACCATGCTTGACAGATGGCGTCAGGCACTCTTCCAGCATCTTTTCAGTTGTTCTGCGTCTAACAAATGTTCTTCTGTGTGATCCAAACACCTCAAACTTTGATTCGTCTGTCCATAAAACTTTTTTCCAATCTTCCTCTGTCCAATGTCTGTGTTCTTTTGCCCATATTAATCTTTTCCTTTTATTAGCCAGTCTCAGATATGGCTTTTTCTTTGCCACTTTGCCCTGAAGGCCAGCATCCCAGAGTCACCTCTTCACTGTAGACGTTGACACTGGTGTTTTACATGTACTGTTTAATGAAGCTGCCAGTTGAGGAGCTGTGAGGCATCGATTTCTCAAACTAGAGACTCTAATGTACTTGTCTTGTTGCTCAGTTGTGCAGCGGGGCCTCCCACTTCTCTTTCTACTCTGGTTAGAGCCTGTTTGTGCTCTCCTCTGAAGGGAGTAGAATACACCGTTGTAGGAAATCTTCAGTTTCTTGGCAATTTCTCGCATGGAACAGCCTTCATTTCTATGAACAAGAATAGACTGTCGAGTTTCACATGAAAGTTCTCTTTTTCCTGCCATTTTGAGAGTTTCATAGAACAAACAAATGTAATGCTCCAGATTCTCAACTAGCTCAAAGGAAGGTCAATTTTATAGCTTCTCAAATCAGCCAAACCGTTTTCAGCTGGGCTAAAATACTTCTTACACAGTTAGCAAACACAATGTACCATTAAAACACTGCAGTGGTGGTTGCTGGAAATGGGCCTCTATACACCTATGTAGATATTGCAATAAAAACAAGACGTTTGCAGCTAGAATAGTCATGTATCACATTAACAATGTATAGAGTGTATTTCTGATTCATTTAATGTTAGCTTCATTGAAAAAAAAAGTGCTTTTCTTTAAAAAATAATGAAATTCCTAAATGACCCCAAACATTTGAAGAGTAGTGTATATACCAGGAAGTGGCCTAGGATGAGGGGCATATATACCTGGAAGGGCCCCAGGATATAAGTTCAGGATGGGGAACTGTTCAGGGGACGGTTGCAAACAACTTTATTAAATAATGGAAAGCAATCGAACCCGGGGTCCGCCATGCAGCCTGGTGGACTGCGGCTGAACACCTTCCGGGTGAGAAGGTAAAACAACCAACTTAAATAACAATCCTCTCCGTGTTACTGCACACCAGAAAGGGAATATGGATTCGCACTATCTCCTTTAACTGTACGAGAGATGTGCGATAAATAATGTATCTGTAGTCCTGTTACAGCAAAGAGACTACACAGCAGGCGGTAGGATGCGTAGGTGCTACACGCCGGCGTATAAGTGCTCCCAGCCGGCGTGCTACCGGACTGAGGAGTATGTCTCCACGTGGCTTACAGGCGGTGCCGGGAATACGGCGTCTGCAGACTGCTCGGGGTGTATGGTGACCCCTTTGTCGGAGCCAGACTGTTAGACGAAGCTATCGGCCTCCCTCCATCTAAGGCTGCCTATCCCCCGCTAAACCTGCCTGAACCAAGCTAAAGCACACGTGGAGCTCAAACGACCAAGCGTCCACACAACACCATCACTGCTCAATGATCAGAGCCACCACCATGTTTGTGGGCGGGTTTTTTAAAGATTAAGCCCTGCCCACCGTCGCACTATTGGTGACGTCACCCGCGACCAATCAGGTGGTGCCAGGTCACCGGGTCAGCTGACTCCCAAACCACCAATCACAGTCCGCCTTGTCACGGGCATGCTCAGTGCAGAGAATCCTGGACTTAGGCTGCAGCAGCCCTGTTTCCCTCCGCAACCTATCCTTCATGTTGCTAGGAACCAAGACCCAAGAGACAACCTGTACATCTCGTGCACCAGCTAGGCGTTGGGACTGGTTGAGATTGTCTTCCCTTAAAGTCCTTACAAGTGCATATTATACCTGATGAAGGAAGTTGCTGGCAGAAACGCGTTGTTTGTTCTTAATATAGTGTCCGAATAAATCTGATTTTGATAAAAAGAATTCATCTGTAACGATCCTTATCCTCTGGAAGCGCCGAAAAAGGGAAATCTTCTTTCCACTACAATATCCAACATGCAAGCCTTATACCAGGGCTGACATAGTTCCCGCATTTGTGCTGCAGACCAGAGGATTACAAAGAGCTGATCCACTATACGGATCATTTGAGTGAAAATACAAGACATCTAAAGGGTGAGTGCAAAAAACAAATATTGTTGTGGCAAATGCACATATTCAGCTACACTTAGACAATGCGCCCCTTGTCTCCCCTTTTATTCTTTTTTTATATCACTAGGAACATTACTACGTAATGGTTTAGAGGGAGGCAACACGTATCTCCTTATAACATTTAGAACGTGACAAGGGCCTATACATCTGACCAACATTCAGGAGGGTGAGGGGGCAGGTCCACATTTTGCACCAGGGCCCATCGGACTCTAGTTATGCTACTGTGAGGAACAGGTTTCCCTCTATCTACTTTCTTGTCTCTGTCCCCTTAATTCATTGTATATATAGTATATATAAAGAAAATGTATACTATTAACACTATTTTTTGTTCCCTTCTTTACAGATCTGTGGAGATCTTTTTGACACCTATTGAAGGATGAAGGCACCTTGCACCATACACAAAGCATTCTAGAATGTTGTCTATATGTCCCCAATGCACTCTCCATAAAACAAAAAATAGCAGTTATTATACTCACCTACGAGGCGGTCCGGTAGGTGTTGCTGTTCTTGATCCGGTGCCTCCTCTCTGCTTGTTTCATGTGGATGTGTTCTACATCATCCACACAGTGGATGGCAGAGCAAAGTACTGTAGTGCACATGCACGGGGAAAGGCCAAAAAGTGTCAAGGCGTGGACACTAAAACACTTTGCTCTGCCTTTTACCCGTGTCATACATGAAGCAAGAAGAGGAGGCGCCGGATCAAAATGTATGTGAAGGGAGATATTTGTCACGAAGGTTGCTATCTTCCATGATGTGAAACCCAGAAGTTTTTCTCCAGCATGTTAGGTGCTGAAGAGGTTTATCAGCCATGTTTGGGTTGGGTTTTTTGTGAGCAGGTGTGAAATGCCTACTCACCATATCTTCACCTCAAGGGTGTGGCTGTAGAAGTTAAATCTCCAGCTACTCAGTTTTTTTTTTCCTGTTATGTGTTTGGAGAACAGTAAGTCTCCTTTGTGGAACTTCAGTAGGAACTGAAGTGTATTGCAACCTGAGTGGGCGAACCCCGCATGCATATGGACTGTGCTCTCATTTATCTTTTATTTTGCCGTTTTGCTGGAAAGGCCATGTTTATTCTGTTTTCTGGTTTATGAAAATAATAAACCAGCCACGGACTTTGACCTCAAGTGTTTCTGTGTCTACCTCTGAGAGCAGCTGAGTGAGTGAACCTACCACAAATCAGATTTTCAATAATGTTCAGATCAGAGGACTGTAAGGGCCATTGTAAAACCTTCAGCTTGTGCCTTTTGAGATGGTGTATTGCAAATTTTGACATGTGTTTAGGATCATTATCCATTTGTGGAAGACATCATCTTTTCATCTTCAGCTTTTTTACAGATGGTGTTATGTTTGCATCAAGAATCTGTTGAAATTTCATTGAACCCATTCTCCCCTCTACCCGTTAAATGTTCCCCGTGCCATTGGCTGCAACACAACCCCACAGCATGATTGATCCACCCACATGCGTAATGGTTGGCGAGATGTTCTTTTCATTAAATTCTGTGCCCTTTTTTCTCTACACATACCTTTGATCATTGTGACCAAAGAATTCTATTTTAACCTCATCGGTCCACAGGACTTGTTTCCAAAATGCATCAGGCTTGTTTAGATGTTCTTTTGCATACTTCTGACGCTGAATTTTATGGTGAGGACGCAGGAGAGGTTTTTTTCTGATGACTGTTCCATGAAGGCCATATTTGTGCAGGTGTCTCTGAAGAGTAGAACAATGTACCACAACTCCAGTGTCTCTTAAATCTTTCTGAATGTCTTTTGCAGTCAAGTGGGGGTTCTGATTTACCTCTCTAGCAATCCTACAAGCAACTCTCATTGAAATTTTGCTTGGTCTTCCAGACCTTATCTTGACCTCCACTGTTCATGCCATTTCTTAATTACGTTTCGAAATGAGAAAAGGGCAACTTGAAAATGCTATGCTATCTTTTTATAGCTTTCTCCTGCTTCGTGGGCCTCTACCATTTTCATTTTCAGAGTGCTAAGCAGCTCCTTAGAAGAACCCATGGCTGCTGTTTTTTGGGACTAGGTTAAAGGAGGCTGGTATTTTATAAAGCAGGGAAATTTGCATCACCCGGCCTCTCCTAAAGATGATAGTGAACAAACCATAACCTTAAAAGGCTAATCAAGGTATGAAACCTTGGTCAACGTTATCTGAGCACACAAATCTCTATAGGTGCCCAAACTTTTTCATCTGCATATTTACCTTTTTGTAATTTTTAAAATGTAAAAAATGACAATATATATTTATATGTTTTTGCCAAAAATAAAAAGGAAATGTATCATCTTTAACTTTAGCCCTTTTAGAGATCTTTTCATCTTCAAGTGTTACGGGTCCGGGTGGTGGAACCGCTGTGCCGAGGAGCAAGGAGGGACCCAGAGGGGCGTGACTAAGTATCCACCCGAACCGACCCTGGTCGTACGGCAGCTAACGACACCGTGACCAGGGAGGATCCGGGCTGAGGGACCAGGTGCTACTCTGGGGACGACCTTGTAAGAGAGCAGGTGGCTCCCACGGGTCAGATGGCTGGGACTGACTGGTATGGCGGATGGACACGGCAATCAGGCAGAAGTCTCTGGTAGCAGACAGGTGGTCACAGTTCGAGAAAGCAGGGCAAGTAGCAGTCTTTAGGTTTACCAGGAAGGTGGTCACAGCAAGTGACGGCAGAGTCTCCAGGCAGGCTGGCAGGAAACAGGCAGGTGCTCCCAGGTGAGCGGGCAGACAGACGAGGCGGGTAACTGGTAGGTAACTGGTCGGCGCTCCCAGGTGAGCCGGCAGACAGACGAGGCAGGTAACTGGCAGGTAACAGGTGGGCGCTCCCAGGTGAGCGGGCAGACAGACGAGGCAGGTAACAGGCGGGTGCTCCCAGGTGAGCGGCCAGACAGACGAGGCAGGTAACTGGCAGGTACTCCCAGGTGAGCGGCCAGACAGGCGAGGCAGGTAACTGGCAGGTAACTGGTGGGTGCTCCCAGGTGAGCGGTCTGACAGACAAGGCAGGCGGATGCTCCCAGGTGAGCGGACAGATAGCCAAGGGAGGTAACAGGCAGGTAACAGGTGAGTGCTCCAGGTGAGCAGGCTGGCAGGTAACGGGCAGATAACAGGCTGGCAGGCAGGACGAGAAGTCAGGCTAGCAGCGGGACCTGAGGGCTGAAGCACAGATCAGACACAGTGCAAACAACTTTGCTCGGGCACCTCCATTTTGGAGGAGGTGCCTTATATATGGGAGGCCCTCCGGCAATTGGCCGGGGAGAGGTCGATAATGTGCATAGGCTCCTCCTCTTGGTCGGAGGACAGGAAGGATCGGGACAAGGCATCAGCTTTGACATTCTTGTCCGCCGGGCGGAAATGAAGGATGAAATCGAAGCGGGCAAAAAACAAAGACCACCGGGCCTGACGTAGTTTAAGTCTCTGGGCATTTTGGAGATATGCCAGGTTTTTGTGATCCGTGTAGATGATCACCGGGTATAGAGCCCCTTCAAGCAGATAGCGCCACTCTTCCAGCGCCAATTTGATGGCCAGCAGTTCTCGGTCTCCTATGGAGTAATTGCGCTCAGAGGAGGAGAAGATTTTGGAGAAAAAGCCGCAGGTTACCACTCTCCCGGATGAAGACTTTTGGGTGAGCACCGCTCCGGCTCCAGAGGAGGAAGCATCAACCTCCAGGTAGAACTGTTTGTTGCAGTCCGGACGGTGCAGCACAGGGGCAGAGGAGAAGGCTTGCTTCAGGGAAAGGAAGGCCTCCTCAGCTTCGGGTGGCCATACCTTGGGATTTGTTCCCTTACGGGTGAGCGCAGATATGGGAGCAGTCCGAGACGAGAAGTGAGGAATGAAGAGACGATAGTAATTAGCGAAGCCCAGTAATCGCTGTATCGCCTTCAAGCCCTCCGGACGGGGCCACTTTAGGACAGCAGAGAGCTTCTCGGGATCCATTCGCAAGCCTGTCTGGGGGATAACATAGCCCAGGAATGGAAGAGAGGTCTGCTCAAAAAGGCACTTCTCGTATTTAGCATAGAGGTGGTTCTGCCTGAGCCTAAGCAGGACCTGACGAACATCCCTCCGGTGTGTGGGAAGATCCGGAGAGAAGACCAAGATGTCGTCCAGGTATACCACCACGCAGGAGTAAAGAAGGTCACGGAAGATGTCGTTGACCAGTTCTTGGAAGACGGCGGGAGCATTGCAGAGACCGAAGGGCATCACACAGTACTCATAGTGTCCGTCCCGGGTATTAAATGCCGTTTTCCACTCGTCTCCTTGACGGATACGGACCAGGTTATACGTAGATCCAGCTTGGAAAAGATCCTGGCGCCTTTAAGGCGATCAAATAACTCAGAGATGAGCGGAAGGGGGTATTTATTTTTAACCGTGATCTGATTGAGTCCTCTATAGTCAATACAGGGGCGTAGCGAGCCATCCTTTTTTTTGACAAAGAAGAATCCGGCTCCAGCCGGGGAAGTAGACTTCCGAATGAATCCCCTGGCCAGATTCTCCTCTATGTACTCAGACATGACCCGGGTTTCAGCCGCAGACAACGGATAAATACGCCCACAGGGTGGAGTGGCGCCAGGTAACAGGTCGATCGGGCAATCATATGGCCTATGAGGTGGCAATGTCTCTGCTTCCTTTTTACCGAAGACGTCAGCATAGGGCCAGTAAGGAGCAGGAAGACCGGGTAAATTAGCTGGGGTAGGTGGAGGACGAACCGGACGAACCGGAACCAGGCAGGTCTTATGGCAGAGCGGCCCCCACCGGAGTACTTCACCGGAATGCCAGTTCAACACGGGTTCATGTGTCTGGAGCCAAGGTAGATCTAGCAATAGGGAGTGGGAGAGTCCAGGCAACACATGGAAGGAGATTACCTCAGAGTGCAGCATTCCCACCTGCAGGGTTATGGGTTCCGTGACGAGCAGGATGGTCACCGGAAGGAGTCTTCCATCCACGGAGGCGACTGACAAAGGTTCAGCCAGAGACTTGGTGGGAATACGGTATTTCTCAACCAGGGATTGGGAGATGAGGTTTCCAGCGAATCCAGAATCCAGGTGGGCGAGTTCAAAGTGACGGTTCTCTCCCCAGGAGATAGATACAGACAAAGTCAGGGTTGGAGAGGACTTACTTTTGTCTAGGGCGACCTGTCCGAGCGGTCCTAGACACTGGAGTTTCCTGGCCTCTCCGGGCAGGAATGGATCAGGTGCTCCTTACTGCCACAATAGAAACAGCTCCCCTCGGCTCGGCGTGAGTCTTGGCGAGATTTGACCATCTTGGTCTGGTCGATCTGCATGGGCTCGGGTGAGTGCGCCCGGGGAGTGACAGAAGAGGAGACAGGTCTCTGGAAAGTAGGAGCTAGGCGGGGAAACCTTCTCTCACGGGTGGTCTCTTTGGTGCGTTCTTGAAACCGGATGTCAATCCGGGTAGCCAGCGACACCAGGTCATCCAGGGTGGTAGGAATGTCCCGACCGGCGAGCTCATCTTTAATCCGACCGGAAAGACCCTCCCAGAAGACGGACACCAGAGCCTCGTTATCCCAGGCAAGCTCAGAAGCGAGGGTGCGGAACCGTATGGCATATTGGCCCACGGTGACACTCCCTTGGCGGAGATGTAGCAGAGAGGAGGCAGATGAGGTCTTTCGTCCCGGTTCATTGAAGACTCTCCGGAAAGCAGTGAGGAAAGACGACAGGTCGGACACCAGGGGGTCCCCTCTCTCCCACAGGGGGTTAAGCCATGCCAGTGCCTCCCCAGTGAGATGGGACATGATGAATGCCACTTTGGCCTGGTCGGAGATAAACTGGTGAGCCAAGAGTTCAAAGTGCAGGGTGCACTGGTTTATGAAGCCCCGAGCTTGAGCGGGGTCGCCTCCGAAACGAGGAGATGCAGAAAGCCGGGCTCCGGGGCAGGATGCCATGGTATTGGTGGGCAGTGGCGCTGCCGGGGTGCGAGTCGTGCGACCAGCGGTGGTTGCTGGTGGAGCAGTCAGTGTGTCCAGGCGGGAGTTGACATTCCGCAGGTGGTTCATGGTTAATTAGTGGTCCAAAGTAATACAACAATGAAACATTGTTTTTCAACTTCAATGTTGCAATTT
Source organism: Phyllobates terribilis (assembly GCF_046119375.1). Lineage (NCBI taxonomy): Eukaryota > Metazoa > Chordata > Amphibia > Anura > Dendrobatidae > Phyllobates > Phyllobates terribilis. The sequence continues at coordinate 512,538,996 of NW_027362763.1, read as the reverse complement.
CAAAGAAAAAAAACAGAATAAACAGCATGTGCAGCAATAAAGGCACCCCTAAGTAATACTTGATTGCACACCCTTTGGCATTGATGGCAGCCTCCAAACATTTCTTGTAGCCATCTATAAAGCTTCTTGCACTTCTCAGCTGGAATTTCCTCCCACTCTTCCTTTGCAGTTTGTTCAAGCTCTTGAATGTTTGCAAGGTTCTTTTTACCAGACAGATTTCAGCTCACCCCAAATATTTTCAATGAGATTGAGGTCAGGACTCATTGCTGGCCATTTTAAAACAAGTCAATTTTTTATTTTTCAACCATTCCTGTGTACTTTTGGATGTGTCCTTTGGGTCATTGTCTTGCTGGAGGACCCATGATCTTCGACTCAAACCAAGTTTTCTTAGGACATTTCACACTAAAAATCTCTTGATAATTCTCTGATTTTATGATTCTTGTGATACGATCCAGACGCAGCAAAGCAACCCCACAGCATTATGGATCATCCACCATGCTTAACTGTTGGAAAGGTGTTCTTTTCTTTATAAGCTTCATTGCGCCGTCTGTAAACAAACTGTTGATTTGCCTTGTCAAAAAGCTTTATTTTTGTTTCATCTGTCCACAGAACATTTTCCGAGAAGGATTGTGGTTTGTCAAGGTACTCTTTGGCAAAGATCAGTCATTCCTTTTTATGTCTTTTCTTAAGCAATGGTTTCTTCCTTGTCCTTCGCCCATAAAGCTCTGCTTGGTTTAGTGTGCAGAGTATGGTACTTGTTGAAAGCATGACCCCAGAAGGCCATGTTCCAGGTTGGCCTTCAGGTCTTTGGATGTTTGACGTGGTGTTTTTTCCACTATTTGCACGAATCTTCGAAGACATCTCGTCAATTTTCCTCTTTCCCCCACGCCCAGGGAGGTTCTTGACAGTTCCATGCTTGGCAAATGTCTTAATAACATTGCGCACTGTTGAAACTGGCATACCAAGGTCTTTAGAGATGGCCTTATATCCTTTGGAAGTCTTGTGTTTGCTAATAATAGAAGTTCTGATATCATCAGACAGCTCCTTTGTCTTCACCATTGTGATAAAGGAACAGGGAGCCTACATATGCAGTACATGGTTCAGCCTTTGTATTCAGCCTGAATATGTAGTACATCCTCCTCAGCCTCTGTATACAGTCTCCATATATAGTACATGCTCTTCAGCCTCTGTATACAGCCTCCATTGCAGTACATGCTCTTCAGCCTCTGTATACAGCCTCCACATGCAGTACATGCTCTTCAGTCTCTATATACAGCCTCCATATATAGTACATGCTCTTCAGCCTCTGTATACAGCCTCCATATGCAGTACATGATTCAGCCTCTGTATTCACCCTCCATATGCAGTACATCACTCCACAGCCCCTATATACAGCCTCCATATGCAGTACAAGCTCCTCAGCCTCTGTATACCGCCTCCATATGCAGTACATGCTCCTCAGAATCTGTATACAGCCTCCATATGCAGTACATGCTCTTCAGCCTCTGTATACAGTCTCCATATATAGTACATGCTCCTCAGAACCTGTATACAGCCTCCATATATGCAGACCAAGGGAACACATAGAATTATGACATATAAAGAATTTTTAAATAATGAATATAATACATTTATATCATTAGAATGCAAGAAAAATGGCATACAATCAACATGTGGGGAGGTGGTGGCAAACTGGACAGTTGGCAAATGAACTAACGAAAGAAGGGGGCAAAAAAAATGACCAGAAAATCCAGAGTCAGAGTGTAAGGTAAAAAATATAATATAAAAATTAGGATCCCAAAACAGATAAATGTAACAAATATGAGTTTATATATATATTCTGCATAAGAACAGATCAATTAGTAATATTTGTCATTGCATAATGCAGTGAAAAGAATATGCGGCAGTTATGTACTCAGTGGGATATATGCTGAATATGAATAGCTATTTTGTAGGCCTCCACTAGTTGCAGACAAGGGAATAAGACAATAGCGATATGACAATAATACAATAGTACAATGGTAAGGTGAGTACTTACTGAAAAGGGAACCCGGAGCAACGTGGCGCCCACCCCGATGCGCGTTTTGGCGTTGGCCTTCGTCAGGGGAAGACTTACCCTTGACTGACCAGGGGGGCATCGGCCCCTAGCTGGCCCCAGCTGATATTTGTTCTATGTTCTTTTGTGCATTAAATATCACTACATTCTTGAGTTCTTAACATTTTACACAGTGTCCCTGTAAGGAGATGGAAATGCTGCCCATATTCCATCTTGAAGACACGTGTATCATTATAATGTTTGTGTGTTCAATGATTTGCATTGTTAGTGATGAAGCTGTATTCTGCCCAGCAGCAAGTAGTTGACAGGGAAAGTAAGAGTTCATTTTTGGCACTAGCCCAGAATGGGAGGGGATAAGCTGAAGGGAAAGAGAGACAGTTTCCTGTCATGGAGTTAGATAGGGCCTGGAGTGCTTAGAAAGAGGACCTAAGATCCATTGTGAGCAATGCTGCATTCTGGTGTGTCCCTAAAGTGAGGGAAGACCGTAAGAAAAAGATAGCGTGATCCAAAGCAGAAGTGACAAAGAGACAGAGTGATCTACCAGAGGCAGGACCAGAGAGGACGTTTAGTAGAAAGGCCCAGAGTTTATAACACTTGAAGGTAACGGGCCTACGACAGGACTGAGTACATTAGACGAGTAGAAAAAAGTCCCGCGCGGGAGTTTCAGAGCATCAACATCAGAGGAGATAAGTATCGGCTATACTGGCACCCTGAGGGGAAAGAAGATGCGGAACTGTGGGTCGAGTAAAGGACTCTTTCTAAACAGGATTGTAGAATCGAGCTGGGTTGTGATCAAGTGAGAAACAGTGGAGACAGAGGACAAGTAGAGAGAGTAAAGAGGAAAGGAGAACAATACAGAAAAGAAGGAAGGAAACTGTGTGGAAAAGTGCTTTGAGTTGTAAAAGAAACGTTCATAAGACTGTGTACCCGCTATCTCTTCTATATATTCCCTACGAAGTTACTGTCCAGTAAAAAAGTTTATTTTTAAATGGTGGTCTCTCTCATTGAACTGTCCAACACCTGGTCCTGGGAAACCACAACATTGGTTACATGCAGCTTGCATGGGCATAGCGCCTTCACACGACAAGTCCACACATTAGACCAGGTCCCCCGCCTTCATGCATTGTGCCAGGACGCAACAGATGAGTACCTCACTCATGGCTACCTCCCCGCACCATATTAAATCTTAATTATTTTGAAATTGGTTTGTAATGACCATAGAACAGAGCAGAGAACACAAGATGGTTAGTGGTCCGTCACCTTGAAGATCACATACTTCTAAGAGGAAGTCAAAAGAAAAAACAATGTTATAGTCTACACAGAGCAGTCCTTGGCCTGGCACACAGCTCTATTAAACCATGATAAATACATATCCAAGCGTGGCAAAATATTGATAGGACAGGACAATTTACAGCAATTTGACCTTATATTAGACACCTGGCCCAAACGTACAAAGAACAAGAAAGTCCAGTCACAAAGACTACTGATGTTCACACTTCCAGAGACACCCATGCTGGCCCCAATGCTCATCTGACTCCCAGAGAGAAGGTCTATCTCAATTAGAAAGATACTTAGTTCAATTCATGGCAGAGCTTCAAAGACACTTTGGTGGCAAAAAAATGGAAATTACCAAGTAAATACACTTCAGCTCTGCAGGAAATACAAGTTTCACTACAGGAACAGCAGCAAGAGAATGCCAGGTCAAACAGGAGATTGCAAACCTAGACATCTGAACCAGGGGGAGGGCCAATGAAACAAAGAAGAGTGCAGACAAAAGACTTCCACTGGGCCGGATGCTAATATGCCAAATAACACCAACATTATTAAAAAGCAAATTAATGAAAATGAACCAAAAAACAGATTAACACAAGTGAGAACAGAGACAACCACTAGCAAAACCTGTAGCACAGACCCTCATTGACATCTAAATAAACCACTATAAATGGCACTTGGGATACCAATATAAGACAACAAGCAACTGTGACATCACAATGTCCTGATAGCATCCTAATAATAGACTCAAATGAATACATTGGCAGCTATTCACAGGAAAAAAAGAGTCAGTAAAACCATTTTATCATCACAGCCCCAAAGAACAGATATATTCAACCAAATCATCTAGAACATCAACATGCACCTGGCTGTTAGATTCAAGTCTGTGCCAGTCATTATCCTGGCACTGGGCTCCTCCATAAATCACCATCGTCTGGATAACAGCAAGCACTTCAACAAACAAGGTGTTAGCCTTCTGGCCAAAGAGCTGAAGGCCATTATGCTAAACAGAAACTACAGGCCTGGATCCAACACAAACCAAAAGCCTGTGGTAAGACACCTGACAATAAAAAGTTAGGAAATACAGTACCTCACAAGCAACTGGAAACAAAGCCCTACACCCAGGCCGGCTCTAGGTTTTTGTGGGCCCCGGGCGAAAAAGTCTCAGTGGGCCCCTTTAACACATACCACGATTCATGATGCACAGATACTGCAGAGAAATATACATATATCGTACAATGCCAAAGATTTCACTTCTTACATTACATGACGGATATCTATTGTAAATTCCACAATAGCTCAGAAACCAGAATCGCTCCATACAGAATACTGGCTCCCATAAAATGCTCCATACAGGATACTGGCCCCCATATAACGCTCCATACAGAATACTGGCCCCCATATAACGCTCCATGCAGGCTGTGCCCCCACAAAACGCTCCATGCAGGCTGTTCCCCCCACATAATGCCTCATGCAGGCTGTTCCCCCCACATAATGCCCATTATGCAGGCTGTTCCCCCCTTATAATACCCCATGCAGGATGTCACCCCCCTTATAATGCCCCATGCAGGATGTCACCCCCTTATAATGCCTCATGCAGGATGTCATCCCCCCTTATAATGCCCCATGCAGGATGTCACTCCCCCCCCATTTAATGCCCCATGCAGGATGTCACCCCCCCTCCCTTATAATGCCCTATGCAGCATGTCACTTCCCCCCTTTTAATGCCCCATGCAGGATGTCACTTCCCCCCCTTTTAATGCTCCATGGAGGATGTCACCCCCCTTATAATGCCTCATGCAGGATGTCATCCCCCCTTATAATGCCCCATGCAGGATGTCACTTCCCCCCCATTTAATGCCCCATGAAGGATGTCACCCCCCTCCCTTATAATGCCCTATGCAGTATGTCACTTCCCCCCCTTTTAATGCCCCACGCAGGATGTCACCCGCCCTCCCTTATAATGCCCTATGCAGTATGTCACTCCCCCCCCTTTTAATGCTCCATGCAGGATGTCACCCGCACTCCTTATAATGCCCCATGCAGGATGTCACTCCCCCCCTTTTAATGCCCCATGCAGGATGTCACCCCCCCTCCCTTATAATGCCCCAGGCAGGATGTCACCCCCCCTCCCTTATAATGCCCTATGCAGGATGTCACCCCCCCTTTTTAATGCCCCATGCAGGATGTCACACACCCTTTCCCTTATAATGCCCCATGCAGAATGTCACCCCTGCTTTTAATGCCCCATGCAGGATGTCACACCCCCCTCCCTTATAATGCCCCATGCAGTATGTCACTCCCCATGCAGGATGTCACTTCCCCCCCTTTTAATGCCCCATGGAGGATGTCACCCCCTCACACCCATATAATGCCCCATGCAGGATGTCACCCCCATGCCTCCATACCGTAAAAAGAAAACAATCAAATACTCACCTCACTTTTCACCTGCTGCCACTGCTCCTGACTCCAGCGTCGCCGGCGTCTTCCCGCTCTGCGCTGTGATGGCTCAGGAGAGGGCGCGGTGGAAAGACGTCACCGCGCCCTCTGACCTGAGACGTGACAGTCAGAGGACGGGGAAGAGACCGGAGCTGCTGCGGAGGCACGGGGAGAGGTAAGTATTGTGCCGGCTGCCGGGGCCCTGAGCAAGCGAGGGGGAGCGGGCGCTGATACCGCTCTCCTCCGCTCACGGGTCCCATAGCGCGGCGGGTGCCCGACGGCGAGTGGGCCCCCCCGCCTGCTCAGGGTCTCGGCACCTGCCCGGGTGCGCCAGGTGCTGACTCCGGCCCTGCCTACACCCAAAATTGGACATCAGAGGCTCAAACCATGGAGAAGAACACGTCTCACACAGAGACATGGAGAGCAGAGACACAGGAGAGTTAAGGACTCTGCTCAGTATGAAATGTGATTGGATTAAAATAGCTTCATTTATAAACCAATCTGGTGTGCCCTACATAGCCACAATCATTACAAGGTATATAGACGTAATATGTATAGACACACATTTATGACTTCACTCACTATCAGTACCTGGAACATTCAAGGCCTTAATTTGGGCTTTGTATGTAAAACAGATTACCCTGACTTTATACAAAGACTGAAAAATATACAGATCCTTCTGGAAATATGGAACAGGGCTGAAAATGAATCTCTGTACCCATCAGATAAAGATACATTTACGTCCTTGCTCTGAAAGATAAAAACATAAAGCAATCAAGCTGCTCAGGAGGAATATTAGTCTTGTACAAAGAGGAGTTCCATCACCACACAAAACAAGTGAAAAGAGAAGACAACCACGTATGGATGAGTTTCAACAGGGAGAAACTCATCAATATGGTGTAGAAAAGTCAGTGGCTTGGATGTAATCCCATCAGAAATACAGCCCTCCAGAAATACAGCCTGCAATGACTTCCCTCATACCTGGAACCAGGACCTCCTCACACCCCTTCACAAGAGCAAGGAAAGGTATGACCCTGCCAACTACAGAGGCATATATGTCAGCAGCAGCCTGGGAAAACTGCTCAACAGCATACTGAACAAGAGGATCCTCAGCTTCCTCAACTAGCAAAACTTCCTCAGCAAAAGCAGGATTTATGCAAAACCAATGCCCCACTGACCAAATCTACACCCTGCACTACCTCATACAGAGCCATGTCCATAACAAAAAGCATGAAAAGGTACACAACTGTTTTGTGGACTGAAAAGTGTGGCATTCAGGCCTTTTCCTAAAACTGCTGGAGAGCAGAATAAGTGGAAAATCCTATGACGTCATCAAAAGTTCCTACACCAAGAACCACTACGGCGTGAGGGTGAATTTGAGAAGAACAGTTTACTTCCAGCAGAGCCGCCAAGACAGATAAGGCTGCAGGCCAACTCTAACACTCTTCGACATCTTCATCAATAAACTAGCCAACACTCTGTTATGGTTAATTTTTAATATCTAGATTCATTATTAATTTAGAAAAAACAATTTATATTTTTGCTATGTCTGAAGTCTAAGTGTTTAAGACACATTGTGGAATGTCTGACTAAGATAATGGTTTCCTGTAAACTCCTTGACAAGGGAAATGTGTTTGTTACTGATAAGTCTATTTCTGTTTCCTGTTTAGTTGTATGTAACAATGAAGTTTCGTTCTGTCTAGCTAATAAATATGGTGAGTCTTTGTTGCCACACCAGAAGACTCTACCTGCTGACAATGCATGTCGCATGTATTCTGTCTCTGTTCCTTCATCGATGAAGTATCTTAATTTGAATCTCACTGGCAATGTGAAGACCCTTCGCTGTCTATTCCAAAGTTCTCCTTAAAACAAAGAGGGTCTCCATAACAGTACATGGTGCCTGAAACCTGGGATTGTCACAACCGGACCTCCTCTGGACCCGTCAACAAGGATCTGTCTGGAAATTACTGAATATCATCCGCGGTATGTAATCCCTTGTCTTACTAATAATTTAGTACTATCTAGAGGGCTCCAGGACGGGTAATTGGTGGTCCTAACAAGACAATCATTTTTGAACCCTTGCCAGTGATTGAATTTGTGTCTTATATGTTTCAATGTGGTTTTTAGATGTATAATTGACGATTGAATGACGGTTAAATGATAATTGAATGAAGTGACGAGTAACCAACTTTGCCCAGCGTGTCGGGATTAGGCACCTCCGCAGTTCTTCTGTATATTTCAGGAGTCGGAGGATTGTTTTATGTTTTTTGTTTTGTCTATGTCATAAATGTCTGGTATGATATTGTAAACAATGAGGATCCTTGAATGTGGGACTGAATGATTTTTGAATGACCAATAAGGGACTACGGTCTCTGCTTGATAAGGGATCCCGTTAGGTGTGTTCCTTCACATGTGGTGGAGAGGAAAATCGGTCCGTAAGAGGATCAGGGAAGTGTGATTGCCTATAACAGAGGAATCCTTCACGGTAAGGTAGTACTCTGAGGGTATTGAATTCCCCTGTAAACTGATAAGGGCACCCTCAAGAAAGAGGTAACTGAATGCAGATTTTAGCCCGAATACAGCAGGGGGATTAATATCAGCCATTGTGCAGTGTGCATTGAGTGATTGACGTATTGTTAAGTCATTTTTGATGAATCAGAATCGTTGTCCTCAGTGTCTGTGTTGTGTTTTGTGTAAGCTCAAGAGAGGGAAAATCATAGTAGTTGAAGTTCATGCTCAGCCTGTATACCCAGACGGGTAAACATATAGTATAAAAAGTAACACTTATTGCAGATATAATTGTCACGCAGTTCCTTTACAAGGTGTAGAAGGAAAACCTTTGAACTAGGAAATGTTATATGATCATGCAGAAATAATTGCAATAGTAGATGGAGCAGTAGGATTGGTATTGTTATTTGTTTGGTTGTGTGTAAGAATCTCCATAGCTCACAGGGCTGGAAAATCGGTGTTAGTACTTCCTTAAAGATCTGTCTTCCGAGGCTCAAAGGAGACTGGGACAGGATCAGATCCGCCTTTCGAGGATCAGAGGAGACTGGGACGGGATCAAATTTAAGGCCCCGTTACACTAAGCGACGCTACATCAATCCCGACAACGATACGACCTGTCAGGGATCGTTGCTCTGTCACTATGTGGTCACTGGTGAGATGTCAAACAGTCAGATCTTCCCAACGACACAGGAACTATGCGGCGACCCGTAACGATCTGTATAACGATGCACGCCTATGTGTTTCTGTGTCTGAGTCGTCAACTAGGTAGTTGGTAAGGTGTCAAACACACCGGTGCATGCTACCCAGCGGGACCTCAACGATCAAAGAAATGTCCAGACCATTCCGACACAACCAGCGATCTCACAGCAGGGGCCTGGTCGCTGCTAAGAGTCAAAAGTAGCGAGATCGCTACTGAGGTCGCTGTTGCATCACAAAACTTGTGACTCAGCAGCGATCTCGCTAGCGATCTCGCTTAGTGTGACTTTAGAGTCTGAGAGGTTCTAGGTGTGCTGAAGAGAGCTTTGCGGTAACTCTGGCACAGTGGTTGCAGTCATAGTGACTGGCAACAGTAAGGAATTGACTAACCTAAAGGGCGTGGCCCCAGTTCCAGCATGTGAGATAGTGGAGAGACTGAAAGGGAAAGAAGCAGTAGAAAGATGTGAAATAATATTGAGGAAATTTGGTTTGGGAAAGTGGGGAAATCTGGAAGAGAAGGAATGGGAGACATATATCTGCAATAGGGAAGGATGGTTGAAAGATAAAAACAAACTAGAGCAGGCTAGGATGTGGTTAGAAGTAGCAAAAAGTCTCTCAATGAGAAACCAGGCATGGAACTGTCTATGTAATCTATGATAGTTTGAAAAACTCTCAGACCCCTGTAGTCTCTGTACCTGATGTAAATTCTGCACCCCCTTCAGCACCCCCGCCTTATGCTGGGTCAATGGCATGGACTTGCAGACATTGTGGTCATCAGAATCCCCCTGAGGTTAATTGTTGGAGGTCCTGTGGGTCTTCACACCCAGGGACAACACCCAGGGTGCCTCTGTACCCTATGACGACCACTAGTCATGTACAGTTTCAACCTCCTAGGATGGTTGATAATGTTCAGGTACACGATCCCCCCCCCCCCCCCCCAAGTATGGCCAATAGAAACATATCGGCCTTGGACCCCCAGTCAACTTATTGCCCTCGCTACACAGCTCCCAGATCCCCGAAAAAAACCCTTAACATTTAGAATGCGCCTCCAGGGTGTTCAGGAGGCATATCAGGCCACATGGGATGATCTAGTTTCTGTCATTCTGTAGAAAGGCAGTGACCCCGTACTTATGGAAATTACTCAGATGATGCCAGGCCAGGAACCGGCTATTAAAAATACATCAGAGTCGGGTCAGGTGTTTATACAAAGGATGCAAAACTGGGCACGGGCAGAGCAGGATAAAAAACAAGACCTGTTACAAACTGTAGTACAGGATAAGGCTCAGTCAGTCTCAGAATATGCCTCTGTATTAGAACAAACATGGTTGGATTTTGGATATGAGCATAATGATGATAAGGATCGCAGATTATTGTTGCAGTATTTTATGAATGGTCTTAGACCTACAGTTCAGGGGAAAATGGGTGGGGAGGGAGGAGGAAGTAACCACCAAGGAGGAAATAAGAGATTACAGCAATGTAGAATGTTGGTCGTGCCGGCAAAAAGGACATCTATCCATCAAATATCCCGCAAAATCAACAGCCACTGCCCAGCCCCCTCCATAGGAAACTGGCAATCCAGATGTCTCCCTCTTCCCCGTTGTCACCCCCCAGGGACCCACACTCACTGTCCCCGTATCCCTGGGGGAGGGATAAACTAGTTCATTCATGGTAGACACTGGAGCAGCCCGTACAGTATTAATGCAAGAACATGTTCCAGAGGACATTTTGTGACTTGTGACTTGTGAAGGGGTAGAGGGACGACTTACTAAATTACAAATGACTCATCCTCTCCGGTTAAATTTGCATGACTCAATATCAATTGTAACCCAGGTTTTAGTTTCCCCTGATGTACCTTTTAATTTGTTGGGAACAGATGTGTTGCAGAAAATTGGGGCCTGTATAGAATTCACTCCAAATGGCCCCAAGATGACCACCCCCCTGGATGATGACACATTGTGTAGTCTTCTATCCCTAACAATTCCCACAGTTCTAGACAATACAGACTCTAAACCTCATTCCCATCCTGTTTGGGCTGAGGATATACCCAGTCAATTGTGGGCATGTAGCAAACTTGATGTGGGAAAACTACCCATTCCTCCAGTGACTGTAAAACTTAAACCAGGTGCCCAACCCCCCTGTATAAAGCAGTATCCTTTAAGTGCTGCTCAGGATATGGCAATACATAAAAGTGTCCAGGAGCTCTTGTTAAGAGGTCTAGTTATTCCTATAACCTCCCCATTTAACACTCCCCTTTACCCAGTCAAAAAGAAAACCCCACCTGGACAGCCAGTAGCCTATCGTATGGTACATGATCTTAGGGAAGTTAATGAAGTAACTAAAGTGGATACTCCACTTGTACCCAACCCCCATACTCTCCAGAATGAGGTCCCCTCCAAAGCCACCTGTTTCACAGTGATTGACCTGACCAATGCTTTTTTCTCTGTCTCCTGGTCTACTTAGTGCACTTCTTATTTTGCCTTCACCCACAGAGGTGCTCAGTATGCATGGGCAGTCCTTCCTCAGGGAGCTGCTAACTCCCCTTCCTTATTTTCCACATCCCTAAAGACTGTACTCGATAACTGGTGCCCCTTTGATTCATCCACCATACTCTTACAATATGTGGATGACCTTCCCCTTTGCTGCACCACTGACCAGATATGCCACAATGAATCTCAATCTCTGCTGATATTCTTAGCAGAAAATGGGTGCAAACCTTCAAACGATAAACTCCAATTGTGCAAGTCCACAGTCATGACCCTAGTATACGAATTTGGCGCCCCCATTCATCGGTTGCTGTCCCTCACTTTCCCTGTTAAGCCCTGATAGTGTGGGTTATAAACAGGTAATGAGTGGCTGCCTAATCTAATACATTTTGAATGCTATGCTAATAGATAAAGAGAGTACAACATGATAGCAGACTTATCTCGTAATTCTGGAAATCGCCTCAACGCGTTTCCCCTTCTGTAGGTTCATCAGGAGGCCAGATGTACAGGACTCCAGAGAGCCATTAGCATGGGGATACGGCTCAAAGAAGGATGTACCAGGCTGTCACATGTATCCAGCCTGCCCCCCCATATATCCATCCTGTGCCCCAATGTATCCAGCCTGCGCCCCTCCATATATCCATCCTGGCCCCCATGTGTCCATCCTACCCCCCCTATATATCCATCCTGGCCCCCATGTATCCAGCCTGTGCCACCACATATATCCATCCTGGCCCCCATGTATCCAGCCTTCGTCCCCCATATTTCCATCCTGGCCCCCTCATATATCCATCCTGGCCCCCATGTATCCAGTCTGCACCCCCACCCATATATCCATCCTGGCCCCCATGTGTCCAGCCTGCCCCTCATTTATCCATCTTGATCCCCATGTACCCAGCCTGCGCCCCCCATATATTCATCCTCGCCCCCATGTGTCCCGCCTGGCCCCCTCATATATCTAACCTGGCCCCCATGTGTCCAGCCTGCACCCCGACCCATATATCCATCCTGGCCCCCATGTGTCCAACCTGCCCCCCCAAATATCCATTCTGGCCCATCTTGTGTCCAGCCTGCCCCCCATATATCCATGCTGGCCCCCCTCATATATCCAGCCTGCCCCCCCATCTATCCATGCAGGCCCCCCTCATATATCCATCCTGCCACACAAATATATCCATCCTGGCCCCCATGTGTCCATCCTACCCCTTCTATATATCCATCCTGGCCCCCATGTTTCCAGCCTGCGCCACCACATATATCCATCCTGGCCCCCATGTATCCAGCCTGGCCCCAACATATATCCACCCTGGCCCCCATGTATCCAGCCTGTCCCCCCATATATCCATCCTGCCCCATGTGTCCAGCCTGTTTCCCCATATATCCATCTTGGTCCCCATGTACCCAGCCTGCGCCCCCCATATATTCATCCTGGCCGCCATGTGTCTATCCTGCCTCCCATGTGTCCCATCTGGCCCCCTCATATATCCATCTTGGCCCCCATGTGTCCAGCCTGCACCCCCACCCATATATCCATCCTGGCCCCCATGTGTCCAGCCTGCCCCCCATATATCCATCCCGACCCCATGTGTCCAGCTTGCTCATCCCATATATCCATGCTGGCCCCCCATATATACATCCTAGCCCCCCATATATCCATCCTGGCCCCCATGTATACAGCCTGCCCCCCCCCCCATATATCCATCCTGGCCCCCTCATATATCCATCCTGGCCCCCATGTGTCCAGTCTGCACCCCCATATATCCAACCTGGCCCCCATGTATCCAGCCTGCGCCCCCCATATATCCATCCTGGCCCCCATGTGTCTAGCCTGGCCCCCTCATATATCCATCCTGGCCTCCATGTGTCCAGTCTGCACCCCCACCCATATATCCATCGTGCCCCCCCCATATATCCATTCTGGCCGCCATGTAGCCAGCCTGCGCCCCCCCTTATATTCATCCTGGTCCCCATGTGTCCATCCCGCCCCACATGTGTCCCACCTGGCCCCCTCATATATCCATCCTGGCCCCTATGTGTCCAGCCTGCTCCCCCACCCATATATCCATCCTGGTCCCCATGTGTCCCACCCTGCCTCCCCATATATCCATCTTGCCCCCCATGTATCCAGCCTGCCCCCCCATATATCCATCTTTCCCATGTGACCAGACTGCACCCCCATGTATCCATCCTGGCCCTCATGCGTCCAGTCTGACCCCCCATATATCCATCATGGCCCTCATGTGTCCAGTCTGCCCCCCCATATATCCATCCTGCTGGCCCCCATGTGTCCAGCCTGCCCCCCCCATATATCCATACCGACCCTCATGTGTCCAGCCTGCCGCCCCCCTATATCCATGCTGACCCACATGTATCCAGCCTGCACTTCCCCATATATCCATCCTGGCCCCCATGTGTCCAGCCTGCCGCTCCCAGGCTGGGGGGCAGGCTGGCCCCCCTCATATATCCATCCTGCCCCAATGTGTCCAGCCTGCCCCCCCATATATCCATTTTGGTCCCCATGTACCCAGCCTGCGCCCCCCATATATTCATCCTTGCCCCCATGTGTCCATTACGCCCCCCATGTGTCCCACCTGGCCCCCTCAAATATCCATCCTGGCCCCCATGTGTCCAGTCTGCACCCCCACCCAGATATCCATCCTGGCCCCCCTATGTTTCCAGCCTGCCCCTCCTATATATCCATGCTGGCCACCCCATATATTCATCCTAGCCCCCATATAGCCATGCTGGCCCCCCTCATATATCCACCCTGGCCCCCACGTATCCAGCCTGCCCCCCCATATATCCATCCTGGCCCTCATGTATCCAGCCTGTCCCCCCATATATCCATCCTGGCCCCCATGTATCCAGCCTGCCCCCCCATATATCCATCCTGGCCCCCATGTATCCAGCCTGCCCCCCCATATATCCATCCTGGCCCCCAGTATATCCATTTTTCCCCCCATGTATCCAGTCTGCCCCCCACCCACATATTCATTCTGGCCCCCCCCATATATCCATTCTGGCCCCCATGTACCCAGCCTCCGCCCCCCCCATATTTTCATCCTGACCCCCATGTGTCCATCCCATCCCCCATGTGTCCCACCTAGCCTCCTCATATATCCATCCTGGCTCCCATGTGTCCAGCCTGCACTCCCACCCATATATCCATCCTGGTCCCCATGTGTCCACCCTGCCTCCCCATATATCCATCTTGCCCCCCTATATATCTATGCTGGCCCCCCCATATATTCACACTAGCCCCCCATATATCCATTGTGGCCCCCCTCATATATCCATCCTGGACCCCACGTATCCAGCCTGCCCCACCATATATCCATACTGGCCCTCATGTATCCAGTCTGCCCCCTCATATAGCCATCCTGGCCCCCATGTATCCAGCCTGCCCCACCATATATCCATACTGGCCCTCATGTATCCAGTCTGCCCCCCCATATAGCCATCCTGGCCCCCATGTATCCAGCCTGCCCCCCATATATCCATCCTGGTCCCCATGTATCCAGCCTGACCCCCCATATATCCATCCTGGCCCCCATATATCCATCTTGCCCCCCATGTATCCAGCCTGGCCCCATGTGTCCAGTCTGCCCCCCTCATATATCCATTCTTGCCATGTATCCAGCCTGCGCCCCCCCATATATTCATCCTGGCCCACATGTGTCCATCCCGACCCCCATGTGTCCAGCCTGCCCCCCATATATCCATCCAGACCCCATGTGTCCAGCTGGCACCCCCACCCATATATCCATCCTGGTCCCCATGTGTCCAGCCTGCCAACCATATATCCAGCCTGCCCCCCCATATATTCATCCTGGCCACCCCCCCATGTGTCCAGCCTGCCCCATATGTATCCAGCCTGGCCCCATGTGTCCAGTCTGCACCCAACCCATATATCCATTCTGCCCCCCCATATATCCATTCTGGTCCCCATATATCCAGCCTGTGCCCCCCATATATTTATCCGGGCTCCCATGTGTCTATTCCGCCCCCCATGTGTCCTACCTGGCTCCCTCATATATCCAGCCTGGCCCCCATGTGTCCAGCCTGCACCCCCACCCATATATCCATCCTGGTCCCCATGTGTCCACCCCGCCTCCCCATATATCCATCTAGCCCCCCATGTATCCAGCTTGCTCCGCCATATGTCCAGCCTGCCCCCCCCATGTATCCATCCTGGCCCTCATGTGTCCAGTCTGCCCCCCATATCTCCATCCTGGCTCTCATGTGTCAAGTCTGGGCCCCATATAGCCATCCTGCTGGCCCTCATGTGTCCAGTCTGCCCCTCATATATCTCTCCTAGCCCACATGTATCCAGCCTGCCCCCCCATATAGCCATCTTGCCTCCTCATGTCTCCAGCCTGCCACCCCATACATCCATCCTGGCCCTCATGTGTCCAGCCTGTCCCCCCTTATATTCATCATGGCCCTCATGTGTCCAGTCTGCCCCCCCATATATCCATCATGGCTCTCATGTGTCCAGCCTGCCCCCCCGATATATCCATCCCGACCCCATGTGTCTAGACTGCCCTCCCATATATCCATGCTGGCCCACATGTATCCAGCCTGCGCCCCCCCTCCATATATCCATCGTGGCCCCCATGTGTCCATCCCTGCCCCCCTATATATCCATCCCTGCCCCCATGTGTCCTGCCTGCCCCTCCCCTTCCCCCTATATCCATGCTGGCCCCCCTCATATATCCATCCTGCCCCCATTTGTCCAGCCTGCCCCCCCCATATCTCCATCATGGTCCCCATGTACCCAGCCTGCGCCCCCCATATATTCATCCTGGCCCCTATGTGTTCATCCCGCCCCCAATGTGTCCCACCTGGCCCCCTCAAATATCCATCCTGGCCCCCATGTGTCCAGCCTGCACCCCCACCCATATATCCACCCTGGTCCCAATGTGTCTAACCTGCACCCCCCATATATCCAACCTGGCCCCCATGTGTCCAGCCTGCCCACCCCATATATTCATCCAGGCCCCCATGTGTCCAGTCTGACTCCCCATAAATCCATTCTGCCCCCCCCATGTTTCCAGCCTGCCCCCCTATATAACCATGCAGGCCCCATATATTCATCCTAGCCCCCCATATATCCATGCTGGCCTCCCTCATATATCCATCCTGGCCCCCACGTATCCAGCCTGCCCCCCATATATCCACCCTGGCCCCCATGTATCAAGCCAGCCCCCCATATATCCATCCTGCGCCCCCCCATATATCCATCCTGGCCCCCATGTGTCCATTCTGCACCCCCACCCATATATCCATCCTGGCCCCTATGTGTCCAGCCTGCCGCCCCCCCATATATCCATTCTGGCTCCCACATATCCAGCCCGCGCCCCCCATATATTCATCCTGGCCCCCATGTGTCCAGCCTGCACCCCCACCCATATATCCATCCTGGTCCCCATGTGTCCACCCGGCCCCCCCATATTTCCATCCTGGTCCCCATGTGTCCACCTTGCCTCCCCATATATCCATCCTGGCCCCCATGTGTCCAGCCTGCCTCCCCATATATCCATCCTGGCCCCCATGTGCCCATTCTGCACCCCCACCCATATATCCATCCTGGCCCCCATGTGTCCAGCCTGCCCCCCCCATATATCCATTCTGGCTCCCACATATCCAGCCCGCGCCCCCCCATATATTCATCCTGGCCCCCATGTGCCCAGCCTGCACCCCCACCCATATATCCATCCTGGTCCCCATGTGTCCACCTGGCCTCCCCATATATCCATCCTGGTCCCCATGTGTCCACCCTGGCTCCCCATACATCCATCCTGGCCCCCATGTGTCCAGCCTGCCCCTCCATGTATCCATCTGGGCCACATGTGTCCAGTCTGCCCCCCCCCCATACATCCATCCTGGCCCTCATGTGTCCAGTCTGCCCCCCATATATCCATGCTGGCCCCCTTCATATATCCATCCTTCTCCCCTATATATCCACCCTGGCCCCCATGTATCCATCTTGCCACCCATGTATCCAGCCTGCCCCCCCATATATCCATCCTGGCGCTCATGTGTCCAGTCCCCCCCCATATATCCATCATGGCACTCATGTGTCCAGCCTCCTCCCCAATATATTCATCCTGGCCCTCATGTGTCCAGCCTGCCCCCCCCCATAAATCCATGCTGGCCCACATATATCCAGCCTGCAACCCCCCCATATATCCATCATGGCACTCATGTGTCCAGCTTGCCCGCCCATATATCCATCCTGGCCCCCATGTGTCCAGCCTGTCCCCCCTATATCCATGCTGGCCCCTCTCAAATATCCATCCTGCCCTTCATATATCCAGCCTGCGCCCCCCATATATCCATCATGGTCCCCATGTGTACATCCTACCCCCCTATATATCCATCCTGACCCCCATGTATCCAGCCTACGCCCCCCATATTTCCATCCTGACCCCCATGTGTCCAGCCTACCCCCATATATCCATCTTGGTTCCCATGTAACCAGCCTGTGCCCCCGATATATCCATCCTGACCCCCATGTGTCCACCCTGCCTCCCCATAAATCCATATTGCCCCACCATGTGTCCAGTCTGCCCCCCCATGTATCCACCCTGGCCCTCATGTGTCCAGTCTGCCCCCCATATCTCCATCCTGGCCCTTATGTGTCCAGTTTGCCCCCCCCCATATAGCCATCCTGCTGGCCCTCATGTGTCCAGTCTGCCCCTCATATATCTATCGTGGCCCACATGTATCCAGCCTGCCCCCCATATAGCCATCTTGCCCCAAGTGTCCATCCTGCCCCCCCCATATATCCATCATGGCCCTCATGTGTCCAGCCTGCCCCTCCCCCATATATCCATCATAGTCCTCATGTGTCCAGCCTGCCCTTCCATATATCCATCCCGACCTCCATGTTTCCAGCCTGCCCCCCATATATCCATCCCGACCCCCATGTGTCCAGCCTGCCCCCCCCCATATATCCATGCTGGCCCACATGTATCTAGCCTGCGCCCCCCCATATATTCATCCTGGCCCCCTTGTGTTCATCCCTGCCCCCCCCTATAATCCATCCCTGCCCCCATGTGTCCAGCCTGCCACTCTCCCTCCCCCTATATCCATGCTGGCCCCCCTCATATATCCATCCTGCCCCCATGTGTCAAGCCTGCCCCCTCATATATCCATCATGGCCCCCATGTACCCAGTCTGCGCCCCCCATATATTCATTCTGGCCCCCATGTGTCCATCCCGCCCCCAATGTGTCCCACCTGGCCCCCTCAAATATCCATCCTGGCCCCCATGTGTCCAGCCTGCACCCCCACCCATATATCCATCCTGGCCCCCATGTGTCCAAACTGCCCCTCCATATATCCATCCTGGCCCCCATGTGTCCTGCCTGCCCACCACATATATCCATCCAGGCCCCCATGTGTCCAGCCTGACCCCCCATAAATCCATTCTGGCCCCCCCATGTTTCCAGCCTGCCCCCCTATATATCCATGCTGCCCCCCATATATTCATCCTAGCCCCCCATATAGCCATGCTGGCCCCCCTCATATATCCACCCTGGCCCCCACGTATCCAGCCTGCCCCCCCATATATCCATCCTGGCCCCCATGTGTCCTGCCTGCCCACCCGATATATCCATCCAGGCCCCCATGTGTCCAGCATGCCCCCCCATCAATTCATTTTGGACCTCCCATGTTTCCAGCCTACCCTCCCTATATATCCATGCTGGCGCCCCCCATATATTCATCCTAGCCCCCCATATATCCATGCTGGCCCCTCTCATATACCCATCCTGGCCCCCATGTATCCCGCCTGAACCCCCATATATAGATCCAGGCCCCCATGTATCCAGCCTGCCCCCCATATATCCATCCTGCCCCCCATGAGTCCCACCTGGCCCCCTCATATATCCATCCTGGCCCCCATGTGCCCAGCCTGCACCCCCACCCATATATCCATCCTGGTACCCATGTGTCCAGCCTGCCCCCCATATATCCATCCTTGCCCCCATGTATCCAGCCTGCCCCCCATATATCCATCCTGGCCCCCCATGTGTCCAGCCTGCCTCCCTATATATCCATGCTGCCCCCCCCATATATTCATCCTAGCCCCCCATATATTCATCCTGGCCCCGACGTATCCAGCCTGTACCCCCATATATCCATCCTGGCCTTCATGTATCCAGCCTGCCCCCCCCCATATAGCCATCCTGGCCCCCATGTATCCAGCCTGCCCCCCCATATATCCATCCTGGCCCCCATGTATCCATCCTGCCCCCCATGTGTCCCACCTGGCCCCCTCATATATCCATCCTGGCCCCCATGTGTCCAGCCTGCACCCCCACCCATATATCCATCCTGGTCCACATGTGTCCAGCCTGCCCCCCCATATATCCATCCATGCCCCCATGTATCCAGCCTGCCCCCCATATATCCATCCTGGCCCCCATGTATCCAGTCTGCCCCCCATATATTCATCCTGGCCCCCATGTGTCCAGCCTGCCTCCCTATATATCCATGCTGGCTCACATGTATCCAGCCTGCGCCCTCCCCCCATATATCCATCCTGGCCCCCATGTGTCCATCTCTGCCCCCCCCTATATATTCATCCCTGCCCCCATGTGTCCAGCCTGCCCCCCCCCTTGCCCCTATATCCATGCTGGCCCTCCTCATATATCCATCCTGCCCCCATTTGTCCAGCCTGCCCCTCCAACTATATCCATCATGGTCCCCATGTACCCAGCCTGCGCCCCCAATATATTCATCCTGGCCCCCCTGTGTTCATCCCGCCCCCCATGTGTCCCACCTGGCCCCTCGAATATACATCCTGGCCCCCATGTGTCCAGCCTGCACCCCCACCCATATATCCATCCTGGCCCCAATGTGTCTAACCTGCCCCCCCATATATCCAACCTGGCCCCATTGTGTCCAGCCTGCCCACCCCATATATCCATTCAGGCCCCCATGTGTCCAGCCTGACCCCCCATAAATCCATTTTGGCCCCCCCATGTTTCCAGCCTGCCTTCCTATATAACCATGCAGGCCCCCCCATTCATCCTAGCCCCCCATATATTCATGCTGGCCTCCCTCATATATCCATCCTGGCCCCCACGTATCCAGCCTGCCCCCCATATATCCATCCTGGCCCCCATGTATCAAGCCTGCCCCCCATATATCCATCCTGTGCCCCCCCATATATCCATCCTGGCCCCCATGTGTCCATTCTGCACCCCCACCCATATATCCATCCTGGTCCCCATGTGTCCAGCCTGCCGCCCCCCCATATATCCATTCTGGCTCCCACATATCCAGCCCACGCTCCCCCATATATTCATCCTGGCCCCCCTGTGTCCAGCCTGCACCCCCACCCATATATCCATCCTGGTCCCCATGTGTCCACCCGGCCTCCCAATATATCCATCCTGGTCCCCATGTGTCCACCCTGCCTCCCCATATATCCATCCTGGCCCCCATGTGTCCAGCCTGCCTCCCCATATATCCATCCTGGCCCCCATGTTTCCATTCTGCACCCCCACCCATATATCCATCCTGGCCCCCATGTGTCCTGCCTGCCCCCCCATATATCCATTCTGACTCCCACATATCCAGCCTGCGCCCCCCCATATATTCATCCTGGCCCCCATGTGTCCAGCCTGCACCCCCACCCATATATCCATCCTGGTCCCCATGTGTCCACCCGGCCTCCCCATATATCCATCCTGGTCCCCATGTGTCCACCCTGCCTCCCCATATATCCATCCTGGCCCCCATGTGTCCACCCTGCCTCCCCATATATCCATCCTGGCCCCCATGTGTCCAGCCTGCCCCTCCATGTATCCATCTGGGCCACATGTGTCCAGTCTGCCCCCCCCCATACATCCATCCTGGCCCTCGTGTCCAGTCTGCCCCCCCCATATATCCATCCTGCTGGCCCTCATGTGTCCAACCTGCCTCCCCATATATCCATGCTGGCCCCCCTCATATATCCATCCTTCCCCCCTATATATCCACCCTGGCCCCCATGTATCCATCTTGCCACCCATGTATTCAGCCTGCCCCCCCATATATCCATCCTGGCACTCATGTGTCCAGTCCCCCCATATATCCAGATTGCACCCCCACCCATATATCCATCCTGGCCCCCATGTGTCCAAACTGCCCCTCCATATATCCATCCTGGCCCCCATGTGCCCTGCCTGCCCACCCCATATATCCATCCAGGCCCCCATGTGTCCAGCCTGCCCCCCCATAAATCCATTCTGGCCCCCCCATGTTTCCAGCCTGCCCCCCTATATATCCATGCTGCACCCCCATATATTCATCCTAGCCCCCCATATATCCATGCTGGCCACCCTCATATAGCCATCCTGGCCCCCACGTATCCAGCCTGCCCCCCCATATATCCATCCTGACCCCCATGTATCAAGCCTGCCCCCCCCCATATATCCATCCTAGCCCCCATGTGTCCATTCTGCACCCCTACCCATATATCCATCCTGGCCCCCAGGTGCCCCCCCCCCCCCTTCCAGCGATGTGTCACTGACTGGGTTGATCACTGTTTTATCAGCAGGGGATTATCACTAGAGGCCTAGTAAATATGATGCCATGTAGTCCTCCATATTCATGAGCTCTGTATAACCCTGCCCCATCACTGATTGGCAGCTTTCTGTGGACACTACATAAACAGAAAGCTGCCAATCAGTGAGGTGGGAGGGAGGGGTTATTCAGAGCTCATGAATATGCTGGATTGCATGACAGCAGATTTACTAGTCCTCTAATTTTATCAAAACTACAGCAAGCAGCCCAGTAAGTGACACATTGCTGGAATCAGGGTCTCTATCTTTCATTAGAGCTGAGGCAGGGGCACTACAAGAACACGGATTCCATCACCAGACACATGGAGAATCAAGCCAATAAGAGATCTGGTTCTAATAGAAAGGGTTAAATGTGGAGACAAAGGGACAACACACTAAGTGGCAGCCCCCACTAACCACTAACACTATCAGGGGCAGCACTACCCGTGGGGGCAGAAGCGGCAGCCCCCCGAACTACCACTTTAAAGGGCAGCACTACCTGTGGGGGCAGAAGTGGCAGCCCTCCTAACTACCACTACCAGGGGCAGCACTACCAATGGGGGCAGAAGTGGCAGCACCCCCTACCACTATCAGGGGCAGCACTACCCGTGGGGGCAGAAGTGGCAGCCCTCCTAACTACCACTACCAGGGGCAGCACTACCCATGTGTACAGAAGTGGCAGCCCCCCTTACTACCACTATCAGGGGCAGCACTACCTATGGGGGCAGAAGTGGCAGCCCCCCCTACCACTATCAGGGGCAGCACTACCCGTGTGTACAGAAGTGGCAGCCCCTGCTAACCAATACCAGGGGCAGCACTACCCGTTTACAGAAGTGGAAGCCCACCCCACCACTATCAGGGGCAGCACTACCCATGTGTACAGAAGTGGCAGCCCCCCCTACCACTATCAGGGGCAGCACTACCCATGGGGGCAGAAGTGGCAGCCCCCCCTACCACTATCAGGGGCAGCACTACCCATGGCGGCAGAAGTGGCAGCCCCCCCTACCACTATCAGGGGCAGCACTACCCGTGTGTACAGAAGTGGCAGCCCCCCCTACCACTATCAGGGGCAGCACTACCCATGGGGGCAGAAGTGGCAGCCCCCCCTACCACTATCAGGGGCAGCACTACCCATGTGTACAGAAGTGGCAGCCCCCCCTACCACTACCCAAGGGGGCAGAAGTGGCAGCCCCCCCTACCACTATCACGGGCAGCACTACCCGTGTGTACAGAAGTGGCAGCCCCCCTTACTACCACTATCAGGGGCAGCACTACCCATGGGGGCAGAAGTGGCAGCCCCCCTACTACTATCACGGGCAGCACTACCCGTGTGTACAGAAGTGGCA
The DNA here is from genome assembly GCF_046119375.1 of Phyllobates terribilis. Taxonomy (NCBI): domain Eukaryota; kingdom Metazoa; phylum Chordata; class Amphibia; order Anura; family Dendrobatidae; genus Phyllobates; species Phyllobates terribilis. The sequence continues at coordinate 512,515,638 of NW_027362763.1, read as the reverse complement.
GCCCCCCTTATTACCACTATAAGGGGCAGCATTACCCATGGGGGCAGAAGTGGCAGCCTCCCTTTCTACCACTATCACGGGCAGCACTACCCGTGTGTACAGAAGTGGCAGCCCCCCCTACCACTATCAGGGGCAGCACTACCCGTGTGTACAGAAGTGGGAGCCCCCCCTACCACTATCAGGAGCAGCACTACCCGTGTGTACAGAAGTGGCAGCCACCCCCTACCACTATCAGGGGCAGCACTACCCATGGGGGCAGAAGTGGCAGCCCCCCCTACCACGATCAGGGGCAGCACTACCCGTGTGTACAGAAGTGGGAGCCCCCCTACCACTATCAGGAGCAGCACTACCCGTGTGTACAGAAGTGGCAGCCCCCCCTACCACTATCAGGGGCAGCACTACCCATGGGGGCAGAAGTGGCAGCCCCCCCTACCATTATCAGGGGCAGCACTACCCATGGGGGCAGAAGTGGCAGCCCCCCCTACCACTATCAGGGGCAGCACTACCCGTGTGTACAGAAGTGGCAGCCCCTGCTAACCAATACCAGGGGCAGCACTACCCGTGTTTACAGAAGTGGAAGCCCCCCCCACCACTATCAGGGGCAGCACTACCCATGTGTACAGAAGTGGCAGCCCCCTCTACCACTATCAGGGGCAGCACTACCCATGGGGGCAGAAGTGGCAGCCCCCCCTACCACTATCAGGGGCAGCACTACCCATGGGGGCAGAAGTGGCAGCCCCCCCTACCACTATCAGGGGCAGCACTACCCGTGTGTACAGAAGTGGCAGCCCCCCCCTACCACTATCAGGGGCAGCACTACCCATGGGGGCAGAAGTGGCAGCCCCCCCTACCACTATCAGGGGCAGCACTACCCATGGGGGCAGAAGTGGCAGCCCCCCCTACCACTATCAGGGGCAGCACTACCCGTGTGTACAGAAGTGGCAGCCCCCCCTACCACTATCAGGGGCAGCACTACCCAAGGGGGCAGAAGTGGCAGCCCCCCCTACCACTATCACGGGCAGCACTACCCGTGTGTACAGAAGTGGCAGCCCCCCTTACTACCACTATCAGGGGTAGCACTACCCATGGGGGCAGAAGTGGCAGCCCCCCCTACCACTATCACGGGCAGCACTACCCGTGTGTACAGAAGTGGCAGCCCCCCTTATTACCACTATAAGGGGCAGCATTACCCATGGGGGCAGAAGTGGCAGCCCCCCTTTCTACCACTATCACGGGCAGCACTACCCGTGTGTACAGAAGTGGCAGCCCCCCCTACCACTATCAGGGGCAGCACTACCCGTGTGTACAGAAGTGGGAGCCCCCCCTACCACTATCAGGAGCAGCACTACCCGTGTGTACAGAAGTGGCAGCCCCCCTTATTACCACTATAAGGGGCAGCATTACCCATGGGGGCAGAAGTGGCAGCCCCCCTTTCTACCACTATCACGGGCAGCACTAGCCGTGTGTACAGAAGTGGCAGCCCCCCCTACCACTATCAGGGGCAGCACTACCCGTGTGTACAGAAGTGGCAGCCCCCCTTATTACCACTATAAGGGGCAGCATTACCCATGGGGGCAGAAGTGGCAGCCCCCCTTTCTACCACTATCACGGGCAGCACTACCCGTGTGTACAGAAGTGGCAGCCCCCCCTACCACTATCAGGGGCAGCACTACCCGTGTGTACAGAAGTGGCAGCCCCCCTACCACTATCAGGGGCAGCACTACCCATGGGGGCAGAAGTGGCAGCCCCCCCTACCACTATCAGGGGCAGCACTACCCGTGTGTACAGAAGTGGCAGCCCCCCTACCACTATCAGGGGCAGCACTACCCGTGTGTACAGAAGTGGCAGCCCCACCTACAGAGGGGCAGCACTACCTGTGTGTACAGAAGTGGCAGCCCCCCTTATTACCACTATAAGGGGCAGCACTACCCGTGAGGGCAGAACACATACTCGGGGGGACTCAGCCTGAATACGACTAATGCTGGCGCCCACGTACTCTATGCAGTGGCAGGCAGTCACCGGGGATGGGTGCCCCCCACCGCACAGGAGGGCAGAGGTCACAGGGACGCTAAGGGGTCTTTTGGGATGACCTCACTGGCAGCGCCGTACATCGCTTGTTTGCTGAAGGCTGGGAGAGCGGATTAACTCCTCCTGTGCTGCACTGCACCTCTCCTGCCGGCTCCGGTGACTGCTGTGCAGCCCTTGTACCTGGTCACCGCCCCGTCACCGGCGGCCCCGCCCCCTGCACGGCCCCTCCCCCGCTCCTGTATGTGGCTTTCCAGCCAGTCTCCCCGCAGTAACTGCCTCCACAGCTCCGGTCTCCCAGACTCTCGTGCGCTCACTCGGAGCTCCAGTAGGAGGCGCAGTGCTGGCTCCCACATTCCGGGGTTAGCTGGGTATAGCAGGGTGACGTCAGGACTGCCTCCTCCTCCGCCTCTTCCCCCAAATGAGCCCCTGAAAGTAACTCTGGACAAGGGAGTGCAGGAGCCGCTGAGCATGGAGCGCCAGGAGTGCGGAGCGGCTGCAGGACGGAGGACTGCTGAGCCCCTCATGTGATCTGCCGCCCGGAGCCCGAGGATTACTGCTGCGGAGCTTCATCTGGAAACTTGTGCTGAGGATGGCCGGCGGCGGGCACCTGGCTCTGCTGCTGCTGCTCGGCGCCCCTGTGCTGGCGTCCACCCGCGGGCAGCTGGCTGCAGGTGAGTGCGGACTACTCGGGAACTTCCCGGAGCGGCAGGGGGAGCCAGGGGGGCAACGAAAGTTTACTGTGCGCCGGCAGTGGGGGAGGGGGCAGAAGGTGGTCTCACCAGGGGGCAGGAGGGGCTGAGGTCCTGGCACCGCGGGCTGTGGATGGACAGTGTACAGTCATGTATATAGTGTTACACGTCACAGCCTGTGTGTGTGTGTGTATATGTGTATATATATATATATATATATATCTGCTGTGTATACCGCACTCGCCCTGGGTCTCTTCATACCTGGCACCTCCTGTCCTTTGTTCGGATACAGCAGGAATACACACTGGTAGGAGACATGTCTATGAGGAGCTGACATACCTGACACCCCCTCACCTGCCCTTTGTCTCCAAGTGTATACTCTGTGGGAAGTAGCTAAGTATAGTCTGCACTGTATATACTCTATATAGTACATAACTATGTATAACAGACTACAACGTACATGCTGTGTATATCCCACAAGAAGAATACAGTGTATACTATGTAGTATATAGCTAAGTGTTCTCCACAAGAAGAATACATTGTATACTCTCTGAGAAGTAGCTAAGTGTAGTCTACAGGAAGGCTGCACTGTATATACTCTATCTATAATATATAACTATGTATATCAACACAGACTACAGTGTACATACAGTATATAGCTGTGTATACTCCACATGAAGGATACAGTGTGTATATATTTAAAGTATATAGCTATCTATATAACCCATATCAAGAACAGTGTGTACCCTGTAGTACCGTATATAGCTGTGAATACCCTACATAAAGAATAGTGTATGCTATGAATATACCCCACATGAAGGATACAGTGCATATATAGTATATCTATATAACCCACATGAAAATACAGTGTATACTGTTGTATATAGCTACGTATGTGCCCCACATGAAGGATACACGGGGCATATAGCTACGTATGTGCCCCACATGGAGGATACACGGGGTATATAGCTGCGTATGTGCCCCACATGGAGGATACACGGGGCATATAGCTGCGTATGTGCCCCACATGGAGGATACACGGGGCATATAGCTACGTATGTGCCCCACATGGAGGATACACGGGGCATATAGCTGCGTATGTGCCCCACATGGAGGATACACGGGGCATATAGCTGCGTATGTGCCCCACATGGAGGATACACGGGGCATATAGCTGCGTATGTGCCCCACATGGAGGATACACGGGGCATATAGCTGCGTATGTGCCCCACATGGAGGATACACGGGGCATATAGCTGCGTATGTGCCCCACATGGAGGATACACGGGGCATATAGCTGCGTATGTGCCCCACATGGAGGATACACGGGGCATATAGCTGCGTATGTGCCCCACATGGAGGATACACGGGGCATATAGCTGCGTATGTGCCCCACATGGAGGATACACGGGGTATACTCTACTCTAGTACATAGTAATACCATATAAAGTATACTGTGTAGGCGTAGTTTTGTTGTGTCCTGTGGAGAGTTCATGGCTGGGGCTGGATTCCTAGGTCTACAAGTTGTTTTTGCCTCCCCCTCCTCCTCCTCCAGACTGAAATTGAGGAGGAAGTAGGGAAGACTCTCGCCCCCTCCCCCACCTGTGAAACAAGCCCTTTATTGCCTGGCTTCTGGCTGCTGCCTTTACCTGTTGCATTAGTGTTGGAAGGTGCTGGCTCTCCATAGACTGGAGCAGTTAACTTCTTGTGGACTTGGTAAACTCTCTAATGTCTCGCTGATGAGTCTGCTCTTCTTGTTATTAGGTAGTGCTTGGAATTTCTTACCCTGGCATTTAGGCAATAGTGATGGCTGGCAGTTCACAGACAGCCAAGTAGGTGAGTTGGCAATTTTATAATAATTGCTTCTCTCTGAAAATTCCCCTGTAGTGATCAAAAAGTCGACCGAAAACTTATAGCTCAGCTGAAATGTTCGATTAGCTGCGAGCTCACATCTTCTTCCTTCAAGCAGTGTAGAGAAGAAAAAAAAGTCTGGGTGTAGAGAGGAGAGATGCTGGCGGTTTGTGAGCGCACACTGCCTCCATGCTGAGATTGTTCTAAGCTGCTACAACAAAGGATTATGCCTTCCTGGGAATGTAGCGCAGGTATGGCCATGGAAATTAAACAGCCGGCTGCCTGTGTTAGGGTTAAGTTCCTTAAGAAAGTAGACAATTAATTGGCTTTCATACTGTGCAGAATTGTCCATTACTAATCATATCAGATTTTCTGGAGGATTTGGGTTTCTCTCCCTGATAGTCTGCTGCACTGCCTAATGATCAAGTCGTTATGCTAATGAAGACATAGGGAATATTGGAGGAAATTTGATCAAGAATGACAGCTAAAAGTCTAATTGAAATTGATCCTGGATAAGTATGTAGGAAATAGTCAGGGTACAAAGTTTGTTGCATTTTTAAATAGATTCTCAGCCCAAAAAAAGCCATGATCATCAATACAGCAAGGTCTTGTATAGCCCCATTCACATGAAGCAGCAATGAATTGTCGGCGTGAGCTCTCGTTAACACCTATCTTGTCTGCAGCAAATTCTGCCGAAATCCTAATGTCTGCATAAAAGGTGCGATCAAACAACAAAGTGTTTTTCTACTACAGGTTTATTTTCTCAGTTATAGAAACACATGCAGCTTTTGAACCAAAGCCAAAAGTAGTCCTACCATTACTTTCAAATACTCTCTTGATTTTAGCTTAAAAAAACCTTAAAGGGGTTTTCCACTACTGGACATCTCCTTATGAACAGCTTCCCTGTGCATCCTAAAATAAAAAAAACTGAATCCGTTTATTTTTGCCAATTGCAGAGCTGTGCCCCCCAGCGGTCATTTGAGCTAAATGACGTTACATGACTTCCAGGGGACACTATAAACAATGTCACGTGATTGTCAGGACTAGAGGTGGTCCTATATTATAAGTATTCAGGTTTGGTTTCTTTCATATATGACTCAGTGGAGCTGTTTATAAGGAGTCTTCCAGTAGTAGACAACCCCTTTAATATTGCTTGCAGGGTGCAGATTTGCAATATCTGATGTAGCTTCTGGATAAGAGTGGTGCTGTTTCTAAAAGAAAAAAAAAACTCTTTAAAAATTAAGAGTATCTTAAAGAGCCAATAAACTTTGCAATTTATAAATATAGGCTGATCTTTGAGAGAAGGGAGATTCTGGCTTTCCTTGAAGAATTCCACTGCTGCCCATCTTCTAGCCTTACGTGGCTGATAACAGAGACCAGTGGCTTACCTTCCAATTTGCATTCTCATCAGTGCCACCAATCCAGTTATGTATTAAGTCTTCTGTTTATGAAGAGACTTTGTTTTTCCTGTTGATGTAATAATGTTTATAATTCTGTATCTTTCCCGCTGTTTACTGTTCTGCTCCTCTTCAACCAGCTGTGATCGATACTCTGAATATGCTGCGTCCTTTCTGCTTATCCTGCAGACTGTGATTGCTATGGGTGTTGAGGGAGAGCTGTGAAGTGTGGTATTGATGTCTGCACAGAAGTTGTGTGGCTTTATTGAGCTTGGACAAGTGTTTGTCAGTTAATTGAAAGTTTGAGCAAAAGCAGCAGTGCCTATTGCCAAGAGCAGATACTATACCAGGGACTACTGTCAAATCTGAATTAGAGAGTTTGTTCTTTCTTCTTCCTTCCCATTTCAGAAGTAGCAGAGCTGAAGTTGTCTTTGAACTGCTTCTTTTGAACACTGATAAGTGACTGATCATCATTGGATATCACAGTAAATAATGTCGGCTCTGCTACGTCTGGCATCGCCTTATGCCTGCGTACTCTGTGTGTTCAGTCTTTTATTCAGGCTAGGTGATTTCGATGCGTACACTCTTGCAGCATTTTAGTACTTGATTTGTTGCAGTGATCATTGGTTATGGTTTGTATTCCTATTTGAAAAGCAATTATTTGTACACTTTGCCTTTGTGGTAATAGGAAAGCTTATTTTTGGCCTGTTGCCCATTTTGAAGACCCTACTTGTGATTTGTACATGTACTTGGTTATGGGGCTTAACATCTGATTTTACATCGTATAGTTAAAGAGCAATATCGGTTTATTCCTTAAGTATTCTGTGTTTTGTTTGTTTTTTACTTACAAATCTGGAATTGGGAATTCTTTTGTGAAGCACAGCTTTTAAAAGGTCACAATCTAAATAATCTTTTGTAACAAGGTTTTTTTTATTTATTACCTTGATCAATCTGACTTAAAGGGTCTGGCATTGCTAAGCTGATGACTGCTTATCTATTGGAACAACATGGGGATCTGGTGAATCCTGTTCACTGGTCCTTGCCATCAAACAACCCCCCCCCCCCCCCCCCCCCCCACCTTCCCCTTTGTATGTAGCCTTCTTTAATGAAGGCTTTATAAGTTATGGAAAGTTGAGTGTATGGGAATTGTGATGTTGGAAAAGCATGAACAGGGCTCACTAGACCTCCATTCTCCTTTTCATGCTGGGCGACACAGAAATGGAGCTTGGTCCTAGATGCCATGCAGATCAGCAGTGTCCTCCCTCCTTCGCCTTATCATCCTATGTTTGGTGTAAAGACAACCGACTGTGCCAGGAGCCTCTCAAACTCCTGCTCTGTTTGTACTAAGTCCTGACTCTCAGTGTAAAATGGAAACGACCATCTGACCAGTACACCCAGAAACTCTTATTATCTAATGCGTATGGGCTTTCAAGACTCCATCCAATTGCAGTTTGAATGCACCCTTTAACTGCCTCTCCTCCCTCTCCATGGAGCAGGCAACCCCCCTCCCCCCTAATTCTCCCTAAGGCTGTGTGCCCACGTAGCGTTTTTCAAGCGTATATGCTGCGGAATTTCCGCAGCGTAAACGCTTGAAAAACGCATGTAGATCCGCACCCCATGGTCCCCAATGGCATTCCGCAATGTCAATGCCCATGCTGCGGATTTTTCCGCAGCGTATATGCTGCAGTCAAAAATCCGCAGCATGTTCATTAATTTTGCGGAAGCGCTGCGGAATCAATGTGCGGATGGTACCCAAGTCTGGAGGAGAGGAGACTCTCCTCCAGACCTGGGTACCAAAGAACCTGTAAAAAAAAGAATAAAATAAAGTTTATACTTATCTTCTGATGTTTTCCCTCCGTCGCGCTGTTGTCTGAAGGACCTGCCACGTCATTGAGTCATGTGACCCACCACATGACTCAATGACGTCACCGCAGGTCCTGCACACAACAGCGTGAGCCGCTCAAGACTCCGGACGGGGCAGAGAATGCATCAGAAGGTGAGTATAAAGTTTATTTTTTTATTTTTTACCATTCTGAACAAGTTGTCAAGCACTTTTCCAAGTGATGCTTGGAGAAGTGCTTGATAACCCGCATGCGGAAATGCATGCAAAGACGCCTCACAAACGCTTCTACCTGGCGGGAAAACCGCATGTAATATCCGCATGCGATTTTCCCGCCAGGGAGAAGCGTAAAAAATATGCTTCAGGTCCGCAACGTGGGCACATAGCCTTAGAGTCATGATGTCATAACCATACAAGAACTTGTTTTTTTTTTTTTGTGTGTGAGGAGTTGTACTTTTTGATGCACTATTCATTTTACCATATAATGTGAAGAAAAATGGGAATAAATTCAAAGTAGGATGAAGTGGTACAACCTGCAGTTCCACCGTAGTTTTGGGGTTTTGTTTATACAGTTTACATTGTATTGTGAAAACGATCTTGCATCATGAATCCTCAGAGTTCAGTATGATTGCAGCGATACCAAACAATTTTTTTTCATTCTTTGCATAGTTTACCATATGACTTATTTCATTTTATAGTTTGAAAAAAAAAAATTGGAATTATATATATATACAGTACAGACCAAAAGTTTGGACACACCTTCTCATTTAAAGATTTTTCTGTATTTTCATGACTATGAAAATTGTACATTCACACTGAAGGCATCAAAACTATGAATTAACACATGTGGAATTATATACTTAACAAAAAAGTGTGAAACAACTGAAAATATGTCTTATATTCTAGGTTCTTCAAAGTAGCCACCTTTTGCTTTGATGACTGCTTTGCACACTCTTGGCATTCTCTTGATGAGCTTCAAGAGGTAGTCACCGGAAATGGTTTTCACTTCACAGGTAGAATTTGTATTATGGCAAGAAAAAAGCAGCTAAGTAAAGAAAAATGAGTGGCCATCATTACTTTAAGAAATGAAGGTCAGGCAGTGCGAAAAATTGGGAAAACTTTGAAAGTGTCCCCAAGTGCAGTTGCAAAAACCATCAAGCGCTACAAAGAAACTGGCTCACATGAGGACCGCCCCAGGAAAGGAAGACCAAGAGTCACCTCTGCTTCTGAGGATAAGTTTATCCGAGTCACCAGCCTCCAAAATCGCAGGTTAACAGCAGCTCAGATTAGAGACCAGGTCAATGCCACACAGAGTTCTAGCAGCAGACACATCTCTTCAACAACTGTTAAGAGGAGACTTTGTGCAGCAGGCCTTCATGGTAAAATAGCTGCTAGGAAACCACTGCTAGGGACAGGCAACAAGCAGAAGAGACTTGTTTGGGCTAAAGAACACAAGGAATGGACATTAGACCAGTGGAAATCTGTGCTTTGGTCTCATGAGTCCAAATTTGAGATCTTTGGTTCCAACCACCGTGTATTTGTGCGACACAGAAAAGGTGAACGGATGGACTCTACATGCCTGGTTCTCACCGTGAAGCGTGGAGGAGGAGGTGTGATGGTGTGGGGGGGGGGGGGGGGCTTTGCTGGTGACACTGTTGGGGATTTATTCAAAATTGAAGGCATACTGAACCAGCATGGCTACCACAGCATCTTGCAGCGGCATGCTATTCCATCCGGTTTGCGTTTAGTTGGACCATCATTTATTTTTCAACAGGACAATGACCCCAAACACACCTCCAGGCTGTGTAAGGGCTATTTGACCAAGAAGGAGAGTGATGGGGGGGCTACGCCAGATGACCTGGCCTCCACAGTCACCAGACCTGAACCCAACCGAGATGGTTTGGGGTGAGTTGGACCGCAGAGTGAAGGCAAAAGGGCCAACAAGTGCTAAGCATCTCTGGGAACTCCTTCAAGATTGTTGGAAGACCATTTCCGGTGACTACCTCTTGAAGCTCATCAAGAGAATGCCAAGAGTGTGCAAAGCAGCCATCAAAGCAAAAGGTGGCTACTGTGAAGAACCTAGAATATAAGACATATTTTCAGTTGTTTCACACTTTTTTGTTAACTATATAATTCCACATGTGTTAATTCATAGTTTTGATGCCTTCAGTGTGAATGTACAATTTTCATAGTCCAGGAAAATACAGAAAAACCTTTAAATGAGAAGGTGTGTCCAAACTTCTGGTCTGTACTGTATATATATTTTTTTTTACTTTTTTAAAAACTTTTTTATTTTTTTAGTCCCTTTAGGAAAATTGATCCTGCGATCCCTTTTGACTGATGGCTATAATGAAATGCAATAGTATTGCTATATACAGGAAAAATGATGGTCTATGAAGTCCAGCCTGTGGCTGGCCATCACAGGAGTACTAAGATGGCAGCCATGGTGCAACACCTTGCAATTGTGTGGAGGAGGGGTGGGTTGTGGGCAAAGAAACCTAGCAAGCCATTTAATTGCAGCCTTCAGTGATTGACAGCGAAATCTAAATGGTTAAACGACTGTGAATGGAGCTTGCTCTGGTTGCTGGTCCTACCGGCATATATTGGCTCTATAACACAGTAGGCATCAGCTTTTTAGCTCCCTCCTACATGTGGCTCCCTGTGCAAATGTACAGTTACATCTGGGAAGAATAGGAAATGGAACCTCCACAAAGAAGAAATATGATGGAGCTATAGCCATCCAATGTTCTGTAACCACTAGAGATGTGCGATCCCAAACTTAAAAGTTCGCTGTTCATACCGGACAGCATCTGACACTGAACATGGATTTCTCCCGGAAGTCCGTTGCAATGTTCAGAGTTTTGGGGGAAGGAGAGAGACACGGAGAGAGATTTTCCAGCTCAAAAGTTGGGTCCCCATTCTTTTCAATGAGGTTCTGGTACCCGAGCCTAACTTAGGAATAAAGTTTGGCTCGGATACCAGAACTTCCACGGGTCATCTCAACCCTAGTAACCACTCTTAATTTCTGTCTACAAATCTTGACGCAAACTACAAATATGTAAAAGCAGCGTAAGATGGGTAACGTTTTGTCCGCTGTCTACTTTTATCCTTCACGCCTCGGTTTAGCATCCCTTTTAAGCATACTTATTGAATTCTCTGCGCTTTACGGAGCAACATACAAATAATCATAATCAACTGATGCATCGATCCTACTGTTAAAAATTATTGGGACATTCAATGGGACATTGATCCAAACAGAGAGATGACATACTGATGTCTAGTTTGTATTGTGGAAAGTTTGAGGGATTCTAGTCACCACGGCACATCTCCCGTATAATGCTTCTATTGCTAACTGGCTTTTCTCTTTAAATCATTAATTTTGGTCACAAATTCATGTTCTCCATGTTCATGGTTTCAATCTCTAAGACATTTGAGGAGGATAGTTTAGTTCCCGATGAAAGGCACGGCCAATTTCAGAACCATGGATTGGGGAGATGGTTTGGGGTCCACTTTTTTAAAAGTAGGAAGCCCCTTGAGTCACTTTTTTTTTTTTTCAATCTTTGTAAACTAAAGCTGCTGTTTCAACTGGCTTGTCCATGTACTGTAGAGTAGCTGTTTTGAATGTGGTTCTTGCAATTATCCATACTCCAGTGTGAGCTTTTATGCTCCCTTTCTATCTGCTCAGACACCATTTAGAAGCTCTCTCCCTATCTGGGCTTGTGTGAGGGGAGCAGATAAAGTCGCACTCGAGTATGGATAATTGCGAGAAGTGCAGCTCAAAACAGCTACTCTACAGTGCATGTACTAAGCAGCTAAAACAGCCTTATCAGCATGAAGTTTGGGTGAAAAGAAAGTAATATAACAGAGTTTATTACTAAAATTGTTGCATAAAATATTGCAACAATTCAGATACTTTAACGCCGGAATTCTGGTGAAAACTGTTTGATGGATAAGTGTAGAAAATGCATCAAAAATGTTAAAATCTCAGCAATTCCTTTGTCAAATGAAAATTGAGTGATGAGGATGAAATGAACACCTGTGTGTCTACAAGGCTGTCTGACATGTGGAAAATCCTGCAGACTGACTCGGCAGAGGACAAGTTTTTGTTATGTTGACTTTTCTCATTTCTGTATTTGCTGCTCCTGAGGTTTCTCTCCCGCTAGGACTGCGTTCCAGTACTGCCTGGTGACAGTCCCATGTAACCCAAAACATCATATTCCACAAATCAATGTCTATGCAGAAAGCAGTATGTGATCTGGAGGTGCTGTTCACTTCTATGCTGCCTTGAGTCTTTGCTAATGTAACCCTCTGGGAAGTCTCCTCCCTAGATTCTGGAGATTTATATGAAAATAAGAGAGCCCTTTATGAACAAAAAGTTCAGCATTGCTAATAGCCCATATGTACCTTTAGTCCACAACCAACATTGTTATTGCTGGTTCTTATTGAAATGAATGCACACCTGTATCCATATAGTTGTGCAAAAAAAAAAAAAAAAAAAATATGGAGACTTGACATTCTTCTGCTGTCCCTGCCACTTTTACAGTATAAAGAAAATAAAAAGTTGGGTGAGTTTTAAGGGCTCTTTCACACTTCAGTTTTTACGGTACGTGTGGTGGCAGTTTCCACACGTACTGGAGACACTGACACACGCAGACCCATTCAAATCTATGGGTCTATGCACATCTTAGTGTGTTTGCACAGACCGTGTCCGTGTGCTCCACACGCTGACATGTCCCTTTTTTTACGGATGCACAGTCCACAAAATGTTTCACGCTGAACACACGGATGCCATCCGTGTGACACGTACCGGCACTTGGGAATCGCGCTGTTCCCAAGCGCCGGTGCTGAACGCTGCCCTCATGGTTTCCTGCCGGCACTGTGATCAGCACCAGCAGGGACAATAATAAGGGTAGTAGTATCTGCTCCCGCAGTGTGCCTGTGTAAAAATAAGAATAAAATCAAATCCATATACTCGCCTGTCCAGAGATGGCCCCCGCTGTAATCCTGTGACCGCTGACACACAGGAGCTGGGGAGAATCAGCCGCTCCAGAGCTGCGCTCAGTGAGTAACAGGACACCGCTCCTGACCGCAACTCCGTGGCCGCTTGCTGGAGCTTCTCATTCTCCCCAGCTTCTCTGTGTCAGCAGTGGCATGGATTACAGCGGGGGACATCTCCAGACAGGTGAGTATATGGATTTTATTTTATTCTTATTTTTACAGGCACACTGCGGGAGCAGACACTACTACCCTCATCATTGTCCCTGCTGGTGCTTTATCACAGTGCCGGCAGGGAACCATGATGAGGGCTGCATTCAGCCCAGGCTCCGGTACGTGTGATCCTGATGCAGCATACGGGCTGCACACGGATGCAACATGTAAAGCACACACGGGACATGGATATCTCCGGTACCGGAAATATACGGACGTGTGAAACCAGCCTTAACTTGTAGGATAATACAAACCGAACAAATTCACTATTTTTTTTATGCCAACAAGTGTCATAAGTTATAGACTACATTAACCACAGTGTCATGATATGTAAACCTCCGCAGTTTGTATTTTATTTATATATTTTTTCCATCTTGGCTCAATAAGCTTAAAGGGGTTTTCCTACAAGCAAAGTACATTTTAATCACTAGATCTTGGAACAATCATTTCCACAATTGGATGTGTCCGCTGTATGTATAGCTCTCAAAATATGGCGATGCAAAAACTAGATTTTACAAAAAAATGATTGTTTTAGTGTGACAACTGTCAATCATAAAAACCCGATATGATTCTGGTATCACTGTAATCGCACCGACCCGAAGAATAAAGTCGTCTAATCACTTATACCACACGAGGAACGGCGTAAAAAATAAACTCTAGGGTTGGGGTTGTGATTTTTTTTTCAAAAGTTAAAAAAAAAAAAAAAAAAAAAAAAAAAAAAAGATATGGCAACTAGTGTTGAGCGCAAGTGCTTGCTAATTGAGTATGCATTGAGTATCGTGGGTGCTCGTGTGCCATGCACGAGCGATCCCCGCTTATTTTTTTTGGGGTGTCTAATAACCGTGAAACATGTGGGCGGGGACTCGAGCATGTCACTCGAGCACCCTTGATACATGGTGCATACCTGAGTACCCGATGCAAACTCAAGTAGCGATCACTTGCACTCAAGACTAATGACAACTTATTCAATATGATGACCTAATGTTATCAAATTCTGTGTCGTACCTCTGGGTTCAAAATGTTCACTATACCCCTTGATAAAATCCTTGAGGGGTGTAGTTTCCAAAATGGGGTCACTTGTGGGGGGTTTCCACTATTTAGGCACATCAGGGGCTCTCCAAACATTACATGGCGTCCGCTCTCGATTCCAGCCGATTTTGTGTTCAAAAAGTCACACAGTGCTCCTTCCCTTCTGAACTCTGCCGTGCGCCCAAACACTGTATTTTCCCCACATATGGGGTATTGGCGTACTCAGGAGAAATTGCTCAAATGTTTTTGGGGTCCATTTTCTCCTCTCACCCTTGTGAAAATTGAAAAAATTGGGGCTAAAACATAATTTTGGTGGAAAAAGTTTGATTTTTTTTATTTTCACGGCTCCATGTTATAAACTTCTGTAAAGGACTTGGGGGTTCAGGGTGCTCACCACACATCTAGATAAGTTCCCTGAGGGGTCCAGTTTCCAGAATGGTGTCACTTGTGGGGGGTTTCCACTGTTTAGGCACATCAGGGGCTCTCCAAACGCAACATGGCTTCCACTAATTATTCAAGCAAATTTCACAATCAAAAAGTCAAATGGCGCTCCTTCCCTTCCGAACGCTGCCACGCGCCCAAACAGTGGTTTTCCCCCACATATGGGGTATCTGCTTACTCAGGGGAAATTGCATAACAACCTGCATGGTGCAATTTCTCCTGTTACCCTTATGAAAATGCAAAATTGGGGGCTGAAAATCATTTTTGTGGGAAAAATTTGAGAATTTTATTTTTACGGCTCAATGTTATAAACTTCTGTGAAGCACCTGGGGGTTCAAGGTGCTCACCACACATCTAGATAAGTTCCCTGAGGGGTCTAGTTTCCAAAATGGTGTCACTTGTGGGGGGTTTCCACTGTTTAGGCACATAAGGGGCTCCCCAAATGCAACATGGTGTCCGCTAATTATTCAAGCAAATTTTATGTTCTAAAAGTCAAATAGCGCTCCTTCCTTTCCGAACCCTGCAGTGCGCCCAAACAGTGTTTTTTCCCCACATATGGCGTATCTGCGTGCTCAGGGGAAATTGCACAACAAATTTTTGGGGTCCATTTTTTCCGGTTACCCCTGCAAAAATAAAAAAAAAATTGGGTCTAAAGTAACATTTTTGTGAAAAAAGTTAAATGTTAATTTTTTTCTTCCACATTCCAAAAATTCCTGTGAAGCACCTGAAGGGTTAATAAAGTTCTTGAATGTGGTTTTGAGCACCTTGAGGGGTGCAGTTTTTAGAATGGTGTCACTTTTGCTTATTTTCTGTCATAAAGACCCCTCAAAGGGACTTCAAATACGATGTGGTCCCTAAAAAAAAAAAAAAAAAAAATTTTGATTCCAAAATTGTTCTGATATAAAGTAGACATGTGGGAAATGTTAATAATTAACTATTTTGTGTGACATCTCTCTGATTTAAGGGCATAAAAATTCTAATTTTGAAAATTGCTAAATTTTCGCCAAATTTCTGTTTTTTTTTTCACAAATAAATGCAAGTGATATCTAAGAAATTTTACCACGATCATGAAGTACAATATGTCACGAAAAAGCAGAATCAGGGGGATCCGTTGAAGCGTTCCAGAGTAATTACCTCATAAAGTGATAGTGGTTAGAATTGTAAAAATTGGCCCGGTCATTAACGTGCAAACCACCTTGGGTTGTAAAGGGGTTAAATGGTAAATTAATAGAATGAATTTCATTAACCATCAAACCCGAAGTACTCTTACTGCTTTTTATAGCAAATCTATGTCTGCTTTCCTAAGAGTGCTCAAGATCGTACATGGCCATTGTTAAATGCTAAATATTGGTGTGCTTGTGGCACCCCTGCTGATCAGCTGTTACTATCTCCAGCGGCCACGGATCACCACGGCTCCGTACTCTGGTGGCTGCTCCCGCTTGCTGCAGATCGGCTCATATTCTCTTCAGTTGGGGTTGGACTCACCGTTCTGATACCTAAGTATAGTGGGCAATCCCCTTAAGAAGCTTTTGTTTTTTCTCAATTGTATAAACATTGTGTATTTAGCTGTAGGCTCGTGTGTGTGTATTTATTTATTTATTTTTTAATGCATCTTCAGCTCTTGGAAACAAAGTGTTTCACGACTGGTAAAATGTTTTAGAAATGATTCAGCTATAAGTGGTGCTCAAGGCTAGTTCCCATCATAAGTGATGGCTTATTACTGGGTTATTTTATCACCTTATCACTTTGAGGAATTTTCCCCAGGACTTATGACGTTTTTTAGAAATGCCATAATATGATTAGTGTATTTTGATATCTCAGAGCCTCGCCATCCTTGAATGACTGTGTCCTGGTTCTCAGATGGTTAAATGGATAGCTTTTTGTTTTATACCTTTTCCTTTGTGATCTTTTCCACCCATGTTTTCTGGAATGTGTCCGATTACATTCCATTAATGCAGCCTAATTGTCGTCATTCCATCTGTTATCTTGAAGGCTCCATAGTGCTGCTGGTATCAGGGGTTTCTTTACTACTTGCCCATTATTCCTGCCACATTCTGATTGCGTTATCACTTTATTCATTACTCTTTCTGTTATCAGTATTTAGCTAGTATTTATGTTGTGCCCTATTTTGATCAACTTACAACGTTTTGGTTTGTGTTTGGAATACACCTGAAGTTCGTATATAAGGCTATGTGCCCACGATGCAGAAATGCTCCGGATTTTTCCTGAGCGTTTCTGCATCTCCCTGGCAGAAAAAACGCATGCGGATTGTACATGCGGATTTTACATGCGTTTTTCTTGCCAGGGTCATGCGGAAGTGAAGCGTTCTTCACATGCATTTCCACATGCAGGTTGACAAGCGCTTTCCAAGTGATTTTAGCATCACTTGGAAAGTGTTTGTCATCTTGGTCACACTATATAAATCCATGCAACCGGTATGGATTTATATAGTGTGACCGTAAAGAATGTTAAAAAATAAAAAAAAACCTATACTTTCCTTCCGATGGCCCCCGGAGTCTTGATTCGAAGCGTCTCGGCTTGCCGGCAGCTCGCGGTACACTGAAGGACCTGCCGACGTCAGCGGTCTCATGACCCGTCACATGACTAAATGACGTCAGCGCAGGTCCTTCAGTGCACTGCGAGCTGCCGGCAAGCGAAGACCAGCACACCGGGGGCCATCAGAAGGTAAGTATGTTTTATTTTTTTTCACAGGTTCTATGGTACCCGGGTCCAGAGGAGAGCCTCCTGTCCTCCACACCCGTGTACTATCCGCACACTGAAACGCATGGAATCCACATGTACAGATCCAGTGATGCGGAATCCAAGCGTTCCAATGAAAGTCAATGGCGGCGGCAAAATAATTGGTAGTGCTGTTTTTTTTTCCGCAATGATAACCCGCAGCGGAAATTTCCGTAGCATGCGGAAATGCTTGTGGTAACAAGCTCAGTGAAAATCGCTATTATGGTTTCAGTTTTGAAAACAATAATGTTGCGTCTATTTAAAGGGGTTGTTCAGATTTTTAATTAAAGTATTCAACTTGAGGCTTTTGAAGAGCATGAACCGCTCACTGTCAGGATTCTCCGATGCCTGCAGTGATAGTGGGCATTCATTGACCACAAGCAATATGCATAATCCTGGCCACATTCCAACTAGACGTGTGCTGCCTCGCTGAGTGCGCCGCACACATCTAGTTGGAATGTAGCCGGGAATATGTATATTGCATCCTGTCCGTACAGAATCCTGACGGCGTTCACGGCGTTCTGTTTGCGCGCTGTGAGGTTTCAGAAGTCTTCAGTCACATAGTGATTGCATCCTTTCATCACAAACATGGACAGCCCTTAGATGCACATGCAGGACTATTGTGACCAGACCATCTGATGTGTATGGGTGCCTCCTGATTCATCCCCCCAATGGTATGGGAGATAAGGATTGGGCACATGGAATTTCAACTCACAATCATTTTTTTTTCTTCCCTTAGAAGATAAATGAGTGCTCAGCAGAGCACTAATGTTTATTGGCGAGTCGGGAGAGATACTTTTGTTCATATGGTGAATTTGGACATTATTCTTACAGGAGCTTATGACATCCTTTTCTAATTCTACAGGTATTACTATGTAGCTACCCATACTGCCTTTCCTATGCACCTGAAGCAGCTTCAACTCTTCTGGAAAGATATATAATTTGTGAGCTTAGTCACTGACATTGGACAGAAGAGGTCTGGCTTACAGTCTTTGTTACGGTTTATCCAAAAGTTGTTCGAGAGGGATGGGTTAAGGGCTGGATGCAGGCCAGTAAAGTTCTTGCACACCAAACACACCCAACCATTCCTTTATTGACCTTGCATTGTGCGCTGGGGCACAGTCATGCGGGAACAGAAAAAGACTTTCTCCAAACTGTTGCCACAAATTTAAAAGCATTAAGATTTTCCTTCACTTGATCAAAGGGGCCTAGGCCATCACCTGAGGAACGACCCCATAGCATTAAAGCTCCTTCACCATACTTTACTATTGACACATTGTAGTCAGACGGGTAATGTACTCCTGCTATTGCCATACACAGACTCGTCTGTCAAACTGCCAGATAGAGAAGTGTGAGTTGACACTGTACAAAACACTTCAATTTTTCCAGAGTCCAGTGACAGTATGCTTTACACCACTTCATCTGACACTTGTCATGGTGCTTGGTGGTGTTAGGTCAGCATGAGGCTGTTCAGTCATGGACACCCATGCTATGAAGCTTCCAAGGAGGTTTGGAGCTCTGTACTGGAGTCAACAAAAGTGATGGTGGTTCCGCTGCCTGTGGAATGAACATTCAGCTGAGCGTTGAGTTGCCACTTTTATAATTTATTGAGCCATCTCTAAGCTCTCTTGGTAAACCTGCTGGTGATGTGGAGTGACAGTCCTAAATGACATCTTTTACAATGTCCATACGGGTCGTCTCCTCGATTTCCATAGAACTGGAATGTGTAGGCTAAACTTCAAAGAAAAGCAAACCAGGTGTACTGGAGTGTTTTACTGTCTAGAATGTGGAGCTGAATGCCTCTTCCATGTCTGTGTGCACAAGTAGTTAATTTGGGATAACTTGCTGATCACTAGGGGTCTGACTGCTGGGACCCCCAAGTGATGCCAAGAAAGGAGCTCTGCAGCCCCATGTGTGCGCTCAGTTATTTTCGGCAGTCCCTTTGTCAGAACTTTTAACAAGTGATAACTTGCTGGGTGGGGGTGGGGATAATCCATTAAGTAATTGTATTTTTGAAGGAAGCTGGTCTCTGGTAAACGAAAAAATCATTTCTTACTGTGTTTCGGTAGACAGTGCTACAACTGTAGTTGCAATCTTTTTGGAAATAATTTTGCGTTTTATATGATTCATTGACCCCCTTCTGGATTATGATGTTCTGGTACATCCTATGTCAGGTGCCAGTGTATGGAGTGGGCTCAGGAGCTGAGCCTGCACGATAGCCTGGAGATGGCAGTTGTGATACATAGTTGGCATTGTGATGTGACAGCAGAGACTGGCACTATCCTGGATTGCTGCTTTTTAACTATTTAAATTCTGCTGTTACCTACAAGTGTGCGTAAAGGCTCCCATCAGCATTCCTGGGGCGCAATTGCAGTGTGTCTAATGCGATGTTATTGCAGCCTGGAGTTTACCCAAAAAAGATTAATATGAAAACCTCAGCTTGCTACACAAAAAAACAAGCTCTTGTACACGTCCATCGATGGAAAAATTAAAGTTATGGGTGTTATAAAATGACAACACCATATTATTTTTTTAACCACTTACATGGTTTCAGATTTAATGGATCCAATCATTACTGGGCTATGGTCACATCACATTTTTGTCACACATCAGTGGCTCTATTGGGATTTTCGTCTAAAGTCTTAAAAAAAATTTTTTTTAAGGTAGATCCGTCAACTGGTCAGTTGACTTTAATGAAGCAGATGGAGTCACTTTGTACTCTGACCTCATTTTCGATAGTATCTGCCATTTTCAGGTGGGCACAAAAAACGTGGTAATCTGCATTTTTGTGTCCACTTGAAAACCTAAATGAGGTCGGACAGAGCACAAAGGGACTCCGTCTGCTTCACTAAAGTCAATGGCCCAATTGACAGATATAAGCCAGAATCCCATTTTTCAGGACTTAAGAAGGAAGTCCCAGCGGAGCCACTGACATGCGGCAAAAACATGATATGAGCACAGCCTTGGATTGCCTACATAAAATAGGTTTCGGTCTGATCATTGCTGCAGTTGTAGTGTCTAGGCAGTATTATAAGTGGAAACGTCATTGTAGATAATATATTTTTTGCAAGATGAAGACCATTATTCCTGTTTCCATTCTGTTTAGATGTATCTGCTTGTAAATAAAGAGATCAGGCCATCATCCAGATAGTGTGGGAATGAAATGACATGACCGTAAACAATTATTTTGAACAATCCATAGTTATCTCTGTGATACTAAGGACCGGCACATACGGAACAGACTTATTTTCAGCTGTGCAGGTGCTCTGAAATCTGCAAATACAAAAACTATTTTAGAGAAATAAGCAAACAAAGGGCATAAACTACAGGGTGATTATAAAAGATTCATAGGGTTTTGCATTCATATTGCTGCAAAGATATAAATTTCACCCCTTTGTAATAATAACGTATTAAAGGTGACATGTCAGAGTTTGTAACTCTATGTGGCTCACCAGGTGGCAGGGCGGCATCCGATCCCAAAATGGCGACTATGCAAGAGAAAGCGTTTTGTTTGAGTATGAGAAGTGTAAATCAATTGTTACCGTGCTGCGAGCATTCCGAAGACGGTATGAAAGTGACCCACCTGGTCACCAGAGCACTCAGCGGTGATATCGACAATTTAAGGACATGGGATGCTTGTGTAAACATAAAAGCCCCGGAGGACTGAGTGTTACAGGCGAAGCAGTGGAGAGGGTTTGCGAGACCTTTGCACCTCACCCACAGTAATCAACACGTCATGAACTTGGAGTTCCTCAGCTGCGACTGCGCCAGAAACAGTATTGCGTACAGCTATTGAAACATTTACGGCCGGCCGACCACGACATCCGATACGATTTCTGTGCTCTTTTTTCAGGCAGTATTGGAAGCTGACAAGTTTGCTTCCCAGCTAGTGATCAGTGAGGAGTCAACCTTCCAGCTAAGCGGAAAGGTGAACCATCATAATGTCCGAATATAGGGAATAGAAAATCCCAATTTTATTGTGGAAATCGAAAGAGATTTTCTGAAAGTAAATGTTTTCTGTGCAATCTCGAAAACAAAGGTGTACGGGCCCTTTTTTTTTTTTTCCGCTGAAAAGCCTGAGACGTGTATATCGTACCTCAATATGTTAGTTAGCAACTGACAATTGATTCCAGAAACTAGATGGAGCTCCACCCTATTAGCATTTCAGAGGTGCGTTGCTATCTCAATGTGGAACTCCAAAACCGGTGGATTGGGCGCTGTGCTGGTGTTGACTTGGCACGCTTCAGATGGCCCCTTATGTCTCCAGATCAGTGTGTGACTTATTCCTTTTGGGATATGTCAAAGCCACTATTTACTTGCTGTCTTTGCCAGCAACACTGGATGAGCTTTGGGACCGCATTACCACCGCTCTAATGACCATTGACGGGGACATGCTGCAGTGTGTTTAGGTTCATTATCGTGTATCATTCACTATTGTGCATGTAATACATTTTGAAATATCTCTTCTAATCACCCTGTATATTGCAGCAATTCCTCCTGATTATTTTTATTATCAGGGTATGTGCACACGTTAAGGAGCTGCTGCGAGTTTGAAGCTGTGTGTTTTATACAGTATCAAACCCGCAGCGGCCAGATGTTACAGCATAGTGAAAGGGCTTTGTAGAAATCCCATGTCCACTATGCGTCTGCGGCACACCCGTGGAAACTGACATGCGGCACGTCTTTCCAGACCGCAGCATGTCAATTTCTCCGGTGGGTCCGCATGCAGACTTTCCCCATAGATCTAACCTCTATGAGGAAACTCCGCAGGTGAAAAAACAAAAAACATAAACTGCTTCAGGAAAATAAAATCTCCTCCTGAATGCACTTCCCACCCTCCTCCCCAGAAAAGGGGAAAAAAAGAATTGGAAAAGAATTCCATTAGAACAATTGATGTTATTGAACGCCTCAAAAACATTGTGTGCGCATTGCCTTAGACAACTTGCTGCAGCACAAGTATTTTTCTCCACCCTGTCTGGTTAAAGACAAGAATAAGATTAAACCTTGCCCCCTTATTCAAGCACCAATGTTCAATGTTGACGCTGCCCGGCCTCTTTCCTGGCAGTATTAGTCTTTTTCAAACAAGCACAAAAAATGTGGGTGCTAAAGTGCTTCCATTTGCACCCATTTTACAACTGATCAGATTTTTTTAAAATTTTGTTTACAATATAAAAAATAGGGCTTTTAAAATTAAAGAAAAGTGCTATAAAGATTCACTAAAACCTGGTGTGAAACAGGTCTGAGACTCTCAGGAACATACATACAATCTTGCAGACCTAAAAGCAGTTCTTCGTTTTCTGCTATTTATATCACTTATTTTTAGGTTTAGTGTTCCTTTTGAAATGTACTTGAAGGGAATCTGTCAGTAGGATCAGCCCTCCTAAACCATCTATACGGGCATGTAGGTCATAGGAAGTTGAATTAAATGATATATTGATATCTGTAATCTGATGTTTTATTCCTGAGAAATTCACATTTTTCCTTTAATGTGTAAATGAGCTGTGAGCTGTTCGGGACTATGGGCTGGACATAATCTCCCTGAGAATCTGCCTGCAGAGATCATTTTAAATGAAAAAGGGAGTTACCAGTGTGAGACATGTAATGACTGACTGCTCTCTTGATCTACATGACTCGCATTGGTAATACCCTTTTCAATTTAAAATGAGCTCTGGAGATGCATGCAGATCAGTGTCCGGCCCATAGATTTTAACAGCTCATTTTACATCTTAAAGGGGTTGTCCAGTACTTTATATTACCCCCTCACCCCTGGGCCCCTAAGGATTTTTGTAATTGCCTTACGTTGCATATACTGCCTGTGAGCGGCGCTATCACTGACCACTGACAGGCTTCACGTGACCCCTGTCTGCAGCCGGCTCTGATGTCACGACAAGTGCTGGCAGCAGCCGGGGGTCCTACTGACAGATTCCCTTTTTAAGCTCACCCTGAATTTTGGTACCCACTGGTTTACTAGTGAAAGCAGCAAGATCACATAAGATATGGCATATATTAGATGCTATTTGCTAGTAAAGCTGCCCTAGTTCTGCCCTGTTTCATCAGAGAAGGAAAGTTCACACCCAGTTGTAAATGCATTAATTAATTTTAAGGTATAATGTCTGTTTAGTGACCAAGATTGTCATTTTCATTTCGGTTTGAAGTTTGGTGTTAATACTATGCATGGGCACCACATAGAAATAAACCTTTAAGACACTGCTGACACATTGATAGAAGACGTGACACTGAATTTATGCAACAGAACTGACCTCCATAATTTCTGCCCAGCGTTTTTGGTATTTTTCATTTTTCTGGCACGAGATACTCCACTGAGAGAGTCTACTTTGGCAAAGCCTGAGATTTGAGATATTTAGATTTCAGAGCGTACATTTAAGATGTGTTTGACAGGAGTGAGCAGCTCCAAAAAAGGTGTTTTCTTGGCGAGGCAGAACTTGTGCCGGGGCGGTGCTAGCAAGCAAAGGAGCTGCGACTTAATCCTTGGCACATCTTGTCTCCTGTTGAAAACAAGCTTAGTTTATTGGAAAAGTTGTATTTCTTTCTGCACAGTATCCAACATTATACAACATGGCTTGATCGATTTTTATATAACATTGTTTATGACACGTAATGTTTTTTTATTATTTGTACTCTCAAGAGCTGGCTCCTGATGTGACAATATCATGATCCTCTGTGCTGTTTGGCAGCTGCTCTAGGGTGAGATTGTGGTAACCTGCCTGCAGTGTATGTAGTATTTGAAGTGACTTTTTACTAGTTCTGCAGTAGAATTGGATGTTCTGTACAAGTCACATCCTCAAATAGCTGACATGAGTGGATGGAGGCAGGAGCTGCTTCCTATGTATATACTCCAGTCCGGTCTGTAATTCACACCAGACTAAAGCATGCTGTGATTTATTTCCTCCACGCAGACCCGAGCTCCATGTGAAAAATGGCCCATGTGCACAAACACTTAAAACACGTCCCAGATAACCCCCTTCTTTTTAGTTGATCGCTATCTGCCTCTTGTGCCTGGTGTCCATCTCTGCTGTCACAGTCCGCGATTCAGCAGAGCAGTCAGCAACAGTCCATGATCTCTGTGTGCCACCGTCGGGTACAACGGGCAGGTAGTTGCCTCTGTTAGCATCTACCTGCCGGTTAGTCTTTAGGCACATAGTAAAAAAATAATTATTCCTGGATCAACTCTTTAAACTGATACTGTTTTGTACGGCATATGGACAGTACAATACACCTGTGTGGATTTCGTCTTAGGCTCCTTTCACACTGCAATTTTGCCCACTTTCGTTGGTCCCGTCGGGGCTTGAATCTGAACCACCCCCCTCAAAATGGATGCGGGCATATGCATTGATGGGGCCATTGACTATTATGATGCCGACAGTCAACGTGTGCTCTGACGCGCATCATTTTTAGGCATATAGTTGTTATACACCTGATGTTACACCAGGACATCCCTGCCCCAGTGGAGCCTCAGTGTAATAGTAGTAATAATAATAATCCTCTTTATATAGCGCCAACATATTCCACAGCACTCTACAATATCCTCCTTCTGAAGTAGGTGTCAGTGTGATTCCATCTGTAGATGAGCTGGGAGGCATGTTTTCCTGTAAGGTAATGCAGGTAGCTGAATTTCTATATTTGGAAGTCCCGAAAAATTATTGTACTGCATTTTAGCAGAAGAATAAAAAACCTGTTGGCAAGAGGTGATGGCATTGTTGACTTGTGGCAGGCACACTGACTCTGCTTACCTGTAAACCAATGCGTTGCACAATAGTTTCCTTTCTTCCCTGTCACCAGTTATGGAGCTCCCTTGTGATTCATCTGTTTTATGTACTGATTAATGACCTGGCTGTTCTTGTCTATACACCCCGCATTACAGATGCATTCATCTGCTGGAGGAACGCCCATGTGTGGCATAGCATTACTCTTCACATAAAATCTTGTGACAAAAGACGACTGGCCTCTCTCCTGAAACCCTACCTTTTGATAAAACAATGGGTGTGCCTGATTACTTCTCAGTTTCAAGGCTTCTCCTTTGTTGGAGCAGCTGAACTGCACCGATCCGATGTTTCCTTTGTAAATCTTGTATTTAGTACACTGCTCTTTTAAGAGCCTGGTGGCTTAAAGAGGACTTGTCAGCAGGATTTTGGATTATGAAGTAAAGACTTGGCTGTAATGGTGCTTTAATGCAGATTAATTTAATAACCTTTTGAAGAAATCTGTTTTCTCGTTCATCAGTAATCACCTGTCGAAGTTTTATGCAAACGAGGCACAAGTGCAGCACGGCTGGTCTCTGAACATGGTCTTCTCCTGCCAGTCTGGGTATTCACTGACCCTATGCCTGACTCTGGTTTTTGACTGACAGTTCACTGCTTTTTAATAGACCTGACGCATCTGGCCAAAATCTCACTCAGGCGCCATCATTGCTGCAAGCGGCATGCGCATGGATTGATTTCTCAGCTCAATTACATCTTGTGGAAATTACTACGCATGTTATTTCCCCAGTAGTGATTGCCAAAATCTCCCCCATCATTAATACGATCGTTCTGTGCACATGAGGCATCATGTTACCGCAGCACATCTCCTGTTTACATGTGGCGGTGTGCTGCTGAGAACAATGACGTTTCAATCTTTTGTCTGTTGTTTGCCAGCCTATCCCTACATAAACACGTTTCCCCATTAGTAGCCATTTAAATGGGCACTACGTCAGACGATATGCGAGAGTGCAGAGTAATATTCCCACAATACCGATGGCCTAAAGATATAGTTTAGTCCCATATTCTACTTCATTCCTTCAGCTTCTCGCATACTTTACAGATGGCGCTACTTAACTCCTTAGTAATGACCACAGTACATGTGCAGTGGCTGGGGGCTATCACTGTATGGAGCGGGTTCAGGAGCTGCATTACATAGCTATCAAACAGTAACTGATTCTATCAGAGAGCTCCAATTTAACCTCTAAAATGCCACTGGAAAGCATGACTGCGGCATTCAAAAGATCTCCTATGAACAGTAGCTGGGCTTCTTAAGAGAATGTCTAATTCACAGTACACTGCAACACTTTTTTATTGCGCAGACTATCAGTAGATTTCAAGTTCAGGTCCCCTAAGGGGACTAATTAGAAATAGAAGAAAAGTTTAAATCGCCCCCTTTTCCCCCAATGTAAATCGCAAATTGTTTAAAAAAATAACAAACTAGGTTGTGTGCGTAACTGCCCAAACTAATAAGAATTTTAAAATAAAAATTATTTCTCCCATGCGATGAACGCTGAAATGGGGAAAATTTGAAATGGCAGAATTGGCATTATTTGGAATCCGCAACTTGCCTAAAAAGCAATTAAAACATAATGTACCACAAAATGGTATCAATAAAGATGTCATATCGATGCAGAAAAAACAAGATTTTTTTTACAACTTCATAAAAATAGTTACAGGTCTCAGAAAATGGTGACCAAAACAAAACAAATTTTATTTTTTTGCAAATTTCCAAATTTGTTTCATTTACTAAGATAAAAAAAAGTGCAATCCTGATATTGCTGTAATCGAACTGACCTGGAAAATCATTTTAGTTTTAACAGCCGAATAACCTTCATAAAAACAAAACCCAAAAAACAATGGCAGAATTGCATTCATTTTTTTTTCACCATATCACAACAGTTGGAATTTCCTGTTTTTCGGTACATTATATTGTAAAATGCATTTAGAACTGCAACTCTTCCTGCAAAAAAAGCCCTCATATTGCTATGTCGACGGGAAAATAAAAAGGTTACGGCTCTTTTGGAAGGAGAGGGGGGAGGGGGAGGGGGGAAAAAAGAAAAAAATTGCCAGGTCCTTTAGGGGGTTAAAGAGACTTTTTACTATGTTTTAAAGAAGCCATGCAATGAAGATTTTATTTTTTTAAAAAATCTGTATATATGTGTATTTAGTGTAAGGGCTGTGGAGTCGGAGTCCATTTTGCTGGAGTCGGTATAAAATGGACTCCAACTCCTAAAAGACAAGTGGTTCTCACTAAATTAGAATATCATCAAAAAGTTAATTTATTTAATTTCTTCAATACAAAAAGTGAAGCTTAATATATTATATAGTCATTGCAAAGAGAGTGAGCTATTTCAAGTGTTTTTTTTCTGTTAATGTTGATGATTATGGCTTACAGCCAATGAAAACACAAAAGTCATTATCTCAGTAAATTAAAATAATTTAACAAAAAACACCTGCAAAGGCTTCCGATGTGTTTAAAAAGGTCCCTTAGTCTGTTTCAGTAGGCTCCGCAATCATTGGGAAGACTGCTGACTTGACAGATGTCCAGAAGGCAGTCATTGACACACTCCACAAGGAGGGTAAGCCACAAAAGGTCATTGCTAAATAAGCTGGCTGTTCACAGAGTGCTGTATCCAAGCATATTAATGGAAAGTTGAGTGGAAGAAAAAAGTGTGGTAGAAAAAGGTGCACAAGCAATCGGGATAACCTCAGCTTTGAAAGGATTATGAAAAGGCCATTCAAAAATTTGGGGGAGATTCACAAGGAGTGGACTGCTGCTGGAGTCATTGCTTGAAGAGCCACCACACACAGACGTATCCAGGACATGGGCTACAAGTGTCGCATTCCTTGTGTCATGACCAATAGACAACGCCAGAAGCATCTTACCTGGGCCAAGGAGAAACAGACCTGGAGTGTTGCTCAGTGATCCAAGGTGTTGTTTTCAGAGGAAAGTAAATTTTGCATTTCATTTGGAAATCAAGGTCCCAGAGTCTGGAGGAAGAGTGGAGAGGCACACAATCCAAACTGCTTGAGGTCTAGTGTGAAGTTTCCACAATCAGTGATGGTTTGGGGAGCCATGTCATCTGCTGGTGTACGTCCGCTGTGTTTTATCAAGACCAAAGTCAGCGCAGCCGTCTACCAGGAAATTTTAGAGCACTTCATGCTTCCCTCTGCAAACAAGCTTTTTGGAGATGGAAATTTCATTCCCCGGTAGGACTTGGCACCTGTCCACACTGCCAAAAGTACCAATACCTGGTTTAAAAGTAACATTATTACTGTGCTTGATTGGCCAGCAAACTCGCCTGACCTTAACCCCATAGAGAATCTATGGGGTATTGTCAAGAGGAAGATGAGACACCAGACCCAACAATGCAGACGAGCTGAAGGCTGCTATCAAAGCAACCTGGGCTTCCATAACACCTCAGCAGTGCCACAGACTGATTGCCTCCATGCCACACCGCATTGATGCAGTAATTGATGTAAAAGGACCAAGTATTGAGTGCATTTACTGAATGTACATTTCAGTAGGCCAACATTTCGGGTTTTAGAATCCTTTTTCAAGCTGTTATAAAGTATTCTAATTTACTGAGTTAATAACTTTTGTGTTTTCATAGGCTGTAAGTCATAATCATCAACATTAACAGAAATAAACACTGTTTGTAATGACTCTATATAATGTGTTTTCACCTCTTTGTTTTGAAGAACGAAAATAAATGTAACTTTTTGATCTAATTTAGTGAGAAGCACTTGTATATAGTAAATTGGGTACAGTAGTATAATGCAGGATGTGCTGTAAATGTTTTCATAAGAATTTGGGAAACTTATGAAATGTCCTATTCCTGTCACTATCAGAATAGGACAAATGTCTGTCCTATTCCTGATCTCTTTTAGCTGAGATGAATCTGTGCTGCACTTTGTTCATGTTCAGTAGTGGTGCAGTGCTGTGGAGTCTGAGTCTGAGATTTGGCTTACCGACTCCTCAGCCCTGTGTAGTGTGAGTGTATGAATATAGGTCTCACGGGTAGCGTTTCTCCTTGTGCAAAGTGACATACCGGCTTTGGCACGCCAAGTTAAGGAGGCTTATTCACCGTGCAATGCTCCTCTGGGAAATGTAATATGCAAATAGCCTCCTCAGAGAGGAAGAGGACTAGAACTCTATAGCGCCATCTGTTGGAAGCAGCAATTCTAAAAGTCACTATCGACCCTTTTAACAAGCATTGTAATATGACTTGGGATAAAAGCCAAATCAGAATCTCAGTTTGCAGACACTGTGTTTCAGGGTATTTCCCCTCGTTAGTGCAAAGTATGAGAGCTGATTTGGCTAGGTGAGATCCTCCAGATTGAGGTCTATGGGGTAGCAGTCTGTGTAGCCACAGACCTTTTATAGTGTAAGTATATTTAATATAGGTCTAAGGCAGGTATGGGGAATTTTTTTTTTTTTTTTGCCAATGGCCATTTGGATATTTATTCCATCCTTCAGGGGCCGTACAAATTGTGCACAAACTCTGCCCACAAACTATGTCCTGACGCTGGCACTGGTGTCAGGACGTAATCTTTCATTGCATGCGCCTCATTGTTCAGTAGTTAACACTGAGTGTTCATGCTCACAGACTAAGAAGAAATTACTGGGCCGGCGACCGTCAAAATACAGCTACTGGCGCAATCACTGTGGTCCTCGGAAATCTGCCCGGGGGCCGGATAAAAAGTAATTGAAGGCAGTGAACGGCCTGCAGGCCTGTGGTTCCCCCACGCCTGGTCTAAGAAGTAGAATTTCTCCTTGTGAAGAGTGACACATACCGGCCCTGGTATGCCAATCTAATAAGGCTTGTTTGCCGTGCAGTGCTCCTCTGGGAAATTTAACATGCAAATTGCCTCTTCAGATAGGAAGATGGTGCTATAGAGTTCTAGTCCTCTTCCTCTCTTCTCCCGGATCCAGCTCTTCAGACTCTCCTGGTCGCACTGCGCTCTGCGTGACCCGGAAGTGGCTTTTACAATGTCGGCTTATGGACAGTCAGAACGAGACTCCATAGACTTGCGTTGTAAAAGTGTCTTCTGGCTTGCACGTAGAGCATATAGTCAATTGGCTGGTCTGAAGAGCGGTGACATCACTGAGGAGAGTTACCCCATCTTGTTTTTTCCACCACCACCAGATGTTGATGCCAACAGTTCAGCAGGGGACACAGCTGCGAGAGCTGAGGAGCAGTGCTCTTGGGGAGGACAGTACAGGATTTTATTTTATTTCACGAACTTTGGGCTAAACGAGTTTTACTTAAAATGCAGGTGAAAACCTCCTTAATCATTGACAACTGTAAAGCATGTGAGCTGCCGAAAAAAAAAAAGTGATTTTCCTGTGCGGTATTGTGAGTTAAATTGACGGCACCCAATCTCTTAATAATCGGTGTATATTTATTCTGCTGTTCATCTTTTACTATTAGTGGGGGAGGATGCAAATGTTTCTAGTCTTGGACTGAAAAGGCAAATTATTTTTTTGAGGCAGAAAATCATTGCTTAAGCTTTAAAGGTCGTATGAAAGATTTGATTGCCTTTTTATTTTGTCTCTAATCATTCGGCTCATAATTCTCTTTGAGCTTAACCTATCTGCAGTGAAATAATCACCACTTAACAAAAATTACTCATGGGAGCCAATTTTAGTGTCCTTTGTGCTGAACCAGAATGCCAGAGAGGGTACTTTCAGTGTTCCTTACAGCTTTGAAGCAGATAAAACGCCACCATGCCATTGAAACACCAAGAAAATTATTAAAAAGGGACTTTTAATCAGAATCACAATGATGCAAAGTTTTCATGCTCTGAACTTTTTTCAACTTTTTAAATTTTTTTTTTTTTCTTTTTAAACAAGACGGCTCATTTTCTGCAGCTTCAGCTGTGCTCTTAGCTTTCTGGGAATAATACAAAATATTACACGTTTGTGCTTCTCCCTTTCCATCGCTATAACCTTTAGAGCCAGGCTACTGAAGTGTCCTGTTTACTGCATTTTCGGGAGTAGGGTTATTTCAGTCCAAACAATGCTTGGAAAATACAAGTTGTCTACAGAGTAATATATATTGGACATGAGATCAATGGGGCAGATTTACTGAAGGGTTTTAAAAGGGTTGTTTCCTTCAGAAAAAATGTGCTATAAGCCCTGGTTGTTGTTTAAACACCCCCGCCCCTCATGAATTATTTACCCACCCTGTGTCTAGTGCCCATGTCTCCACCATTGCCCGTTTCGTTGCTTGCCTGCAGCGCTGTAGGTCACTGCAATAGCTCGACAGCAAGTCAATGAGCGAAGCGGTTGTTCTGTCTACATGGACAGCGCTGCTGAGCTCATTGATTGGTTGCAGCGCAGTCATCATGGCATTAGCACTGCAGACAGACTGGAGCAATGGCGGAGATACTATGCTGGATACTATTTTAATTAGCACTACCCCTTATAGCTCTAATTTTTCTGAATGGAAACAAATTCTTTAAGTTTAAGACATTGCAATCTTGCACTAGTCAGCCTTAAAGTGCTTGGGCAGTAAATTATTATTATTATTATTATTATTATTATTATATATATATATTTTTTTTAGGAGAGGCCATCAATTTCTAATTGGTAAGGGGTGCGACTCTTGGCATCCCCACTGATCAGCTGTCACCTGGACTCTCGGATGCTCCTGGAAAACAGCAGCTCGGTAAAAACTATTGTGTGTGGGTATTGCAGATCCACCCCCTATTCCAAAGAATAGGGGGGTATCTGCAGCTCCCGACTGCAGCCAGTATAGAAATGAGAGTTGCTGTATTCTGGCAGCATCCGAGAACTTCTTTCCACCACAAACAAGGATGATGGATGTTGTACTCCCACTGATCAGATATTAATGGTGTATCTTAAGAATAGGATAATAATAATAATTAAAAAAAAAAAAAAGTACTGGTTAACCTCTTTTAAAATGCGCCAAATTGTCTCATGCTTGTTGATAAATCATAATTTAACATTTTACCTTTTATTAATGTTAACAGACTATTTTTTTTGGTGCACGGGATTGCGATTTAGGCCATGAAGTTTGGGTTTCTTGGCATATTTATCAATCCCCTGTGCATATTGCTAGCGTTTTCAGCCATTGCTTAGAAAAATTAGCGATCTCCAGGTCACTGGTATTAGATAATATAGGCAGTGAGCGACTTTTTTGTTCTTTTTCAACCCTAACTAGGAAAGGGTAGCTGTAATTTGGACAACCCTAGTTTTTATTTCAACACCTTGAAAACAGGTAAGTCAAACCACCGACAGACTCCTCCCTGACTCCCGACTGAGCATGTACATAAAGTGCAGCACAGATTCATCTCCACTAAAAGCCTAAATCCTTAGATCAGGAACACAACAGGCATTTATAGGACATTTTCTAACTTTTCCAAATTCTTATGAAAACATTTACAGCACATCATGCATTGTACTAATTAACCCAATTTATTATTTATTTTAAGAGTCTGAGTCGGTCCATTTTATACCGACTCCGACTCCACAGCCCTACGGTTGCAAAGACCTCTTTGTAATGAGCTTCTTGAGAGAAACCTCAATGTTATTTACGGATGATTTCCTCCAGCAGCAACATTAAAAAATGTAAGACCATCTGCTAAAATCCACAAAAGTGACTTCAACTTCACCTCTGCTGTCACCACCTGCGTCAGACTTGTATGCCCCAGATCCAGCTTCTTCACTCTCCGCCTCCTGATGCACATAAAGGATCTATCTGCTTGAAGCTCTTTTTCTTTTTTTTCAGTATTTTGCTGATATTTTGATAACCATATAATGTGTGGGCATATCAAAATATAAGCAAAAATCCTCCTGCATACCCATGTCACCTGGGAAATATGGGTGTAGCTGCACTGTGCACCTGCATATTAGCCCTAGTCACAAGGTCCTAGTGCTCACTCCTGTATGAAATCCATAGCAGTTCTGTGTACTGATGGGCTCAACAGAAAGTTCAGTCTGCTTCACGTAAATATGGATGAACATAATGTCCGGAGAAAAATGCTGACCCCTGGCTAGGGAGTTCCTGATGAAATCTGAAATGGATACAGCAAGATTTAAATTCAATAGTATTTTTATTTTTGTCTTAAGACCAGTAAAACTATGAAGTGCATACAGTTCTGTAACAAGCAGCATGTGGGTAACCTTAAAGGGAATCTGTCAGCAGGATTTCACCCTCAAGCTATTTATATGAGCATGTACAGTTAAAACCAGAAGTTTACATACACTATATAAAAATACACATATGCATGATTTTCTCTCTGTCATTATTCTGGCTTTTCGCAAATATTAAAAATGATAGTAATCCTAATTGACCTAAACCGGGAAAGGTTTATTCTGATTTCATGTCAGATATTGAGAAAAACATCCATATGTGTCTTCTTATATAGTATATGTAAACTTCTGGTTTCAACTGTAGCTCTTTCAAAGACAAGTCCAGCAATCCCTTTCCATGGCCAGTCCATTCCTCCATTACTGGGAAATCAGTATTTGAATGAACTGAGGCTGAAGAGTTATTTGCAGATCAGAAGCCTCTGTCACTCCAGCTCTATTCCCCAGCCAGCCTAGTCACCTCATACTTGACCGTCTGCTTCTTTGCCTGAAGTTATACAGCATAGAGGCTGTCAGTCAAGCAGGAAGGAGGTGTCACTGTGTGGGGATTTGAGCTGGAGTAACAGAGGCTTCGGATCTACCATAGATCTCTAGTCAAATTTGCATATCGGTTCAATTGCTGTTTTCTCAGTAATAGAGGAACAGACTGGCCATGTAAAGGTATTGCTGGACTTGTCTTTGAAAGACCTATATGTGCATATAAATAGTTTGGGGAGTGAAATCCTGGTGACAGATTCCCTTAAAGTGGAAGTAAAGAGAACGCCATTTGTGGTAAATTTTGTTGTAGCTTCCAGCAGAATCCTCAGCACTTAGTCACCGTGGGACAATGAAGTGTTTTACTGGGGACATACAGATGATTACTGTATCATCACAGTATTAAACATACAGGCAGAGCTGACACAAGCCAAACCAGAGTGGTTTCCTAACACATTCAAGAACTGCAGACTGTACAGTATATCAACGCTTTAACACAGCGCCTTCGTCAGATTGATTAATATAATCCTGCAGCTGTTGTATATTCCAACATTTAACACTGCTGTCCATTCTTGTCATTGTCTTTTATATTGGGTTGTCCACTACTAGACAACCAAAGCTTAACCACTTCAGGGCCCCATAGTGAATAAAAATAACCCATATTCTACTCCCACAACAGCGCCATTCCAACAATGTCAGCGTTGCTATTTCCTTTGGGTCGCCCCTGAATTGCTACATGCTTTACTATATAATTGAATCGATCGTTTGTGCTGACAAGTTATTGATATCAGTGGCTGCTGATTGGCTGCAGCGGTTACATGACACAACAGTATCATGTGACCCTGCTATAGCCATGCTGACATTGCTGGAACAGCGTTGCTGCGGAAGGTCAGTATACATTCTTATTTTCTATGGGGCCGTGAAGTGATTAATCAGGGGTTGTCCAGTAGTGGAAAACTCCTTTAATACATAGAGAGGACGGAAGTGCAGTCACAGATGCAGATCTATAAACTATGTGGGCTTGTTCATTCTATAATATACTTGCAGCACATCAGTCCTCCTTTTCTTATGGTGTTGTACCTACGAAATGTATTGCAGTTACAATGTAGTAAAGACTTGCTAGATTACCTCGTTTACGTGGACATGTGAGAGCTTGATGATGACGTGGGTTGTACTTGAAGTCCGTACAATCAAAGCTCTGTTTAAGGTGTGACCATTTAAAGGGATGTTTCAAGCTTCCTTGCGTCTCATTCATTCCCTGTGAACTAATGTCTCTAACTGCTGTAATTAACATTATAGGATTATGTAAAGGCCTCATCTAAAGATCTCCATGAAACGTTTTTTTTTACAGTGGCTCCATCTGTAGGGAGGGTCCTTGACCATGTATTTGGTGGCTGTGCTTATTGGCTATTGATTTAAACACAATTCTGCATTTAAAAGCTGTTCTAAGTTTGCAGGATGGCTTTCCCACTCATTTTCAAATTGTGCTACTTAAAGCACCACTCCAACCTTTTTTTGTTGTTTTTTTTTTATTGCAGCGCTGGCGTGGTGGCACTAATGTATGATCCCTTTAGTCTCATACTTACTAGGCTCCGTCTTCATTTTTTATCAGCGCCGCTTCGGTCGGTCTCCTGCAGTTTGTGACCTGCTGGATCGCTCCAGTGTTTGCTAGAACGAGCCAGAGGTCACTTCTCAATGTAACTCAAAGAGCCAGAACGAGGCTTATAAGGACCGGAGCGGCGCCAAGAAGAGCTGAAGATGGCGGGAGGTAAGTATAAGACTAGGTGCAGCGAGTGGGGCTTTAATGGAAGATGCCTCTCTTTACTACTTTCAATGTACAAGCAGATGATTGTAGTCACCTAGAATCTTCTCCTACCTATATTCCTTGAGTAGATCATTAGTTTGGTACTGCTTCCTAAGGGCGCAGTCACATGTCTGTATCAATTGGACTGGCTGGAGACTCTCCCATATATTTCTATGCAGCTGTCATGCTCCGGTTGGGAGACCCGCCAGCCAGTCCGTGCATTGCAGTCTTATGTCGGACCAATTTATACGGACTGCGCTCTAATGCTTGATGATCAGATGAAATGATCTTTTGGGCTGCACCAAAGATCATTCTTAGCAGCATGTCGTCCTGTGTAAACAGGACCTGTGCTCCCGGGAATAATTGCAGCCTATGCACAGTTAAGGATCTATTACTTATAGTTTAGTGCTCATCTGAAGCAGGGTCCACTTCATATGAGCACTATTAAATGGTAACCAACAGGTAAACATGTTGCCTGTCGGTGGTCGTTTAACGCTGCTTAACTTCTCGGTGTAAATGGATCCTAAAGTGCGTTTTCAGCATTCTGATTTATGCTCCGAGCATGATTACTGTTTACTATTATGATTTGTTAAATAGCGCCATCACTTTCCACAGAACTTTACAGAAATCGCTGTCCCCATTAGGGAATTTAAATTGTGAACCCTATCAGTGTGGTTTTGGCGTGTGGAGGAAACCCACACAAACACGAGGAGAACATACAAACTCCTTGCAGATGTTGTCTTTGGTGGGATTTGAACCCAGGACCCCAGCGCTGCAAGGCTGCAGTGCTAACCACTGAGCCACCATGTTAATATATATTAACACTATAGTCTGTGGTGTATGGCATCTGTTCCCATAACATTTAAGTTGGTCGTCTTAGAACACAAGGCATTAGATCGGTTTTGGGTATCGCTAGCTTTACTTTTGCTCTTTTTGTTCGCTTGCTTTCTGGAAGCCTGATTTGTGTTGTCAGGCAGGTGGCTTCAGCGGAGTTTCTCATTTAGTGACATTTGAGTTAATGGTGCTGAAGTAACATTGTGTGCTTTCGGGGAAGTGATAGTTCCTGTGCAGTGAACACTTAGCTTGTATAAGCCATGTACAACTCCTAATAGGCCTGTATGCAGTGTGACGTTGCCATTCATGCTCCTACAAGCCGAGCCCCTGGAAGGCAGACTTTTCCTGGAGGTGCTGTAGAAAACCTTGTGTATACTGCTGTACGGAAGATCTGCACTAGAGCAGCATCTAAGAAAACCTGCCCCACGGTCACACGCCAAAAAGCCCATCTATGGTAGAAAACTGGAAAGGCCGCTTTCATTGCACAGTAAAGAATGCTTGTTCTTGGATATTTTCTTCAGATTGCCATCGAGCTGAAGAGAGTAAAAGAAAAACAAATCTCATTTTATTTATCCTTTGTCACTTAAACTGTGTCTGTCATATTAGCATTGTCACCTGGGGGTGCAGCCACTGCGGACAATATTCCAGTGTAGCAGCAACAAATCACACCCATGGTAATAAATGTATCTGAATTACTTTCTATAAAGACCCAGGGCGATGTCGTATTGTCTGATCATTTTAAGATAATAGTAATTATTATTCATTATTGTGATGTTATATCATTTTAAGATCATTATTCATTCACGATTGTGTTATTGTATTTAGAAGCTAGCACTTGGTATTGAATGTCAGGCGTTTGTTTATCTCTTAAATAGAATTTACTCCCAAAATGGCTATTCATCGGTTAGCAAGCGGAAATTGGGGGGGGGGGGGGTGACATTTATTATGGGGTCATTCTTGGTGTCCATATTTAGTGCAGAATAAAAATGTGCATCGTGCAGAACTTTCCTTTTTAAATTACTGACTTCAAATGGAAACCTGAGCAGGCTTGAATCCCATTTGTCTGTTCTTGAAACAAGCCAGACAGAGTTCCTAAATGAACATGTGAACATCGCTTTGGATAATCCGCCAATAACTAGCACTGACCAAGAATATTGTAAGGTAACTCTAATATTTACATGCTGCAATTATTGTAATTACAATTAGTTTTTCTGCACATGCCGGTTTACACTAGGTAGCTGATTTTTTTTTTCTGGCCTCCTAATAGATTTGCTCACCTTTTACTAAAGTAGCAAAATAAAGCTCTCTCTGGTTGGAGAGATTAAAAGGAAACGGTCATCAAAAAATGGCCTATTAATAATAATAATAATAATAATATTAATAATAATAATATTATTATTATTATTATTATTATTATTATTATTATTATTAGTTTACCACACTTTTTTTTTAAATACATTTAACCCAATGTGTTTGTTATACAATCTGTATTAAAAATAAGAAATACAGATCTGATCTTGCAATTTTCACACTGGACACTAGGGCTTTTTAAGACTCCATATTTCATATAGTGACAGAAAATGATACATTGGTCAATTCCTGACCCGATCTTCTGTATCTAATGAGCCTGTGTAAAGATCATTGTTATGGGAGGAGGAGCAGGCAGAGCTGTGACATCACCTATATTGATTGGTGGTCCCTGTGTTATCAGCTGTATATAGAGGAGTTACCTGTCATTGTAACCCTGCCTCTGATAATGAGCCTGCTGAAAACTCTTCCTTAAAGGTCAGGAAATATGAGTCTACAAAACACCCAGTGGCCAGTTTGAAAATTGCAAGATTACAATTGTATTTTTTCTTCTAAGCCTGGGTTCCGATCACAGTATTTTTGGCCAGCGTGCTCATCGATGCAGCACGATGTCTGTTACATTTTTTTTTCCGGACCATTTTACACATTGTAGTTTTGGGCCAGACTAGTGCATGTCAATAGCGGGCTGCACCTCTGCTGTCTGGACGAGCACACGGCTGGTCACGTCTGCAATTTACGGATGTAACTGGCCCAAGTTTTATTACCATCATAGAACCTTGCCTAATACATATGGTATCAATGCTGTAAGAACTGCATCTTTAGCTGCACCTCCCCAATAGTGTGGATGCCTCCTGGATTGATAAGGTTGTCCTTCTCTGTAATGACACACCTGACAAGTATTGAGAAATCGGACGATTAATATCACATCGACTTGAAAATGCACAGATGTATATGATATTGATTTTACTCTTTGAATGACCAATACATGTGAGGTTCACAGTGGCAGCACCCTCTAACCTATCCACTGGCGGACACAGACAGAAAAGGGCCCATGTACAAGAACAGTATATGGGCCCTTTGCAGCTCAATAGCTCATCATAATGCACAATTACACCTGCTTTGGAGGTAGAAGTGGCCCCCTTACCTCTTGGACACAGGTTGCACCAATGATATGTCCGCCCCTGATCCTATCAAGCCCTGGTTCTTTTTTTTTTTTTTTTTTTTTTTTGTTTTGTTTTGTTTCTCTCCCTTTCCTTTTTATGTGGGTTTATTTAGGAAAATTTTGTCTAGGTGAGCAGGAGTGACTGTCTTTTTTTTTTTTTCTTTTTTTTTCTTGTGGCCAAATTCATAGAGGCAGATAATGTATAAGAATGGGACGATCTTTTTAGACAGGTAATAAAACAAGCGATGCATGCGAATCTAGGTTCCTTACCTGTCATGATTATAATTCTTTGTGTGACCTGATTCAGTCCCTTACTGTAACTACTGATAAGGCTGCACTTGTCCCTTATACACGGTGATGAGCACCGCTGACTTGGGTGGATGTGTGTGTATAGATTTGATTGATGCGTTTTATTGCTGATCCTGACATCCAGCTCTTTGCTACCTAGGTGAGTTGGAGAGGCAAGTTGTCAGATAGCTTAAGTCCCCGTAGATCCTGGCGGTTCAGCAGTGTATAGAAGGGAGTCTGGAATACTAATGATTTCACTGTATATTCATATGGGTTGTGAAGTTGACAGTCTCGGATGCAGGGGGTGTGCTAGAGATGCAACTGCGCTTCGTGTGGGAGTGCTGCGGAGTTAATGTACTGTGTCTGCGGTACTGTACTGTAGCTGAGCAGATGGCATCATTAGTCTCCGCGTGTGCAATATGTTCTTTTCCTTTACACATGTACATGGGAATAAAGTACAGACACATGTTTGGATTAGAATGGGAAGCTTTAAAATCCTATAAAGCGAGTTTTGGTATTTTTAGGAGCTCCTATAGATGGCACCTGTTATGGAGCTGTTGCACTTAAAAATAGGCATCTGCAGACTTTACTGGCGCTAGATACGAGATCAGGTCAAAAATGGGAAAAAATAGCTGAAAAATAACACAAGTTCTCTGTCGTGACGTATAACGCAGCAATGTGTCCAATAAATGAATCGGTAGGATACACTTGATGCAGAACAGTCGTGCGCCCTGTCCGTAGTACACATAGATCCTATCGGGCAAGAATATGCCTAGATGTCCTTTTGGCAAGTACACCTTGGGATTCTACTACCCTAGTATTGTATTCGCCGGTGTAGTCCATCATACTAATCAATGTGACTGTAGAAAAAAAGAACAAGAACAATGTATGTTGCTTGTGCAGGATTACTTTTCTAACCTATGGTACTGTTGTGTATCTCCCAGAACATAATGTGCTGACACTTTGGCGTATATTGAGCGCTGCACACCGTTGGTAATATTTGCAGTAGGTGCCAAGTGATAACTGATGTTTGTCACATATATGATAAGGAGACTGCCGCTGATTTTATTGGATGGGTGACCCTGTTCACAGCTCAGTTGCCTTAAAGTACAAATCAGTCACACGCAAAAAGAAAATCTAATATATGCACTTGCTTGAAAATGACACGGTGGTATCGGAGTGTAAATGCAGCCAGATTGTTTTTGCTCCCAAGAACACAGTAATGAGGCTCACTACGAGGACTGTATCCATTGGTACATAACAAAAAGCGCAGTCTATGAGACTCGGAGGAGCAAGCGGGGGCTATGTCTGATTTTATCTTTATTAAGCTGGTTTATTAGGCTCCTGTGATAGAACATCACAATGAATAGGCTGATTAGTGCCGCAATGTCTCTCCGCCAGTAAACCCAATCTTTTTATTCAAAAAAAGTGTGAGATGGGAGGGGGGTGAAATATTTGGCTTTTATTCCAAATGCTCACATTCCCTTGATGTTCCTCCTAATTGCATCAAAATCAGGGCCACCTCTCACATCACTACAAAAGAGCACTGTTTGCAGGCCCTGTCAAAAGCAATGTGCCTTTTTTCCCAGCTACATGATGTCCTTAGAGCATTGCATTGTGCGCTTATTGAAATGAAATCTAGCTCTCCCGAGCCGCCGCCGCGCCTGCATTGTATGTTAATGAGAAGATCGGAATGTTATTTTTTATTTTGGCGACACGGAGAAGGAGCTGCAATTTTACTATCCATGTTTATGATAAGAGATGGCCTGTTGGCTATTTTTTTTATTTTTTTTTATTCAGTTTCTTTTATTAAAATGCCCCTTGGAAATGCTTTGCTGCTTGTCTGTTTATTTAATTTAGTGCCCTCTTGGGCCGGGTTGTTAAACTTGATGTGTTCTTTCTGGAAAAACAGGAGCCGCAGGCAGGTTTGACTTTTATTTCCGACCCTGTAATTGAATTAGATTGAGAAATGTAAATGTGCTTTTGTAGCTGTTCTTTGGTTTTCAGGTGATGTCTCTTGATCGCTGCTTTTATTTCGGTGTTTATAGGTTCTCTGCAATTCCTGGCAGAGGGCGCCTCTTCGGTTTGTGTGGCTTTAATAGTTACAGAAGAAGTGTCATTTAAGAAAAATAAATGAAAACACACTGTTGGGCTTCTTCTATCTTGAATCTTCCTGATGTACCAAAACGAAAAGCAGATGATAGGTGCCAGCATGCAGGTTACAGCTCAGTACTAGTGTTGAGCGATACCTTCCGATATCGGGAAATATCGGATCGGACCAATACCTAAAATATATCGAATATCGCCGATTCCGATACCGGAAACCAATGCAAGTCAATGGGACACAAATATCGGAATAAAAATAAACCCTTTCTTTCCTTGTAGGTTAATTCTACATGAAGGAAAACAACTAAGAATAATGTAGAATGTATTACATGAAAAGCCGGCAATTCATCAGCAGCATACACCGGTACCAGACAATTTACAACAGAAAGAATAGAACATCACACATAGATTAGCTAGATAGAAACATGTCAGTCACATATATAAGAAGTACAGTGATAGTGTGGATTACTGTACTTGTCATTTAGTGTTAAAATAAAGGATTTATTAAAAAAAAAATTGG
Source organism: Phyllobates terribilis (assembly GCF_046119375.1). Classification (NCBI taxonomy): domain Eukaryota; kingdom Metazoa; phylum Chordata; class Amphibia; order Anura; family Dendrobatidae; genus Phyllobates; species Phyllobates terribilis. The sequence goes on along the minus strand of NW_027362763.1, from coordinate 512,474,041 downwards.
CGTGGGGTTTCCCGTAATTTTAGTCTAGCGGAGGTTAAGCAGACGGCTGAGGCAGATGTTTGAAGCCTGGGAAGGGGGTAATACCCACGGAGCTTCCCAGGCTACTAATATCAGCCCCCAGCTGAATACCTAGCCTTTACTAGCTATTAAAATGGGGGACCCCCCAAAAAAATGACGTGGGGGTCCCCCCTATTTTAATAGCTAGCAAAGGCTAGGCAGACAGCTGGGGGCTGATATTAATAGCCCAGGAAGGGTACCATGAATATTGGCCCCCTCCCAGGCTAGAAACACGAGCCATCAGCCGCCCCAGATATGGCGCATCCATAGGATGCGCCAATTCTGGCACTTAGCTTCGCTCTTCCCACTGCCCTGTAGCGGTGGCAGTGGGGTAATAGGGCTGGGGTTGATGTCAGCTTATAATGCCAGCTGACATCAAGCCCAGGTTAGTAATGGAGAGGCAACTATAAGACACCCCCATTACTAACCCCATAGTGAAATTTAAAAAACAATCAAACACCCAGAATAAAGTCCTTTAATTGAAATAAAGACACAATTCTTTATTGTTCTAAATTAAACCATACCTACCATCACGCCCATTCCAGCTGAAGCCAACGATCTCCTGCAATAAAAGTAAAATAATAAACCAACATCATCCCTACCTTTTCATGGTTCCCACGACGGCTCCAGCTCTGCTACATTCACATGACAGGCTGGATCGCAGCCGAAAGCTGCCATCCAGCTTGCCATGCCGCAGACACTGAGAAGCTCCTCAGTGAAGCTCCTCAGTGTCTGGCTGTGACGGCATAAAGATGAACCGGGGTCATGTCCAATGAACTCGGCTCACCTCATGCACATCACTGACAGCGTGGGAAAATTCTCCTGCGCTCAGCGCTTGAGCAGGAGAATTCTCCCACGCTGGGATGGCATTGAGATGACAGGCTGGAACACAGCTGAGCGCTGCCATCCAGCTTGTCATCCTTCAGAGACACTGCAGAGCGCAAGCATGCCTGCGCTCTGCAGTGTCTATGAATGTTGGAATGCATGAGGTGAGCTGAGTTCATTGGACATGAGCTCACCTCATGCACGTCACTGCTTAGCGCTTCTGCAGGAGAATTCTCTCGCGCTCACTGCATGCGCAGGAGAATTTTCCCACGCTGTCAGTAACGTGCATGAGGTGAGCTGAGTTCATTGGACATGACCTCGGCTCATCTTTATGCCGTCACAGCAAGACACTGAGGAGCTTCACTGAGGAGCTTCTAAGTGTCTGTGGCATGGCAAGCTGGATGGCAGCTTTTGGCTGCGATCCAGTCTGTCATGTGAATGTAGCAGAGCTGGAGCCGTCGTGGGAACCATGGAAAGGTAAGGATGAGGTTGCTTTATTATTTTACTTTTATTGCAGGAGATCGTTGGCTTCAGCTGGAATGGGCGTGATGGTAGGTATGGTTTAATTTAGAACAATAAAGAATTGTGTGTTTATTTCAATTAATGGACTTTATTCTGGGTGTTTTGTTTTTTTTAAACTTGGACTATGGGGTTAGTAATGGGGGTGTCTTATAGACACCTCTCCATTACTAACCTGGGCTTGATGTCAGCTGGCATTATAAGCTGACATCAACCCCAGCCCTATTACCCCACTGCCACCGCTACAGGGCAGTGAGAAGAGCGAGGCTAAGTGCCAGAATTGGCACATCCTATGGATGCGCCATTTCTGGGGCGGCTGACGGCTGGTGTTTCTAGCCTGGGAGGGGGCCAATATTCATGGCACCCTTCCTGGGCTATTAATATCAACCCCCAGCTGTCTCTGCCTAGCCTTTGCTAGCTATTAAAATAGGGGGGACCCCACATCATGTTTTTTGGTGGTCCCCCATTTTAATAGCTAGTAAAGGCTAGGTATTCAGCTGGGGGCTGATATTAGTAGCCTGGGAAGCTCCGTGGGTATTACCCCCTTCCCAGGCTTCAAACATCTGCCGCAGCCCTCTGCTTAACCTCCGCTAGAGACTAAAATTACGGGGAACCCCACGCCAATTTTTTTTTTTAAATAAATCCTTTATTTTAACACTAAATGACAAGTACAGTAATCAACATGATCACTGTACTTCTTATATATGTGACTGACATGTTTCTATGTATCTAATCTATGTGTGATGCTCTATTCTTTCTATTCTAAATTGTCGGGTACCGCTGCTGAATTGCCGGCCGGCTTTTTTAAAGAGACAGTGCATGAAAACACTATTATTTTTTTTTAATAAATCCTTTAACACTAAATGACAAGTACAGTAAGCTGAGCGCTGCCATCCAGCTTGTCATCCTTCAGAGACACTGCAGAGCGCAGGTATTATGGGAACTTCCGATTCCTGTATTCGATATTCTAAAAGTATCGGAACTCAATATCTGAACTCCGATACCGCGAGTATCGGTCGATACCCGATATTTCAGTATCGGAATGCTCAACACTACTCAGTACCCTAATATAGGTTCAAAAAAGCAGGCAACAAACTATAGGAGTATCAAAATGTTTAATTTGCCCTGTGTGTAAAATGGCAACATTTCAGCTCCAATGAACCTTTGTCAAAACGATATATTATAGTCTTTTCAAGAAAACATTTGCTTAAAGGAGGTTGTCCATTCAATGTATTGATAACCTATTATGTAGGTCACCAATATCAGGTTGATAGGGGCCCAACACCTGGTACCTCCATTGATCAGCAGTTACAAACTCTGGCGGCAGACAGATGTAAACACATGGCAATGCCCAGCTCTATTCAGTGTGTGTAGCAGCTGCTGCTGAGAAATGCAGAACAGATCCTATTTAGTGATGAGCGAGTATGTTCTGTTAACCCTTTTGTCGAGCATACTCGGGAGCTCTCCGAGTATCTTCAGCGCGCTTGGGTGTTATGTTTTTGTCACTCCATGCTCATGATTTGCAACTTTGACAGCTTTAATACATGTGAGGAATGTCTAAGAAACAGGCATTCCTCACATGTATTAAAGCTGTCAAACAGTCGCAAATCATGGAGTGCCGAAAACATAACACCCGAGCACGCTGAAGATACTCTGAAAACACCCGAGCATGCTTGTAAATCTCGAGTAGCGAACATGCTCGCTCATCACTAATTCTATTCTTTTAAAGCTCCTAACAACTGATCCTTTTAGGAGCTGTTGAATAGAAGCTGTTCTGCTGTACCTAGCAGTTGCCATTACATATATTGAATGGAACAGCACATTACAGCTCTTTTCCATGCAGGGATGTTGGTAGGACCTTTTAAAAGATCAGAGGCTCAAGCACCAAGGAATGTGTTGCCACATGCCCCCCCCAGCCCTGCCACTTAATGGGAGCATGTTACTTCCAGAATTGCTCTTTATCTGCAGATATAGCAGTAGTCTGCAGGTAACTAGTTTAAACCATGCCTGGCAGGCTTACTTAAAGAAGAAAATGAAGAATTATTCTTCCTGCAGTCGCTTGCTGACTGTTATTGTCAGGCAAAAGGTATTTTTGCCCGAGTTTTAAAAAATGAGAGAGGTTTTTAAAAAAGAACCCCCCCCCCCCCACCCCCTATCCGTTTGTAAGAAGACATAGAGAACTGCAGTGCTGACCCCCACCCTAAGAATTTTTATTAGCGTCGTAAACTCTCAGTGTAGCACAGCTTCTAGCTCAAACTAGATTATTCCCTCCAAAATTGCCATTGTTTAAAAGCTTGTACAGTTAATGTAGAATTTAAAAAACGCACATGACGGTTACTAATCCAGGGAACACATTTTTGGAATGTTCACATCTGCCTGGTTACAATGATATATTTTTCATAACTGAGATACCCCCAGAAATCGAGGAATTGGTTTCTTAGCTTCTGAGCATCATAGAGAGGTCCTGTTTAATATCCATCTGCATGAAAATTAGTGACGGCCAACATGATGTCTCCATCTTGGATGTGGGACCCCCCCACACCAAGATATGAAATCTGAAGGTTTCTATGTTCTATGCAGCTGGGCGGTTTCACAAAACCGAGCCCCCGTGTGAGGTAGACAAAATGGGCGGGTCCTAATGATTTGGCCCTGTTATAAAAAGCAAATCGGCCATTTTCAGGTCATTCTTCTTAGGGACGTCGAACGCACGCACATCACACGGCGTAAGAAGAATCACCTCTAATTTCCGGGGAGCCGTCCCCCCCACAGAATCTGAGACCATCACCTTGTGAAGCAGGTTTTGCTATTACTTATCCCTTTTATTTTAATAACTGTTTATGCATACATGTAAATTGTCTCCTTTATAATATCTTGTATATCTTTTGTAAACACTGCCCACCTTTTGGGAGTAAATCATTAATTATTTACCAGTTTCTTTCTTCTTGTCCTATGTCGAGCAAACACGTTCCTCACTCGCTAATTCACGTTACCTACCAGGTACCCGATCCACCTGTTAAGCGATCGGTGGTGGCAGTATACCAGTATTTATGTGATATTGTGGTTTGAGGGTGGCTGGTCGGAGGTATATATACGTTCCTGGAAGGAACTGGTGGTATATATACGTCCTGTCACATCACGTGCCGCAATAGTCGACATAAATTAGAGCAGCGGCACCCGTGCTTATCCTCTGTCAATACCGTGTTTGACCAGCAGGATAAGGGGGCGCCAGAGAGCTGCAAGGTCTGACCCAAGAGTGGGTGTTGTTTTCATGACAGTTATCTGGGTTGTGCTGGGGGCTGGAATAATTCAATACAGTAAGCAAGCTGTAATCGCTTCCCTGTAGAGTGTGTGCAGAGGTGGCTGTCACTGCGTCCGGGAGTGATAACCGCACACTCATTGTATAGTGAGCGGTGTCACTCCCTGCACTTTTCAGATAAATGAAAGTGAGCGGCTACAGGGAGAATACATCTTCATTTTCTCTTTGTAGCCACTGTTCCAGTAAGCCGACTAAACAGAATTTAAATGTATTTACCTGCAGAATACCACTATATTTGCAGGTGAATAGCATTTCTATGTATATAATATCTGAACATGTAACACTGTTGCTGCTATTCAAGGACTAGATAATGCATACTGTTCCGAACAAAAAACACCATGGAAACGCCAATATTGCCAGTAATTCCAATATGCAGGGCTAAAATCATACTACCACACCATGGACACTAACATTAGCGCTACATACATAGTGGATACATGATACTTCTGTGGAACAAAATACACTACTGCAGTATAGTTTATATATATATGTGTGAGAGTGTCTGTCTCTCAGACACATTTTGCTTCTCGCATTTCCAGCACTTTCCCCACCTAGTCACAATTTACACAAGTGCCCCATCCTGCCGCTATCCTAATTTTTTTTTTTTTATAATGCCCTCTAATTTGTCCCTGCAGTAATACCCACCAAGCAGGCTTGTGGAGTTGGTGTCCATTATGGTGGAGTCAGTCTCCTTTCAGAAACCGTGCACCCTTCAGTAATAATGCGCCCACCCCCAACAGTGCTCCCTTCTAAAAAAAGTTCACAGATTCCTTCTGTCTGGGTCGTGCTCCGAGCCCAGGGCGTGATGGCGGCCAACTGTCACAGCGGTCTCTCTGGCTGGCAGGCCGTCCTCAGCAGAATAAAAAGGGGAAAGTTGTGGAAGGGGGTGCAGGATAAGCCTGTCCAGACCTGAGGTGCAACAGGAAGAAAAACTCACTTTTAGTGGAGCAGTTGATAATGATTATAACAGCTCTCCACAATTATTCATTACACTGAGCCAACAGCCCCTCACGGTGTGATGAACCCAGCTCTTCTCCAGCAATGTGTAGCAGCTCTGCTCACTCCCGCTGCATATAGCACTATACATACACTAAAACTTCTCCTCTCAGCCTGGACCTTGGCATCCATGACACCTCAGGCTTACAGGAAAGTACCTCAGCTCTCTTCCCACCGCTGACAACTAAGTATCCTCCATAGACATCCCACGTCTGATCCGACGTCGTCTGGCAGTAGGCCACTTTTTGACCTGTGCAGGACACTGTCCGTTGCCGTTGCACCGATTTCACTGTTGTCCTGACAATGAACAGAGCAAAGGCACTGGCTGACCTCCATGATTTTCAGCACTACTCAATCCCAGGAGAGCAGAGTTACTTTTCCTGGGCTTAGTAGTTCTCCTGCAGGGACTGCTACCCACCACATTTCACAATAGCCCTTACACTAAAAATGTGTGTGTGTGTAAAAATGGCTGAAGAGCTGGCTCCTCACACCAGAGTTAAGACATTTGTGACACCTGACTTTGCAGGGTGCCACACTTCAATCAAAAAATAAAGTTTATACTCACTTGATGAGATCCACACGGAGTCCTCTTCTGCCCTGACCTCAAGCAGTCCGGCGCAAGCAGCGCGATATAGTGACGTTGTGCCGCCTGCGCCAGGACAACGACATCTTGTAGGGTGCAGGCCTACAGTAGCCTGTGGCCTACAAGACTGAGTGGTAGGGTAGGGAGCCCATTGCTACCTGTTTTACCACAGGATTAAACAATATAAGCGTCATGCTGGTGCAGTTTAAAGTGGTGCTCACCAGTGGTCTTAGTTGCTGTTGACCCTACTGGTTCCATGTGTTTCCATCCAGCCGTTTGTACAGCTGATTAGTTGGGGTGCTGGGTGCAGGGCTGTGGAGTTGGAGTCTGTGTCCATTTTGGTGGAGTCGGTATAAAATGGTCCGACTCAGACTCCTAAAATATATAATAAATTGGGTACAGTAGTTCAATGCAGTTTGTGGGGAATATTTTTTTCATAATAATTTGGGAAAGTTATGAAATGTCCCATTCATGATCTAAGGGTCTAGACTTTTAGCTGAGATGAATCTGTGCTACAGTAAATTTATCACTTAAACATGAGCCATGTATGAGGGAGTCGGAGGTTCGGCTTACTGACTCCACAGCCCTGGCTGGGGGGTTGGACCCCTCTCTGATCTGATATATGGATAACCTTTCCTACGTATAGTTCATGGACATATTCTGATAACCCGTTTAGTGCATATGAGAGGATGAAATCGTTGTTTCTTGGCAATAAATATAGCATTTTCTTAATGGATTTGTATTATTTCTTGTCAAGAGTGCCTCAGCTAACAAGTACAGTGGATGTCACCGCAGGGCTAATTCACACGACTGTCAGAAAGACCCTCAATTACTTGTAATTGTTAGGGTTCTTACTAATGACTGTTTGATGTATGCTTCAGCTGAGGATGAAATGTGCCTCCAATTTCTGACATACTAGTGTCCTAGCTACTGTTTGTTATATACCTGTTCGTAATAATCTGTAATATACACTGCTCAAAAAAATAAGGGGAACACTCAAATAACACATCCTAGATCTCAATAAATGAAATATTCTCATTGAAAACTTTGTTCTATACAAAGTTGAATGTACTGACAACAAAATCACACAAAAATCATCAATGGAAATCAAATTTATTAACCAATGGAGGCCTGGATTTGGAGTCACCCCCAAAATTAAAGTGGACAAACACACTACAGGCTGATCCAACTTTGATGTAATGTCCTTAAAACAAGTCAAAATGAGGCTCAGTATTGTGTGTGGCCTCCACGTGCCTGTATGACCGCCCTACAACGCCTGGGCATGCTCCTGACGAGGTTGCGGATGGTCTCCTGTGGGATCTCCTCCCAGACCTGGACTAAAGCATCCGCCAACTCCTGGACAGTCTGTGGTTCAACGTGACGTTGGTGGATGGAGCGAGACATGATGTCCTAGATCTGCTCAATCGGATTCAGGTCTGGGGAACGGGAGGGCCAGTCCATAGCTTCAATGCCTTCATCTTGCAGGAACTGCTGACACACTCCAACCCCATGAGTTCTGGCATTGTCCTGCATTAGGAGGAACCCAGGGCCAACCGCTACCAGCATATGGTATCACAAGGAGTCTGAGGATCTCATCTCGGTACCTAATGGCAGTCAGGCTACCTCTGGCGAGCACATGGAGGGCTGTGCGGCCCTCCAAAGAAATGCCACCCCCACACGATTACTCTCCCACTGCCAAAACCGGTCATGCTGAAGGATGTTGCATGCAGCAGATCGCTCTCCACGGCGTCAACAGACTCTGTCACGTCTGTCACATGTGCTCAGTGTGAACCTGCTTTCATCTGTGAAGAGCACAGTGGCGACTTTGCCAACTCTGGTGTTCTGTGGCAAATGCGAAGCGTCCTGCTCGGTGTTGGGCTGTGAGCACAACCCCCATCTGTGGACGTCGGGCTCTCATACCACCCTCATGGAGTCGGTTTCTAACAGTTTGTGCAAACACATGCACATTTGTGGCCTGCTGGAGGTTATTTTGCAGGGCTCTGGCAGTGCTCCTCCTGTTCCTCCTTGCACAAATGCGGAGGTAGTGGTCCTGATGCTGGGTTGTTGCTCACCTATGGCCCCCTCCATGTCTCCTGGTGTACTGGCCTGTCTCCTGGTAGCACCTCCAGCCTCTGGACGCTACGCTGACAGACACAGCAAACCTTCTTACCACAGCTCGCATTGATGTGCCATCTTGGATGAGCTGCACTACCTGAGCAACTTCTGTGGGTTGTAGAGTCCGTCTCATGCTTCCACGAGTGTGAAAGCACAACCAGCATTCAAAAGTGACCAAAACATCAGCCAGAAAGCATTGGTACTGAGATGTGGTCTGCTTTCCCCACCTGCAGAACCACTCTTTTATTGAGGCTGTCTTGATAATTGCCAATAATTTCCATTTATTGTCTATTTCATTTGCACAACAGCATGTGAAATTGATTGTCAATCAGTGTTTCTTCCTAAGTGGACAGTTTGATTTCACAGAAGTTTGATTTACTTGGAGATGTATTCTGTTGTTTAAGTGTTCCCTTTATTTTTTTGAGCAGTGTACATATTTTTTTTTAACAAAGATTTTCATTCTTATCTACAAATATATGGGAATTAATAAGACCTAGCTAAATCAGTTCTCATACTTTGCACTGACGAGAGCCAACAGCCTGAAACACCGTGTCTGCAAATTGAGATTCTGATTTGGCTTTTATCCTAAGCCATATTGCACGTCTCTTTAAAGGGTTGATTGTGACTTGTAGGATTGCTGCTTCCAATAGGTGGCGCTATAGAGTACAAGTGCTCTTTTTCTCTGAAGAGGCAATTTGCATGTAGATAAGACCAAACGTCAATCCTTTTAACCT